>NC_057948.1:23506995-24182995 GCF_018555375.3 Anguilla rostrata
AGGAGTTTCCTCATGTATCCGGGCTGGACATCTGGGACGACCCGTCTGTCTCTGATTTTGGTCAGGTATTCTGTGATGTAATTGACAAGTTCCTTACCTGTAGAAGGTAGAAAACATCAATTAGGTTACCATTCACTAAACAGCAGAAAATTAGTTGCATGTACACAACAGATACAGTTGTCCAAGTAACTACATTCAGAACACCAGTGTTTCCCAGGCCATAACCTAAAATGCACACTGCAATAAAACAAATGTTTAGGCTGCTTTTGACAGCTCACTTCAGAGTCTTGCCTAGCAGTTTCAGCAAAACAGCCAAGCAAGTACAGCATCATCTGTATAGCTACCTGGTGTGACAGAATCAAGGCTGCACACACGGATAACTCAGTAATCCTGCCCTGTGATACAGGCCCCTGTACACCAGAGTTAGTGCAGTCATCCAGCTGAGTAAAACTCTCCCAAATCTGGAACATGGACTGCAGTAAAAAAGAGATGTTCCAGGTTTTACTGAGCAAAGTTATCTAGCTAACAAAAGAGTATGCATACGCGACCCTGGGGCAAATCATCTATCAAAATGGACAGACCTTTGCCTTTGTTAGATTTTGGTGTTTTTTTTTTAGTAATGTATCTTATTTAAAGTTTCAGAGTTATAATCTGTTGAAGTCCCCACACCCATACTGTTTCCGTCTGGGTGTTGAGTACCCTTTCAAATGCAAGCTCTCCGCCGAGACTTAGGTGCCATTGGAAAGCAACCCTGGGTGAATAGAAATGATGATATGCGAAGAGTCATTCAGCCTCTTTTCCACTGTAGTGCCAAACGGTTACCAGGGGCGCTCAACAGCATTCTTCACCTTCTTTATGTTACACAAAATTGATAGTTAACATTTTCAGTTTAGCAGTTGGCAAACATTAGCAAACTAATGTTTATGTGAGATGCAACCAAAAGACTATAGTGGCTAATTAACAGACCACATGCCCCCGGTTTACTAGCACAGGGTATTCTAAAAAAAAAAAAAAAAGACTAACACATTCAATTGAGTGCTAAGTGATAAGCTAGGAGCTTATCAGCATAACATATTTCGCTGCCACTTTCTTAATTGAATAAATATTGTACATATTAACACCAAACTGCTTAGCTAACTACGTGTTGATGTAAGATATTTGATGTAAAACAAGTGTCCTTTATCATTCATTTCAGCATTTCAGCTTCTGTAATCACAAATTGATATTGATTTATTTCACAATATTGAATATTCTGGCCAAAGTTTGTATGTGCACCTCAACTGTGATGTTGGTCAGAAACTGGTCTATAACCAAATTTGACCCGCTATCCCATTTTATATAATATTAATTTGCCCCTAAAACGGGCTCCAGGGAAACTCAACGCATTGTGTGCAAGTGTATTTCTCAGATAAATTGGAATACTATGCATTCTAAAAGACAGAAGGCTAAAGAAAAATTGTACAAGAAGCTAAGGTTCCCTTGCAGCGGCTGACTTTACCTCTGCGGTTGTATTCGTCTGCCTGCATCTTCAACAATAGGTTCTCTGCTCTCTGATGTCCTCTTGGGCTGTGTTCCTCTTCTCCTGCACTACTCAGGTGGTGGGTGTATTTATGGAGCCCTCCCAGCTGCTGACCACACCCCAGATTCGACGTCTGATTTCAGTGGGGGTAAATGATGTGAATAGGAAAGTCTGGCAGACCCTCCTATCTGTTATTCCATTACACGGGAAAGATATGCAGACAATAGGGTGAGTTTCAGTTTCAGTCTGTATGTGAGTGGATGAAATAGGGACACATTGTATTGTTCTCATCACCATCATGGGTTTTCAACCTCTGTTTGCATTTACAGTGTTTGCACAGTGTTTACATAGTGACCATCTAGGTTCACTGACACAAGTACTTATCTGTCATTTACAGTCATAACCCTCATGTAAATGTTAATATCAATCGACATTTCGTATTAGAACCCATGGTGTTTTAACATTGCATATTTCAGCATTTAAAACAATGCAGAAGGAAAACATCGATATTCAAGTAACAAACCTGAATTATCAGAACAATGCAGATATGAATCAGTAGTGAACAACTTTGACTACTGCAGGGATTTTGGTTTATTTCCTGTAATCTACCTCAGCATCTTTGGATGTTGATTGGAACTTGGATAAACTCGCTGAATTTGATGTGATATTATCAAAGGGGGGTGGTTGATGGCCTGGCAGAACCAAATGGGGGGCAGACAAACACAAACACACACACACACACACACACACACATGTTAAAGGGCTCCTTACCCGAACAACTTCCTGGGAACCAGCCTGAAATAAGGAACGCTGGAGAAAACTCAATACTGAGCAAGACACTATGTAATTTACCAGGGAGACTTTAATGAACCAAGGGAGACACACACAGAGGTGACAATGACAAATTGGTCAATGACAGGCAGACTGTTTGGTTTGTTGATCAAATTTACAGAAGAGTACTTACAGCACTTGTACTTTGAGGACCCCTGATCTAGATAATAATACAATCTTATCGAGAAAGGGCCGGTGTCGGTGCAGGCTTTCATTCCAACCAAGCAGTTACACACCTGATTCTACTAATCAAACACTAGAGTCTTTGCTAAGGATCTTGATTAGTGGAATCAGGTGTGTAACGGTTGGAATGAAAGCCTGCACCCACACCGGCCCTTTCTGGATAAGATTGAGGACCCCTGATCTAGATGTTGTAGCCTGTCATGCCCCCTAGTTTGACTTAGCATATGTTAGGTCTGAAAGTAATGTTTACTGTGTGACATAATGTGTTCATGGCAATGAATAACTGTTACAAAATGAGTATTGTACCTTATATGACCTGTGTTTTGTAGTTGTTCCAATGACCTTCGGTATTCATTTATTGTACGTTGTTTTGGATAAAAGTATCTGCCAAATAAATGTAATGTATGCATGAATGATTTGGGATCGACCTGGAAGATAAGTACAAAGGGGGGAGGGGGTGTCAAAGACTTTCAGAGTCTATAAGAAGGAAGCAGACATGAATACATAGTTCACAATGACCCATTTGGTTACCTGTCACCTCATTGGTACATTTTGATCTGGGAAACAGGTCTAAAGCTGGTGCTTGAACAACACTGCATTCTAATTGACCTGCCTTGCTTTTACCCACTGTATTTCATACTGTAAAGAAGACAGTTTTTGCTTTTTAAATAAATAGTTAATGACCTAAACTTTGGAATAACAAATTTTACTTTACAAAGGACCAAATTCCTACAGCAGTCAGGGGCCCAGTCAAGCATGCTGTCTTAGACTCAGGAATAGTCAGAAGGAGATTATCTGACTATTTTACTTGACTATATTCCACAATTAGAGACAACCACAGACTGAAGCAGCTGAAAACAACAAAAAAGGACCAGTGCTTTAGACACAGTAAGATGTCCAGAGTTTTTGTGGTGGTAAGATGAGGAAATAGACCCAAATTACTTGCATGAATGTGTCCTAAAGCCTGATTTGTCTTTAACAACCTCAAAATACATCATGAAGTCAAAAAACACTTAAAATTGTTTGAACAATTGTTTGCTAAATATACCAAAGTGGTTTCCCTTTAACAGCACAGTTAGGAGGAAAATTTCATATTATATGGTTTGCTACTCCTTTTCAGTTTTATAAGCCATGTACTGTGTGGGAAATGCACACGTGTTTGTAGTCCCTGGGCGGAAACCCAATGACACCTGTAAAGGCCGCAAGCAGACACAATATTTGCACACTTTGGGCACGCTTACTATAGGCACCTGCTCTCTGCGGCGTTGTCGTCGGTATCTTATTAATACCATTTACACAATCAATCTGACGTACCTGGAAAGAAAGGAATAAAACACTGATGTAACGATCAACAGAGGACCACGAGTGCTGCATCAATATGTATTCATTGTTGATCAAATTTACAGGAGAGTACTTAAACAGGATGTACCCTAAATGTAAATAGAAAAATATTCAAACTCAGATCTGTCAGGTTTCCAAAGGGCTGGTTATCATCAAGGATGCAAATACTTTCAACAATGCTTTCGAGAATTATACAGTCAGGTCCGTAAATATTTGGATATGGACGAAGTTATTGTTATTTTAGCTGTCTACCAGAACATATTGGAGTTGAAATTAAATGAATAATATGAGCTCAAAGTGCAGACCTTCAGCTTTAATTTGAAGGTATTTACATCCAATTTGGGTGAATTACAGCACTGTTTATATGTGGTCCCCCCTTTTTAAGGGACCAAAGGTAATTGGACAATTGGCTGCTCAGCTGTTCCTTGGCCAGGTGTGTGTCCCTCATTTCGTTTACAAGTGAGCAAATAGAAGGTCTAGAATTTCAAGTGTGGCATTTGCATTTGGAATCTGTTGCTGTTAACTCTCAATATGAAGTCCAAAGAGCTGTCACTGTCGGTGAAGCAAGCCATCATTAGGCTGAAAAAAAAACCCCATCAGAGAGATAGCAAAAACATTAGGTGTGGCCAAATCAACTATTTGGTACATTCTTAAAAAGAAGGAAGGCACTGGTAAACTCAGGAACACCAAAAGGCCCAGAAGACCATGGAAAACAACTGTGGTGGATGACAGAAGAATACTTTCCCTGGTGAAGAAAAACCCCTTCACAGCAGTTGGAGAGACCAAGAACACCCTCCAGGACAGGGGTGGCCAACCCAGGTCCTGGAGAGCCGCAGGGTCTGCTGGCTTTTGTTTTTACTCGGCACTTAACTATGTAATCAACTGCTTTAATTGATTAATTAACTCACATCACTTGGTTTATTTTGTGTAAGTGGTTGTTGTATTTAAGGTCAAAACAAAAACCCGCAGACCCTGCGGCTCCCCAGGACCGGAGTTGGCCACCCCTGCCCCAGGAGGTAGGTGTATCTGTGTCAAAGTCAACAATCAAGGGTAGGCTTCACCAGAGTAAATACAGGGGGTTTACCACAAGATGTAAACCATTGGTAAGCCCCAAAAACAGGAAGACCAGATTAGAGTTTGCCAAAAACATCAAAAAAAAACCTGCATAGTTCTGGAACAACATCCTATGGACAGATAAGACAAAGGTCAACTTGTACCAGAATGATGGGAACAGAAGAGTATGGAGAAGGGAAGGAACTGCTCATTATCCCAAGTATACCACCTCATCTGTGAAGCATGGTGGAGGTAGTGTTATGGCATGGGTATGTATGGCTGCCACTGGAACTGGTTCGCTTGTATTTATTGATGATGTGACTGCTGACAAAAGCAGCAGGATGAATTCTGTAGTGTATAGGGCTATCTCATAAAAAACACGTTTTCAACGTACAAAAATGCCAAGTTACTCAAAAGTATTGATATCAAAATGACGCCAAGTTACGGTACTACAAACAATATAGGCTATCTTGCCTCACCGAAATTTAATAACATGTATTCCAAAGCAATGCTATCCAATATTTCCTCAATTCTTTCAAGTCACTTGGCCCTGTGTGTATATAAGCGTGCAGTACATGAACAGGCCAAACATATGTGTGGATGGCTGTCTCACAGTCATGATTGATTGAATAGGAATCTATATGTCCAATTTGTATTGGTATGTATGTATTTTGGTGGCCAGCCTTTCTGGAATGATTGTATGTTTCTTGGTATAAATGTCTATTCGTAAATGTGAATGTAACATGCTGCGAGGGAAATGTCTCCATGGGGATAAAGAAGTTATCTATGTATGTATGTACAATATGTATTTTACATGTATTTATTGTATGTTGCAAATATACAATCACTTGTACATTTAGTCAAATTCAGTTCAGAAGCAAGTATAAACATATGTTTTCTGGAGAAATATGCTTCCTGTAGTGACTGACCAGCAGTTTTCTACTTGAATTTCAATGTGTTCCATGAGGCAATACGAAATATTTGACAGTTTGATCTGACACAATGTTTGCATGACATTGTAATATGGTAAGATTACAAAACACAGGGCCAAGTGACTTGAAAGAATTGAGGAAATATTGGGTAGCATTACTTTGGAATACATGTTATTAAATTTCGGTGAGGCAAGATAGCCTATATTGTTTGTAGTACCGTAACTTGGCGTCATTTTGATATCAATACTTTTGAGTAACTTGGCATTTTTGTACGTTAAAAACGTGTTTTTTATGAGATATCATTTCTTTTTGCAAAGCGTTTTATTACGAGAGTGAGAAATGCGAAGTGACCCTGTAAGAAACGGTTGTGGATTATGGCTATCATTGTGTGAATTTGTACAGTCTGATGAGCGTATACGTTTAGCAGTTTCGGTTTGCTATATCTCATAAAAAACACGTTTTCAACGTACAAAAATGCCAAGTTACTCAAAAGTATTGATATCAAAATGACGCCAAGTTACGGTACTACAAACAATATAGGCTATCTTGCCTCACCGAAATTTAATAACATGTATTCCAAAGCAATGCTACCCAATATTTCCTCAATTCTTTCAAGTCACTTGGCCCTGTGTGTATATAAGCGTGCAGTACACGGACAGGCCAAACATATGTTTGGCCTGTCGACATAGGGGCGACATAGCTCAGGAGGTAAGACCGATTGTCTGGCAGTTGGAGGGTTGCCGGTTCAAACCCCGCCCTGGGCGTGTCGAAGTGTCCTTGAGCAAGACACCTCACCCCTAACTGCTCTGGCGAATGAGAGGCATCAAATGTAAAGCGCTTTGGATAAAAGCGCTATATAAATGCAGTCCATTTACCATTTACCATATGTGTGGATGGCTGTCTCACAGTCATGATTGATTGAATAGGAATCTATATGTCCAATTTGTATTGGTATGTATGTATTTTGGTGGCCAGCCTTTCTGTTGCGTGAATGATTGTATGTTTCTTGGTATAAATGTCTGTTCGTAAATGTGAATGTAACATGCTGCGAGGGAAATGTCTCCATGGGGATGAAGAAGTTATCTATGTATGTATGTACAATATGTATTTTACATGTATTTATTGTATGTTGCAAATATACAATCACTTGTACATTTAGTCAAATTCAGTTCAGAAGCAAGTATAAACATATGTTTTCTGGAGAAATATGCTTCCTGTAGTGACTGACCAGCAGTTTTCTACATGAATTTCAATGTGTTCCATGAGGCAATACGAAATATTTGACACTTTGATCTGACACAACGTTTGCATGACATTGTAATATGGTAAGATTACAAAACACAGGGCCAAGTGACTTGAAAGAATTGAGGAAATATTGGGTAGCATTGCTTTGGAATACATGTTATTAAATTTCGGTGAGGCAAGATAGCCTATATTGTTTGTAGTACCGTAACTTGGCGTCATTTTGATATCAATACTTTTGAGTAACTTGGCATTTTTGTACGTTGAAAACGTGTTTTTTATGAGATATCATTTCTTTTTGCAAAGCGTTTTATTACGAGAGTGAGAAATGCGAAGTGACCCTGTAAGAAACGGTTGTGGATTATGGCTATCATTGTGTGAATTTGTACAGTTTGATGAGCGTGTACGTTTAGCAGTTTCAGTTTGCTATATATGTAAAACAGTGGCTGTGACAAATGGTGCGGTGGCGTAATTGTAAACGCATCATAAAATGTGAAATATGGCCAGTGTAGCTATGTAGGCTACTCACGGATTTGACGGGCATCCAACGAGCCTTGATTGACAAAAGAATCAGCTAGCCCGTGGAATTAGAGCTGCCTAGGTCGCAACTTGTGTACCCTTCTGTCCTGCCCCGTTGTCTGTTATAAGATGCACTTTTAGTGTTTGTAAGGTTTATAAGGCATTTTGATAGGCTTATCTGCAGGTAGGAATCCTCTTTGCTGTTTTGTTAAGCTAGAACCGGAAAAGTTGATAGTGGAGAATAGGAGCAGACGCATATGTCCCAGCAGGCTTTGCATATGAGAAAATAACAAGTGTGAGATAAATTAGGCGAAATGATGAAATTGCATAGTTGAAACAATATGTTTTTTAGCAGAATTGGCATGTAGGTGAAGGTTGACATGATCACAGACTATAGTGCGAAGTAAATGAAGTGACCATGAGCAAGCTTAGTTTCCTTATCAAACGATATATATAACAGTCTGTATTTAACATTAAATGATGAAGTGGAGGGTTAAATAACGTGTGCAATCTATTGCACTAATGTGTTTTTCTCATGTTCAGTGCTAGTAGTTATACTTATGAGTGAATCATGATTTTAAATGTAATGTTTTAATGCGGAGTTGCAGAACGTACATACGTAGTAATTGTTTGTAGCCTATGTGGCTAGATAGAGAACAGGGCGAGGTAACATGAATGTAGAAACGTGGCGTTTGCTGATATGAAGGTTTTTTACGGTAGCCAAGTGAAGAAATATAGTTAGTAGAAATGGCACAGTGGTGAACTGGTGTAAATTTTTAATAAAAGGAATACATTTGCGTCATGAAATGCATATGGGTGGCCGTGAGTGAGTTTTGGTAAAGCAAATATAAGCGTAAGAAAATGTTAGTGTAAAAGAGGAAATGATCTGCCTGAGGGCGAGTCGGGATTCAAGCCTTAAACTGGAGGTTTACCAGTCTGTGACTTCGTTAGTGCAGCACCATGCCATAGCTATGCAATGCGTGAAATATCATTAGCAAACCTGCCGGTGGTTTTAAAGAAGAACACAGGCCAGTAAGCACAGAAGAGCTCCCGTTGAATCCATATGGCTTAGCAATATTGTAGCCGGTTAATAACTGAACGGTGAACGGCGGGTAGATATGGTGCAAAAGCAATAATTGATAAGTAGAAGACAATTATAAGTGAGGGTCGAAGCAGGTTAAAGAAACATGTTCCTAGCTGGGCTTGAACCTACGACCCCGTGTTCTCAAGATTGTAACCTTGCCCACTAGGCCACAGGCGGACTAGCTGTTTAAAGTGGAAATGTTTCAGAGTAAAAAGGTATGGGTATTTTGCGTGTGTATGCGCGTTTTTGATTGGGTCGTGTAGGTGAAGATTTGGCTGGTGTCAGTGAAATGTCCAATGGGGAGACATGTTGTTAGTGGGATAGGCGGCAGGAAAAATAAGAAGAAGAAGAAGAAAGAGAAGAAGAAGAAGGAGAAAACGCAAAATCCCCTTAGTTTGGGGCTTTATTGTGTGGACATGTGAAGTTGTTTATGAATTCTGTTTGTTGAAATGGGGTCAGAATGTACAGAATTTAATGTTTTTAAGGGCTGAGTGTCTGTGGCTGTTGTGGTTATTTCTGTGGGGAACCCTGAAAAGTGCCAAACTCTCGGTGCTGTATAGGTATGGGGCATGCCCCCGCCAAGGCGTAACTTGGCGGGATGGCATACCTGCCATCCCAATTATTAAATATAAAGATATACATGTTATTTATAGTCCTGGGTATGAGAACCACTTTGGACCTCCATAAAGATGACTGCGCTCAGGTTCTCCCTTCAGAGTAAATAGAAGTCAGTCTGGAAAATTTGAAAAACCCTTGGAATGAAAGTGGACCATGTGTGAATGCTGAGGCAGACTCACCTTGGTGAATAAAGGGGTGATGAAAACAAAGAAGACATCGTACACAAGCAGGAGGCTCAGCAGGATGACGCAAATCTGAGAGGCAGATAGAGAGACAAGGGTCAGAGGTCATCCTGTGTGTCCATACCCCAGTTTCGGGCATTGCAGAATCTGCCACTAGAGGTTACACGGTCACTTGGGAAGGCCTTGCCCAGATCAGCAGGGAGCAGCCTGAGGTGGGCCCACAGTGTCAGTGTCAGGGCAGAGGGATTACAGGACACAGTTTGTCACCTAAAGGTTGTAGGTTCAATTCCTAGTGTGGAAAGGGCCCAGTCCTCACCTATGTCTAACTGAAATATGCACGCCTTAATTTTGCTATTGTTTTTTTTTTATTATCAGATTGCAAATGTTTTGTAAATATGCAGTAATATACAGCAATTTGTATTACTAGCCCAAATTATACATCTGTTGTTTTCATGACAGGGTGCCAGCTAAATTGCCTGAAAGCAAAAAAAAAAAATCATCTGTAAATAATGTCCTTTAAATATCCCTTTGACCACACCCACAAAAACCTGTGGGGGTTTACCTTGAAGTTGGAGACAGTGATGGTCTTCATGAAGTTTATACAAAATGCCATACCGAGCAGATCTTGCAGAACCCAGATCCATCTGGAGCAAAAGGTGCAGTAAGCAATGATAAGAGGAAGATTAAAGGAGGAAGTGTAACTACGTTACGTAACAGCTGAGGTCTTGAACTGTTGTGTGGAACTCATTTTAATACATCTAGAATTCCAGATAAGTCAAAATTACACAGAAATTTGAGAATGAGCCACAGCAGTGCACACATTGTAAGGGGCCACTTTAAAATACCAGTCTTTCAAAATTCTAACAATGCAGTTCAAACAGAAAGCTGTATTTTCTTGAAACCAGCCATGTTTCTAAAAAAAAAAAAAAAAACCTCCCCTGTCCATTCCTGTACGCATGCTTCAGCGAGCAGGTCTGAAACAGAAAGCAGGTCCGTCTGTACCTGTCCTCGTTCCGGTACACGCCCCAGACCACAGCCACGGAAATGCAGACAGCAGCCAAAACCACAGCCCTCACAATCCCGGATGCACGTTCACCTAGACAGGGGATGCTGGGAAATAGAGGCAAACACTAGCTCAGGCCACAGGTGACCAACAGGAAGGCCAGTTTTTTACTCCTCACAGATCAGACTGATCAGACAGACAGACAAACAAACAGGAAGGGCAGATTATGGGCACTCCTGCATTGTCAGTGGATTCTGACCCTTATGGCAAGATTCAACAATAATCTAAAATGGGCTCACTCTCAAGATTTTAAACAAATGTGACCTAAATTTATTTATATTTAAACTAAGCTTGCAAACTGCAAGCTACAGTCAGCACTGGCATGCCCATGAAGCCAAACTGGATCATAAGGTATGCAGGTAAAAAAAAAAAAACTATTTTGTTTCATCTTTAATTTTGAGCTTTTCTGGGCTTTCTTGTAGCAGCAAACACAAACATTTCCCTAACAGATTCAACCACTGACAGTCAGAGTCTAAGAAACTTTTTTTAGTTTGAGTGAAATTTATCTGAATAGTTTTCCCGGTGTAGTGGTTTGCTCCCAATTCTCGTCCAGATATGTTGTCTACAGTGAAAACTGGAGCCCCACATACCTGCACCCCAGTTTTTCCAACAGTACATTCAGACAGCTGTACAAAGCCGACGCAGAGGCCAGGCAGAACACCACGATGATCACATAGACTGCAAAAAAAACCACAGAGGCAGGGCTTGGCAATGTGTTTTCCGGCTAACAAAAGAGACGATTGGTCACGATCGCCCAATGCTCACCCAGCCATTTGTAGAAGAAAAACATCAGAACCAGCATGGCGCTCATGAACACCACGAAGATGACGACTTTGACAGGGGAGGAAACGGCGAGGTCTCCGCCATGAGCCCTGGCCTCCCGGCTGCCCTCCCCACCTTCCCCCATAGCAGGGGGGAAAGCAGAAGAAGTGCACAGAGCATCCCTGAGGAGACAAGCACATCGACCTTGGTCAGCGCGGGGGTATGTATAAAAATGGTTGTAATTCCTACATTGTTCATACAATATTTTTGACAAAACCCTTGAATTAAAGCTGAAAGTCTACACTTAAATCACATCTTGATTGTTTAATTTCAAATCCATTGTGGTGGCATAGAGAGAGCCAAAATGATGAAAATTGTGTCATTGCCCAAATACTTATGAACCTGACTGTATAAGTCCAGGAAACTGAAATCTGTGAATTATTTCCTGCTGTGTTTTAATACTTTTCTGCATTCACAAACGGCCGCAAAATATTTAAAAATGATTCTTGCAACAAAAAAAAAAAACACTTGTGCTGAAATTGGTTTCTCCTTTTGCGAAACACCAGTTTTTCACAAATATGAAGAGACCTACAAGAAATCCATTTTTGCCAGGGGCACTGCAATATTACAATAACCAGTACAGTTAATATTTATAGTTCCCATTTTCGCGTGGACTACTAAGTAGGCCTACCATTAGCTAGGCGCAATTTAATTGGTTTCAAGCGTAGACATGGAATAAAAGATTTTATTAGGGTGTAATGTCTAGAGTTTGAAACTGGTATAGAGGCTGATGTTAGTTTACAGTAGCTCAGTGTTACACATTGAATGCTTGTCAGGTTTATCTATACAATGGTAAAGCCTAGTTAATGTTGCTTTCTTTCCTTTTGTCTCATAGTGTCAGGTTACTGCTCTGACCGGCTCTTACCTAGCGAGCAATGAGAAATGGTTTACATATGGCATTCCTTATGGATCCAGGGCACAAGCCCACCTTGCCCTTCTATGCTGAACAGTCACAATCATCTAGTAGTGTTTGATACAATTTAATGGCTGAACTTGGGTTTAAAACTTGAAAGAAATATTAAGAAGACGATGAGTTGTCACGTATGGGGAATATGGGGAATATTTAAACCCAGTTGCCTGGACCTTTGTTTTTCCGTAGCCTCTGTGTGTTTGGTAGACCAGGGCCTTCCAAACCCATTCCTGAGGTAGCCTTGTGTGTGCTGGTTTTCATTCCAACAGCCAATGCTGCACGTAGAATTGAGCTTGAAAACTTCTACATTCTTTCACCATGCCCTCATGAAGTGTGGTGTCCTTTCGTTGTTAGCCATGTGTACACCCCTGGGGGGCTGGTAGCTGCAGCCAGCACGGCCATGGTTCCCATTCCATAGCAGCCTGAGGGGAACTGTCCACACACAACAGAGCACATTTGAACCTCAGAGGTGGCATCCAAAGTGTCTGGTAATTATGCTTTTCTTGCAATTAAAAAAATTATTTTGAACAAGAAATGAGAATCAGAGCCTAGCTTTTACATTATGCAAAAGACAATGCAAAAGAAAGAAAAAAAATCCACCAATTTGTTAATGTTTGGGGTTCAATGATGGAGATTTTGAGGATGGAAGTGGAAAGTTAATGCTATTCTAAATTTTGTAAAATTATATATCATAGGTTATAGTTCCATGTGTTATGGGGTGCTCCCTCCCCTCCTCCCCTCCCTTCCCCTCTTTTATGTGTTGTATGTTGAGTAACTGATATTATATGCTGGTCCATTCCTACACAATATCGTAAATAAACAAGGATCCAGCAGGAAAGATGGGTGTACTGGAATAACAGGACCTTTAGTAAACTGATAAGGTCCAGTAAAACAAACCTGTCAACTTTACACACTGGAGGTGCCAGAGCAGCAAGAGTGAAACACCAGAATTTGTACTTAAAAATAGTAGCATTCATCTGTGTGAAAGTGAGTGGGAAGAAATGTATATGGGAGAGCGAGGTAAAACCTCATGGGGTAAAATGTAACAGGCCTTTTAGGTAGATGCATGGAGCTTGAACGATGTTCTACTGCGCAGAATTACCATCTCTTTGTCTCCAACGACTAGTGAGAGAGTAAATATTTTGGGAGATATTGCCAAAAGTCTGACTACACACCGGAAGTGTTTTTCGGCTACTGTATTGTGTGTGTGTGTGTCAAGGAATCCAAATGTATGTAACCGTAAACAGTCATTTAGGCTACGTTTACACCGCCTGGTAAGAAAGACTCAATTCCGATTTTTTGATCTCGTGGCACTCATAAAGGGCTTGCAATGCTGCCTGAGATCATTGAGGAAATACAGGGAAAAGTTGGGGAGGGTTATCAGATGTGCATGCTGTCGGCTGGATTCATGTTGTTGACTGAAAACAAAAAACGATCCGTCCGTTAAACAAGGATCCAGTGGGAAAGATGGGCATACTGGAATAACAGGAAGTGTGCTGCCACCACCTTTAGTAAAGTGCTATAGCCCAGTAAAACAAACCAACCAACTGTACATAGACCCAGGCAAACCAGGATTAAGAAAAATACAATTTTGTATTTTGTTGCAACATTCCAGTAGGTGGCACTATGACCAAAAGTGCCATACACCACTCCCAAGTATTACTCACAAGAGAATAATGGGTTTGGGATCAGATTCCAATGAAGTGTTGCTAGTCAGCTGCTACAATGGCAGATGCTAAGAAGCCTACATACAGCGAAGCAAAAATGCAAGCGACAGAGCTCATTCAAAAACTAGAGTCAACCTTGGAATTATTGGTATTTCAGGTAGGATTACAGAGTTAGCAGGGTTCTGAGTTTTACTCCGTGCAGGGCCTAGAATAGCTAAATACCAAACGAGGAAAAACACAGAAGCCTAGAGTAGCTACCGTACAATGTTCCCCCCATGCTAAGGTTTTGCACTCAGTGTAAAGATTTTTATAACACTGCCTAATTACTGTTACCAGCTATATGGAATAATTCATGTCCTTAAAAATGCTATTTTCAATATCTCTGACCACCTCTCCTGTTAGCTTGACATTTTGTTTGTTGCGCTCGAGGGTGTGTCCTCAACGGGGGTGTGGGCGGGGTTGAGGATGAAGGAGGTGAGTGTGGTTGAGAGTGAGTGTACTCAAGGGCTGCTGCAAAATCCAAATATTATACCTTTGACAGACTTAAACCTTAAAGTAATAATCAATGGTTTATCTATCCATGTTTTATTGACGGCTACAATACCACAAGCCAATCAAATGTTTGTGCGGCTAAAGTAATCCGACAACCCTGTTACAAGAAACAAATCTGGAGTTACGTCGCGTCAATGAGTTTGTGAGCATAAAAACTCACCAAAAACTTAACAACTGGGCTCTGAGGGTTAAGACACTTGTCTACCAGACCAGACACCACTAAGGAAACTGATCATCGAGACAGAGTTTGCCTGCTACCATCCACAAAATAAACCAAGCTGGTTTATTTCCGATTGACAACTGTTTTGAGGAACAAGGAATCTACATGCTTTTCCTCCATATCTCCCTTGTGGCTGGGCCCAAGTGGAAGATTTGTGCTCATCCGAAGTTGTTTTAACTGGAACCTTGTCACGACTCCGACTTCAATGAAAATGGTTTTCCAGGAGTTCACACGCACCTGCAGTGGCCTTGGATCAGCTGACAAGCTGACGCATCACTTAACGGAATAAAGGATTGCCATCCCCATTTTTGCCGTTATTGAAACGCATTTTATTTAACACTGACATCAAACCAAAGGATAGCATAATACCTGATTGAGTCATTTTACGGCTGTATGTTGTTTGTTTTGCTATTTGTATGTTGGTCTGAAATAGCAAATTCCCTGTCCTTGCTGTTTTACAGTTTAATTAGTCTCATAAAATGAAGTTTTAACAAAGTAAACACATAATATAGTCATTAACCCATAACAGGAATTAACCTTCATTTGATGGTAGTACTTCAAATGAAGGTTAATTTTTTTAACCTTTATGTTTTTCCATCGCAGAATTATAATTTCCTCTGATTAAGGATCGTATATTATTCCTCACATTATGAAAATTATTGTTTTCAATTAGGCTATTCACATATTCATTATCACAGCCAATAAATATATATTCTTTATTTCCAAACCATTGTCATGTCTGTTATTTCACTAAGTTGGGCTCTGCAGACGTACAAAATTCTGGTTGGTCGTTGAACTCAGTTCTGAAAAACACCTGACCAGACCTCACTACAACATGAAATGACCGCATTAGAGAATAGTGCAAACCTCTTGAAGGACACTCAATTCCATTGCAGGCCACTACGAGCCACTACACCACGCTGACACAGCCCAGGGTCGGCCATTGAGGCATTGTCCGGATGAAGCAATTGGCAAGAAGCTATTTCTGGTGGCCAGGATCAGATCAGGAAATCAAAGCCATGACCAGGTTATGCTCATCATGTCTGGGCATCAAGAACACACGAAGACTAGCAGCACTCCACCCCTGCTCCCCCTGGTTCATTGAACTGGCCTTGATTGCTGGAAAAAAATGTATTGCTGTGACATGGAAGAATGAAGAACCTCCTCTTATCCCCATGTGTCCATAGGAAATTTCCCAATATACGGCCTCAGAAAAAATCATATTTAATCGCCGGGTCTCTGACAAGTACTAGAGTGATTTTTAAGGTGCTATTTGATAAACCTTTCACAATCATTTGTATAAAGATGTGACAAAATATTGGTGTGACAAATGACACTGGCTCGCCCTTTGTATGAGTGAAAACTCATGTTATAGTACCCTTGACTGGAGGGGCTGTATTATTTTACTGTTATTTACATTTGAATGATTTTTTTTTTTTTGGTGGGGCAGCAGTGATAGGGAAATAAACAGTGGGGTTTGGTGGGGAGGTAGGTACATAGTAATGTACATAGTAATAATCTTTGTACTTTCCATGTTAACAAAATACTGTAAACTGAAAAATGTAATAAAGGTATTGAGAGTCCCAAGCCCAGAAAGGAGGGTTCTGCACAGGGCTAGCAACCCTGTCATATAAAACCCTTACCGTTATTGAACCCACTGCCAGAGATCAGAATACAAATGGCTTGGGGATCAATGAAAGATGGGAAACTAGATCTATGACAGACACCAGCCCAACCCAACTGGGAGCTTCTACTTTGACTCTTCTATATGAATCTACTTTGAACAGGACCCAACCGAAGCAAATAGGTGCTGCTCTGATTCGACTCCACCAGTCAGAGAGGGGCATATTTCCCCAGCTATTCTCCAGCCTTGCAGTCATGTTCTTAAAAAAGTGATTTTTAAGGACTTGCAGGGACAGAAACAATTAAAATAATTTCATGTCATATTTTGAAATTTCACTTAAATTAACATAACATAATTTAAAGGTGTCAAATGGGTAGATTCGTTCATATAAGAAATTGCATGGTTCCACATAAGACAATAAATAAGTAGTTAGACAATATAAGCTTATTGCTAAATGTGTTTTGAACCAGTTTAAAAATCTAAAGAATACAGGTTGTGATTTTGGAGCTAAGAAATTAAAATATGTACAAATGGTTTGAAAAAATATTTTTGAAAAGCAAATAAGAGAAACTGGAAAAAGATTAACATTTCAATGTATCCAATCACTCCAATATTAGTACACTTTTTTGATTCCCCAGCCACAGTCAGAACCAAACTGCTCACTGTGGTGCAAGCTGTCACAACAAATATGGAGAAAAATATAATACTGATAATTGGGCCACTATGAAAGCCTGTGAAAGAAACTGGTAAGAGAGACTGACAACATAAAATATTGGCTGTTTATGTAGTGTTTGTAATCAGACATCCTACATTATCAGAAATCACATCATCATCAATTTCAATGCAAAACAAGTAGGAATAGACTTTTTTTGGTTTCAGAAATAGGCCTACTATTTACAAAGAATGCATATGTTTTTTTCTAGAATACAAGTAATGTGTCAGTCTGTGGAAAAAAGGAAATCAATTTTATCTTCCGAGTAGAAGTGCAGTGCAAAGTTTGAATTCATTTCGCACCAATGGTAAAAAAAAATGTATATAAAAAACATACAGCAAACTTAAATTCAAAATTCAGCCCACATTATTTACAGAGCAATGCAAATCCCCAAAAAGTCCATCTCCGTATGAGCACCTTTAGAGCTCCACGGTAAAGAGAAAACAATAAACCCTCAGCCATAGGCAGAGGTTCCCGACCGGAATTCCTTCTCGACCCAGATCTAGAATCTTCTGGTCTCTGACATTCTGTAATTGGTATATTCCTGAAGCGCCAGTCTGGTCGTGTTTAGCGGTATGAGCGCGTGATCGGTCTGTCTGAGACGCGGCTGGTCAGCGGAAGTCCTTTGTGAGGCGCGGCGGCTCACGCGGCTTTCTTTCCGCTCTGGTGGCGCGTGATGGCCTCCAGTTTCTGTCTGTAAGCTTCTGCTTCCTGCTCCTTCTTCAGAAGCTGCTGTCGGTATTTTTGCGCTTCGCGGTTTGCCTCCTCCAGCTGCTTCTGCAGGGCTTCCTTCTCCTGTGAATAAAGCAGTTTTTGTGTGTAATATCCATATTTCACAAGTAAAGGACAAGCTTTCGTTCACACAGCTGGTCTTAAGCAGTATACTTCATTGCCTTTTTTGTTGTCGTATTTAAAAAGAGTAGTAAGTATTGGAAGCCTACTTGTGCTGCAATTGGTGTGCATGCATGCCTGCGTGTAAATAGGCAATGGGTTGTTTAGACTACCACCGTACAAAATTCTCACATTCTATTCCTGTTCAAAATCGAAAAGGTGAATTGGACATTGTAGTATTAATCGGTACAAATGCAGGCCCTAAAGAGAAGGAAGTTTGCGCTTGTAAACCAAAAATCTGTTTGGACCAGAAAGCAATTAACGGTGTACCTGTGTAAACGACTGCTTTATAACTGATTAATTAGATGCAGAGTAAAAATTAAAACCAGCAGACGCTCTAGGAATTGGCATACAGCTAATATTGGCTAGCTCTGCACATTTTACATTGTGTCTGGAGCTGTACTCATTCACACAGAATAAACTGCTAGCCAGGTCCAACAAACTTTTCAGTGGAGCTTAGATGTTAAAGCTTTCACTCACCTCAAATTCCGGGCTTTCCACATGATTTTCAATAAACTCAATGCGCTGCCGTTTTGCTGTTGGCTCTTCACTTATAACGGTTTCTTCTGCAACGTCTGTGGCAGGGACTGTTAACACTAAAGAGCACCATTTTGGATTAGTATATTGAGGTACCTATTTATGAAATGTTAAAGAATATAACCAAAGTGTCGCTGAATAATTTTGGTGTTGAATATTTGAGAAGGATTTCACACTCAAATTTTCTACCGATTTGTTTGCTGAAAGCTCAAAACAAACTGATAGGTATTGGAACTCACAAGTAAAACTCACAAGCAAAAGCTATACAGATAGAAGTTGAAATATTTAGTTTCAACTTGTAATTCAATAATTACTTTAAAAATGTGTTTTGTATTTATAAAGTTTCCCTTTGTCTAATATTACATGTCAAGATCTGAATCCATTCAGAAGGACAAACATGCAATAATCGAGGAAATCAGGAAGGGGGAAAATACTTTTTCAAGGCAATGTAGTTTAAGATTTCAGATTTGAATGCAGGACCACATCTTATCTAAGGTAAAATGCAAATGAACCAGAGTCATAATACAGAGTGCTTCATGTCTCCTTGAAGATGACACATACGAGCAAAGCATCGTGCCGTTGTCTCACCTTGCTGGCCGTCTGGCATCGTCACAATAATGGGCTGGCCGATGCCACTCTGCAGGTTGCCAAGCTGGATGCCGTCTGTTACTATAGTGATGACCTGCTGACCCCCTGAGCTGACGACCTGCTGGATGGTACCGTCCACCGAGTCTGCGGTCACCACCTCCTCCGTTGCCACCACTGGGACATGATACAAACAGTAAGCACATCAGATTTACCTGGTTAAATAAAGGGAAATAATCATAAAACAGAAATATCACAGCACAGCGCACCTCGGGCAACGCACTGCTGTGTGCTTCAGCCTACTTCAGGGGTAGTAAACTGTAAGTGATCAAATTCAATCTTAAATTATAGTTACTTAACTGCAAGGGGCCCCACGCTACTTTTTTGAGGATTATTTGAGACCTACACACGTACATATTTCATGGATGCTAGTATTCTTGGCGCAGTTAATCCTACAGTTGAAATTGTCGAGAAACAGCTAAAAGTTGTTTAAACGTGGTTTAATGCTCAGGAGTGTAGTTGACAAGTAGACATTGGATGGAGTCTGCTCTAGCTTTTGCTGCCCCTCTTGGGACTCAACAAGATCTCTAGTGGTTGAATGAGGTGTGCTTTGTTAGGGCTGGAGTGAAAACATAGATCTCCAGAAACTGGATTGGGAACCACTATTTTATGCTGTTTGCTTTGTTAAAAACACCTGTGGGTTAAACGAATCCTGTGGGCTGTTGGTTTTCTCTTTGGGTGCCTCAACAATAATTACATTGTCACGGGAACCGCTAGATTACCTGTAAAGCTTTGATGACCCATCCCCCCAAAGTATATTATTTGTCATGCAGTCTAGAAACCAAACAATTGCTTTCATCAGGCAAACAGTGGTATATGAAAAGGGCTTTCTACAGACCAAATTGTATTATTTACCCTTATTTTGCTTGGACCAGCTGGCGAAAAGGCCAAAGATTGCACATAGGCTTACCTGCAATTTTGCAGAACACATCTTATCCCCCTCTGCCATTTACCCACATAAGCTCATTCATGCTAACCTTCAACATCAGCTGTAAAGCAATCAAAATAATCTGCTATGCTGTAGCCTCTGAATACATCAAAGCCTGTTATGACATCACAGGTAGCCAGTGTCACAGACACAGAAGTCTTCATTCAGGGGTGTTCAACAAGGGGTGTTGCTGCTACCTGGGATGAGGGGTGGAGGCGTGGCTTGGAGAGGTCTTGTAACTCCTTTTGAAAGCTATGAAGCTGCAGGAGATTTGATGTATGCTTTTCCATTACACTAACAGAGACGTTTTCATAGATTTTGAGTATCTTCAATAGCACGGCAAATATGAAGCCTCCAGTTGTTTATGAATATGAAAAATTCTTTTTTGTAGAGAGCTGCACTTGAGTTAAATTTCCCCTCTTCTGTACATCATTGGACAAGTGTCCTCTACAGTTTTCAGTTGAACCTGTACTGTTGTGTACCTTACTGTAGGCAGATCAGCGTAGGGTACTTTGAGATTTGATTTGAAATGATACAGTTACCTGTCGACTTGGAGGGATTTCCTGTAGAAACCAGGCCGGTGAAGTTGACCACGCCCCCGGGGCCAATGATGAACTGTGGGGTTCCTGTGTGTATCGTCACCGTGTCTGGACTCTCTGGGTTCGTATTAATTTGGTTCTGCATGGACACCTGAAAGACAAAACAATAAAATAAATGTAGATACTGATACGCTCTGTGGGGGAGGGTGAGGAGACCCACAAATAACTCTGCTTTTAGCATGGATGTTCTTGCCAATTTTTAGATGCGAAGCACCTCATGGATGTGGCTTGTAACTCACTCAATCACACACTCACTCACATTTAGCAGGCTGAAGATTCTCCACAAGGGAGAGCTTTTTGCATCAATGACACTGTGTCCTTGTCTTTCAATTGTGCAACAAAAACAAAAGATTTGGTTTATGTTGAATAGTTACCATTGTAGAATATGTTACCATTTATGTTGATTGACCTGCAACAGGGACATTGGCATGTGCTAGACTTTATCACTGCAGTGATGCCTGAGGCCAAATCCTGTAAAAACCGCTACCTGCAGGATCTCTGCCAACTCTTCATTGGCATGGTCCACGGCGATGTCCAGCGCGTTTTTGCAGAATTTGCTCTGCGTGTGGACGTCGGCGCCGTACTTGACGAGGAGCTCGACGACATCGCGGTGTCCGTGCTCTGTGGCCCAGTGGAGGGCGGTCATTTTCAGCATGTCTTTGGCGTTGACGTCAGCGCCGTGCTGTAAACAAGGTCCAAATCAATGCATGCATTGTTCAGACTGCTCTCTCCCGCTGAATGATGAAAGAAATACAGAGCAAACTGGCTCTGGCAATAAAATTTCTTTGTGTTTTTAATTGGACAATTACCTTGCAAATGACATTCTACTTAGTTCTATCAAAGGGAAGGCAGGCTATGAATGAAACTGTTGAGATCAAAGTTCCAGGCCGCACATATCTGAAGTTCCCCCTGGGAGAAAGAAGATATTCTATACTATATCTGAGCTTTGTATCAAGGCTTGTAGTGCACACATCTGAACATCTGAGTTACCCTGGGTGCCAGATGAGACAAGTACCTATTCAAACCTATAACTGATTTACTTTGGTAAGAGCAACCAAGTGAACAGTAAGTACATTTAACCTTTTCCCTCCGAAATGTGGTATTTCAAGTGAGCAGTATACGGGTTAGCATTGTTCATTGTGCCTCCTCTTTCATTTGCAGTTTCCACTAGTACTTTGCTTTGGTTCTTACAATATTCCACCTGCACCCATGCAGCCAAAAACTGTGTACTCCTCCGATAAACCCAGCAGGGACTATTCACACAGCATATGGAAGGAGAGCTGGCACTGAGGTGAGGAGAGGTGTTTCTCTCACCGAATACTTGGCACAGGTATCAGCTGAGAAGCTAGAGAACACTAATACAGTGGTAACCTGAGGAGCCCTGGTCAGCTTAAAGCACTCTACCTGTCTGGACGTGGACAGTCTCTACCTGTCTGGATGTGGTGAGTCCTGTCCTGTTCCTTTTGGCCCCTATCATAGTCGGCTCCAGATTCAGAAAGACTAGTCTCGCATTGTCCTGGCTGTGGGGCTCAGCCTGAATTTTGAGTGAGACTCTTTTTACCGACTGATCCACTCTGGAGCGCCCTGAGGAGCCCCCTGAGGACCCCCTGAGGAGCCCCATGAGAAAAAAATAACGTGTGTGATGCAAGTTCTAGGATGTCACTTTCGCCTCCTCCAGGATCTCTGCCTGCTCTTCCCCCATTTATGTATTTTTAGGTATATTTACTGATGATAATTTGAAAATTGCAACCTTGGGGTGTTTAAGCTGAAATTCCTAATGTACACAGAGAAGTGAAGACTCAAACAGTGTTAAAACCAACATCAGCCCAACATTATGGCTGTGATCGGTAGCAGCACTACTGTGGTTGGGGTTGGGAAATTGTATAACAGACTGATCCGCTTTAAAAAGAATAACAGCATCATAAGCATGATGCAAGCTTGTTTTGTGAAAACTGGGTTTCAGTGTCAGACCGAGATAGTCCTGACTGGTCGCACTCAGCAAGGTGCACACTGAACAAACAGATCGAACTGACCAATTAAATCAGCAGGGCTGTCTTTGTCTCAATGCAAGAGCAACTCATCTGGTCAGTCCAGTCTCCTACAGTCTTCCTTTGCAAAGTAAAATTAGTAGTTCCAAAGTTTAGGTCAATAACAATTTATTAACAAAGCAAAAATAGTCTTCTTTACAGTATGAAACATAGTGGGTAAAAGCAAGGCAGGTCAATCACAATGCAGTGTTGTTCAGACACAAGCTTCATACCTCTTTCCCAGATCTAAATGTACCAATGAGGTGGCAGATAACCAAATGGGTCATTGTGAACTCTATTCATGTCTGCTCCCTTCTGATAGACTTTGATAGTCTCTGACACCCCAGTTCAAGTCAACCTCTAGTCATGCTGAGGTAGATTAAATCAACCAAAATTCCTCACATATGCATTAATTGAAGATAAAATGGCTATGACTGGAGATAAAATTAGTTTTACAAAAAAAATCATAAGAACTTGAGTGTAATCAGAGTTCAAATTTTGGAATTATTTGTGCTTATTTAATGTTTGGGCACATTTAGGGGACACTCAGGTTGTTGACCTACTTTCAGTAACACCTCCACGATACGGGTGTGGCCCTCTGCAGCCGCCATGTGCAGGGGGGTTCTGTCCACTTTGGTCCGAGCATCCCGGCTCACGCCTGCCCTCAGCAGCACCTCTGTGGTTGAGTAATGGCCATACTGGGCCGAGAGGTGAAGAGGCGAGGTCCCCAGCTACACCGAGAGGTGAAAGGTCAGGCCGGTGTACAGACTCCGCACATTTCATAAGGTAGTAAAATACAAACTAAGGCAGTCTGAGAGTAAAGGCGGCCCAAGTCCCCATCCTACATTAGCAGTCTCCTTCTTGCACTTCATGCCACATTGTAGGCTTATCTAATAACTACTATAATGAGTTGTTAATATGATAACTAAATGCTACTAACTTTGCATGCAGATTTCAGCTCAGTCGGGTACGCAAACCCAACTGGTTCAGTAGATTAAATGATCAGTTTAATAAACTGGGTTCTGGAAACAAAACTGCAGGTATTGTGATACTTAAGCATTGAGCTAAGTAGCAATATACTGTATTGGGAACTGGATAATTATATATTATACATAACTATTTACTGTGTAATAAATTATTACTGTAATACTATACTATATATTGGTGGAAACATAAGCCTGCAGAAACTGTGACGCTCCAGTGTTTAGCTGAGTAGCAATACACTGTACTGTGAACTGGTGTATTTTGTATTATACATAAAATAATAGTATCTCGTGATCCACCACAATGTCTCCTACGACCAATATTTTGGGAAATACTGCTTTAAGGCATGGGTTTACCTACCCAGTCTGTTGTAAACGGTGCTCCGTTAGCCATTAAGATCCGCACCTCGTCATCCTGTCCTGATCGAGCTGCCTCCAGCAGCTTTTTTCCCATGTCCACTAGCGACATCTAGTGCGGAGAAAAGGAACTTAAATAATTTCTGATACACTTAAATCGTTCAAGCAACTAAGGCCACTGTTCCACTGCAAACAGTAAATCTTAAGAAATAATCAGAAGAAAGTGCCTTGCATGCCGCACGTAACAGGTCTTGTTCACCAGCTAGCTATAATGTTGGGTAAGGCCTGATCTGTACAGCAATGGCAAGCTAAATATGTTTCATTTTTTAAAATATATTACCTGTGCAGCCCATGTTTAGTCTAAATGAAATACCCCCCCCCCCCCCCCCGTTTTTAGAATGTTTGTAAATACGGCTTTTCATTAATGCAAAAGCACTTAATTGGTTTTAGTAACTTCAGCTTCAGCAATTAAACAAAAAGTAAATGTGCAGCCCCATAAAATATAACTAGACCTCATTAAGACTTATGAGGGGCAAACAGGGTTTTAGTACTACACAAATAGACAAGAAGTGTGACTTTTTAAAAAGGCATGATCAGAAAGATGTGACATTTCCAATCATCTGTATGACAGTCAATTAACTGTTGCAGCTGATTTGTGCTTGTTCTGAATCTCTTTCTGAAGTGTATGTCCATGTTTGATGCACTGATGACGGTCCATTGACTGAACCATCTGCATTCATTCATTTTTTTATTAAACCTTTTCCTGCACTCATTACTTGGACATTGACTACTGATTTTGAATCAACGTTCTGCATTCGCCTTTTGTGGCTATTCTTCCTTGGGGATAGTCAGTTAGTGTCCTTCATGTCTTGCCTTCAATTCCATTAAATTTCAAAAACTGAACTCAAAAGAAGATAAATGGAACTAAATACTACAATACAGTTCACAAATGTGCTTGTAAACAATATAGTGATGTTACTTTAACACTGGGAGACTTGTTTTACTGTAAGGTGTAAAACTAAAGCTATAGCTGTAAAACTAAAAACTTTTAATTCCTTTGAATTGTTTGTATTACTAAACTTATCGTTTATCTGAAACATTCATTTTATTTAGCAACATTGTGTATTCAAAACACTGCAAATGAACAAATGCATCCAAATACTTTTACTTCAGATATTAATTTATTGTGCGGCAGGAACATGGATCAAGCAGCAAAACACAACACAATTATTCAAATCAAAACCGCTTGTGTGGGTGTATCGGAGTCCATTGCCTTAATAATAACTACCAATTCGCGACCAATCAATGCAATTCAGTATTTTCCCCACACTCCAATGTAAAGGTATTGGCTTTGCATCCGCAACATTTAACACAATTCTTGGACTTGGTGGATTATCTTGCTGTCATTCAGGAAGCAATTAAAAGTTAGATGGGGCCACACACAATACGCAGTCTCCGATTTATGTTACATTTATTGTGAGGCGTTAAGTCTAACTTATTTCATTACTTTACTTTAATACAGTAGATAATGGGAACTTGAACGTTGCAGGACCCGTTAACCAGCAAATTTAGCTAGCTACACTGCTAAGGCAGCTAGCCTGCTAACGGTAATGCGATACAGAAATTTTGCTAACCTAAATATTTGTCATTGGTTCTGATTACGTTCGAGGGAGACATATCTTCTCCATACCAGTTAGCTAATTGAATTTAAGTCGGTCAACAAACAAACCGCAAACAATAATCCGGCGGTGCATGTGTCGGAGCTAGCTAGCAAGCTAGACACCAGTGTACCGCATTGCCCAGTGCTCCTAGTGAAGAAGCCACTCATCCAGTCGGCCACCATTTTCTATGATAACAACAACATGACCCCCACCCACCCCACCCCCACTCACTACCACTGGAGTACAACACCCCATACTTAAATCGCCTAATACATTTTCTCCCCAGCATTAAACAAAACGTGCTTTATACAGCAGTAACCCCGGAAATCTGGTACGTTAACGCAATAAACAGGAAATTGGTCGGCTGATCGGGGTTCCGGGGGAAGTTGAATTATTTTTCCACCAGCAAAGAGATCAACTTCCACATCCGGTGGGGCCACACAAAATACCCAGACACTGACCTGGAAAAGATTCCTTATAGTCTGACACAGTGATAGCTGATACCTACAAGCCTTACCTTGGCGTTTCAATTAGCGGAACTTCAGTAATGCAGACCACTGCTGGCATTAACTAATCGGGGGGAATTTCTTGCGATGCCGTCCGTTCGGCGCCCAATTTTTCTACTCAAAGAAAAGTCCCGTATTTTTCGCGGATGTGCACAACGGGGCAATGCAACCATTTTTCTTTGAAGTACAATGGGCAGATGCACTCTTGACTGTGATAGCAAATGTGTCACCTCGCAACTTAATCATTTTCGGATGACCTAAAGGGTAACGATTGTTTTTGATAAATTTAATTGTTTGCACAATGAAATTATTCTGGCGAGGATACATTTCAAAATTAATACGTATGTGCGGATGGATACATAGCAATAGTACGCATGCGCTGTGGTTCACAGGGTTGCTGTGTACCGCGGTTAACCGGTACTTGGTTACGTGAAGTTTTAGTAAGCAGCATAAACATTCGTTCTGTTAATTTACTGAAGTCGTGACTGAAGTTGATTTTTATGTGTTTTTGAGTAAGCTGACACAAGCTGATGGAAGAGTTGGTGATTCAATTAAAAAAGTAAAACGTTAGTGATCCACAGCTTGCACAGCGAGCAAACATTAACGGTGGCTGGCTTACGTCACCTAAACCGTTAGCTAGCAAGCAAACACAGCAGCTAGCGTTAACTAGGATGCAACCAAACATCTAATAACTCATTAGCTATTCCGCTAGTTAACGAGAAAGGTTATGTTAATCATATTTATTGCTATCGTAATTTACCGAGCAGCTGCAAGTGTTTGTGTTAATAAAGCTGGCCGTTTTGAACCAATCCTGCCCCCTAACGTAACGTTAGCCTACTGAGCTTGCTAGCAAGTCCACAATTGAGGAGGTCTATTCCGGTAATCAGCTGTCTGTCTGGATAGCTCATCAAAATGACAACTTCGTTGCGGTGAGACACTATCTCATTCGCTGTATGATATCGTTCTTCTAAAAAATATAACTAGAGATAGCTGTAACTATTTGCAGTTGTCTAGTTATTTGGTCGCTTGTGTGACCTCTTGTCTAGCATGCTTGGAAATAATGCTAAAAAGGCAAGCTACTTTTTTCTGATTAGACTGATCGGCTAGAAGCTAACTTACCTAGCTACCTATCCCTCTCTCACACTAGGGTTGTGGGTCAAGTGAAAAGCTTATTTTACCTATGTGTGTCTCAACAAATGCAATGTTAACGTTACCGGTATCCGCTGAGTTTTTCAGGAATGTCATTTGACGTTATACAATTTGCTATCAAAACTTTGCTTATTGTAAATGGCTAGCTTGCTATGTCAGTTCACGCGCATAATCAAGTCGAGGGTCTTCCGTGCATGGTAAACTAAAACCAAGCCATCATTGAGTTCAGATTTCTGCTTAAATGTAACGGTAGCGTTTAATTGCGATGCACTCTATGAATGTTGAATCCTCCAAGCATGGTATCTGAAATGCGAAGGTCACTCATCATGTTTGTAAGTTCAGCTGTTATTTTGACAAAAATAATTTGGATGAGGCTGTGTAGTTAGTAAAATCATGTTCGGATATTGAATCTGAATGTTACTCTCATTTTGCAGGTGAGTCCGCGCTAAATGACTGTGACAATGTGAAAATAAGTTTCCTGCTTGTTCAATATTCCTGTAAAGATGCCAGCCGTGACAGCTGGATTAAAGGAGCTGTATCTATCTACGTCTCTGGGAGACCTGAACAAGAAAGCCGAAATTAAGCCTGATAAAATTAACACGAGAAGGTATACTGCTCCCTGTTCAACAAACGAAAAATTAAACTGTTTCCAAATATGCAATAAAATGACTGGAATGCTAAATAATTCATTGTTGCCATGATAATTAAGAAGTTGCTTCTTGTGTGCCATTTGCTGAATGAATTACTGCATCAAGAGGTCAATTCTTTGTCACTTCATTAAAAATCCCACAGGAAAATCATTACTTTAAAAATGAAATGATTACTTCAGGTGCAAATCAGAGGAAATTAATATTATCAGCAGCAGTTTATATGTAATTTCCTCTGAACATTTATACAATGAGCTGCATTTGAGTATCAGGTATTGTAGGGTTTTATATAATGTTTGTGTTGGTCTTTAGCTATGTGCAGAGTGCCTGTAAGATCCTTAAAGCAGCAGAGGAGAGTCGTCTTGATGGAGATGAGGAAAAGGCCTATGTCCTGTACATGAAGTACCTGACCATTTATGACATCATCAAAAAAAGGCCCGATTTCAAGCAACAACAGGTACACCCCAGCTTTGATAAACTGTTCAGTTATTTCTTTATTTTTATGCATTTACATTTTACATACAATCCATTTATGCAGCTAGATAGTTACAGAAACCATTCAGGTTAAGCACTTTGCTTG
This sequence comes from Anguilla rostrata, assembly GCF_018555375.3. Lineage (NCBI taxonomy): Eukaryota > Metazoa > Chordata > Actinopteri > Anguilliformes > Anguillidae > Anguilla > Anguilla rostrata. The sequence goes on from NC_057948.1 coordinate 23,535,580, forward strand.
AAGGTACAAAGACAGCATCCCACCTGTGAATCAAGCCTACGGCTTCAGAGTTACAAGCCCATTTCCCCAATCATGATGCTGCACTTCTGTCCTGCTGTGCTAAATGAGCACTGGTTGATCTTTAGTTGCCTGACTGTGGTGAGGTGTGTGAACATGTCCCTGTGCCTGCATATGCATACAGACAGGAGGATTAGGAGACATGCTGTCTCATCATTGTCAACGGTGTACAAAGCCAGAATAAAACTAAATTCATTTTTCTCCATCGTGCATGCTTAAATAAAAATAGCATATAGTTTGTTTACGCAAAATTCTTAGGGCACATCTGTCATCAAGGAAAGTTATAAATAATATTTTCCTCATTGAGCTATCAAAACATTGTTCAAGGTCAGGTGAAATTAAGTGTACCACACAATAATAAAGCAATCAGTGAACTATGTCAATCTGTCAATACCCACAGAGCACATAGAAAAGCACTATTTTGAATCCTGCAGGATTTATGGTTATCTCCTTCTTTTGCATTTTTGACTGAGCCTGGCACTCTTTGAAGTACAAACTAGTTTTCATTTCAGCACATACTGTTCAAGGGGCATAGTGGTGAATAATTTAATGCCTAAAGGTGGAATTTAAATAATTGATTGTAATTAGTTTTAGTGCAACGCAAAGTACTCATTCTCTCCCTGCGTTCATGCTGTAATACTGCTGGGTGCATAATTTTCATGAGAAACTTGGTATTTATTTTTTTTTAAATGAAACTTATACTGGCCATTAATTAATACATTCTTTATTCTGTCATTTGTTCTTTTCTCCTAAGGACTTCTTTCTCTCTGTGCTGGGGCCAACCAGTTTGAAAAAAGCGATTGAGCAGGCAGAGAAGCTGTCTGACAGCCTAAAGCTCAGGTTTGCCATGCTACTGCTCCTCTGCTTGCTTCTCGACTGCTCACATGTGGAGATAAGAACAATGTGTGACATGGTATAGTTCATTACAGTGCATGTATATCAGCACTCAGAATCCCCACCACTAGCTGGTCTGTGCTGTAATTGAGGAGGGTGTTTGAAACAGCGGCAGTGTAGCGCTGCCCATCTCCAGTCCTGAAGGGCCACAATCCAATTTCTGTTTTCTGTGAGTTGCTAATACCCTCTTATCTGGTGTGGGAGAGCTGCTGTTAGCGGTTATGTGCCTCTGGAACAAAGCATGCTGACTCTGCAGACTTGACTGGCCTCATGGTGGAGCCTTGCAGTCTAACCGCAGAGTGGTGCACGCAGGTACGAGGAGGCGGAGGTGCGTAAGAAGCTGGACGAGAGGGAGCGGCAGGAGGAGAGGAGGAGGAAAGAGAAGTCACAGAGGGAGGCGGGGAGGGGACCTTTAAAAGAGACAACATGCGCCAAGAAAGGGGACAACAAGGTACCACAAAGTCATCAAGGCGGTGGCTGAGGTAACAGGCCAGCAGCCACGAAGGCCTACCCCAGCCTGCTGATCTTTTGGCCAGTGGAGAGGTGGTATAATCATTACTGTGCTGGAACAATCAAATGATAGAATCAATAATTCAAAAAATAGATTTGAGAAAATACCTGCACAACTTTTATTGTCCTATCAGATCATCTTTATTTCATATTGGCTGCCACCCATTATTTTCACTACTATCATTGCCAAGGGTGTTAAGGAGGTGAGACCCAAAATGTCAGCTGGCAGCTATAAAGAAAAGAAGATTATAGAGCACAGACAGGTTTAAAAGCACTTTAAACTTGCCTACACTGAATTTTTTTAACCAACTATCTACATTCTCCCCAAAACTAGCCCTGTTTAGTAAATTCTGTATAATTATTGAAAACATTGTGGTGGCGTACTATGGAACTGAGCTTAGATTTTTTTTTTATCGTATTGTTTTTGAAAGGAGCTGGAAACTATAGAGCTGAGTGTCTACTGGATCATAAACAAATTGTAAAATTCATTCTTGAATTATTGATATCCTTACTTATCCTTGTTAATAATTGAACAGGCAGAGATGGGTGAGGTTATACGGTGCTTCATGCCCAGTCCATGGCTGTCTGTTTTAATTCAGGGCAGCATAAACTACTGTGCTCCATCAGTCATTGTGAAAGTGAAGCAGTGATGCTGACTGAGGCGTATCCTCCTGCATTTCTGTCCTCTAGGTAAAAGGGGAAGCAAAGGGTTTGAAGAATGAGACACCTAAAGGTGAGGAGGCTTTTTTGTTCTGGGGGGGGGCAGCAGTCTAAGGGAGTGTGTACAGGGAAGTAAAACGTGTGGCGTCCTCACTGCGCCAGGCCCAGCCCTCTGGCAGCCCCGTGCTGCAGCGCGTAGTTATCTGTAGCATCGCCCAGGCCTGCGAATGCAACTGTGGGCACCACTTTTGGCGGAAAGGGGGGGGGGTAACCTGGGGTTCAAAAAGGTGTGGGAGGGCGTGTCTGTCTGCTCATGCAAGTCATGCAAGCCCTCTGAAAGCAGGGAGTTTCACTGCGACCCAGCCTCTCTTCTTCCCTCTCCTCCCACGCAGCTGCCGTCCCTCCTGGGGGGGTCACCCCTGAGGCCCTGTTTCGGATCATGAGGGAGCCGAGTGTCAGCCTTGTTGTGATGGATGCCAGGAGCAGGAGAGATTTCGAAGAGTCTCAAATCCTGGTCCCCTCTCAGAGCTGTATCAGTGTTCCGGCTGAGATCATCAGCCCAGGGTAGGACATTTAGTTGGAGGGGTGAGGGGGGTGTTAAGGTTTGAGGTTGAGTGGTCATCTTCTCAGGTGTAAGTACTAAACCCAGTAGTGTAGTAAGTGTGATGCAAATTAATTTGAATTCAATTGTAAGTTTGCTTGTAAATGGGTATTCTGGAGTCTAGGTAAAGACAAGCGTAGATGAGCTGGATGGCCAGTTCTCAATTTAGCATTTTTTGTAAAACCTGGGTGTACTGTGAAAATGTAATGTTCTTGAATATTAAAAAGTAGTTTCACTGAGAATAAATGTTGCAGCTGCGTTATCTCTCTTGCTGCATGCTTTCTGAGTGGCTAGTTGTGACTTCTTTATTTATTCATTTATTTTTTTAAATCAGAATAACTGTCAATCAAATTGAGGCCCAGCTTCCAGAAGAGTCGAAGGAGCAGTGGAAGAGGCGGGGCTTGGCAGATTACATCGTCCTACTGGATTGGTTCAGTTCTGTGAAGGACCTGAGACTGGGCTCCTGTCTGCAGAGTCTGAAGGACGCACTGTATAAGGTGAACAAGTCAGGCTTGGGACTGGACATAACAAGCCCATAGCTTGCCAACGGAACTAGCAAAGATATATACCAAACTAAAAGTAGCTTTTCACTGTCATATCTTCACTCAAAAAATAAATTGTTGACCAGTGGTTGCATGCAGTATTAAGTAGGCTGTGACAAACTGGTTAAGTTGATGTCACTTAAAGGCTACTTGATAGCGTGAAACCACTGTCCGCAACTTAAAATAAATCTAACAGTTTTTTAAGTTAATTTAATAATTAAATTATTGGGCAGAGCTAATAGCTTAACTCCATTTACCAGTAGCCTCCTGTGTGTGTAGCTTAACTGTGTCCAGAATCAAGTAGAACTGTACCTGTTTTCGCATAAAAGTATAATTGTTAGACCAGTATCAAATCTGGACAAAGAAAAATCTCAGCTTTAGATTTTACTATCGGATATTGATTACAAAATTCCCTGCCTAAAATAGACTTGATTTATTGTCACCACTACGATTGCCCTGGACCATATAAAATGCATTGGCAAAGTTTGTTACTATCACATAAAAATAGAAGCCAAATCGAATAGAGACCTGTATTGGCATAAAAATGAAATCATTAGACCAGTAGGGCCAAGTTGCCATAAATGTAACGCTTCATAAAGTTAGCACGGTCAATAATTTAATGCTGCTACTGTAGCTAGTTCAGGTTTGTACATGTGCATTTGAGTAATCCACCACCTCCCAAAGGAGAAAACGTTTTTGAGCGTTTTGAGACATTTGAGAATAGTGGCCACAAGAGGGCACTAAAGCTTTCAGAAAAGGCATTGGAGGAAAAACTCGCCAGGGCTCACTGGACTAAAGGGGATCAAAAACTAGTTCACATTACAAGCAGAATGAAAGAAATTGATTGTCTCAAAGATGATAACATATGGATAATCTGGATAAAATTGTCAATTATACATGATGTTACAAAGTTAAACACCACTTGTGTGTTGTGGTAGTGTGCCGTGGGGTAGTGTGTTTGTTGAGACCCATGTTTGTTGCGCGGTGGAATAGTAAGACCTGTGTTTGCTGCGCAGTGAGACCTGTGATTGTTGCGCAGTGAGACCTGTGTTTATGTGGTGGGACAGTGAGACCTACGTTTGTTATGTAGTAGGACAGTGAGACCTGTGTTTCTTACACACTGAGACCTGTGCTTATGTAGTGGGACAGTGAGACCTGTGTTTGTTGCACAGTAAGACCTGTGTTTGTTATGTAGTGGGACAGTGGGACCTGTGTTTCTTATACTGTGAGACCTCTGTTTGTTGCACAGTGGGACAGTGAGACCTGTGTTTGTTGCACAGTGGTAGAGTAAGACCTGTGTTTGTTGCGCAGTGAGACAGTGAGACCTGGGTTTGTTGCGCAGTGGGACAGTGAGACCTGTGTTTGTTGCACAGTAAGACCTGTGTTTGTTATGTAGTGGGACAGTGGGACCTGTGTTTCTTATACTGTGAGACCTCTGTTTGTTGCACAGTGGGACAGTGAGACCTGTGTTTGTTGCACAGTGGTAGAGTAAGACCTGTGTTTGTTGCGCAGTGAGACAGTGAGACCTGGGTTTGTTGCGCAGTGGGACAGTGAGACCTGTGTTTGTTGCGCGGTGGAATAGTAAGACCTGTGTTTGCTGCGCAGTGAGACCTGTGATTGTTGCGCAGTGAGACCTGTGTTTATGTGGTGGGACAGTGAGACCTACGTTTGTTATGTAGTAGGACAGTGAGACCTGTGTTTCTTACACACTGAGACCTGTGCTTATGTAGTGGGACAGTGAGACCTGTGTTTGTTGCGCAGTGAGACAGTGAGACCTGGGTTTGTTGCGCAGTGGGACAGTGAGACCTGTGTTTGTTGCACAGTAAGACCGTGTTTGTTCATGCTGGGACGAGTGGGACCGTGTTCTTACTATGTGAGACCTCGTTTGTTGCAAGGGGACAGTGAACCTGTGTTTGTTGCACAGTGGTAGAGTAAGACCTGTGTTTGTTGCGCAGTGAGACAGTGAGACCTGGGTTTGTTGCGCAGTGGGACAGTGAGACCTGTGTTTGTTGCACAGTAAGGACCTGTGTTGTTATTTGGGACGTGGGACCTGTGTTTCTTATACTGTGAGACCTCTGTTTTGTTGCACAGTGGGACAGTTTAGACCTTGTTTGTTGCACAGTGGTAAGTAGACCTGTGTTGTTGCGCAGTGAGACAGTGAGACCTGGTTTGTGTGCGCAGTGGGACAGTGAGACCTGTTTTGTGCGCAGTGGGACCTGTGTTTGTTGCGCAGTGGGACAGTGGACCTGTGTTGTTGCGAGTGGGACCTGTGTTTGTTGCGCAGTGGGACAGTGAGACCTGTGTTTGTTGCGCAGTGGTAGAGTAAGACCTGTGTTTGTTGCGCAGTGGGACAGTGAGACCTGTGTTTGTTGCGCAGTGGGACCTGGGTTTGTTGCGCAGTGGGACAGTGAGACCTGTGTTTGTTGCGCAGTGGGACCTGTGTTTGTTGCGCAGTGGGACAGTGAGACCTGTGTTTGTTGCGCAGTGGGACCTGTGTTTGTTGCGCAGTGGGACAGTGAGACCTGTGTTTGTTGCGCAGTGGGACAGTGAGACCGGTGTTTGTTGCGCAGTGGGACCTGTGTTTGTTGCGCAGTGGGACAGTGAGACCTGTGTTTGTTGCGCAGTGGGACAGTGAGACCTGTGTTTGTTGCGCAGTGGAACAGTGAGACCTGTGTTTGTTGCGCAGTGGGACAGTGAGACCACTCTCCGTGCTGAGCCCCTGGTCCTGGAAGGAGGCTATGAGAGCTGGCTGCTGTATTACCCCATGTACACCTCTAATGCCAAAGCCAAGCCGCCCAGGGAGCAGACCAACCACCCCCTCCCCACATGTAAGTACACTGCCCGCTGCAGGTAAAAGCTCTTTCTGCTCCCATTCCTTTGCTTTACGTGTCCAGTTTGAGTAAAGCAATGATGTCCGATGTCATTGAAGTATGACCACTGAAGGAATGGTTTAAATCTTTTGCTGATTTCAGGTAAAGGGGTTGTTATTGGTTGATTTCCGGTAAAGAGGGTGTTACTGGGTGATTTCAGGTAAACAGAGTGTTGGAGGGTGATTTCAGGTAAAGAGGGTGTTGGAGGGTGATTTCAGGTAAAGAGGGTGTTACTGGGTGATTTCAGGTAAAGAGGGTGTTGGAGGGTGATTTCAGGTAAAAAGGGTGTTACTGGGTGATTTCAGGTAAAGAGGGTGTTGGAGGGTGATTTCAGGTAAAGAGGGTGTTGGAGGTGATTTCGCTAAGAGGGTACTGGTTGATTTCTGGTAAAGAGGGTGTTACTGGGTGATTTCAGGTAAAGAGGGTGTTGGAGGGTGATTTCAGGTAAAGAGGGTGTTAGAGGGTGATTTCAGGTAAAGAGGGTGTTAGAGGGTGATTTCAGGTAAAGAGGGTGTTGGAGGGTGATTTCAGGTAAAGAGGGTGTTAGAGGGTGATTTCAGCTAAAGAGGGTGTTAGAGGGTGATTTCAGGTAAAGAGGGTGTTAGAGGGTGATTTCAGCTAAAGAGGGTGTTAGAGGGTGATTTCAGGTAAAGAGGGGTGTTTAGGAGGGTGATTTCAGGTAAAGAGGGTGTTAGAGGGTGATTTCAGGTAAAGAGGGTGTTAGAGGGTGATTTCAGGTAAAGAGGGTGTTGGAGGGTGATTTCAGGTAAATAGTGTTGCAGTTCAGTATCGGGTCATAACTGATCCATCATGCTGTGCTGAGATCAGTGGACTTCAGCTACCCCTCGCTGGAGGAGCCCGGACCCGAGTGCCCAGCCCTGCCAGGAGCAGAGCCAGGATCCGAGCCTCAGCGCCCTGCCGAGGTGAACGGGTCTGCCGCTGAAGGAGAGAGGTCCCGCTCGGACTCGGCGGGCCCCAGGGAGCAGCCGAAAGCCTCCGCGGTGCCCCAAACGCCCTCGTCAGCCCCCACCGACACGTCCGTCAAAGCAGCGGCCGGGCAGCACGCCGGCACCGCAAAGCCTGTCCCACAGGTGGGCCTGCTCCTCTGGAACCATGGTCACTTCACCACCGCTGTTCATTTCTCTTTATTCTTTGAAACTTTTTTGGACTTAAAAGAATGTAATTTGTGCTGTTGAATAATCTCTCTTTCATTCTTTCTCTCTCTCACTCTCTCTCTCTCTCTCTCCCTCCCTCCCTCATGCCCCTTGTCCAGATCAATCGCTCCAGAAAGCCTGCGGTCGTGGTGCCTGAGGGTGCTCGGCCCAGCAGTGAAACTGCCTCTTCAGGCAGGGAGGGGAAGTGCACTCTGAATGGGCCTGCGCCTCCAGACTGCCCTGGCAAACTGCCCCCCCGGCCCAGCGCCCTGGCAGAGGGGCAGACCCCCGTGCCAATGGAGCGAGTGAAGAGGGACAAGAAGCGTGCGCAGGAGGAAGAGAGGAAGAGGGAGGGAAAGGAAGTGAAAGAAGCTCAGAAGCGCAGAGACGAGGATGAGGAGAAGAGAAACGAAGAGAAGATGGAGGGCGAGGAGGAGAAGGAGCAGGAGAAAAGGAGGTTGGCGAGGCAGCAGGCAGTGCAAGAGGAACTGGAGGCGGGAGAGAGGCGCGGTACGAGGGATCGGGGCGTCCACGCGCAGGTCAACAACGCCTGCCTGGCGTCTGTGCCCAGGAGCATCGTCAGCGACATGAAGGTGCGCCTGTGTGACTGCTTGCATGTTTTTTAGTGAAAGGTTTTGACAAACATCTAGAAAAGTATCCAAGTCAAGTTTCTATAATTTTCTACCCTAGAACCTGATCCTGGTCAGAATTCACATTTGAACCAAATGTTTGGATCGGGAATTGGAAGAGCTTATCCCAGAACAGTGTTAACTCTCACAGATATTGAGGTGTTGAGGTTTAATGACTTTATTGATGGCCAGTAAGTTGGACCTATTTATGGAGCCTTGAGTATGGGTGGTTGATGTTGAAAGGTCAGGAAAAGCTCTTGGATTGATGGCTTTGGTAATTGTGCAGTTCCCAGCAAGAGCCAATCAGGTGTGGCCCCCCATGTGTGTGTTTCAGCGTGAGCCACTGACCAGGGCCCGAAGTGAGGAGATGGGCCGTACTGTCCCGGGCCTGCCCGAGGGCTGGATGAAGGTACAGCTCTGGAGGCACAGCCACGTTCATGCATGCCAGGCCTACATTCACATGCTTCACACCTGTATTCACATGCACCGCGCTCACATTCATGCATGTCCCACCCAGGTAATGTGTTCGTGTACCCACTGCCCACTTGTACACATGCCATACCTGTTTTTAAAATGAAGTAAGTTGTGGGCCCTGGGGGAAGCGTAATGCAGGTACCTGCTTAATTATAGTCATTCTTGAGACCTTTCTGTGCGGAGAATATTATGTAGTGTATTTTGTAATATTAGCTTACTTACATATTTGACGTGACACCAGGCCACTGTGACACTCTCCCTGTTTTATTATTTGATCACAGTTTTTTATTATTTCATTCTGTATTCTTTTATGTATAGTGTTGTATGTTATGTTATTTTCTTTTTTCTAATTTCTGAAAGTTTTGATTTTAGTGCTGAATGTAAAGCACTTGGAGCTGCATTTTATGTATGAAAGGTGCTATATTGAAAAAACATTATTATTATTAATAATAATAATAATAATAATAATAATAATAATAATCTCATTATTTATTACTTGTATGTTTCTTTTTTTCCAAGTTCCTGGACACAGTCACGGGCACATACCGATACTACCACTCGCCGACCAATAGGGTGCACCTGTACCCCCCGGAGGTGAGCGTGTCGCACACGCCCCCGGCCACGCCCCCCACTCTGAAACAGAAGCAGGCGCAGCCATCGGAGGTGGACAGAGAGCTCTCCAAGCTGAAGCGCTCGTACTCCTCCCCCGACATCACGCGGGACGTCCGCCACGAGGGCCCCAAGAAGCCCTCCGCCACGCCAGCCGTCAACAGGGGCACCAAGTGTGTGAGCCAGCCCCCTCCCCTCTCCCCTGTAGAGCTGGAGCCAGGCTGGGTCATTATTTACCCCTCTCCCCTGTACAGCTGGAGCCAGGCTGGGTCATTATTTACCCCTCTCCCCTGTACAGCTGGAGCCAGCCTGGCTCATTATTTACCCCTCTGCCCTGTAGAGCTGGAGCCAGCCTGGCTCATTATTTACCCCTCTCCCCTGTACAGCTGGAGCCAGCCTGGCTCATTATTTACCCCTCTCCCCTGTACAGCTGGATCCAGCCTGGCTCATTATTTACCCCTCTCCCCTGTACAGCTGGAGCCAGCCTGGCTCATTATCTCATTATTTACCCCTCTCCCCTGTAGAGCTGGAGCCAGCCTGGCTCATTATCTCATTATTTACCCCTCTCCCCTGTACAGCTGGAGCCAGCCTGGCTCATTATCTCATTATTTACCCCTCTCCCCTGTACAGCTGGAACTAGGCTGGCTCATTATTTACCCCTCTCCCCTGTAGAGCTGGAGCCAGCCTGGCTCATTATTTACCCCTCTGCCCTGTACAGCTAGAGCCAGCCTGGCTCATTATTTACCCCTCTGCCCTGTAGAGCTGGAGCCAGCCTGGCTCATTATTTACCCCTCTCCCCTGTACAGCTGGAGCCAGGCTGGCTCATTATTTACCCCTCTCCCCTGTAGAGCTGGAGCCAGGCTGGCTTATTATTTACCCCTCTCCCCTGTACAGCTGGAGCCAGCCTGGCTCATTATCTCATTATTTACCCCTCTCCCCTGTAGAGCTGGAGCCAGCCTGGCTCATTATTTACCCCTCTCCCCTGTACAGCTGGAGCCAGCCTGGCTCATTATTTACCCCTCTCCCCTGTACAGCTGGAGCCAGCCTGGCTCATTATCTAATTATTTACCCCTCTCCCCTGTACAGCTGGAACCAGGCTGGCTCATTATTTACCCCTCTCCCCTGTACAGCTGGAGCCAGCCTGGCTCATTATTTACCCCTCTCCCCTGTAGAGCTGGAACCAGGCTGGGTCATTATTTACCCCTCTCCCCTGTAGAGCTGGAACCAGGCTGGGTCATTATTTACCCCTCTCCCCTGTACAGCTGGAACCAGGCTGGCTCATTATTTACCCCTCTCCCCTGTAGAGCTGGAGCCAGCCTGGCTCAATATTCCCCTTTCCCACTGTAGAGCTGGAACCAGGCTGGCTCATTATTTACCCCTCTCCCCTGTAGAGCTGGAACCAGGCTGGGTCATTATTTACCCCTCTCCCCTGTAGAGCTGGAGCCAGCCTGGCTCAATATTCCCCTTTCCCACTGTAGAGCTGGAACCAGCCTGATTCATAATAGCCCTTTTCCACTGTAGAGCTTGAAACAGGCAGGCTCATTATACCCCTTTACCCCTGTTTTGTTCCCAACAGACCACATAGTGTCACAGCGTACACAAAAGCCGAGATTGCCCGGCCATCAGCAGCAAAGATTCGCAACCTGAACCCCGTGTTTGGGGGCCTGGGGTCTTCCCTGACGGGGCTGCGTAACCTTGGTAACACCTGCTACATGAACTCCGTTCTGCAGTGCCTGTGCAACACGCCCGTCATGACGGAGTACTTCAACAGGAACCTGTACCTGGAAGACATCAACAGGTGGGGCTTTGCTGAGTCATGCTGCTTTACCTGTTGGTCTGGGCAGAGTGACATTCCTGTGCCACAAGCAGAGCGCTGAACAGTGGCCAGATACCTAGATGTCACATGCAACATTTAGCAACATAGTGTACTTTAGCAATTTCATGTTTTTTGTCACTTTTTATAAATGTTTTCATTCCTCATCAATGTGGTCATCTTATGGTCAGCAAAAAAAGACCTATTCTCTGTAACATTCAAGGGAGCATCAAGTGAACTGCAGCTTTGTACCATAATAGTGTTGAAATTTCATTTCTGTTGCAGACAGATTTGAACTGATTAATTAAACTCCAAAGCAAAGTAGTATGAATGATTGTTTGAAGTTGAGCCATCACTGCTAAAAGACTGCTTTTTTTCGCCCTCTCTGGGCATGACAGAGCGAACATCTTGGGGCACAAGGGTGATGTGGCGGAGGAGTTTGGTGTGATCATGAAGGCCTTGTGGTCAGGGCTGTATAAGTGCATCAGCCCTCGGGACTTCAAGGTAACCATCGGAAAGATAAACGAGCAGTTCGCCGGGTACGAACAGCAGGACTCCCAGGAGCTGCTGCTCTTCCTCATGGACGGACTGCACGAAGACCTCAACAAGGTACACCTGGGGGGGCCGTGACATTGGGGTCAGGATGACCTTCTGGGGGGGCCGTGACATTGGGGTCAGGATGACCTTCTGGGATGGGCGCGGGCACTGGGGGTCAGGGTGGTGGTCTGGGGTGGGCGCGGACACTGGGGGTCAGGATGACCTTCTGGGGTGGGCGCGGACACTGGGGGTCAGGATGACCTTCTGGGGTGGGCGCGGACACTGGGGTCAGGATGAGCTTCTGGGGTGGGCGCGGACACTGGGGGTCAGGGTGGCGTTCTGGGGTGGGCGGGGACACTGGGGTCAGGGTGGTGTTCTGGGGTGGGCGGGGACACTGGGGATCAGGGTGGGCTTTGGGTGGGCGGGGACACTGGGGGTCAGGGTGGTGTTCTGGGGTGGGCGGGGACACTGGGGATCAGGGTGGTGTTCTGGGGTGGGCGGGGACACTGGGGGGTGAGGGTGGTGTTGTGGGATGGGCGGGGACACTGGGGGGTGAGGGTGGTGTTCTGGGGTGGGCGGGGACACTGGGGGGTCAGGGTGGTGTTCTGGGGTGGGCGGGGACACTGGGGGGTCAGGGTGGCGTTCTGGGATGGGCGGGGACACTGGGATTGAGCTCCGAAGGGTGACTGCTGTGTGGTGGGTAGAGACCCTTGGGTTGGTGGTTTTGAAAGTATGATGCGTCAGGAATCCTCTAATGGACTAATGGGTGGAGTCATCACTGTCTGAGGTATTAAACGAGCTGGTAAAATAGACACTCCAGCCAGGACAGGGAGAGGGCTTGAGTGGCATTCCTACACCGGTCACTCTGCAGTGGCGCTGTTCCAGGTGACTCAGGGCAGTGTGTGTTTGTTCATTCTTTTGTTTTATTATGTATTTCATCTAACTTTGGAAGTCTATGGAACTCATTAATGTTTATCAACTTACATACTGCACATTTAGTGCTGTGATATTGACATGAAGATATATCTGTATTGATTATCAATTTCTCCCTTTTTTTCTTTGTTCATTGTTCATTTATTGGTGGCACGATTAAGAGAGTAAGTAAATTGGTCACATGTTCCTGCCTCAAAGGTGTCTGTCTGTGTGTGGAGTGTTTCTGTCGTACTGTACGTATGTTTTGTGTGGGGTGATGTGAGGATAATGTCATTGCATGTGAACCCTGGGTGTGCCTCATTCTAGAGAACTACCCTGTACTTTCTGCTTGTGACTGGAAACTGTATGACTGTGTAATGCAGCTGGAGGCAGAGCCAGCCTTACTCAGCACATAAAAAGAACTCTTAAGAAAGCCAGGCTCTGTCCTGTACCTGGTGTGCTGGTGTGATTGGTCTAGTGTCTGTGAAGCTCATCCTCGCGGCCTGCTGACCAGCGGAACCCCCCCACCTCCTCATCAGTTCCACTCATTTCATAACAATTACTGTGCCGACGTCCAGTTACGTTTCTGAGGGATTGATGGGTTCTAGGATGAATTGAAGTGTAGAATTTTTTTTCTGTCAATATCACCCATACCACGTTAATGTAAAAAAAAAAAAAAAAAAGAATTGTTTGGAACGTCTGAAGTTCTTTTCTGATGCTTCAGGGCATGATTTAGTAATGCAACACATTTTTAACACTTGCTGCTTTGAAAATGACTGTCTGCGAGCAAGGGAGTGTGAATGGGAGTGTGTGCTGGGTTATGCTTGCTTAAAGGGGAATTTCACTTTATAACACTTCTGCTTCTCATGACCGATATTGTCCTTCTAGTGAATGTGTGGCCCTTCATTTTTCGTGGTAGCGGTTACTTAAGGACTGAGTCAGAGAGTGTTTGGTAGTGTTTAAAAGTGCTCATCTCGGCTGCTGGGCGACTCCTTCGGTTACAGCACCATGCTACGTTGCGTGGATGAGCCCCATGGTCTCGGATCGACTCTGGAACATGCCAGTTCCGACTATGGCCGGTAGCTCCATAGGGCAACTCATAATTAGCCGTTGCATTGCCAGGGTTTAGTCGGTTTGGGGTCCATGTTTCATTTCTTTCTAGCGATGCCTGCTGGTCAACAGGGCGTCTGTGGCCTGCGTGTTCGAGCCGCACATGAAAGGTCTTCCTCTGACTCCGCTCTATTCAAGTTTGGCTGTGTTCTGCAATGTGAGAAGAAGCTGAAGACGTGCGTTTCAGAGGAGACCGCAGATGTCTACACCCTGTCAAATTGGCAGTGGGGTTTGTACATGAATGTGGCTCCGGTTGCACATAATTGTACATTCCAAATTAGGATAGGAACTGCATCCGTACAGCCCCATGTTGGACCAAAATTTATTTAAAAAAGAAAAAAGGAAAAGTTGATCTTGTGTAAGCAAGCCAATGGAGGGTCAGTGTGGAGTCACTGAGACTGAGAACTTTGCCCCCAGTCAGTGTGGAATGACTGAGTGAGACTTTTGGCTGTATTGCAGTCAGTGTGGAATGACTGAGTGAGACTTTGGGCTGTTCTTAGTGCTCTGTGGATTGACTGAATCATGCCTGTGGGGAGGGGGGGGAGGGGTGGGTGTAATGCAGGTGATAGGTGATCCAGGTGAATTGTTTGCACTTATTCAAATCATCTTGCTCCCTCCCCAGGCGGACAACCGCAAAAGGTACAAAGAAGAGGCCAACGATCACCTGGACGACCAGAGTGCGGCGGACTTGGCCTGGGAGAAGCACAAGCTGCTGAATGAGTCCATCGTGGTGGCGCTGTTCCAGGGCCAGTTCAAGTCCACCGTGCAGTGCCTGACCTGCCACAGGAAGTCCCGCACATTTGAGACCTTCATGTACCTGTCCCTGCCTCTGGCCTCCACCAACAGGTGCTCCCTACAGGTGGGCCCAGCATTCTGGGATACAGACAAAGGGCTCGCAGCATTCCCCTCTGTCACATTTCTTCTCACAGCCTTCACCCCCCCCCCCTCCCCCCCCAGACTCCACCTCCCTCTCTTTCGCTCTCTTTGTCTCACGTTCTCACTCGCTCACCCCCTCTCTCTCACATACTCCCGCACCCTCCCTCTCTCTGTTGTATTCTCTCCCTCACCTACTTTCACATTCTTTCTCTCTCTTCCTCTCTCTCTCTTTCTCTTTCTTTCTCAGGACTGTTTGAAATTGTTCTCTAAAGAGGAGAAGCTCACAGATAATAACAGGGTGTTCTGCAGACACTGTAAAGCCCTAAGAGATTCTGCAAAGAAGCTGGAAATCTGGAAGGTTCCCCCTATTCTCCTGGTCCATTTAAAAAGGTGAGAGCGCCTCCTACCTGCAGCGTATATGTTGGTTCATGTAATGAGAGAAGCCCATGAGGGCAGCCTGTTTGGAGACTGCAGCATGCCATCCACACCAAACAAGTGGATCTTCACAGTCACAAAGTCACGAAGAGCGCACACACATTCTGTTTCAGCGAGGGCTGTCCTCCTGATCTCCTCATTACCCCCATCTGTAGCCATGCTATGCTTCCCCTCTGGCCTGAGCAGCCATCCTACACATTCATACACAGCCAGGTTAATAATTCACCAGTGCGAGTCCGTGCACGTGTGTGACGGCCTGTCAATCAAACATTCTCATGCGATTGGTGCCGGCTGTGCTCTGATTTAGGAGGAGGGCACTTTCCTGCTGAGTGCTTGTGTTTGGGAGGAACCCGAGGGCCCATGAGTTACTCTGTCCCATCTCTGTACAAGGTTCTCCTATGAGGGGAGGTGGAAGCAGAAGCTCCAGACGTCTGTGGACTTTCCTCTGGATAACCTGGACTTGGGCCAGTATGTCATCGGACCCAAACACAGCCTGAAGAGATACCACCTCTATGCAGTGTCTGTGAGTAGAACAGCCAAACTGCCAGGCTGTGTGCATGAAAAGCCCATCATTCCCATCATAAGCACAGCGAAGTCAGCCGCTGAGAACAGTGACCGTGAATACTCTGGCCATACAGAGAACCGTGATAACGACTAACCTGCTCACAGAGAACCGTGATAACGACTAACCTGCTCACAGAGAACTGTGATGACTACTAACCTGGTCACACTAAGAATGGATGGACCATAACCCTAACCACGGTTCCAGGTTCCTGCGCAGCTGTCTGAGATTCCTCTTGTTTGCCTGTGCATTAATTATCTTGCTGTGAACAATTACCATAATGATAAAGGCACAGTCTGGTGCAATCTGCCATTCGGTCTTCCAGTTCAACCTGTTTGTCAGGTGGTTTCCCGGATACAGGCTCTCTCAGCCTCTAAACAGGTTTTCATTTCAACCTTAATTTGGCACACCTGATTCTACTAATTAACAGCTGGATGAGATCTCTAGCTCTTGAATGAGGTGTGATTTGTTAGGGTGGGATTGAAACCTACAGGACTGTAGATCTCCAGGAACATGGTTTGACAGCCCTGGTTTACACTCTTGTTTGATGCAGTTCTGAAAGCGATGCCAGCAGTAGCCATTACCGTTCAAGGTCATTTTCAGTTTTAATTGTGGTTTGATTTCAACCCAATTGAATGGGACAAATTTTTGTTGTTGTAGTTATGCTTATTATTATGGTTGCCATGGTGATAGAACTGTGCAACCTCTCTATATCTTCACTCAGAACCACTACGGGGGCCTGGACGGCGGCCATTACACGGCGTACTGCAGGAACGCCGCCAAGCAGCGCTGGTTCAAGTTCGATGACCACGAGGTGACGGACATCCCCGCAGCGTCCGTGAAGTCCTCCGCCGCCTACATCTTCTTCTATTCGTCCCTGTGAGGTGACCGGGAGGAGGAAGGGACCACGCTGGGCGGTAACGCTGCTCGACCTGAGCGCTGGCTGGGCGTCAGTGGGACCCCGCTTTAAGGCGCAGGTGCGGCTCAGCCCGTTTCCGTACGTTCGGGGACACAGACCCGGCTCTCTGTGTCTGGAGGCTGCACTTTCAGCTCATATAGGACCACATAGGCGTTTATAAGGCTTCCTACATCAGTACTATTGACTGTAGCGAGAAAAGCAAGTGTTACGGTATCCTATTTAAGACCAACCACACTGCGGTTGTGTGCCTGCGGAGGCTGGCACAGTTTCAGCCAGGTTTGAAGTACCTGCCGGCTTTTACTGTGGTACTGGAACCAGGTAAATCGCTCCGATTCTGTTCTGTGTCAGTGTCATGGCCTTTTCACATTACTGATATTAAGCTTTCCTGTACTGTGAGTATAATAGAATGAAGAAGAGTAACATATGTACATACCGATTGCAAATCTTGCACATTAAACCTGTATAACTGTTATTTAATATTTAATGCTATATAAATGTTGGTTTATTTGTGAAGTGAACCAGCCATGGCTGCAAGTCAGTCACAGGCTTCTGTGAGATAAATTATAAACTATGCTGCTGCTTTTTCAACTTGTCATTAAGTTATTTATTTATATGAAGTCTGTTTGTTGGGGAGTGAAATCATGGGACTCTGCTGCTTTTGAGGTTTGGGCAGCCTGTTGGGTGAAAACAAAGCAGTCAATAAAGTTTTCCTGATTCCAAATCCTGTTTTTGGCCAGAGTTTTTAGCATCTTTGTATCATCGGTAGTCAGGTGGTAGGTAGGGACAGTTGGGAGTGGTTGGGGGCAGTGGGGTGTGGTTGGGGGCAGCTGGGTATGTGTGGGGGCAGGAGGCAGTTGGGTGTGGTAGGGGGCAGCTGGGTATGTTTGGGGGCAGATGGGCCTTTTGGGGGGAAGTTGGGTCTGGTTGGGGGCAGGAGCATCTGGTTAGGCACAGTTGAATTTTGAGTCCCAGTGGGGCACTAACATTATACCCCTCTGGACAGCTCTTGCTGACTTGCTTCTATATTAAAACAACAGTTATCAGTTTTACAAGTCTCCATGGAAACAGTCTGCCAATAAAATCAGTAATTATTTTCTGTGGTTATAGCACTCTTGCAACAACTGCCACTGACTGGTCATATGCAAGATCAAGCATGAATGCAATTATGTCATTTACTTTAGAAAGTGTGCATGCATGCACGCATGTGCATTTGCCTGGTCTTGCTATTTGGGATTATGGTCTTGTTTCCCCCACATTAAGAACAATGGGAACAAAAGGAAAACTACTACATAAAACCCTGCTTGGGCCAGCGAGCATCAGAACTGCTGTTTGCAAACGGCTGGATCCTGAACTCCACGTTCTGCTCTTCTAATTGGTATTAAAGGGTTTTTCAGCCTAATATAGAATCTAACTGGCCTGTCGTTCGACAAAATGTGGTTTTGGTGCATGTGTTAAAAAAGCAGGCTTTGCATACACACCTCCCAATATGTCACTGGTGTAAGATGATTGTAAACCTGAATTGGGCAAGGAAATCTATTTGGGGAAATCTTTCTGTTTGGTGACTTCTTACAAAAATGAGATGATCAGATAAACCACAATAACGATGAAAAGTATTTATTATAAAATGTTTACTGTTGGTTTGATAAATTCCACGATGTGCATTCCAAACCTGCGATCATCTTGCAGTAGTTTCACTTTTAACTTTTGACAGCCTCTTGTGGAGGGAAAAAATAAAAAGTCAAATGTGATATTTGTTGAGAAACAATGAGTTTTTATTTCTTACTGTCAAAGATAACAGGTTGTGATTGATCATAAAGAGTAAAAGTCTCATTTAAATTGTTTGGGACATAAAGGAAAAACATCAGAACCCATGTGGTAAAGGTGTACCTTTCATTCCAGTGTCAAATAATTCTGTTTTTTGAGCGCAAAATATTTTCATTTCTAGTGCTCCCCCTACACTCCCATCCTCCTGACAGACTCTCACTGTTACATAATTACACTCCCTGCCTCCAGTAGGCAGACAAAAATAGTATTAAAAACATGGTCTCTGAGCTGTGGTCTGACGTTCTGTACTGGAAGCACAGTGAAACGCCCCATGGTCTATTTCTGTGGGTAACCGACTGGCCCATAATTGCCCATCGCGTTGCTGAGGGAGGATATTGGTTGTCAGTCTTATAACATCTTAACCCCTCAGTTTGAGCAGGTGCTTGCAGTCTGTGGGCAGAAGCCGTGTAGAAAGCACGCACATCTGATGCCATGACTGCGCAGCTCAGCCAGCGGACTGCGTGGTGAAGCCCTGACAGCACCTGCTTTTGGAGGAGATGTGTTATTCTGGCCTCCCCTGAATCAAACTGAAGTTGGTCCACGGATGGGTCTGAAAATTGTGACTGCTTTTCCAAAATTTGGTGAAAATGAAAGTGGGTAAGAAAAATTAGATGGGTGAAAGAATTCTGAATGTTGTTTCTAAAGTTATAGCTGAACACGTTTGATCTGATTGTGCTCACTGTTTCAGTGTGAATTAATTAGTTAACTTACTATTGAAAGGCCTGACTTGTTAGATGTAGATACACAGGGAAGAGTGTAAAACAATACAAAGGTAGAAATATCAGTTGACTGTAAAGTAGTAGAGTAAGAAATGTAACACAAAAAGGACTGCATTTCTTACAGCGCATCAGCAGGAGTGATTCTGGGACTCCATCATGTGTGGGCCCTTTCTTTCAGTACACACAGTCATTAACAGAGCCACCCCTGGATCAGAACTCTAAGAAAATGCTTTCCCGTGACAGGACGTCTCCACTATTGGATCAGGCAGCTGTCCTTCTTCTTCTTGACTTTCTGCACCTCTCCTCCTGCGCTGGCCTTCTTCACCATCTCCACTACCTGCAGCGTGCAGAGCAGACAGGTGACATTCATTGCACATTCCATATGACCACAGAGCCTGCCTTCATTAACTTTCAACCAGCTGGAACTTGTTTGAACAATGAAGTTAAGTGTGTTTTATTGTTAATATTTCTACCTAATTTCAGCAGTTGACATTCAAGAGAACACTGATTTGAATCTAGAAGCTAATAAAGCTATTGTAATGCAAAAGTGCAGTAATAGAAAATGCAATTAAAATGCGCTTGTAATAATGGATTCCATGTAGATATGTTTTGGTGAAAATACATCTGTTCTCTTTGATGTGGTTCCTTGATTTACCTCGCTGTTGTCTGGGAAGGCGTGGGATTCCAGCTTGGAGTACACCAACATGTCATTGACAGTGACCTCAAAGCTTGCTGTAGGGGGCGACAAAGTTCAGTTTAAAATAATTTAAAACCGAAAAAAATAACCCCTGTGGATATACAGTCGGTGTTTTCACATTCAGAAAGCTCCACTATGAGGTTTTGTCGCTGTCCAACAATATTTACGGCTTTTAACGTTGGAAGGGGTGCATCATACGGGTTGTTTTGCCGGTAAGCTCCGTGCCAGCGCAATAAGGAAGCATGACTTATTAAAAAATTGATAAAGGGGCAGCGATCTAAAAAGTCACGTTGATGTGTGTATCCCGTTGCTCCAACAGAAACTTGTATTCCCACCTTGTGCGTGGGAGCCGTGTTAGATGTCCATAACGTTTTTGCAGACTATGTGATGGGTCTACACTGCCTTTTATCAATCGATACGATATAGGACACGTTTTTATTTGAATTACGATAACCATCAGGGAAGAGTTAAGCTATAAATCTGTTAAACAAGTTGTCACCCTGTCTGATGGTCAAAACTCCGCTGTTTGATTTAAACAGCAAGTCCTACAACGGCCTAATTTTCCATTAAACCTTTGCATGATATGAAATGCTACTTAAAGGAAAATACATCAGCACCCTTTTTGACAGCATAATCCCATAATAGGTGTAATTATGTGTTTTATGTATTACTGGATAAGTGTTAAGGCGAAAATTTGTTGGGCAAATAAAATAAATCCGGGTAAAACCCGAGTTGAATTATGGCTAAATTTAGCTAACCTAGTCCATTTATGTCAGAACATCTCTCAACCCGTTTTCCAACCCTCTAGACGTCTAGATTCGGTCTTTTGGCTTGTGCTCACTGGTATATCATGTGCTTTCATTCCTGTAACTGCCCCATTATATTTGATTTTAGTTTGTGTTTACAAGTGAACGCAATGTGAATGTTCCCAACTTCCTTGTAAATTTGAATTATATGTTCAATTTAAAAAGGTACGTATGTTAATGTTGTGTTGCCAAAACTGCACTGGACAACACTCAACTGATATGAACTCAATTGTGTCCCTTGGCAACGATATCTGTTTCTAAACAATGTCAGCGTTGGACAGTCTCAAAGTACAAATCCAGTCATATTCAGATAAATAAAAGTCTTACAGCTGCGTCCGACTTTTCCGGACACAATGGCATCGGGGACATGCGTTTTAATCAGTCCAGCTAGTTCCCGATACCTGGAGGAGTACCCTCATCCGCCGCTGTTAAAGTACAAGAAATACATAGTAAATTAGTTTTAAAACTTCTTTGAATTCAACCTAAATTAAACAACATAATGGCATTCAATATTGTAAATTTGCCGTATAGGCTATTGTAGACCTAGCCTACAAGAAAGTAAAGCTTTTTTGCCATTTATAGGCTAATTACAATTCAAATGTGGGTCATATTTTTCGTTGACTGATGACAAAATGCTTACCAGTATTCTATGTGCACGGTTGGTGCCATGTTCCGGTCTTTGTTTGGTTTTCACTTCGATGTTTGGTGTCCTTTGGTGTTCACTTCATCGAGTTCAGTCCACAAAACTGCTAAGTCACTGAGTTAAGTTAGCCTATTTGTATAGTTCGGCCACGCCCAACTCAATGACAGGTGACTAAGATAACGAATCTTTTACGTGTGATATTTGCACGTATATTTTCATATCCACAATATTGGCCTGTTTATCCACTCATTATAGTGTAGGCTATTATATGTTTAGTAAGCAAAATACAGTCCACCAGTGAGGAACTTCCTAAAACATATTTGTTAAATGGATGGGGGTATTAAAAAAATCAAATGATAGCTACATAACATGAAAGAATGTATGCATTTCAGACTTTATTATATAAAGGTACACAGTGAAAAATTGCAGTGTCATACCCTTAGCATGTTTAATTTGGACTGCGTGAAATATCTATTCCGTTTGCACCACATTTCTGTATCTATAAGATGCACTAAATATAATTTCTCACATTTTACTTGTATGAAAAAATGCCTGAACCTATGTAACAAATTTATATTGATAATTTTTGGTCATCACTATCATACAGCTACATTACAGTACATATGTCTGCAAATCACACATTGTGCTATAAAAGTTGCCCCATATTTTCCAGCCCACATATATTCATGAAGACCCTCCACAAATGATAAACATATAAAATACACACCTACCGTTGCAATATAATATCCTCCTGATAAATTCTTTGACTTTCACTTTGAACAGGTTTACCACTGCATATGTGCCATCACAAAAACTTACACCTAGTACATACTAACGTCATCTTGCATGTTAATAATAAGTACTGCAGCACCTCTCTGTCCAAAGACATTAGGCTGGTATGTTGGAATATATTCATATAACCCTATACACTTTGTTTGAAAATGAAATACACTGCAGTAATGTAAATGTGTGGGCTATTTTTGAATACTTCATAGCAGAGTATTGGTAAAATACTGCATCGAAAGCATCTGAAAGCAGGCAGTAATTTCACATTTGCTCATATATTGTATATACATTTCAAAATATTTTCCGTATATTCAATTTCCATTTCCATAAGAACACGTATGTGCATATTGCCATCAAATGATCCATACTTATTTTGTTGTGTTTGTATTTCATAAAATAAAATAAGATCTTAAAAGTAAGTGGATTTTTTCATCGTTTTTTGTGATTGTGCCATTTCATATCTTCATTATTAGACACCAGGATGATCTGGATGCCTTTAGTAGCCAAATGCCCTGTTAGCCTGTGTCCTTTTGATCCAACATGGGAGGGACTGCCTTCCATTTCATGGAGCCGCATATGCTACTGCCATTGTTTTAAAACACTATTGAAAGCCATAAATCCACCTGAGACTCCCAATTCATTTGCCTTGATGGGAACAAAGGCAAACTTCCTTTGACTTCTGTCACATACTTCCTGTCCTCTCTCACGGCATCAGTCGTATCGGGGATCTCTCTTCTTTGGTGGCACTCTGCGATTGGACAGAACCCTCGCCTGGGGTGTCGTCAGGGGGCAGGGTGACTTTATCAGGGGTGTACTCGTTTCTCTTTAGATCTGCATGGAAGAGAGAGAGCGGAGACACTGGGCTAGGTGTGTGCTCACAGCATTCCCAAGACAAAATCCTGGTGGCCAAAAAGAAAATTTAAACCTGAAACCTGAACCCCAAACAAAATGAAGGGAAAACGCACCAGGGAGGTGCAGCTTGCGGCAGCAGGAGTTACAGTGATGTTTCTCTCTGAAGTTCCGGATGGCGTCGTCCCCCAAGTTTGCTGGCCCGAATATCATCTCATATGACCTGTGTGCAAGACACAGCTGGATGTAGTGCCAAGTAAAAACACTACCTACCCCTGACCTGCACTGACAGATGGACTGATTTCCTTTTCTGATCACACAGGCTTCACTGAGCCAGGCAGTTATTATAGTTTCCTCTTCACTAAGAGCAGAGCAGAACACACATGCACGTAGACACACTGCTCTGTAAAGCAGGAAATACACGCACGCACGTACGCACACACACACACACACACACACACACACAGAATGCTGACTCATGGGGCACTCACTCGTTTTCGCCTCTTGTAATTACAGATGGATCCGTCAAAATCTCCCCGACACCTGAAAGGAGAGGCATTGCAGAGCATGATGGGCATTACCGGGCTGACATGTACAAGTATGTTTTGAATTTTTATGAACACTGGAAAAGGGGGGGACAGAGACTGCAAAGTCACCTTGCAGATCGAGCACCAGCAGTTCTCCCCTGGTGTACTCATAGGACCAGTGGCTGAAGGCCAGCATAGTCTCCTCCAGCAGGCTGCAGGGAACTATCTCATCCCCGTTGTTGTTGTTAAACTTCCTGAACTCGCCGCTGATGCACTCCTCAATGGCAAACCACTGACTGGCTGAGTGACAGTACAACAGGAACACTTCCAGGAACCTGGGGGGGTGGAGGATAGGACAGGATGTGTCAGAGGAGCCTGGACTTGAGTGGACTGAGGCAGCCACTTTGGTTATTTCCACATGCTGGTTTTGAGAGGTTAAAACTGGCTTTCCTGTTTTGAGATACAGGAAGCTGTGTCGACACACCAGAATAACACTTCAGTAGGCTGCACTCGGTTGGGCAGCATGTTCATTATGTGTGTTACCTGGGAGAGTAAACAATAGTCTTCGGCTTTATTTGGTTGAAGGCAAAGGTCAGTTTCTGAGCTGCTCTCTGCTGCTGAATTTCCTGTGAGAGAAAGTATTCTTCAGATACTTAAATCGCATAATTTGCCACAATCAAGCAGACACTCCATCGGACCACTGCATCACGTCTGTTCCACAGCCCTGCTGATGTAGTCTTTGCTTGTAAACATGTCTGCACGTTAAACGCCTCACCCTCAGACACAGCTGCAGAACAGTGTCATCTCTGTAGACGCTCTGCCAGGTATTGACCACCTCTGGCAAGAAGGACTTGACGATGTACAGGTGTCCTGGTTTGAGCACGTTGTCTTCGCACCAGGTGCACTGCACCTTCAGCGCCCTCCGAAGGCCTCCGCCCATTTCCTCCTTGCTGAGGAATTCGATCTTGGCGCAGAGCCCCCTCTGGGCCCAAGAGGACATGCTGTTGTTGATGGTATTGGGAGAGCTCTCCTCCAGACGGTACAGAGTCACAGGTTCTCCTGCAGGGGGAGACAGAGCGCCAAACAAAAATTTATCTGCGCAGAATTTGTCAATACGCTTCACATCAACCTCCCGCAAAAGCAGATTCAGAGTGTGGTAACGGAAAAACTCCCAAAACATGGACTATAAGAAGGAACCAGACTCAAGAGAGGGGGAGTCCATCCTCCCTCTTTTGGCTGGCTCAGGGTTTGAGTTCATAGGGACCAATGGGGACCAATTTAGCAGATCAGATCCTCACAGACAGGAAGGGGTGGGAGAGTTTCTTACCTTTTGGAGGTACTGGAGTGAAGGGGATGCTCTGGGACAGTCTCATCAGGTTATTGCGCTCCACAGCTATTGGGGGGGGGGGGGCAGAAGTTAAAATTTACTTTGAAACTTCATTGCTTGACTTGATGTAGTCAGCCTGTCTCACCTGAATACTGAAAGCTGGTATCTAAGGGTTTGAAGGGAGAACCGATGGCTGTAGAGGAAAGAAAATGCATTTCTGTTCATTTATGTGTTCAGAAGCAACTTTCACACTGTGCATTTAAAGATTAGCACTGGCCTGTATACAAAAATTGAGTGTGGTATAATCACAGAAAAAGCACCACTGTAATGAAAATAATAATTCAGCAAAAGTATTCAGTATTTTTGTCAGGCGACCGTGCCATTGGGACATACTGTATCTGACCACAAAAATGCAACCTTTCCTAGGCTAAAGTCAGCTTAACGTCTGTGTTTAAACAAACCAATGCTGCTTTTCCAACCATCACAAATAAATAAAAATCAAGCCCTGATTTACTCACAGTCTTTCCTGGCCCCGAGGTGCGTGTTTCTGAACATGTACAGAGATGTGGAAACTGTATAAAATATAATTAACAAACAATACAGCAAAATGTGTAGTACCGTATTAGGCTCAAGGATGTAGCACAGTCAGGCTAGTGGAATTGTGAGAGAGCAGGGTAAGTAGGTATTGATTATGGGTTTACTAGCCCTTCCTGTGCTACATACTAGAAAAAGCATAGAAATGCATAAAAAAACATTTCTCCCACATATTGGGCCCTCACAAATAAACTTCCAAACATTTTGCCGTCATACCATTCAAGAGCTCTTCCCCTGGAGTCCTGGCAAAAATGAAAAGAACAAAAGAGAAATAAATGCTAAAGAGAATAAATGCAACCTTTCATTTACATGAGGCAAATAAACTGTCAAGAATTCTAAAATGGTCCATGTTTGTAAGCATATGTCAGTCTGCTTCCCCAGTATCATTAGGCCCCTTCCTATAGGGTTTATACAGTTTGTCCCGAATAGCTCTTTGTTTCTCCCTCACCATGGAAACTGAAATTCCAGTGGGGGGGGGGGGGGTGGTTGATCCTTTCTTTTAATAAAAGGGGAACATACGAGGCGAACCCTGTGGTTGTGTGATTGCCCTGTTGTTGTAGTTGATCCAAATCTGAATGATAAAATTGTGATCCTGTTTACAGTTGATAGGTATAGCTGAGGGGGTCTATAAAAAAAAACAGTGCTGGCAGGTGAAGTGAAATGATTCACCACAGAACTGCATTTAAAGTTTTCAGGTGATTGTATTAGAGGAAGAAATGAAAGTGAGAGAATCCCTGGCGTGGTGCCTGTCTGCCTGCTGGGCAGGTTTTAGGGAGGGCTTTGAGCTGAGGAGAAGCTTGGCTCGGACGAGGCTACAGACAGTAAAACGTAAAAATGCGCTCATACTCACACACTGCTGAGCTGTGCTGACTTGCCCTTTTGGGGGTAAAAAGAGAAAGGAAGGGTCAAAGTTAGCCAGAAATAATATATGCTTTAAGTGGTCAATGGCCTGCTGTTGAATGTTCTGTTGTTTCTGTAGAGAAGGTGCCGAGGGTGCAGGACTCACCAGCAGCCCTGTTTTCTGCTCTTGCTGATAAAGGAGATCCTCGGCTGACACACGACTCCGCCCCCTCCCACTGAGAGCTAAACGCACACGTTCACACAGGTAAGCAGCCACGCAAACGGGAGACACATCAGTGATTTTAGCACCATGGGGGGGGTGACCAAGGTGGCTGGAGTGTTAAAGGAGGGATGATTCAGGTGTACCTGAGTTGGGACAGAGGGAAGAGGGGTTTCTGCCAAACTCTGTGAAACCTGCGTAGGAACTCGCTGTCCTCATCAGTCCACTAGGGGAGCCCTTGAGTTGGGGAAAAAAGAAATTATTACACAATATACTGTACACCAAAGTAAACTGTACCAGTAATTTGTAAACATTAAATTACCAATTATAATTTATTTTCTGGATAGTTCTGTAGAACTTTACTCACAAACATCACAAATTAACATGTGAAAGTAATTTGACTGCTGTGCTTAAAACCAGCCTGCTGTATTTTAACCATTAAACAGACTCATAAAATAGAAAGGGCTTGCACTCAACGCTGGTTGATAAACGTAATCCTACAGTTGGATTATGTTCTAATACAGTCAGTACCAGATGTTTTTTACTTGATGAAAATGTAATAAAATCTGACCGGGTCTTTTCCCCTCAGTGATGGGTTGAGAGGCCTGTTTCCCCCAGTGAGGTCTTCTCCAAATCCCGAGCGTTCTGCGATGCTTTTATGCCCTTAAACAATAGAGAATCCATCAGACTTTGCAACAATTAGGTATACCATAAAAAAACAGCTTAATCACTAAAAGCTAAAACCAGGAAACATATTATGCTAAACATAACAATAAGTGCTGTACAATTATGCAAGTTAACATAGGAGAGTCTGATGGAGAGTCTGATCCCCAAAGCACTTGTCAGTGTATACTGGCATGATGTGTGTGTGCTGTTAAAGGTTAATGGTGTGAATGACATGAATATTCTCTGCACTCCCATACTCACCCACAAACGCCTCAAACTCAAGACTCAAGCTTTCGGGCAGGACCCCATGATGCCCCACAGAAGAAGGGGGGCCCACAAAAAACTTTGCAGCCCAGGGCAGGCTACTGGGCGTGGTGGTGTTCTGGGAGTCCTCTGCGTGGGGCGGCGGGCCCCCCTCGTCCAGGGGCCGGCCCCCGAGGCGGAGCTCGGGCGGAGACAGGGCAGCGTCGGAAACCCCAGGCTCCAGGCTCCGCCCCTCAGGGCTCACCCCAGCCGCCTCCGGCCCCCGGCTCCTGTTTGCATCCCAGGCCCCGCCCCAGAAGATGGAGTCAGTCACACTGGCCTCACCCTGCTGGACCGGGGGGCCGATGCCAGCCCCTGTGCTGCGCTTGAGCAGGGTGGGGCCCTGGGGCTGAGAAGGCATGTCCAGAGGGCGGGGCCCCAGGTTCTTGGAGACGCTTAGCTCCCGGGTGATCTGGTTGTGGACCTTGCTGGCTTCTGAAGCTCGCTGGGCAGACAGGGCCTTCAGCGTGTCCACCGTCAGAACAGACAGGTCCTGCAGGTGCCCGATCTGGGAGTCCAGGGTGGTGAGGGAGCGCTTTATGAAGTTCACCCGCTTGCCAACTTCCTTCAGTTGCAGGAGCATGCTTTGCACCCTGCAGAAACGATAAGAAGGTGGGTCTGAACACTGCTGATGATCTCACTGGTCAGGCGCTCTTAGTGTTCTCCTGAGCTGCGCTGAACAGTGGTGCAGAAGGATGCTGCAACAACCCCAAAATGGGTGGAGCTATTACGTAGTATTTGAACCAATCATAGCTAATCTGTGCTAATGACATGGAGCATATTATCATTTGATTGGTCCACAAAAGGGATTTGGGTATGCGCAAAGCACCTGTCAGAAGTGACCCTTATCCTCTCCTCACTCCCAGAGTGAAAGTGGTCGTCCTTTTCCCGGAAGTACGTCTCCAAGCACTGCTCCTCAAAGTCATGGAGCCTCTTTCTGTCCTCCTCAGTCAAAAACAGCTCTGTGAGGGGGTGAAACACTTTTTAAGATTTCATTTTATAAAACCAAATAAGAATCACATTTGCAACCAGAGCAGGGGCAGAGACCAAACATTTTAAGGAGGAGCTCAACAACTCTGGTTCTGCAGGACAGCAATCCAGCAAGTTTTCCAGCCTAAAGCAAGAGCACTGCCCCGAGTTGGGAGGATAAGTTTATTCTTCATCACCATCACCATCACCATCACCATCATCATAATTAGTTGGAATCAGTGCCAGCCTGCAGGACCAATGTTGAGTTCCCTCCTCTTTAAGAGGCTGCTGTTCCTACTTGGTCCATATGTCATGCCGCCCTTCTTCCTCTTTCTACAGATGCAGGTGAAGACGGAGACCAGGTGACTGAGGAGGACGAGAGGTGGGGGTACGACTGACTTCTCGTGGTACGCCATGATGAAATGGTACCGCTGGTACTTCCACACCAGGTTCGAGATGGATTTCACTTGCAGATACACGTTGCTGTGAGCAAAACAATACCACAGATTAAACTATACCATCATTTAGTGCAGACGCAGATCAACCGGACTGTGCTGAAGCCATGGGTGTGTAGGCTACCTTATGGGACATGTATTTACCAGTCTGAGTTACTAAAACCATGTGCTATAACCTGCAGTATTAATCCAGGTTAATTTCTTGACAATGTTGAGCAAGCCAAAAGATGTGTTTAGGTCGCATTGGTGATAAGGTCCTAACATCAACGGTTTGTCTTACTTGAAGAAAGCGATGAGTAGATTCACAATGAGAATATACTGAACAAAGAGGTACACAGCCTGCAATAGTGGGGTCAGCCAAACGGCTGGACCACACAACTCCTTCGCCTCACTGTTTCCTGCACACACTGAGGATGAAATGGAGAGAAAGTACCTGTTAACAACGGGGTGAGAGGGGTGGACCACAGCAACAACGAAACATAGTTTCAACGAATAGTTCAAGTTAAATTACTAAATGTCAAGTTTACAAATTGTGAAGTTACAGGACAATGAAACTGTGACGTGGCTACGGCTGTAATTCATGCAAAACACGAAACTCTTCAAACCAGCAGTGTTAAAATACAGACTATAACCGCACCAGCTGGCTGCCCTTCCCTGCCGTCTCCCAGAACAACCATGAGAAAAGTGAAACAACCCAAAAAAAAAAAAAAAAACCTAAATTTCAGTCCCAAGTAAACTCCTGTGTGGGGTGGAGTGTACATACTGATTATGTCATCCCAGCACCTTTTGTGATTTCCTGTGCTGGTGAGCATCACCCATGCCGTGCCTCAAAAGCGGAGAGAAAATGCTGGCTTACCATCGTCATCGCCCTTACCATCGATCTCGTAAGCGTACACCTCCCCGTACATCATCCAGTAGGGCTGGAAGACCACGTCCTTCGCCAGCGTCCAGGACGGCTCCTCGTTGGGGTACAGTATGGCCTTCCGGGGCACACCGTAGCTCACCAGGATCACAGCCATTATTACAACGATGTAAAACATGTTGGCCACCTGCAATCACAAACAAGGCCTGCCGTTTTAATTAAGCCCTGTTTTTAAATTCAAAGACATCATAATAGTGATTACCATCATTATACAGGTATAATCTGTCACCATGTTCAGATTTGCTATTGTCAGTTTACATTAAGCTTTTAATATTACAGAAACTTAAGCCATTGTTTATTTAGTGTACGCTTACCATTCAAAATGAAAACTGAACTAACCGGTTCCTGTTCAAGTGTGCCTGTTAAATCAGGTAGTCATATTGATGTTAATGAAATTTATAAATGATTCCTTTAAGCGTAGGTTTTTTGGAATGTTTTCTAAATTAACACCTTAATGGCTTAATGGAGACTAAATTTACTCACCATTTTCCCAATCATCATGATGTAGGGACCAGCATATTGGTTCACCGCAACAATGTCCAGAAGCCGCACAAACCAAAATATGATATTCAGGCAGTAAACGATTCTCCCAGCCGTGAAGATGTCGCCTGTTCCAAATCTCAGTCCAAATCCCACAAAGAAGGTAACTATTGCAATAGTGTCTGAAATGTTAAAGTAATCACTGAACCAGACTCTGATCTTCTGAGTTATCTTCCCTGCTTCAGACATGCACATCTATAAAAAAAACAAAAAACAAACAACATGCAATGAGGGCAGGACAAGTGTCGCAGACACTGAGACAGAGCGGTACAGTGGGGCAGTCAGGGCAGATCTGTACCTCCCGGGTCTTCTCTATGGCGGAAGTGAAGATGTAGAGGATGACCACACACTCCTGCGCGGAAGGCGTGGGGGGCATCCGTACCAGGATCACATACGAGTACAGCATAAGAAACCCCAGGTACGCCAGCTGACCAACAAAACCAAAAGCAAGGTCACTGGGACCTTAAACAGGTATGCCATAATACACAGTATATTCAAAGATTCATGCAACTAAACTCAAATTGTGTGGAAATGCTAGGTTCTGGGGGTTAGGGTCAGGAGGTAGCCAAAATTTATCATGTTAAGTGCAGACCCCTCTGGAGCTGAGGTTAACCCCCTTCATGCCAAAGCATTTCTGATACCCTCAGCTTAACCTTCCTCCCACTTAAAATGTGGAAATTAGCTAGTCAGGCTTCTTAAAAACTGTCTCTGCTCCCTGTGGCAAACAGTCTCAGGACCAGCGGCACACCCACCGTGTTGAACCAGAACTTGACGATGGGCGCTTGGTAGAAGGCGTAGAACCTGCGGGTGACGGGGATTCTCCGGCTGCGGAGGGGGTATGTGCCCTCACTTTTCTGCTCAGCGTGGTCAGTCTGCCTCCCCTCCCTCAAAACATCCTGCAAACCGGAGATTTAAGACACAGGAAATACAAAACTTCTCCAAAACAGGGTTACAATTCTGTAAGAAAAAAATATACCCAATAAGCTGATCATACAGTTGACTGTTCAATTTCACACATTTGATTGCAGTAAAACTTTTACATTTTAATTTTCTAGTGTGAATGTTATTGACCAAGGAAGTGGCACATTAAAATAGAATTCTTTTGCATGTTTAGCCTGTTGCAAAAATCGCTGGTGCTTATTGTGCTTCATACATTTACATAATTGATAATTGACTGATGATTTATTATCAGAGTTTTCTAAAGGGTGCTGTTTTTTTGTACCATTGTATATTTTGTGGGATTAAGCACCAAATTACTAGTAAAACAGGTTTGAGTTGAACACTTGTCATTCTCCATTATGACTTAGAACATGGCCTGAGGGCACTGATGCCTCAGAAGTAGCACAGGTGAGACGCCTTATGAGCCGACACCTGAATGCAGGTAGACTTGTCTAATTAGTGCTGTTAGAGAAACAACAGCTCTGTGTCTGCAAATGTTCAGCGATTGCCATTATGGAGGATACTCCTTCCCTACTTTCTGTGCATCATCGCGGTCACCTCCTACACCAAGAGTCATCAGTCTTATCCAAAAAGGGCCGGTGTGGGTGCAAGTTTTTGTTTTGGCCCAGCACTAAGACACCTGATTCTACTTATCAAGGTTTTGACTGAAGACCAGGATTAGTGAATTCAGTTTAATTAAGCATGATCGGGTGTCTTAGTACTGAGCTGAAACAAAAACCTACACCCACTCTGGCCCTTTTCGGATAAGATTGGACACCCCTGTCCTGTACCCTGTTTTTCACCCTTCACCTGGACACTACTGCATGTGGTGAGTGGATGTGTCTGATTGCGATGTGGCCTTTGTGGGTGTGGCCTGACCATTTGGATGTGATCGTTGGCGGCGGGGTGGTGGAAGGGGTGCTCGCCGTCCTCCAGTGTCATCAGGTGGGCGTCCTGCGACTGGGGGATGTGGGCCATCTCCGCTTTGCTCTTATACTCCAGGAGGAGGATCGCGGGGGGAACCAGGATGCTGAGAATTACCTGAACAAAGAGGAACGACTCTCACTAACACGTCAGTCAGACTGCCCTGAACCCAAACCACACAAGGAGCAACAGCTAACATTAGGAGAGAAAGCACATTAAACAGTGCTGTATTTTCCTCCTAAAATAATAAGGGGGGAGTGCCAGTATGGTGGTAGTAGTTGGGAAACCATGACGATTCTCTGGTGGGGAGCGCTACCACTCAGTCCGGAGGGAGAGCGCTTACACCTGATTGGCTCAGCTGAAGCACCCAGCTAAGTAAATATAAACTGTGTAAACTAAATGAGTTCAGTAAGGTGATTCACACAAGTTACTCCTGTAACTCCCTGTGACACTGGAAGGTGAGCATGGACGAGGATCCTCCTCTTTTGGGAGCTGGCGGAGCTTCAGGACCATGGACAGCAGTACCCTCACCCACAGATATGCACAGCTGGGGCTGATTTGTTATCAGCACAGGTGATTCTAGTTCCCGTCGCTGGGTCCTTTATGAAGGCACAGCCTGCAGTAAGCCCTGGGGGAGGGGAGGGTCTGTGGGATGTCTCTGGGTAAATCTCCTCTCAGGTTACCTTGTACCAGGAGTTCTTCCTCATGTTGAGGCGGCCCATCCACATGTCGGACAGCAGCATCTGCGTACAGGTGTGAGCCACGAAGGGCCGCAGCCTGGACGCCACGGCCAGCTTCAGACAGGTGGAGTTGCTCCAGCTCTTCAGCTCGTAGGTGAGCAGCTTCATGGCCATGGTCTCATCCTGCCGGAATGACTGCTCCAGCAGGTCCACCGCCAGTGTGCCAAACTCGCTGGACACCATGACACCCTGTTAGTGCTCCGTCAGCACACAGCACCACAACATTACACCACACCCTGTCATAAAAGTACACCTCCACATTACACTGCACCCCAACATCACACCACACCCTGTCCTACATAACACCTAAACCACAGAAACATTTCACAGCACATTACACATTTTTGAGTACTATCTGGTTCCCAGAGTACCCCTTCAGTAATACTCATGCTTATTGTGAGTACTGTGGTAATACTCATACATACTTGCTGTACTCCTTCAGTAATACGCATGCTTACTGTGAGTACTGTAGTAGTACTCCTACATACTTGGAGTAGTCCTTCAGTGATACTCATGCTTACTGTGAGTACTGTAGTAATGCTCATACATACTTGGAGTACTCCCTCAGCTCCTCAGAGGTGCCGTCCACCACATCGCTCTTCTGGACCTCGTCGGCCATGGAGTGGGAGAGCCTGCAGGCCACCAGGGCCTTGGCCATGGACTCTTCCCCGTGCTGCCAGAAGAACAGCGCCATCTTCTGCCTCTTCATGAGCACTGCCCACACCAGCAGCTCGTTAAACGGGTACGGGAAGCGCTGCGTCTCCGGGTCGTCGATATCCACCACCTCCTCCCTGCTCCTCTTCCTCGCCTGTTGCCTGGACGACTCGGGCTGGAACAAAGACACAGACTGTGACTGGTCAGAAGCTCCAGACATGGGAAGGTGAGCATTGTATGACAAACCCATTCCAGTAGGGACTCAGACAGGTGAAATCTGTGTAACTCTTGAAAAGCTTACAAATTGTGCAAGGATATTCCCAATGTGACAAAATCAAGAACTAACCTAAACCTAGCAGATGTAGTTCCTGCTTTTTAAATTTTAAAAAAGTGCAGAAGTGCAGAAACAACTCTGAGTAGCTTGGCTGGATTGAAAGGGGCACCTTGGGTTTGTACGGTTGCGCGGTCTTGATGAAGTGGTTGTGCCTGGTCTTTTCCTTCTTGTCGACGTGAATGCAGAACGACTCGCGGTTCTTGTGCAGGTGCGATCCGCCAATTGTTATGTGTCGCCCAGACCTCTAAAGGAGGAAGATAGAGTTTTTAAACATGTCGTCACCGCCACATTTCCTTTCATGTGGCATATATCGCTGGGATGCTTCCCAGGCATTGTGCCATCATGCTTAAGATCAGAATTCCTTACCCGGCTGTTGCCATAGAGATTGTTGTAAATGATCCGGAAGCGCTTCCTGGTGTAGTTGCACCTGTAGGTCCCGCCCATGAGGTACTCGATGACGAGGCCCACGTCTATCAGGGTAATCTTGTAATTTGGAGGAAGGTGACCCTACAGCAGCCCGGAGAACAGTCTGTGAATCACCTTTCCAAACCTACCTGTGGATGCGTGCTACTACACACACTCAACAGGAGGAAAACGTATGTACCTGTTTGACGTCTCTTACGAGGTGGAAGAGGGTGGGATTAGTTGAGGACTGTTTCTGTAAGGAAAGAGAAGAGTATGCCAAAAGAAATACGTGAAACGTATCATAATCCTGAAGTGCCATGAGACATTCATAAGATGATGTGTGGGGTGGGTGTGGTCATAAGTGTGTAACGTGCTGGGTGTGGGGTGGATGTGGTCAGAAGTATGTAACGCGCTGAGTGTGGGGTAGGTGTGGCTCAGTACCGTGTTGTAGAGCTCCTCCAAGCGGCTGATGGTGAGGAAGCGATGCATGCTGACTCCATTCTCAATCAGCAGCTTCACAAACTCCACCCTGTCCATCACCAGCGCATCCAACATAGCCTGCTCCAGGGAACCCACCTACAGCGCACACACACAGACACGCGCATACACACACACATGTACACACACACACACACACAGGCACACGCATACACACACACGTACACACATACAGGCACGCGCATACACACATGTACACACATACAGGCGCGCACATACACACACATACACACACGTACATACACACACACAAGCACGCGCATACGACCCACACACACACACACACATATACACAAGCACACACAGGTGCGTGCATACACACACAGGCAAGTGCATACACACACATACACACACAAAGGATGCACACACAAACACACACAGAGGCACATGCAAGCACATTATTTTATAAGAGAAATACAGGGCAATGACAGGCAGAATTATAGTGCAGCGTCCTGCTCTGTGTACCAGTAGCTGCTGCCCGTAGACAAACACGTGGTTCTTGGCGATGTCAACACGATCCCAGGCCAGTGTGAGCACAAGCTGGTCAAACGCTGATGTGTTGGTGCCTGTAGAACAACAGACACAGAGACGTACAGATTACCTACTTTTACACCTGTACAGTCTTCACCTGGGACATCTGTTACACCTGTACGGTCTTCACCTGGGACATCTGTTACACTTGTACATTCACCTGGCTTTGCCAGAGAACATATAGAATCAGTTACTGGCTTACGAGCGCATGGCAGCATGTTTGAGCACACCCTTGGCAAAGTCACATTTCCCATGAATCAGCACTTTAATGACCTAAGGAGCCCAACACTAAACAACACTCCTGTCCCACACACACCCCAAAATTCACCTGTATCAGCTTACCTACCAATAACCATTGAGAGTAATACTATGCCATCTTATTTGTTTGCGTTGTACATGTTCATTGCCATGCTAGCTTCCTTGTATCTAACTGGATGATTAAATAAATATTCCACATTCTGCAAACAAGACTGAGGGAAAAGGCACAATCTGACATCCGGTACCATCTGAGGTCAAGGCTGTTACATGAAAAACGTATAAACACTTGGTTACCACAGTATAAAGCTAAAACTCGCACCCAGACACTCAGGTGTTGATTAGCCTCAACAAAGTGTGGGAACAGTTGCAGCAAAGTATATTGAGAGAGATAATGGACCTAATAGACTATCACTTGCAGCAGTCCATCTGCGAAAGGGCATGAGAGTCTGAACAGTCGTGTGGGGTTGTTCACCTTTTAAAAGTGCTCTTAGTATGGCCACATCGATGTCCTGTGGATCCTCTGTTCCCACGTGGTAGACGGTTATCTTTTGCGATTAAAAAAGGGGAAAAAAAATAAATTTTAAGGTTCAGCAGGCTGAAGCTGAAATTTAAGACAGCCAGCATTTGACATTGTTTGTGTTACTGTAATCTGATTGTACTGCACCACTGGTATGCTTGACCATATTGTTTATCAAGCTGTCAACCTGAAGAAGGAGAGGTTTATCGAACGTAAGGGACGTGTATGAAAAGAACATTGCGTCAGGCTCTTTGGTGTCCAAGCTGAGCTGGGTATCTTCACTTTGAGACAGTTTAATTAGGAATCCACAACAGTGGGACATCCTGCTGGGGTCGAGTGGGCATAAGTTAGCCAAGGTTCCACAAGTCCTCTGTAGTCGCTCACAAGACAGCTACAGTTGTCACGAGTCAGAGGCATGCCTCTCCTTCAATTGGTGCACGCCCTTCTGTATCACAGTGCAGCCTGTAGCTTGTGAGCGTATGTGTGAGCAGAGAACAACCGGTCATTCAGAGAAAGCGAAGCAGAGGAGAGGAGGGCAACAACCATGTTTACCAGCTCCTTCTTCTTCATGCACTCCATTATGGTTTGAAAGAGGTGGACGGCATCACTGTGGCTGAAGTTAAAGGTTTTTTTGATTGTTCCGATGATGTCCATTTCAACCCCATCAGGAAGAAATCTGGAAGGCAATACCAGCTCCAGTTACCTGTCCCATTTATAATAAGCACAATATACTTTTTCCATGTAACCATGCAGAAGCTATTAATATTATATATACATATACAGTATATTATATTAATTATTTATGAGTTCCGGTTACCCAGTTACTCTGAAACTAAACCTGTAAACTATATGGCAGTTATGCCTGACAATAACTTGCTCCTTTTGAGAATGTTTTGAGTTATATTAATATAGTACTAACGCTACAATCCTAAACGGCACATTCATATACAGCTGGATATTACTAGGAATCAGGTTAAACCCAGCTATGCCCTGAATCAACCCGCCTTCTGAGTTACAGGCCCACAACTGCCCTGAGGTGAGAGTGGTGGCAGTAACGCTGCCCGCCTCTACGCTCGTCACAAAGATCGCCCACCTTCCCTAAACGCGCCCTCAGTCTCACCCGCCGTCCTCGGTGTGCTTGTGCACGTAGGCCAGCACGTCGGCAGCCCGTCCAGTCCCCTCACACACCACCACGGGCACGGGGGGGCTCTCCTGCAGGTACTCCAGCACCGTGAGGATCACGTTGGGCCCGCCCTCCAGGACCACCACCACCACCGGCACCCCCTGCCCGATCCCTGAGCACAGATGCAGGGCCCGTCACCGCCACGCACAGCTCAAATAACACGTTCACCTCTGCATTTGAGCAACTGCACTTACACCCAGATACCTCAGAGTGACATAAAATGCCCACTGACACATGACTCGTTCTATAGTGGGAAAGACAAACTAGTCTGGTTTGACCTATAAAGTGTGGGAAGGGCCTGGAAACAGCTCTACAGTGGGGGAGGGGCCTGGTAACAACTCTGCAGTGGGGGAGGAGCCTGGTAACAGCTCTACAGTGGGGAAGTGGGGGGGGCTTACTGGCATGGATCCTCTGCTGGCTGATGTGTTTCTCCAGGTGGCGGCGGAGTATAGCCTCTGCACCATACTTCCCCACCATCCCATCATCCACCAGGAGGAAGTGAGAGTGCAGACTGTTGAGCACGTTCAGCTTGCTCAAGGGGTTCAGCAGCGTCTGATATGGCGTGACCACCTGAACACAGAGGACCACAAACCAGGTCAGAAACTGAACACACAGGACCACAAACCAGGTCAGAAACCGAACACATAGGACCACAAACCAGGTCAGAAACCGAACACACATGACCACAAAGTCTGGAACAGGCAGGCACTCAGCATTGCAAATCCCTTTCATTTAACTTATTACCACTCTTTTTCTTGCTTTCCTTAGGTACTTTGATTTAAATGTCATTACTGTCATTAATCAGCATTGGCAATAAACTGTATATAGAAATATCAATGTGAATTAGGTCAGATCTATAATTCGAATGGCTGAATACAACAATGACTTTAAAATGGCTTTCTCTTGTAATGAAACGCATGCAGACAGAGTGCTGGAATGGTCATGTATTTAAGAGAATCTTATCATTCCCTCACTCTGAGGGAGAACAGGGAATAGAAGCGGTCCTCACATCTCTACCGATGAGGTCATTTCTGTTCTCGATCACTCCCCAGGGGGCAATTCCTATGGTGCGGATTTTCCGAACTGATCCAGACGAATGCTCTTTGAGGGCATCGCCGACGTGCTTTGCCACACCTGAATGACAAAAAAAAAAAAATGTTTTATTTCATTTGAACAATCTTAGTGCTATAAAATGTTATATACGATGTGCATGGTTGTGTGTGTGTGTGTGTGTGTGTGTGTGCGCGTGTGCGCGTGTGTGCAAAAAACAATGTAAATATCTAGTTTTTATAGGTGCTGAGAAAACAGACAGCACAATTAAACATTAACAACAAGATGGCCAAACACCATGTTAAGTGTAAAAACACTAAGAGGGAGGAGCACAATAAAATTCAATTATAGGCTGTGTTATAGTCAGAGATGGATTTTTAGTCCAGTTCTAAGCATTTAGTATCTGGTGGTGGGTTTAGATTGATAGAGATTTTTTTTAATGTGGGTTGCAATCATACAGAAAGCACAATTTCTGTGCTGAAACTTAACACAACATTTTGCTGAGTTTTTCCTGAATAAAAATGTACATACCTGCAATAATGCCAAATTACATGTCTCATCCACATAAGTCACAAACCGGCATCCTTAGTAATTCACCACAGGGTGGAGAAAAGTGAGGTGTTCAGTAACAGGTACTTACTGGGCACCTGATGAAATGCTGTAGAAACCGCAACTGACTGACCTGACAAGTTACAACTATCTCTTGCCACAACACCAATGAGAACACCAGGGATTACAGCTAAATTACAAGGCTAAATTCAGCCAACACCTCACAGATGTAATATAACTAAAGGAGTCTGCACCCGCACGGTTCTTCAGCCCAAGCTGAACAGACCACACCTCACAGACACCACAGAGAGAACTCAGACCCTGTTCCCAATGCCCTGATTCCTGTGGGCAGACTGTGGATTTAGTTAACTCCACAATCATAATTAACTGGAAGATCTGCTGGGATCATAAACCACAGGAGCTTCCCAGGACTGAGATGCACTGTGATGGGCTAATGAGCAGTATGGAATCTAGGACTGTGCACATAAGTGGTGCTAAATCTGCAAATCCTAATACCGTTTGCCACTCTCAAGATCACGCCTCATAATTATGTGTGATGTTCCCTGAAATAGACTACAAATGTCTAAAACAGACATTTTCCTTTATATTAATGCTTCGATTTTCCAAATATGGCTTGTTAGAAACGAATAAATCCTGATTTCTAAATGGGCCTAGACAGAGAGCAGAAGGCCGTGGATCCCAGCACTGCAGTGACCGTACGTCTCATCTAGAGGGAATGAGATTTCTATGGCACCCACCTAAAATTTAGAAATAGTATTTTTGAAAGGGTGCAAGGATCTACTTCAGCTGCATGCAAGTTGCATGTTTGGACCTGCTGATTGTGTGTAATCATAATACTGTTGGTCACGTGACCTCAAACAGTGGCGTAGCATGTGGTTTCATGGCCAGATTTTGGACGCGTTCTTGCCTGTGTTCACCCCATCGGTCAGGATCCAGGCCCCCGTGGTGACCGCTGCCTTGACCAGCCCCTTTCCCACCACCTGCTTGAGCCGAGGGTGGAGGTCAAAGTTCTGGACGCCCCCGTGGACGGAGATGACTATCTTTGGAAGCTCCATTTGCCACTCTTTGAGCAGGAGCTGGAGGATGGACTCGGGTTTGGAGTCGTAGGACAGGCGCACATACTGTGACCAAAACACAATACAGAGAGGTTCAGAGTCCACCACGACCAGTAGCATGTACCTACTGTACCCTGGGTTAAGCACAATGGTTTACCTTGTGCTGTCAATAACTGACTGTATTGAACCAATCAAGACCATGCTCCGCAAAGAAAAGCACTATGATTGGTTCAGTTGCCAGGAGACATCAGCTTCATCCCATTCTGGAGTTTTTGGAAGACTCAGTCAATGTCATAGTCATTGTCACACTTCATTATTTACCAAAGCTCTACAGTAAGGAAACTTCCCTATAAAAAAAATAATCAAGTGTTTGTTGGAGGTACACTACCTGGTGTTTTCTTAGAATGTCAAAAAACTTCTCAGTCATAGTGGTGTTCATTTACACACAGCTAAAACTGAGATTAGATTAGATTAAATCAGGTATGCTTACTAAAGGACAATTATGAGATTATTATACAGTTTCACAGGGCAAGAAAAGAGGTGCTTCAAAAATTGCCATTTGTTATCTGTAAGACCCTGGAAATGTCAGCAGTTCAGGTGAACGGGAAGTAGGATTTTGACCTTGAGTTTGACCCTTTGACCCTCCCCGAATCTGGACTCTGACCTTTGCTCTGTAAGAATGGGATCCACCCTGGAAGTTGAGAATGCCATACGCGTCAGTGGGGCGCTCCTCCGTGTGCTTCTCCACAGACCACTCCTCCAGCTCGGGCATGCCACCCTCACCCATCCTCAGCTCTGAATACTGCATGGCCAGGCTGGCAGTGAAGCCCGCATGCTGCCTCACCAGCCGTCCACAGCAGCACCTGGGACACAGACCATCCAGAACCGCTTCAGTACGCTGCAAAAGTCACGCTGCCATTCCCTTATCAACAAGCCTAGTGACAGGAATTAGATCAACTCTCTGTCCACTACACCACACTCACAATCATTTACCAACACACAATGACCAATGAGTGAAGACTTCACCATACATAATGCTTGGATTAATGCAAAGCACATTCTTCCTTTCACCAGACGTCCAAATTCAGGTTAAAAGTTAGTGAGGAGATAAAGTGAGGCTTCACGAGGCCCAGAACAGTTGTAATGAGCTGCCAACCACTGAGGTGTTTTGCCTCCATAGAAAGTATGACTGGCACAAACCATTGAGTCACTGATTACACACAAGAGCATAAGAATATATAATGATGAAATCAAGGCATTAAACTCATCTTTGCTCATCAGTTAATGACCATCCAGTGCAATTACCCTGGCTCATTGTATACACTAATGCTGTTTCACTTGTTGATTTGACTCCAAAAAATAAACACAAAAATAAACAAAAATGTCATATCATACAAATAATTGGGATAAATCATTTAGGACAAGAAATCCAGAAATGGATACGGACCTTCGGAAACACTGTTCCCCACCCCTGGTCTAGAGAATGTCCAGCACTGTATTAAGCCTAGACTTGAGCATTCTCAGTGTCCCTGCCTCGACTACATGACATGGCAAGTTGTTCCATGCAATAAACAACTTTCTGGTGGCTTTGCCCATTTTGGGGCTCATGACATCTCACCAAACCAAGACAAACGTAATCTAGCCTTCTCAGAAGCTGTCCAGGCTCACCTCACAAGCTGCTGGCAAATCTGACATCCTGGGAGACACCTGGAAAGAAAAATTTAAATCGAGTCATGCCTTTCTGGCAAATCAATAACAGTCTTGGGAATCTGGAAACTTGGGAATTTAATGCAAAGAGGGGATAGTTCTCTCGTGTCCTGCCAAAATTTCACACAGCTGAACTGTCATGTGGGTTTTCATTTCAACCCTAATCCCGCTTGAAGACAGTGTTCAGAGAAATGTGGGCTACGACTAATGTAACCCTACATTGCGCTAATATCAAAGTGACCGACGAACAGTCGGTTTAATAGGTTTAACCTTTTCCCTCCACCAGACACCCGCACCCAATAATAGTGAGTGCATTTTTGTACGTGCCCAATCACAGCTACCAGTGTCTTGTCTTTGACTACCTGTGAAATCTGATTTGCTGAGATTAATTTTGTAGCTGAAGGCAAACGAATTAATCAACTCGAGTGAACTGAGAAAAGACGCTCACCAGTTCTTTTTACGGTAGGCAAGCACATTTTGTTATTAACTTTCATAGTTTGTGCCGCTGGCTTACTTTTAACGTATATAGGTTCAACTTGTATTCAGTGCATTTATTTCACCTTTTATTCAAGCTTTATTGACTGTGCTGAAAACACACATTTCGCAAGAAGAATGTGCTCAAGTGTGGTCGCGTCCTAGCTGAACAGTTTTGTTTGACGTGTGATTTTGTGGAATTGTTATCCTGGTTGCCTTGTGGAATCCTATTTGCCGCAGGGGTTCATTGCATGTTTGGCTGGTGCTGGCAAAGATACTTGGTAAATGTACTTACTTAGCTTGTTGCCAGTTAGCTAGCGAACTATTAGCTGGTTAACTAATCAAGCCGAAAAAAGTGCCTGCCGCCAGAGAAAACTCATCCAATTTGTCGAGCCACCTGCGAATCGAGAGCATTATCTGTTTAATGTTGGTAATTAAATGTGATTCGTTTATCAAATTTTAATATGCATAATACTGTCAAAGTAAATCATTAGCATTAAGCATGTATCTGTGATCATAATGGATGTTTTGTGATTCGAATAGAATATAAACCGTCCTGGTAAAAACAACTGACGTTAAAGTTTACTCATTGCCACATTTGGAAAGTTTCCAACTTCGGAGATCCATCTAGTTCCGCTGAATACAGAGAGGGTCAGGGAGAGTTTCCAGTTCACTCTATATCGTCAAGCATGGTTTTAATGTTCAGAATTTAAATTCAGAATTTACAAGGACACAAAGGTGTACACCCATTAAACTGAACAAAGCTTTGCTGCGGTGGACATTCATATGTGCAGACCTATATTTAAGTTATTCAGAAGAATATTTGGTTCGCTTTGCGTACGGTCAACTACCCGAATGCAGGTTCTCAAACAAAAGAGCAGTTTTTTTTTGACACATGCATGCGAGCCGCAGCAGTTCGGCGAGGTAGCCGTCACGCACAGGCGAGGTAAGCGGTGTGGACCAGGCGTAATCATTTCCCCTGGTGTTATATTTCCACAGTTTCATAGATGCTTCCAGAAAACTTCAAACAGGCTAAATTCCGTGCTCCAAAATATAGCCTACATGTAGCGGGTAAACTACTGATCATTGTTCAAAAGATTGCCCTGGGTAGCCTATGAGATCTTTTCAAGACTATTGATGAATTTATGGAGCAGAATGACATTTGTACACGACCTTGCACTGCTGGGGTGTTTACCAGTGCCAGGCTTTTTCTAGGCTTTTATTTATTTAGTTGTTTAAGATAATTCATTTAGTTTTTTTTAGAAACTCTTCACTTGCTTTGTGGTTAGATACTGATAGAAATTACTGGCTAATTAATTTACAAGAACACCGATTTCACTGGAAAATAATTGCTGAAAGGAAAAATTCCTCCAGTGAGAGAGAGTGTACTGTGTGCGCTCTTGTCTGATCAAAGAATAACCGGAGAGTAAACCCGTGAGCAAAGGATAACTAAACGGAAATGGCTGTGTTTTTATCAGCAAGATAGGGAGTAGGGTTTTTCAGTCCTGTAAGAAAGCACAGAGACATTTCTTGTGAACTACCTCTCCACAAGCAGTACTGACCGACCTAACTCTGAAACTCAAATTATAAACATTCGCGAACATTATTACACTTTCCCCTCTTCTGGATTTCTCCTGTGTCAGTGCTTCCCTGTGTCTTTTCCAGGGCAGTTCTTCCTTGCGTGGCACAAACACTTACCTGTGAGGATCTTTTGAGATTGGAAGTATGTACACACATTCCCTCTTGGTGAAAGTGCTTTCTATCCAGGATTTCTGGGACTGGAAAAGAAGGGAAATGCTATAAATATGCACACTTATATATTTTATTACATTGGGAAAACTTAACAAGAAAATGTTTGTCCAAGTTTACATAAGCTTTAAGTTCAAGAAAATCACACACACACACACACACACACACACACACAAAAATATACTTAAGAAATCAATAACAGCCCACAATATCCCTTGAACTTTATTACATTTACAAGCTTACTGTAACCCAGCAAGTGGGGT
This sequence comes from Anguilla rostrata, assembly GCF_018555375.3. Lineage (NCBI taxonomy): Eukaryota > Metazoa > Chordata > Actinopteri > Anguilliformes > Anguillidae > Anguilla > Anguilla rostrata. The sequence continues at coordinate 23,579,282 of NC_057948.1, forward strand.
TTTAACTCAAAGAATTTTGTAATTAAAATCTCAAACCCCAATGCCTTTGTGCTCTTAGGCTAAATCTTATATGGGGGTTAAAGCTGCAGGAAAATCATTTGGATTTAAAACCTGCATTCCACAGTCTTACACTGTCCAGAGAACCTGTATTACACATGATTGCCGTACCCTTCATACAGTAAAACTACTACATCAAAGCAGGCTAATGAACCTGCCAGCACAGATTACTGTTACGGTAATCTGTATTGCAAATTAGCACATGAATCCATCTCTCCCCAGCTGCCACTAGACATACCTGTAAAGAACAAATAAAAAAAGAGAATATTTTTTACAGCCGTATACATTGAGTCATGTAGTGCTGCTTCAATCAAAGCTACTAAAACCTAAAGTAAAAGGTAAATGTTCAGCGTGTACCTCGAGCTCCTCCTCCTCGTCCTTATGTGATAAGGAAGCGTACAGGAACATAGCAGGAGATGTTCAGGCATCTCCTTTACTGTCCAAACCGCTCACCCTCAGTCTATATTGTTCATTTCCACTCAACTCAATTGCTTAAGGCTCAAAGTCTACACAGGAATGGAAATTTAAAATAAACATTTTTCAGTTAAAAAATTAACAACTGGTCCGGAAGCTGTAGTTGCACTGGTGGTTAATCTGTATCGGATCAGATGGACAACAAGAGAGAGAACAAGAAAGAGGTACAGATAATGCAATACTATGAGAGAAGGGGACAAATTTAAAGTGGCTTAATCACTAAAGTAGCTGTGAACTAACAGATGAAATTGAGAGGTTTGATAAATATTTCTTTGTGACAGTGAAATAAGAAGACGGGTACAGTAATATAATAATACCGCTGAGATTGAGTGACAGTATAGGCACACTACAGTCAGTATTCGGCCAAACTTCGACACCCTTTGCCCTGAATTGTGTGTGTCGTATTTAACCAACACAAAACTGTAGGCTTGGGCTTGACCGTCTCTGAAATAAACAAACAAGACCAGGTCAAAACCTAGTATATGGCTGGACCTGACACACTTCATCCGGCCGACCAATGGTGTAACTTCATCACTCAGTCACTCAGTCGCAGACATTCGCGTTTGTAGGGCTGGCCCCGCTGTTGCGGTCCAGCCAAAAACATTGTTTAACCCTTAAAGTGTGAGATCACAAATATGTGACTAGAATGTCCTTAAATGAACATTGCAATGCTGATGTAACGCTGATGGTAATGAAGTTATAGAGCACTGACTTGAAATTTGGGAAAAATATTGAAAAAATATCCCCCCCATCTGCCTAAATTCATGACTCGAAGGTAAGCACATTGCGGCTAGATTGAATCTGAAGTCTGGACTCTCAGACAGTGAAATCCAGCTTATTCCTCCTCATCATTGAGAGTGGAAAGCACAAGAGCGGTGAGCACGTCACGTCTGCCCGTCCGTCGCCTTCTGAATTCATAATTTACTTGTTGCTATGACAACAGCGAGGCACTCCAGAGCCTTATAAGGTTGTTCTCTGGAAAAAATGCAAACCTAGAGGAAAAAGCTGTTTGGACAAATGGCACCAATAAATCATGCTGGAAAGAGCCATATACCAAAAAATGTGTAAGAATGACTATAACCAGACCAGTTCTGCAGGGGTGTGCTCAACAGTCTGGATTCCATTTCATCTTTCAGTACAAATGCCCTGTATAAGGGCGTCAGTAGCTTCATCCTGCAGAAGGTTGCTGGGTGGACTGTGGAGCCAAAAGGTAGAAATGTCTGGCAGGAAGTGATTTGCAGGAGTGTGTGCTCATTTGCACACCTGTACCTGAAAATACTGCATTTATTCATTCAGCTGCTCTCATTTCAAAGCATCACATTGCACACTTGTGAAACTAGCATGCTGTTGCCTCTGGCCTCCTTGAGGGCCAACAGCAGGAATAAGCTGATGCATGTGAGAGTCTTAAAAATGACGAGTTGCTAATGGTGACGGCACACACTTGCACACTGCAAACCACAAGACATGACAGACCAGACTTAAAATAACTGGTTGGACTCCTTATGAAAAAGTGGTGGAACCCCTGCTGCAACTTAAATTACAGCAAAGTGCCCACCCAAAGATGCATTTATTCTGAATTCTTCGACGTGGACACATCAACACAAGCCACTGAGATAATTTATCTTCAACACGAATGGCTTCAAAATCTTGTGATCTAGCCAAACAAAGAGTTTCTGTCATTTTGCCATTTTATATGAGCCTATGTACTGTGTCATTTTTTATCTTTCCAGACCTCATGGCAGTACACATATGTACATCTGAATTAAAACAGCACTTTCACCGAGATTTTAAAGAACTCATTGCCAGTCACTCAGTGTGATATGCTATAGCCTACGGTACCACAATCTTTGTAATTCAGCAGCTCAGTTCAAACTTAATAACCAGACGCGCTGTCTGAAAGGCGATCGCGAGCGGGTTGCGAGTCGGACCACACATGCCAATACATTGCCTGCGAAACAAGATCACCATGAGTAATGCTTATTTTATATTGTGGTTGCACGTCGACTTTGTGTCCAAGTGTAAGGTAGATATTTTTATTTTTTAACGAATGGCTAACCACTTCCCCAAATTATTGCAGCACTGTCTCGACAACTGCACGCCGTTCTGCTGCACGCGGCGAGCACATATTCTGTGCATTTGATAAGAGCATTGAGAGCATATTTGACAGCTTGAAACTAAGACACAATAATTGGAAGTGAGTAAATCCACACCGAACTATAGGCTAAAAAGCTAACTACCACAAACGGGACACAGTATTTAACCCATGCTAGACCTTCACCACACAAACATAAAGAATGAACACGACTCTTCACATAAACATAGCGCAAACCCAATTTTTCAGATTTAACCCATTGTAATTATGTCGAATAAGAATGTTCACTCATCATCGTACATTTGTGCTTTTAACCTACAACAAATATTTTTTCACCAGAAACCTAGGTAGCCATCCCGTAGAATGCATCAGCTAAGTGTCATTTTAAACATTTAAATTAATTACAATCTAAGGCAATGAGGAACGCCAGTAGACTTGGATCATTGGAAGGCACTCTTGTATTTCATTGCTGTGGCAGCTCTCAATCAGTGCTCATCTGTTTACCGGCTCCAGACAAATTGATTTGGCTGACTGCACTGGATAACGACTATAGCTACCTTACATTAGCCTAACCTTAGCCGTGACCAGTTCCCGACGAACTGATGCCACTATTGCGCCGTCCTTACCATTCTTTTCACCGGTCAGACTCAGGGAGAGCTGTTCCGTGGCTTTTAGCCATCTATCAGCGGTGCTATCGGTTAGCCTTGGAGAGAAAGCCCGGTTAACTTTGAGGTGATCTGCCTCCACTCCAGCGGAAAGTACCCTTTTCATAATTGTGCAACTCCGAACTGATGCTGCGAGTCAGTCCAGACAACACCTGCTGGAAACCGCAGGTTGTCACATGGGTCGGGTGGAGCTTTCGAGATGGTGATCCAGTGGGAAGACAAATTATGGATTAGTACAAGAAATAACTGAGGAAGGAGGCTCATAATGGACTTTTAGCCGCTTTGTACACGCAGAAAACGGACAGGCAGGATTCGGGCTAACTGGCGTGCGCGTTGTGTTCAACTATAACGGATTTTGCGTTATATTTTGTATTTATACCATTCATTTTGTTAATTTAATCAAACTGTTAAAACATTTTTTAAAGAAGAATGTACACCAAAACGCTCCACCAGTAGACTATTTTCCATTGGCTTAATTGGTAATTCGCGTAAAAGTTGCCAACTGGCTCAATTAATATATATTTATTGCTTAACTTGTAGTTTTGACGAACATTGTGTATAGTCTATGCTTTCTAATAATTGTGTCACAATTTAAGAGTATTTCCTGAAAGCAGATCTTAGTTTGTCTGGACACAAAACTGTGCATGTAAATACTAGGCTACCACTTACTACTACTTCTGCATAATACTTTGCGATTGTATTGTAAATTGTAACTTTTTATTTGTTTTGTATATTCTTACATGGTAGGTTTCACTTTGGGAATCCCATTTGTACAGTTTGTACAGTACCTTTGGAAGCAGAACTGCATGTCACTGGGCAGTAATAAGCTTATCTTCCAGGAATATTAGACAATCTACTTCACAGATTAATTAAAACAAAGGACACTGTGTTTGAAAGAACTCCGTGTTTCTGGTGGTTGTTCAAATGTGAAGTGCAGGCCATTGATCATAGAAGTGCATATTGTATGAAATGATATTAAATCCAGGTAAATAAAGCCCAAACAACCAAATACTGTCAGTAAAAATGTTTTAATTATAACAGTCAGTGAGATTCCAAATTAATAAAACAAAAACATTCAAAATCAGTTACAGTTTCCCTTCCAGAATAACCATTCATATCGGAAAACAAAGCTTCATCAGCTTGTCAGTCATAGACAACAAACAAGAACATGCACGCATACGCACACACACACATACTACTACACAAGCACTAACCAGTCTTTCCATAATTATATATCTCAATAGGCAGCAAATTATATTCCAGATGAATATATTTCTCAGTATCCTCATAAAGCAGTTGAAATTGAAAAGCTTAAACAGAAATAAAAATCTCTAGATAGGAAACCTTTTAATGTGTTATTGTCATCTGTTAAGACCAACATTTCCTTTGTGGAAAATGTTTAATTAAGGTAAAAAAAAGACATTCATCCAGGAGTTATGTTCTGGATCACTTGTAAACTTCATCACCTGCTTTGTATTGGCTCGTACTCCTGTCCTTCATCTGAGAGAGAGATATGGGGGGTGGAGAGTAAGGAGAGAGAAAGTAGAAAAGAAGAGGGATGAGAAATGGAAAGACAATCACTCGACAAGATCAGAAACATCCACAAATCAACACAGAATTCCGCAAACCAAAAATATCTGCTGGTCTACTTCAAATCTTGCCAGGGTGTATCCAGAATTCCCACATTCCCAGGGCCCTGACAAGCCGTTACACATGGAAGAAAACACCTGGCTACTCAGAGCAATCTAAAGTTTAACACATTTAGCAGTCCACAGTAATATTAATGACACCCCCACCTCTCTGCAATTTTAGAATGAGTAAGAGACACACAGTGAGCATGCCATCGGACATCATGACAGGGGTTTGGTCTAAAAATGGAAACTGTCAGACACAATGTGGTTAACAAATGAAAACACAACACAATGTTTGAAGCAAAACAAACCCCAACACATTTCCAACACAGCACAGTTCCCGCACACGACCAGCACCTCAACACCGCCACTGCAAGTTGCATGACATGCTGGTTTATGGTGATGTGACATTATTTGAGCGAGGTCACCAAGTTAAAGTGGATGAAAAAAGCAACATTTTCAGATGAAGGCGAAATCAAAGGTGTTGTCAGAAAAATTGGATAGCAACAAAAAAAGATTAATTTCCGCTCCGCTGTGATTTGATTAATTTCCTTTCACCATGTAATTGGATTAATTTATAGACCCTGTGCAAAGTAATCACGTTTAAAAATAGATATTATACATAAGGAACCGTTGAAAACAAATGTCATGCTATTAAGCCTGTTTAATTGAGCATAGATTTGAAATTGGGATGCGTAGACGGAAAGCAACAGTTATTTTACTGCCAACTATGAGTATTTGGTACCGGTCATTTTGAGACCATGTTACGCAGTGACCTGGAGATTTACATTTTAAACGATTAGCAGTGTATCTGTGTTGTGGGCTGCCAGTCAGAGGGTAACTGAAGTGAATGTCCTTACAAAACGGATACACAAGCTAAAATGTACAGAATCTATAGAAATGGCACACTTTACACAAACAGCAACTTTGTGTTACTTTCCTGTTTAAAAATATTGGAAAATGTAAGCATGCATCTTTAACAAATGGCTTAGTGAACACTTAAAAAGCAGGAAAATAATGATTGCAGTCTTTAAATTCTGTGTAATTTTCCAGACGGAAGCATCGTTCATTGAATTCAGTTTCCTGTATTTAAGTACTTCTGCTGATGGTGATGCATCTCCATCTGTCTTTAAGACTGTGCATAGCCTTGTAATTATGATTACATGAAACGGCACAAAAAAAGACATTTTGGGTGTGATGATGACATCCAGTGGTGCGTTGGCAAAACTACAGCACTGAGCAACATGCTCCCCTTTGGAGTGAATGCATACTGAAGTTTCTTAGTATTTTATTAATAAAGCACTGGGTCTCTGAGCCACATCCTAACCATGCCATTGGTTAGGAGTTCCACAGAGTGATGCACAATTGGCCATCGTATTGTCCAGGGAGGGAAGGTTTCTATCAGCAATAGTACCCTGAGAGAGGATGTTGCCATTATGGAACAGGTGTACAGTTACCAAAATTCAAATTGAGCAAAAAATAAAAATGTGGAAGAAAGTTGTTTAAATAAAGAATGGTCATTTAAATGTTAAATTAAAATGATTTTTTTGTGCAGTTTGGGGAAATGCTGCCGTTGTTATGAGTGAAAGATGCTGAGGGGATGTGAGTCAGGCAGGAAGTGAGGGAAATGCAGAGGACAGGCAGGGACAGGGAATGGTCGCTTTAGCCCGGGGGCAGGCAACCCTGGTCCTGGAGAGACTGAGGTGTTTTTGTTCCAGCTGAGCTCGACCTGAAGAGTTTCATGGATTATTAGGAGTCTGAGCCTGAATATTCAGTCTAAATAGTGATCCATCACATGATCACCTGGGTTCATTAAAACTGATAATTAATAAAATCATGTAATTATGCGTTTTGAAGGGGCAAGAGCCAGGAACATCTCTGGCACCCCAAGACCAGGGTTGCTTCCCCTGTTTTATCCCCATCTCCACCAATGAGGCAAAAGCATACCCTGTAACAGTGGGTCCCTCGAAGAGTCCAACACCTGGAGGAAGTTAAGTTAAATCATCACTGATCGACAGACTGTCCTGTTCTGATGCTAACCTGTAGAACTTCATTACGAATTCAAACTTGACTTCTGAAAAATCTGAAAATATTAGTCACTACAATTAAAATGTGACTTGCACGTAAACAGTGCATTTGTTGTCTTCCTTCACAATCACAGTTTTTAAGAAAACAAAAAAATGAACACCTTAATTTATTTGTTAAAAGACGTTTTGTGAATCCAGCCCCTTTGTGCTTTCATGGAAGGATTTGGGTGAAGTGCCAACAGTGCATTGAGACTGCTAGAGCTGAGAGATCGTGCTGAATGTTCAGACATGATTTCAGACGTGCCTAGTGCCTCCCCCGCTCTTACCTCATACCCGATCCTGGTTCCGGTCCAGAAGGGTTTGAGCTGGTGCTTGTGACAGGCGACGGCGGTGCAGGTGAGCAGGGTGAATGGTACCAGGTACAGAAGGGCGGGCTGAGCCATTCCGCTCAGGATCATGATGATGAAGGTGCAGATCAGACCTGAGAGGTAGCCTGGGGACAGGAGAGTGACAGCCGGAGCAGTCAGACAGGACCCCTAGCTGCTCCTCCCATTCACAGTAAAGAAACGTACACTCCAGAACTGTATCAGAACTGGTCCATAACACACCAGGGGTCTGTACTACATGATCAGTTCCACGGACTCATACAAGTTAGTGAGGTCCATAATGTTTGCGATAAACATTTTTTTCTTGATTTGGTTTTGTACTCCACAATTTAAAACTTGTAATCAAACAATTCACATGTGGTTAAAGTGCAGATTCTCAGCTTTTATTTAAGGGTATTTTTTTTAATACAATTTGGTTTCACCATGTAGAAATTACAACCCTTTTTTTATACATACCCCTCCCATTTCAGGGCACCATAATGTTTGGGACAAATGGGTTCCCAGGTGCTTCTGATTAGTCAGGTGTGTTCCGTTTCTTAATTCATGCAGGTATAAGACCGTTTTCAGTATCTAGTCATGGTTCCAGGCTTTTGATTGCCTTTGGTCTGTTATTGTTGTTTTTGAAAAAGAGGAACAGAGTTCTGCCAGTGAAAGACAAGGAAGCCATTATGAGGCATAAGAAAAAACATTAAGAGCCATTAGCTTACCAAAATCAACTGTTTGGAACATAATTAAGAAGAAAGAGAGCACTGGTGAGCTTAATAATTGATAATGACCTGGTAGGCCAACAAAGACCTCTACAGTTAATGACCTACTGTAAGAATTCTCACCATAATGAAGATAAATGCAGATGCGGATTTTTGTCTGGCTATTAGCCCACACAAATGAGTTGCAAAGCGATATAATCAATGTAAATATACCTAAATAAATTAAATCAATCTACTCTCACTTGAGAGATTCCTGTGGCCCTGTCCTCCTGTCTTCCTACTTGTCTATACTTGTCTCCGTCCATTTCTTTGTGCAAGTGTTTGAACCACAGCTTGTACTGTAGGTTCAGCTTGCTGACCTGACTGTTTTCAATAGCTTACCGAGTACCCTACTGACAACCTTGACTGTCTTGAGAAATGGTGCTTGTAAGGTATAGCCTAGTTCTTGATTCGGTTCAACTTTGGAAATGATCTCTACAGAAGCCATAGTCACAGGAATTTTTTTTTTAAAGCCGAAATGCCATGGTAACATCAGGAAAACTGGGCAGATGGGAGTGATGCTTTAAATACAACATCAGCAAGATCTTTAACTGAGCCTCTCTTATTTTCCAACCTCAGTGTGTTACAGAAAGAGATTAACTATTAACAGCCAGCTGCAGCAGAGGTAGGTACACCTACCTGAGACTGCATTTCTTCAGTCAGTGGAAGCTTTGCTGGTCAGAATAATGACTCTATCGTACGTATAATAAGTGCTGCAATTTCCACATGTGAATTGTCTGATTACAAATCTGGAATTGTGGAGTACAGAGCCTAATCAAGAAAAACAAGTCTTTGTCCCAAACATTATGGAGCTGACCATGTTGGATGTGCTTCTTTGAGCCTGTGCGTTTATTTATTTCCTGTGTACTGTACCTATGGTGCAGGAAATGAAGTAGATCTTCTTTGTGCTGTTAGTCCATACATCAAACCTGTGACAGTAGGCCACCACCAAACCTGCATGGAAACATGATCATGTTCGTTAGTTCAGAGACAGTGGCCAGTGTGATGGCCCAGAGTAATCGTACTACACTCACCTGGCACAATCAGGTCCCCAAAGCCCAGGATGGAAAATTGAATCCCACAGGCATCCTGTTTCCAGGATGAAAATCTGGGGACCTTCATGACCATGGGAAGCTAGAAAACACAGTTCCCACATTACACTATCACCACCTTACACAGTCCCTGCATTGCACTATGACCACTTTCCACAGTGCATTACACCGTCACAATATCACACTATTACTACACAGTCCTCACTTTACACTTTTGCAATATTGCATTGTCCCCACATTACTCTGTGACCGTAATACACTGTTGTCATATTTTAGCATCATTAATTTCGATTTCGGGGGTGTCAAACTTGAGGGCCACAGTGTCTGTGTCAGTGTCTGTCATTGATTGGCTAAACGGTACACATGCTACATAGTTCTCAAGGCTTTAATTGGCTGCTGAGGAATCACAAATACTGTGGCCCTCTAGGACAGTAGTTTGACACCACTGCTTTTTAAGAGCTGTCAGATTTAGATCAGAAATTCGACTAGTCATTGAATAGGAAAAATAAACACATTTTCAAATTCTGATGAACATTCGGGAAACAACTATAACTTCATACAAATCTGTTCTTGAAATATTTTACCTTTTCATCCGAACCGGTGCCAACTGCCACCTGAACCATGATACTCTGTCCATTCTGTGGAAGGCAACATCCTGCAGAATTAATATGAATTCCATGGCTATATGGTATTAATATTCAGAATTTTCATTTCCTGGGTAGACTTTATTAAAGGGCCGGTTCACAGAAAATGAAATGAAGGTATATTTCCACTTAGCCAGTGTAGTATCTATTCATCCAGATAGTTTTGCATAAATATGACAAGGTTTCTAGTTATTTGTTGCAGCTTGCTCTGAAAAATCAGACTTTGAAGGTCCGTCTTCGTGTGGCCTCAAAGCACAAAGCAAAGATTTACACCTTTTGTAGTTTCAAGAGACCAACTTGTTAGCAACTTACTTTATTAAAGCACATAACATCATTGAAATTCATGGCTGAGATATTAACAGGTGTAATTTCTATGACATAAATTACACATGTTAATATTTCAACCATGAATTTCAAAGCTGTTGTGTACTTTAATAAAGTAATTTGTTAAGTTGTTATATTGAAACTACAATTAACGGTTGTATTCCATCACATCATGTCACCACCACTCAAGTTTCATACTATTCCCCCTGCACTAGAATTTGCACATATAGCCTACATGGTTGGTGTACTAAGTAGTGGTTTTATGACATTGTGCAGAAATTAAGGTCTGTGGATGTTCATGTGTAACCGTGGGATTACATTTGGAAAGAGACGTTACTGTTGAAAATGTACGTTTTTGGAGCTTTGAAGACACATGAAGATTGAAAGTCCGTTTTATCAGCTTGAGCTGCAGCGAATATTTAGTCAATTAGACCCATTTCAGTGAAACTATCTGGCTGAACAGATACTAGCCCTGGATAAGTGGAAACATACCACAATTTCATTTTTGGGTGAACTACCCCTTTAAATCTTCATTATAGGAATTGATAAGGTATATTAGGTTGATATTTCTATTCTGAGTTCCCTCAGTATAATTTAATTATTAAATATAAAGATGTACATGTTATTTATAGTCCACATTTAGAGAACCACTTTTGACCTCCATAAAGATGACTGCACTCAGGTTCTCCCTTCAGAGTAAATAGAAGTCAGTCTGGAAAATTTGAAAAACCCTTGGAATGAAAGTGGACCATGTGTGAATGCTGAGGCAGACTCACCGTGGTGAATAAAGGGGTGATGAAAACAAAGAAGACATCGTACACGAGCAGGAGGCTCAGCAGGATGACGCAGATCTGAGAGGCGGATAGAGAGACAAGGGTCAGAGGTCATCCTGTGTGTCCATACCCCAGTTTCGGGCATTGCAGAATCTGCCACTAGAGGTTACACGGTCACTTGGGAAGGCCTTGCCCAGATCAGCAGGGAGCAGCCTGAGGTGGGCCCACAGTGTCAGTGTCAGGGCAGAGGGATTACAGAACACAGTTTGTCACCTAAAGGTTGTAGGTTCAATTCCTAGTGTGGAAAGGGCCCAGTCCTCATGTCTATGCCATGTCTAACTGAAATATGCACGCCTTTATTTTGCTATTTTTTTTTTATTATCAGATTGCAAATGTTTTGTAAATATGCAGTAATATACAGCAATTTGTATTACTAGCCCAAATTATACATCTGTTGTTTTCATGACAGGGTGCCAGCTAAATTGCCTGAAAGCAAAAAAAAAAAAATCATCTGTAAATAATGTCCTTTAAGTATCCCTTTGGCCACACCCACAAAAACCTGTGGGGTTTTACCTTGAAGTTGGAGACAGTGATGGTCTTCATGAAGTTTATACAAAATGCCATACCGAGCAGATCTTGCAGAACCCAGATCCATCTGGAGCAAAAGGTGCAGTAAGCAATGATAAGAGGAAGATTAAAGGAGGAAGTGTAACTACGTTACGTAACAGCTGAGGTCTTGAACTGTTGTGTGGAACTCATTTTAATACATCTAGAATTCCAGATAAGTCAAAATTACACAGAAATTTGAGAATGAGCCACAGCAGTACACACATTGTAAGGGGCCACTTTAAAATACCAGTCTTTCAAAATTCTAACAATGCAGTTCAAACAGAAAGCTGTATTTTCTTGAAACCAGCCATGTTTCTAAAAAAAAAAAAAAAAACTTTAAAAAAAAACCACCCCTATCCATTCCTGTACGCATGCTTCAGCGAGCAGGTCTGAAACAGAAAGCAGGTCCGTCTGTACCTGTCCTCGTTCCGGTACACGCCCCAGACCACAGCCACGGAAATGCAGACAGCAGCCAAAACCACAGCCCTCACAATCCCGGATGCACGTTCACCTAGACAGGGGATGCTGGGAAATAGAGGCAAACACTAGCTCAGGCCACAGGAGACCAACAGGAAGGCCCCCCCACAGAATACTGAATTCTTCCTTTGATGACACTACAGCCAGTCGTGCCAGCCTGCAAACTGCAAGCTACAGTCAGCACTGGCATGCCCATGGAGCCAAACTGGATCACAAGGTATGCAGGTAAAAAAAAAAAAAAAAACTATTTTGTTTCATCTTTAATTTTGAGCTTTTCCCAAACAGATTCAACCACTGACAGTCAGAGTCTAAGAAACTTTTCCTAGTGAAATTTATCTGAATAGTTTTCCCGGTGTAGTGGTTTACTCCCAATTCTCGTCCAGATATGTTGTCTACAGTGAAAACTGGAGCCCCACATACCTGCTGTTTGTGCACCCCAGTTTCTCCAACAGTGCATTCAGACAGCTGTACAAAGCCAACGCAGAGGCCAGGCAGAACACCACGATGATCACGTAGACTGCAAAAAAAACCACAGAGGCAGGGCTTGGCAATGTGTTTTCCGGCTAATAAAAGAGACGATTGGTCACAATCGCCCAATGCTCACCCAGCCATTTGTAGAAGAAAAACATCAGAACCAGCATGGCGCTCATGAACACCACGAAGATGACGACTTTGACAGGGGAGGAAACGGCGAGGTCTCCGCCATGAGCCCTGGCCTCCCGGCTGCCCTCCCGGCTGCCCTCCCCACCTTCCCCCATAGCAGGGGGGAAAGCAGAAGAAGTGCACAGAGCATCCCTGAGGAGACAAGCACATCGACCTTGGTCAGCGCGACTCTTCTTTTTTAAAATGCACAGCATAACCTTTAGTAATTCAATCTGTCTGAAAATACCTCTAATACATCTACGGAGGCACACCCTGTCCAACATGCTAATAATTTTTGGCAACTGACTTGCATTTAAAAGAGTCTGGAGTAGGCTCCAGGTGTTCAACAGCAGAGGAGGAACCGAAACCACTCACTTGTGATGAGACAGAGGAGAATTTGTGACACTGACTGTGGGTGGAGCTTCCACTGTCAGTCACTCATATGAACAAATCAAATGGCCTGGCTCTTCACAGATCCATGGGATAGCACAGGATAGCCCCAGCGTTCATCTGGGGCTCACAAAGCCTCAGTTTCCCATCACTCTTGATTATAAAACTCTTTTTTGATTCATAAATGTTTGCTTTAGGGTGCAGTGCCTAGTGAGTTTGAGGTGGGCGTGGCCCATTTCACCTTTCAGCTGTGCCACTCCAGTAGCCTCCCATAGCAACAGTGAAGACACCAACTGCTAACATGACCAGGATACTGACGTCAAACCGGGGTGCAGAGGGAGCATACAGCTTCACCGACATTCCTTCCGGAAACATCTGATGGGACAGCAATGACAATCCACTGAATAATGAAGTTAACCATTTTAAATATAAAAAACAGACATCTCTGAATCCATTTTTTAAACTTGGTATTAATTCCCACTTTCTCCAAATTATAAACGTCCAGTTGTATTCTAAGGCCAGTCTTATCGCTGAAAATTGCTCTATCTGTTTGGTAGAGGGCAGATTATGTGCATGCTGGTAGCCTGGCTGCATTTACTTTCTACTCCACAGTCCACCAACTGAACTGTGCAGTCACTGCACGGACAAATATGCTTTATATGCACAGCCGGCCCAGACAGGCTACTGGAGCACCGTCAACAAGGAGATTGCCAGTGCACAATGTGATTCAGCCAATACTGTGGAAAAACCATCCCTCCCTGGTCATAACTATTACTGGCTGTCTGCAAAGTCCAATAGTCCTTTCATTAATACCATCCTTAATAGGCACTGACATGACCAAGGATTCAATCCCAGACAATGGGGTGCAGCCAGTGACTTAGTAAGAGGAGGCAGCCAGCAGCTCCATAAAACTCTCATATTGGAAATCTTTCAGACGGCACACCGTTCACGCCCGCGCTGTCGTCTGTTCTCGCTTGGGAGGATTTGTGTGCGCGTGTGCTTCAGAAGCGTCACCTCTAGTGCATCCTCAGTGTCTCTGTATCTCATGAGGGCCAAAGGAATCTTAACTTCCCTGTGATCCGTATCATTGGAAGAGGGGGTGACCTGAAAAACAGGAAATTAATTATACACCCCCACACTGGAGCACAGTAAACAATACGTGCAGCAGAAATGCGAGAACTCATACAGCACAATTGATTACGTTAGCATCAAATGCAAACTGTATGCATGAATAACACAGACCAGGGGCGTTTTGCTTGCGATGAGAATGGTAGTTGCTCCAAGGTCCTGGGCCATCACTGCTTTTTGGACAAATTCGCATCCCCCTCTCATCACTACCACCGCCTTCCCCTTCAGCACAACAGGACCCGGCTCCGAAATATTGCAGAGGGTCGAGGAGGTCAAGTTCACTAATGGATACTCCACCTGCATAGGACAGATGGACAAACGGAAACTTCAGCAAAAGACTGAGGTCCCCACCACAAGTCTAGGCTAAAAACTACATTGTTGTATATCCAGCCTCTTACTGGTAACATCTGGGTGAGAATTTGAGGTATTGTGTTTGGTCATGGTATCTTATCATTTTGTTGCAGTTCAAAATTAAACACTCACAGAATGACCTAAATGAAGTAACATAGTCCAGTTAAGTTCTCTGATAAAATAGTATCAATAAAAAAATCAATTGAATGCCCTCCAACAGCTTGGCAGATTGAACAACCTTTTAGTTCAACACTGAATTAACTTACAGCATCCCCGAGAGACTCTGACAGATTTGTCCATGATGAACTGTAAGTGATACAATACTCTTTGTGTGAGGGTCCACTGGAGATGTACAGGAATCCTTGTTCAGATTGCACCTGAAAGGCATTGAATTTCAGTGAATAACCTTGTAACATGTACAAGATCACTGTTAAATTTTAAAACAAATTTACTGTTGCTAATGTTACTGCTTTTGTGCAGTAACATTAGCGCCACAAAAAATAGATCAGCAATGATTTCTTAACTGCTTTTTAAAAATGACATCTTTTTGGCCACTAGTAAATTTCTGGCTACGTATGTATGGGAAACCACCTAACATTAGCTATTTTGCTAAGGAAGTGTTGTTGGCTATATCAAATGTATACGCTGTAAAGTTGTACGTTACACTTATTTAAAGTGGGGCTACACTGTACAGAACAAATAGTGTTAGATCAGTGATTTAACTACTTGTGGAAGGCGCATTGCTTAGTGAACTTGGCTAACAATCGCTCGCTGTTGATAGCGCCTCCAAAGAGTCTTTGAAATTGAAACGATTATTGGTGGTAGCTATAGCTCTTGTAGCTCCAGTAATTCGGTCGTATATAACTTTTTTAGGCTAGCTATCGTAACGTTCACCAACTTACCTGAGACATGTAAATGTAGCATAGAAGTAAAACAGGCGTCATTAACCGGAACATGTTCGTACATTCAGCTTGCAATCGAACGTTTGATGTGTGAAAAACACTATGTTGACACAGTAGACTAACTTATCAGTAATGTAATCCAGCTACTGAATCAAGGTTTCAATTTTGCCCTGTTCACCGTTGGCTAGCGTTAGCTTCATGGTGATACACGAGAGAGCAGCACACTCTAGCTTCATACTTGTAGTTTGCTTGCGCACTGTTTCATTTCCTCTTCCGTTTGCCAATGTGTAACACTAACAGTCAATGTCAGCAGGGAAGCTGTCAGATGATCAATCTTTTAGTTCAACTGCACTTACAGTGTGTACGTCGCGGGTTTATCAGAATTATATTGTTTTTAGATGCTTCATTAACCGTTTTGCTAACAGGGATGTCATGTGCTCTCGTTTTAGAAATAAAATTGCCTATAGAAGTGTCCAAACTGAAAGTGAACATTAACTCTCCACGCGTACTTGAAGGAAATTCCCCGAGAATTTCCCCGAGGTGCACTGAAACGCCAGCGGTGGAAAACCAGGTAAAACTTATACCCCTTTTAGACAGAAACGTCACCATTGTCACACAGCTCATCAAACAGATCAATCTCAAGTGGAGAAAAGGTCACTATTTGAAAGTACTGTAGGAACAGCAGAATAATTTCAACATGGTTATTTTCTTATCTTAAATTCCTGAATGAAATGCCTTTCATGGTATGCTCAGGGCTATGAACGTAGATGGGGACAAATCTCACCCGAACCCCCCCCCCCCAAAACATAAAATAAAAATCCTCAAATTTCCTTATTTCTGTCCCCTCTAAAGTTTAAATTTTCCCATCCTGGCTCAGTACAACAAAATAAATATACCTTTTAAGCTGAAGTATAATAATAGACATAACAGTATTTATTTGCTTAACAAACACCTTTTATCTGGAGCGGCCTGCTCGGTTCACATTTTACCATATGTTCCTATATATTCTACAGAAGCAATTAAGCTTACATACATTATTCAAGGATAAAGTGGCAGTGCCCAACCTGAGATTTGATTATGTGGAAAGAATAATGTTAAATGCACATTTTTATTACATTTTGAAAAATAATTTTATTATGAAAGAAGACCAAGAAATATCCCCACAAGAACAAAATATACAGAAATGCAGTCAAATCTTGGGTACTTCAGTGTCTGAAAATTGATACATTAATCCCGACATTACAGTGTGTGTTGAACATTTTTCAAGTTTACCGGGAAAAACAAAGTATACATTGAATAAAACAAAGAAGTAAATCAAGCCTGAGACCTGTGACAGCAAGATAGGTGATTCTCTACAACATCATGGGGCACATGTCTACCTCTATTTTGTAAAAATGCTTTTAAAAATATCTTCAAACACTTGTTTTTTTTTCCAAAACTGTGCTTCACAAAAAATGCATCCCACAAAGTCAGAAGTGGCCCTGCCACCATATGACGAACACATTCTTTAAAGATACAGATGTTCAAGAATTAAAACCTGAACAACAGCTAGATCCTGGCTGGGACTGAAATCTTCACACACTCTACACTATACTGGCCATTTATGACTCCATCAAGCGTTCATTAATATATGCCACTTTCATACTCCATCTCAAATTTGTGCTGTTATCATATCTGCAGCCAAAATTTTGAGGTACAACCGTGCTCTACCTATGGAATTATTTACATATTCATTCAATATCACTGATTTATACAGTATATGTTGCTCTGAATGTTTGTTTGCCTTTTAGTAAAATATCTACTTAAAAGATATATCTTCTGAAGAGCAGAAGGGAGTTCACTGTACACAGGTTTCAGAAAATGTAGACTGTTTCACCAACTCTGGGGGGCAAAAACACAAAAAATCAATTTACACAAATTAAATTATGTACAATTCAGTCTATATTCATTTTCACTTCAAAACATTTAAGGATAATGATCTGAATTGCATCTTTTAGCTTCATAGGTTTCTGTACATAGCGTACAGAAGTCATTGCAGAATGCATTAATCAGTTCCATAAAAGACAAAAAAATGTTGCTATGTAATATTAAATGTCAAGGCAATTCATGCTTAATCAGAACTAGGCCACTATGATCATTTCTCCAAAACAGGGAAATAACACAGTGCTTAATCTTGTGTTCACATTCTAAATGTCACAGTAAAGTTGAGCATATCTCCCAAAAACACTACTACATTGTGCACTGATAAGCCCCAGAGTCTGGAATTAGTCTCATAATGCTAGCACAGGCTGGACAATTTCACTGTGCTAGAAGGGCAGTCCTCTGGCAGAAGTTGATACCAGGGTACAGAGCGCATCACTGACCTAAAATCCTAATTAGTATAAGAACTAGGCACCTGGTGGCACTTCTTTTCTTGTAAAAAAAAGAGCTCAGATAAACACCTGAAAGAGTGAATGTCTACAGTAATGGATCTCACCTGGTCACTCTGGAGCATTCTCAGTCCCTCCGTTTCCATAGCCACCCTTAGACTTCATCTGATCCTGCAGAACGTCCACCTTCAAAAGAAAAACCAGTGCTCAAATCTATATACCAGAAAACGAATTCATGGAAGCTTTAGAGGTTAATACTTTTTAAACGCTGTATTTATACTTGAATTAACAATGCTTGTTAATTAAACACAATATACCCTTCCTCATGTTCCAGTCAGGAAACACTGACAGACTACATTTGGCACTAATCTGATATGAACAGTATAGTGAGCCAGCCTGGTTCAGCTCTGCAGTAGGAAAATGGCTATACTGAGCCAGCCTGGTTCAGCTCTGCAGTGGGAAAATGGCTATACTGAGCCAGCCTGGTTCAGCTCTGCAGTGGGAAAATGGCTATACTGAGCCAGCCTGGTTCAGCTCTGCAGTGGCAGAGGATAGGCTGGGCCCAGTGGTTCACAGTACTTACTGCTCTCAGTCCCATCCCCATGTCCCCTGAGCCCACATGGGTTGTGTGGACAAAGTTTGTGGGCTCCCCAATCATGGAACGGTCTATTCGCCGCCGTCTCTTCTGCAGTTGAAAGAGATGGAAAAATGCATTACACAAAGCAGGTCCTACTGCCAGGAACTCGAGTAAACACTCCTTTTAAATCCAGGGGCATGCAAACATCCAATGTGCATATCTACTTCTGTGACAAATGCTGAGAGACACCACAGACACCACAAATTTACATGGTTTAAGTGGAAGCATGTTTACCTGGAGATACATTCCCTTAAGGCTCATTCAGGCCACTGTTCCTAAGCTAGTGTTTAAAATATTTTTTATTGTTTATTGTTATCTTCATTTTTGTTAACTCAGAATATTATTCAAAAACTATTCAAAATGACCTGCAAGTGCAAAGAGTACACCGATCTACACTATATGGCCAAAAGTATGTGGACACCTGGCATCCAACATCTCATCCTTTTGCTGCTATAACAACCTCCACTCTTCTGGGAAGGCTTTATACTAGACCAGGGATCTCAAACTCAAATCCTGGAGGGCTGCTGTCTCTGCTGGTTTTTGATGTGTTCCTGCACTTAAGTGCTTAGTTTAGGTAATTGATTGGCTAAATAGTCTGTACACCTTGTTCCCAAGGCCATGATTGGCTGCTGATTGAGCCCTCTGGGACTGGAGTTTGAGACCCCTGTACTAGATGTTGGATCATTGCTGCTGGGATTTGCTTCCATTCAGCCAGAAGAGCATTAGTGAGGTTGGGCACTGATTGGTGATTAGGCCTGGCTCGCAGTTGGCTTTCCGATCGATCCCATAGGTTTTGGATGGGGTTGAGGTCAGGGCTCTGTGCAGGCTAGTCAAGTTCTTCCACACCATTCTTGCCTAAACCATTCTTATATGAACCTCGCTGTGTGCACGGGGGCATTGTCATGCTGAAACAGGAAAGGGCCTCCACCAAACTGTTTGGGAAGCACAGTTGTGTAGAATGTGACTGTATATGGTAGCATTAAGATTTGCCTCACTGGAAGTAAGGGATCTAACCCAAACCATGAACAACAGCCCCAGACCAAGGAATGTCCAGATACTTGTGGTAATTTACTGTATTTTGTATGTATATTTTTGTGCACCAGGGCACACTTTGTTTTTGCACTTGTTTTGTCAGCATATCGATGTTTATTCAGTGAAGACTGGGTTTTTGCCAGTGTGTAATTCCCATTCTTATGTTAACTCTAAATGTGACATGATAATTTCATCGTCATCACTACTGATCAAAGGATAGGCATTGCTCTCTCTGACAACTAGTAGCACCTTTTGGAGAAGAGATTTGAACCCCTCTCACAAACTAGACCCATATAATACCACACTGGAGAGGATGTAATAATTGGGTCAGGCTCACCTAATGTCTGAATGCATTACATGCATTAATTGGCTACTCTGTAAATGTCCGAATGCATTAAGTACATTCTTTAGCAGCTCTGTGCATGTCTGAATGCATTAAGCGCATTCACTGGCTGCTCTGTGCATGTCTGAATGCTTTAAGCGCATTCACCGGTTGGTCTATGCATGTCTGAATGCATTAAGTGCATTCACCGGTTGCTCTGTGCATGTCTGAATGCATTAAGCGCATTCACTGGGTGCTCTTTGCATGTCTGAATGCATTAAGCGCATACACCGGGTGCTCTATGCATGTCTGAATGCATTACATGCATTAATTGGCTACTCTGTACATGTCTGAATGCATTAAGTGCATTCACCAGCTGCTCTGTGCATGTCTGAATGCATTAAGCACATTCACCAGCTGCTCTATGCATGTCTGAATGCATTAAGCACATTCACCAGCTGCTCTGTGCATGTCTGAATGCATTAAGTGCATTCACCGGTTGCTCTGTGCATGTCTGATTCCATTAAGTGTGCTCACCGGCTGCGGCTGCTCTGCGATGCAGCAGGTGAAGCAGATCCACAGCTCAGTCATGCCGCGTCGGTGTCTGCACGGCCAGATAGCGCTGCCGTTCCACTTCCTCAGGGTGGAGCCCTCACACTCGTCTTCCTGTCGAGCTCCAAGCAATGCCACAAGTGCTCACCCACGGTTTTTATCGCATCCGCCCAACCTGGGACAAAAACCCAGCCTACTAATCGTTTGAAGGATGCTGAAAAATAACCAGCTGGCTTTGGTGCCTCTTCACCGATCAGCAAAAGACCTGGAAGCAGAAATGTAGGTTTCAGTCAATGAGTTTCAGTCACAAGACAAGTCCTTATTACTACATACCTCAGAGGGGAGAAAGGAAGGCTAATTTCATAATCAGATTCCAAACATAATTATTCCACTCAATACAGTGTATTGATACTCGTAGTTCAGCTGAAGCATTAGCTAAGCCATAATGTTTCAGCACGGAGAACATTTCACTCATGCCAGGTACCCTATATCAGCACTGCTGAAAATTTATGAACAGACGTAATGTGGCCTGTAGATGCTTGGGAACTGAGCCTGTCTCTAGAAGGTTGTAGGCTTGATTCCCAGGATACTGTTTCTCCCTTGATCCAGGTGCTTGTGCATCACTTCAATAAATACCCAGTGACACGCTGATGTATAAATATATTTGTGGGTGAATACCTAGTTGTATAAATGGATTTTGTGTAATAATGCAAGCTATTAAACCCATTCTGAATATCAGCAACAAATGTAAGAGAGACTTCCATTATCTGGTTCAGCCTAATGTTAATTTCATTTAAGAAAACTATGGCTAAAAATGTTTGTCAAGGACATTTGGTCCATGATGAAAACAAAACTATAACTACATAAAACCCACCTTCATTGACAAAACTTTAGAGGAAACCTACTAACAACTACTAACTTCATCAAAAACAAAATGAGACAAAAATGTCATCAACAGACAACTGGACAATTACGTTATGTGGAATTCTGTGTAGAACAGTTTGCAAAATCTGTACAATGCATCGTAAAGATATGATGGGATCCAGTCACAATGTATGGAGGTGAAGCTTGGTTCACATTATCTGTATCTTTCACCCAATCATTAACCTGCATGCGATGGTGCAGAGTTGATATCGATAAGATGACGTTCTCACTGGGAAAGAGACGGTGATCAGGCAGGTAAACATGAACCCACGTCAAACAATATCCCTGCCTCAGCCAGTTTTTCATGTTAATACATAACAGCTAGCTTGATCGTGGTGTATTGAGTTGTGCCGTTACATGGAGTGGAATAGACATAACCTTGATGTTAAGATTGATAGGCAAAGGACATTATAGTTACAGTCTGTTAGCCATTTCTGTGGGGGTCGAGCTCTACATCTACTGGTTGAAACTTGTAACAGGTGTAATGTAAAGCGTCCTGTGCACTGAACTGTATTATGTAGTTCATTGGTCCTGTGACTCGTACGTCTAGCACAAGCTTATTTGATGCTGCCAGGTGTTTGCTGTTTGTTAAAGTCATTGGAGATTTAATTAAATATTTTCTGTGTCTGTTTTCTTTTTCTTCATGGTATTCTATATTATCTGTCTGTTAATAGTGTGATGCTATACCATGATGGATGTAACTACTTGAACTCATTAGTACATTTTTCAATACCAAAATATTTACAATATCAAATACCCTTTGGTTGTTTTGATTCTCTCGCTGGGCTTGTACTCCCTCGAATTTAAATAAACTGTAAGTTGCTTTTTCGTCATAAGATAAAGTTGCCTTATCAAATTTGAAGAAATCAGCTCTGTATAGAGCCAGATTTGGTCTATGATTTAAATTAGATTAGAATTATGAGACTCTTGGAAGAAATTATGATGGCAGCATCCGTATATGAAGGTCAGTCATTTATTATTTCACTAAGAACATTCTAGTGAAAAGAAAACTGAAAATGTTGCTTTAGAATTAGACTAACACTTACTTTTTGTTAACTGAAACTACATTTTGTCAACTAAAACTAGACTAAAACTAACTATCAAATGACTATAATGTGACTAAAACTAAAATGCAGTTTAGTCAGAAGACTATGACTAAAATCAAAATGTGTTGTCAAAATTAACACTGGTTCTGTCCCATGTCAACTATGATTATGCGGCCACAAAAGGGAAGTAGAAGCAAGTGACATTTATTTTTCTCTTCTGTTTTTATCTCAGAAAATACAGGAAGGCGTTCCTCTGTCACATGTCTGTCAGTCACGCATTTAACCGATGAGGAGAGTCACCATATCATGTAAAACCAGACCTAGAGAAGACTAATAAAAAAGAAACGTGACAGACAAATTTCAATTAAACATTTAAACAACCAACATCTGTATATACAAAATATACAAACAGTTCCAAATATAGGCTATAGCTTTATAATTCATGTTGCAACCTTAATAAAACCCTTAAAATCTTTTCATTTTTCAAAATGACTAATACGATAAGCAGTAGTTTCTTTTATAGTAAGCTTGGTTCAGATCATTCTAAAGCATGAAAGCAGGACCTCTCTGGAGACCAGAGTTAACTTCCGCCACTTTTCAAGCAAATCTCATTTCACGGCTAAAAACAAAAAGCATGCATGGCATGTATGACACGTCATAGGTTGCAGTTTGTAGGCACTTGGCAGTAATTACATTTTCTCTGCAGAGATGCTCTTGTGGGACAAGGAGTGAACGACTTGCCTAGATGCACATACAGTCTGTAGACTTTTCTTAGACATTGCAGAACCTTTTTAGATAAGTCAGCAAACATGTGGCTTGAAGAGGAGGTAACAGCCAGTCCCATTGCAGCGAGACACTGCACAGCACACCCACAGAACAGGAAATGCAGGCCAGCAGCCCTTCAACTGCTTTGCACAACGCACCAGAACCACAACTTTCCCCTCTGAAAACACTGGATGTATTAAAAGCGTTCTAAAAAACAAAACCTTGCTCCCAGGTGCAGTCTGTTTGCAGAGTATGATTTTTACAGTCAGTTTCTGTGGGGTAGGGTGCCTTGATGTTCATTCTATTTCTTATGAAAAACATAAAGACACACCATATCACCTGACCTATAAAGCCAATTTCCACAACTTTCGATATACAATAATCGTAATATTTAGAAAAAAAGTTTTAAGATCCTCTGACAATATTAGGTTATTAATTCAGCATGTGAAGCACTAAAGGCAGAATTATACGCTAACTGCAATACGGACAGGTGCGATTCAGAGAATTATTCTGTTATCGGACCTCTTCATGCATATGGCATACGGAATTAAGGTCAGTTTCATATCAAACGTTTTTAACGCTTAACTCCGCTAAATTGGAGCATAGAAATATACAACTATCAGAATTCAGCGTGTTTTTATCTTCAGCATTCTTCTGGGTTCCAACGTGTACGTAAAATATGATCAATTCGCTCGCATTCCGGTGCTGGATTAGATGTGACTGGTGCAGCGACAGCAGTTCGATGAATAGCTAGGCGCTGGTTTTTCTAAAGTTTAATTAGATGATCCTTAATTTAGCAATGTAGCATGTACGATCTGCGTGAAGACCACATGCGGAAAAATGTCGAAGCAAGCGGAAATTCAGCCAATGAAATAAGTTTGTATAGTTGACTATTCCTCATTAAACACTTGTCGTTGGCTATCTTTCAATTTCCTGATGTTGCGTTAAAGTACGCTTGAATAGTAGAATACCCTCATCTAGTCGAAGTCAATGTCCAAGGGCTTGCAACCGCTAGCTACAGGTTTCTGAATAATTTAACGTTAATTTGTAGAAACGGGCGTGCATACTTCTTGGTGAACGCCCGATAAACTAGGTATACTAAAAATATTACATGAACATCAAAGATTCGGCGAATTTAACTTTACTCGAACAGGAAGGTTCAACAAGGTTAGCCAACCTAGCTAGCAAGATGTAATGGTTAAGTAACTTAATAACGAAATTAAACAACCGATTGAGTACACGCATTTTCCACTGAAATGATCCGCAATGTTACGCTTTGACGTTAGGTTAAGTATTTCTTTATACGGTGTTCAAGTTAAACTTCAGCTTTAATCAAGGTAAAACACAATGTAGAATTGCATACCTGCCAACTTCCCCGAAGTTCTGACAGAAGAAACCTCCCCCTTCTATGGCATGTAGTTGCGCAAAGACCTCTGGGAATCGAAGTAAAAACTTCCCGTTCTTCTGCGCTACAGGGCGTTCCTTAGGTCGTGTGCTCTGTCATTGGTTGTGTGTGCTTTATTCTACAGTGGCAGGATTCTACAGTGCTCCCATTTCAGATTTGTGCTATGTGGAAAAATAATTTTGGAGCCTGTTTACTACTGGGATTGCCTGGGTCCAGACCTTTGAATCCGGCCACTGAAGATGGAAATGGAGTGCAACGAGTTGACAATTCTGTCTGATATCAGGCTGCTACTAGGATGCTTTAGTGAGCTCCTAAATTGTTCAGCTGAGAAAAAGTGTTAACGTAGAGCCCTGAGTGGATATGTAGTTGTTATTATTATTATTATTATTAATAATAATAATAATAATAATAATAATGATGATGATGATTATTATTATTATTTTATTATTATTATTATTTGTATTTCTCTCAGAATTCCATGCTAAAATGCTAATATTGCCTTTGACACGGTTCCTTCTGAAAAATCAGTAGAAGATGAATTGTGGAGCTGTCCTGTAGGCTAGTAACAAGGTTTTGAACTTGATGTGAATGGAAGTGGGTAGCCAGTGAAGCGAGATGAGGAGAGGTGTGAAGTGAGCATGTTGGGAAGGTGACAAAAGTCATGCAGCTGGATTCTGGGCTCCCATGCATTATGATCTACAGTTGAAATAAATATTGTATTTAA
The DNA here is from genome assembly GCF_018555375.3 of Anguilla rostrata. Classification (NCBI taxonomy): domain Eukaryota; kingdom Metazoa; phylum Chordata; class Actinopteri; order Anguilliformes; family Anguillidae; genus Anguilla; species Anguilla rostrata. The sequence continues at coordinate 23,604,428 of NC_057948.1, forward strand.
TATTTGTAACAGCTGCATGATGATTAATGGTTATTCAGATTACTTCCTTGGTAGTGACAGCTGATTTATTTAGTACCTGTTTCTAACTGCTACTTGTAAAAGTAGGTCATCTTGTTAAAACCCCCTTTTAACCAAATATAAGAGCAAAGATAATACTCCATGCTGCAAACGTGAATACTAGCAAAAATGCAGAGGGACAGCAAATACTTCACTATGAATAATTGCATTTTCAGCCGCTAGATGGCAGTGGGTATACAATCTGAAGCTTCCTGCAATGCTGATGGGAACATTGATATTGTCAAATGTAATATCAACATAAAACAGAAATGAAGAACTAATTAGCATTTGCGCTAAACAAGTAATCATTACACTGTGTTCTATGTATTAGCTCATACCTACATAATTGAGGAGTGTAATGTATCTTACTGTTGGAAATTTTATAATCATCTTGAACATGTATTTCTTTGTGCAGTATTTTTCTTCACAAATTGATAATGTTCATGAAAAAAATGTTTTTTTTACTTGTATACTTTATTTCAAATTAATGATGGTCGCAGAATGTCATTACCACTTGTGGTCAATAATACATTTTTACAGATGAAAGAAACAATAACAGAAGAGAGAGCACAGATAAGTATTAAGAGTACTAAACTTCTTTAAGTATTGTCAGGGGCAAAGCTAGCCTGTCATACATAGGATCAGACTGATTTATATTTTTCATATTTTTCAAGATACATTTCAATGTCAACTGTGATAAAATATATTTTAAAAACTATATATATATATATATATATATATATATATATATATATATATTCCTTTTTAAAGCAAACCATACACAAAGTGTTTATGTCTCGGTACTCATGGGGACCCCCATGAATGCTCATGTCGATGCACCACATCCATGGCACCCCCACTAATTCCGCTTCTGAGTACGGTGCGTCTATCATGATGCCTTCAATTAAAACAAAATCATGCACTTCAGATGTTGTTATACAACCCCAACTGGCACTGATCCTCTTGACTGATGGTTGTAGACATGGTTTCGAGAGCCTTACATTGCTTCGGCGGCATACATTGTGCCTTCTCTTACTTTCGAAAATCTCAGATTTACTCATTTGTCCATAACACTTTACTCTGCATCTCATATGTCCAGTTTTGGAGTACTAGTACAAATTTGAAAGGAACACCTGTGGATTTCTTCAGATCTGAAGAAAGACTGGAGCTTTTTTCCCCTGGTCACATACTGATAGATTTGATATTATATGTAGTCGTGGGGGCTTTTCTTTAATTTTATGTTAAATATATGTTTTCTGCATTATTGGCTGACACTGAAAACATTTATCTGAAAAATTAATAAACAAAAGGGTGGTCTCTGACTTTTGCGAAGTAGTATGTGCATATCTAAAAACCCTGAAAAGTGCCAAACTCTCAGTGCTGTATAGCCGTAACTTGGCAGGATGGCATACCTGCCACCCCAATTTAAAAATGACAAAACAAGATTAACATTCACAAAATAATGTATGATTTCTTAAAAGGTCCAGGTAAAAATGTGCATATAGTTTACTGAGTAAAATACTTAACAGTTATTGATAGAAAAGACAGTTGCTGCCTTTTAGTCTAACTCAGACACTGTATAAATTATTTATTTCTCCTTTTGGTATACTTTAACAGTTACAACATTAAGCATCGAAAAGCAAAACTTAATGTCAGGTATGCCAAAGTGGGACAATTAGATTTCTCAAGGTAACAAAGATATTGTTTAAAACCAGGAGACTGCGTAACTCATGTTAGAAGTTATCAGCTGGGCTCTGGGACCAATTTGTAAGCAGTTAACAAGCTCATGTGAGGAACCTGCAGTATGTAATATGTGTCTGGCATACAGTACTTTTTCTGTCTTCAGAATACCTTACGCTCTAATGCTAAAATGTCCAGGAGCCAACATGTCATTAGAGACGGCTGATTCAGTTTACATGATCTTGAACATGTGCTGGTGGAATGATACATTTGTGATTGAGTCTTCCGGAACATACTACCGTCAACTCACAGCACCAGTTTCTGAAATAAAACTGGTTCTGGAAAAGTAAATATTTCCCTCTTTTATTTGTGTGGAACTGTCCTGTCTTTGTAACGTTACACATTATACTGATTGAATTTTTTGTTAAAATGTTGATTTAAAAAAACAAAGAAACATGCCCATCCAATGCTTTGTTGAGGAAGACGTTATTTAATTTTTAGATACCACAATTTTTTCGACCATTTTCTGACTAGCGACATGTACATTCTATTGCCAATTAATAAACTGTGATTTTCAGTTTATTCATATTGATGTTTTTGAAAATATGTTTTTGAGTATAGTTCAAATGAAATTCCATTTGCACTTCTCTACTGTTAGAAAGCACACATTTCACAGAAATAAAAGAGGACGTGCTAGTACCGTGAATTTCTGCTTGAATGTGCCATGTGGAGCACAAAATGAATTTGCTACCTACACCCAGTGAAGAAAATAATTTATATGGAGCTGTAAAGGAGGTATGCAGTTATGACTACGGGTGCTATCAGTTTCCATGGACTGCTCCATAGAGTGCTCTTAATCCTTTGAAACTTCTGTCTGGTTGTAAAAATGCAATTTGTATAATGTTTGATGTCAGTTCTGACATTGTTTTTTAAATTTGATTTTCCCCCAACACATGTAAAGACACAATCGCACCCTTGTGATCTTCCTAATGCATTTGAGACGGACCAATTCACTTGTTAGTGCCAAGTTTGCCAAGGTACTAATTTCACTAGCCACATTTGCACCCTTACTTGTTATTATTGCTAGATGTTTTTATTTGGGGGGGGCAAAATGCAATATCAAATTTGCTATATTGATATATTTGGTAAGACCTTTAAGGCTCATAGCCTGCAGTGCTATGAATGTTTGGTACCAAGACCATGTTAGATCTTATTAGACTTTTTGTTTCATTTCATAACTGAGGTGACTGCTCTGACATTTTTGTGGGTGAAGGGGCTGTAAGACATTTAGTTCATTTAGGAAGACACTGTCAAGATCAGCTAGCTCTACTGTCTGCGTATGTACTGTACTTCCTCACAATGTGCTGTTATATAACATCCTCCCTTTAAAAAAAAAGGGTCTTATTGTTACGTAAAAAGTTGAGAGGACACCAACCCAAACACACGTCAAAATCGAGAACGATGACAAAAAAATGTTTACCAATGTATTGGTCAATTTTATTCAATAATACGGAGTTTCAGAGATAAAAGTTTTGGAAAGTTTTTTATTACTTATTTTGAGGTGTGACCGGGGAGTGACGTCTGGTTGACGTTTTTTCTAAGTGTCCACTTGGCTGTCGAGGGTGTGAGGCATGTGGGAGGAGCAAGACGAGGAAAAGGAGGATTTTTTTTTTTCAGTTTTCCGATTGGATATAAGAATTGTAACCGCATGGTTGTGCAATGTATATAGCCAATCAGATCACAGGACAGTGTATGTGGGGAACTGTGACCGACTCTACGGGTCTCTCTTGGTGGAAGACAGCGGTAGAGTGACATCGTCCAAACTTTCACACAATCCACGCCATGGAGGAATCGAGTAGTTGACATTTACTGAAACCTTCTCTTTTAAGCGTTCTTCCGTCTGATCATTGCGCTCCTAAAGTGAGCTGTCCGTTTAGGGTTTGTTGACGTATTCTAGAGTTTGTTTGCGGTCTCTGTGAAAGATGAAGTACATCATTGGCATCGGCGGGTGAGTCTGGGAAGTTCATTGTAATCTACTGTATTGCATCAGTTGTGCGTGCAGGCCGCTGTCTGCACGTGGAGATTGGGTTTGATAAAGACTGCTCGCTGTCTTTTTTTGTGCAAGGCCAAATTTATTATCATAAAAAATTTTTTTTTACTGGTCCTAGAGAAAGCTTTCAGAAATCTTTGTTACCAGTTTATTTAATTGCCATTGTTTGCGCTGCACAATTATTAGATAACGTTAGCTCGCTAGGGTAGTTGGCTTATTACTAGCTAACTGCGGGGGTGGCTATGCGTAGTGCGGACGCTTCCGAGCAAGTTGGTTACCTAGTTTGCCTAAGTTACTTTTGTATGAACGATGAAACCTAATAATGTTAACTTAATTGCCATCTGACTATTGTTAAGTACTCATCTTATTTAAACTGCTAGCATTTTAACTTAATCTTACGTTTCTCTGTAGAGTAACAAACGGGGGGAAAACCACCCTCACCAACCGGCTGATCAAGAATTTACCCAACTGTTGTGTTGTTCATCAGGATGACTTTTTCAAGGTGAGTAAAGTTTCACAGCTAACGTCGATCCACGCTTAACTAGAACGTCAACAGCGCAAAGAGAAATCGTAGTTATAGTTAGCTAGACAATGGCACTCAGTCAGTGACCTTGGTGTGGGAAACAGTATGGTCATTGTAGCTATAATGGGAAGTTTTACTTTAACATGTCGCTTTAAAACATAGCTGGACACGCTGTCTAACAGCGTCAGACACATGTAGCTAATGACTAGCTACTATGTCCAGATCAGATGTATTTGTGTACTGTGTAACAAGCGTACACTAGTGGCTAATTCTTCCAAGTAAACTGGTGGAAGGGCACGTCTCCGTGTTTTAGCTAAAACTTCCTTATAGCACATGCCTTGTAGACCGTGTCTCATACACGTATGTTTCAGCCCCAAGATCAGATTGAAGTTGATGAAGATGGCTTTAAGCAGTACGATGGTAAGCATGGGTATTTTTAAAGGGGCGTCTGTGTTTGTCGGCGTCGTTTTAACGCCGTGCGTTCTGCATGCTTCACTAAGACACCCGATTGAACGCCGAATATGTCCGATTCTAACTCCTCTCTTCTCGTTCGTTTGCACCTTCTAGTGATCACGGCTTTGGACATGGAATCCATGATGAGTACCATCTACGGTTGGCTGGAGAACCCAGTGAAGTTCGAGCGGTCGCACGGCGTCAACAACACTTTGGATACGGAGATAGTCCCAGGGTCCGAGCATAAGGATGAGGGTGTTCACATTCTTATTGTCGAGGGCTTCCTGCTTTATACCTACGGGTGAGTGGACGGCATTCTCCCCCTAAGGGCACCCGGGTGATATGCAGAATTTCATTTTTTTTCATTGAATGTTCATAACTTGTTTTCCCTTTTCCTTCAGACCATTGATCGAAGTATTGAACCAGCGTTACTTCATTTCCATTCCATACGAAGAATGCAAAAAGAGGAGGTTGTAAGTATGGATGTTGCCAGTGTGGGGTAGTTGTTTTGTGTGTGTGGGGGGGTGTAAACAAACTAGCCATACTTTCATACTGTATTGATAACTCATTTAAACAAGGCCATGTCTGCAAATGTGAATTATGTTTGTAGTTTTTCTTTGCTCTCCAAGCTGTATTGACTTTGTAAGTGACTAAATATTATAAAAAATAAGATATTTTAAATGCAAAATGTTTCTTGCAGCTCAAGGAACTACACTGTGCCAGACCCGCCAGGTTTGTTTGACGGGCATGTCTGGCCCATGTACGTGAAACATAAGGAAATCATGGAGGGAAGTGGTGTTGACGTAGGTAAGTCAAGAGAGTGCATGCATGTGTCTGTATGAAATTGTGCGCACAATCATTTTATCTCTAAAACCAATTCTATGAAATCTTGCTTCCTTGCAGTGCAACTAGATGGAACAAAGACTAAGAAGCAACTGTACAATGAGGTCTACGGAGATGTGCAGAACCACATCCAGCAATTGCTTCAGTAAATAGAGGTAATTGCCGCTAATGTGTATCCTACATACTTTCCAGTTTGTGTCCTTATGGTGTTCCCATGCTTTCACATGCAAGGCGGTGTGCCTTTAATCGCATTCAACACCCCCAGAATACTGTTTCTGAAACTCTGTTTTATTGGATAGGGCCGAGTCCCAGACAGTTAGCTGTGCTGAGCCAAACGCAAAGGAATATTTTGGTCATACATTTTGTTTGTATTTCAGGTCATGTGCGCTGAAAAGACTGAAGAACTTGTGTTCTGTATCCAAGACAAGCACCACCTTGCCGTAGCGAAGTTTTGAAGTGGCAGCTTCTTTTTCATACAAAAGATCAACTATTGTAAATTGTGTCCATTGGCATTTTGCTGGCTTTTAATCTTTTATATGGATTTATATTTATTGGCAATTTCTTGCTTTGTTAAACGCCAACGCAGTTCTTGTGGTTGCATCTAGCGGCACATGTCAATAAAATGACTCTCCAGTGATCTTTTTAGATTTCAATTCTTTATGGTACATGTCAGTTTAATGTTTTTAATTGTTAATAATTCTAATACAAGTCTCCACTGTTCAAAAGCCTTCAATTTTAATCACTTAAGCACACATTCCTAGCATCATAGCATTCCTATATTTTTGTCTGGTAGCTGGGTTAGCTTCTTGTCTTCACTTTGTTGGATATGGTTTTGCCTTGGTTTTCTTTTATTGTGCGTTCAGGGTGTGTAAATAAACTCCCACCTAGCGACTGCTCGCAGTTGGGACAGGAAACAGGAAAAGGGAAAAAAAAAAAAAAATAGGAAAAGCCAGCTCAGCCTGCCCCCAACACTGACTTTCCTTTCACAGTTCATATCTCGATTCGGCAGAATTTCAGAGCAGACCTGGGTCAAATACACATTTGTATTTGAAAATATAGTGAAATACATATTTAAAGTATTTTCAAATACATGTGAAATACTGAAATTATTTTAATGGAAAACCAAATACTTTCCCAAATAGTATTAAAAAAATACATTCCTTTAAATACTTTCCTGAGAAACCCAAATACCTTTTCAAATAGTACTTAGAGCCTTACATTAAAATACAATATTAAAATATTTTGTATATATTTCTGTGAGACAACCGAAATGAAAACAATATAGGCTTCATACTGAAGGGGGTATCCCAGAGTTCTTTGAGTGGCCTTTGATGTGAGGTCAGTGGCCTTTTCCTGTATTTCCTCTTTTTCTGTTGTCAAACAGCCATATGTACGTTCCATATTTTACATTGTTTAAGGTTAGACACTGATAAAATAAAATTTTTCTGTGCATATTCACTACCAATTAACAATGTAAATCGGTAAAATTGGACTGGGTCTGTCAGCCACTTGACGCGTTCTCATCAAAATACCGTCCTCTAATTAGACAAAATGCTCAACTTTCAGAGCTGATAGGTTCTCACGTCCAGTGCTTTTCAGTTTTTCAACACCTTGGTGAAATTGCGCATGTTGCACCACTGGCCTTATGTTGTGAAAGTATTTTAAAATTTCATTAAATCAAACACTTTTTATTAGAAAATTCTGTATTTTAAATGTTTTTTTAAGACATATTTGAAAGTAATTGCAAATACATGCAAATGCTCCTTAAATGTATTTTTAAATACATTTTGTAGTTTATATACTCAGTATTTGTAATGGCTGAATTTCAAATAATTTCTAAATAAGTATTCAAAAGTAATTAAGTACTTAAGTTATGTATGTGACCTAGGTCTGTTTCAGAGGTAGCTTCAGCCTTGGGGCTAGATGGAAGCTTTGGAGTTTATCGGTCTCCCAGGCAACGGTTGGCACAGTGAGATAACGGGCACGCGTTGTGTGTGCTCGCATGTAATCACAAGACCTCCAGCTCGTGACTTTGGAACAGTCTGCAGATGTACATTAGTAGTTCCAACTAAAGATGAAGATAACTGCAGAGTTTTTGGACTCTATGTACTTTGTTACCTAACCTATGTTTAGCTACAGTGGTTCACCTCATTCTGTGTATAAGCCAGGGCTATACAATAGATCTTTGTCTCTGAGGAGTAATACAGTTGTATTTGAAACACTCAAAGTACACAACATACAACAACGTGGAGGGGAAGGAATAAAAAGTATATTTTTCAAATCAAAAATAAATGTAGTAGCAAGACTGCCTGTAATCATTGGTTAAAACTACACAACATGCATGGCGCAGAATATTTTTCTGTTCATGTTAACGGTACCAAACGTAGTGCTCCAATCAATATTAACAAAAATTGCATGAAAACGATCGTAAACTAAAAGCACTTTCTCCCTCCTGCAGCACCATATCGCCCGCAGCGCCTTTCTCCAGCCCCACCATGAACATTCGCTCATTTTTTAAATGCTGGTTGGCTTACAGCACATGTAGCTAATAAGCAATTTCCATGGATTTAATAGCACTCAACAGTGTAGCCCCCACCTCGGCATGGCAGTTGAGCATCACGGTGTTCGTTACAGTGAACCACCGCTTGAGATAGAATGCACTGGCCTTCTTACATTTAGACATTTTTGGTCTCATTTCTCTGTAAGTAATTGGTTATGTGCTTTTAGTCAACAACTTTGCTATAGTCTATAAAAATAGCTTTTTTTGTGAAATTTTCACAATCCCTTTTCATTTTATTAGCATGGACTGATAATCAAATTAAGAAGGATAAATCTTAACCCTGACTTTTAAAGGCCACGCAATCATCCCACAGAACTTTATGGTTAAGGGGGAAATTGTGGCAGATGTGTACGTTTTTTGGGGTGGACTGGGTACTTGACCTTTGCTGGAGAGTGAACTATTTTGAAGGCAGAGAATGATTATGCAACTCCAGGACTCATCTTGAAACAAGCAGCCTATATGAGTCACTGGAGAAAAAAGGGAAAAGGAAAAGTGACCACCAAGGCAGCAAATTTTAGGAACAAGCACACTGGGCCAGGGATGGATATGCTTTGGGGAGGTGGAAGTGTACATGGTGTTCGGGAGAGGACTACACAGGAGCCGAAGGAGGGAGAGGTTCCTCCTGCAGCTGAGTGCTACTTCATTCCCAGGTGCATGATCTTCCTGTACGGCCCCGGTCCTCCCCACAATCCCCTGTTGAGAGACAGAGAAAACATTGCACTTGCTTTTCTCAACTTCCTTCTCAGAGGGCGTGTGAGTCATTTGTGAGCTCATGACGACAGTCCAAAGCGGCCATTCATAAATGAAGGACTACAGTCTTGGGAGAACAGACTCAACACACCAGGTGAGAGACACTGGGACAGCATTCTGATTTCTAAATGATGCAAATGAAAAAGAAACTTAATTTATGGCTCTGAAATGTACTGATCTGTCATAAAATTAAAAAAAACAGATTTAAAGATTGCAACTGTCTCATACTGTAACCAAATCTATTGCATGACCATTTCACTAGCTCCGGCCATCTGAATTTCACCGGGTTGTCTACGCTCTGGTGACGGCTCTCCAATCTGAGTAGCACCTGTGCGCTACATTCCTACATCAAAAGCAGGATTTGCATTGGTGTCCATATGTGTGAGAAAAGCTGTGTTATGTCACGCTGTGCTTACCTTAGCAGGCCGTGCCAGTACAGGTGTGGCATCAGGTCAGCTTTCATGTGGTACATGATCCTGCTCTCTTTGCTCTGGTCGACAGGGAAGGTCTCCAGTGGCTCTCCATTGTAATCAAACTCTGCCAGGATCACGGTCTTGTAGCTGGTAACCAATGGGCAGGAGGTGTAGCCATCGTACTGCCAAAAGACAGAACAGGCGGTCATGTCCTATTCAGTTCTTCACTGTATTGCCACTTAAGACTTTATACGATTTAAATGTGGATGCACAGTGAACCCAACTCACCTTTCTATCCGGCTTTTCTTTTTTCATCACCTTTGAGATGGTTCTGTCCAGTATTGCTGACTGTGCAGCTATTTGGGGGGGGGGGAGGGATGGGGTTACAAAACAAGTTTACAAAAGCATTAGTTTGTGCCTCTGCCAACAAACCGGTTGCTTCCAGAACAAGTAGAAATATTATCAGGTCACAAAACAGCAGTGACATGCAATTAAAATAAAAGGTCTACATGATCGACCAAACGGGTTGAACTGAAAATGAGCAAATAATTAGTTTGTCATGTTGTGATCATTCTGGGGTTCAGACAGGACATTCATTTCACCCAGACTGGCCCCAAAATTACGCTTTGAAACATACAGTACGTGTTGGCCTACAATACTACTATCTGTAGCTGAACCATTTCCAGACTGTCAGTTAAAAACTATTTTTAAGCTTTACAGCCATTCAGCACTGAGTCCAGTCAAATGTAGCTTTAGCATATCTTGGTCTTGGTAATCCTGTGTTACAACTAAGGCCCCACAGTAAATGAACTGAATTTGTGGGATATTTGTAAGTGCTTTGTTTAACACGTCTCCTTTTTCATGTAGAATAGCGCAACAGGCTGAAATTGCTGAAGGGGCTTTGGTGGGCGCTGTTTGGCTTGTTGCAATTCAATCTACGTCAAGAATTCCTGGAGCCATTTTTAGCACACAGATAACATGAGGCATTGCAAATGACTTGCATAAAATAAATAAATAAATAGACCACTATTAGTCTTTCCTACCAAAGCAATCTTTCCCATGGAGCACAGAAATATACCTCTATCTTAAGGGTTTAGCTCTGTCTATATGGAAATCGACCCTAAAACTTTGAGTGAATTTGAATCGATCTGAAAATAATGTAAAGGGGAACTGAGTGTTTGAATACAACATGTTCTGCATGATGCAATGCCAAGTCTCCACCTGGGATTGGAATTTCTAATAATAATCATTTGTATGGGGGTGGGATCGCCAAAACACTAAAAATGTCTTACAATTGTGTTAGCTTACTCTGCAGAAAAACGATACCTGCCTCACCCCTCTCTCCTAAAGCTATGTTATCAGAACCCTACACCTATTTACAATAAAAATATTTGTAGTCCTCCCATTGCAACCAATGTATGCCATTTGTTCAGTTTGTTCTAAGCTTTCTTGTTTTGAACTGTAACTTGTAAATGCTGTAGTTCAGCATGTGCAAACTCTGTAGTTCAGAGACTGAGATCTCTGAAAAATTCCATTCTTCTGGCCCAATGTGTTTTAAGTATGGCTCATACTGTCACACTGAGTAACACATGAATTCTCAAGATAAGCAGTTATGTAACTTCAGGCACTCCCCCCGTCTCCGAAAAAAAAAAAAAAAAAGAACAGTCTAGTTTTTCAGTGGCTGGCTGCCTGCCCAGCTTGGGCCTCCCCTGCAAGAAGCCTGCAGTGAGGACCAGCCCCCCTCGGCCCTAGCTCACCCACTGCAGCAGCTGTCTTGGACGTCGGCAGATTGGTGCAGTCCCCGATACCGAAAACGTTAGGGTACGTCTTGTGCTGCAGCGTGTTCTTGTCGATGTCCACCCACCCGTCCGCATCAGACACCAGACTCCCCTTCAGAACCTCGGGGGGGCCCATGGGCGGGGTGACGTGAAGCATTTCATACTAATAAAAAACATTTTTAGATAAAAATAATTGGTAAAACTGTACATGTACATCTGATAACGCCTCACAGAATTGGCAAGACTTGACAAAAAAGTATGTAGCAGGGTGAGGTAGGGCAGTGGCTTATGTAACTGAACTAACCAACATAACCTGAAAACCCCTGTGATGGGTTGCCTGAAACATGCAAAAGATGTGGAAAGAAGCTGTGCAACCTGTTGGTGGTGAAACAAGCGTAACTCTTCACTTATGAAAGTATGGCACTAGGCATTACACAATGCACGAATGGGTAGAGTTCCAGACGAACTACATGCCTTTGACCACGACCATGACTTTTGACCCTACTCGGACTAATGAGAATATGGGGATTAGCACGAAGTGGGCAACGCCATTGCCAAAGCACAGCAGTGGAGAAGCGAGACTCATGAGCGGGCTCAGGCTACCTAGCACAGGCGGGGGAGGGGATGTGTGGCTGACGAGAAGAGTAGGCCCTGTTGTCTTAAAGTACAGACAGGTTTTACGGTCGGCGGTTTGCAGCTGTTGTCCTCCAGAAACATATTTAGGGTGATGTGGAAAGCAGACTGCAGAGAATACCTACTGACTGGGTTTGAGGATCCCATGAGATCCAAACTACACAGTACATGATATATCATCTAAGACGTTCCCTCTTTCTGACATGTGGTTCCCAGCAGGAGAGGCCACTGGAGAGATCAGGGAGACTGTTGAAAGAAAACACCTCCAGTGGTGAAGGCTGGTCTGAAGACAAAGGGTATGTTTACGAAAAGCAAAACCGTTGGATTTACTTTCAGAGATGCTATTTCTTTCCTTCATCCCATTATGTAATGTAACATCAGGGAAGTGAGGCACGCACTGGCTGGGCAGAATCCTCAATTAGTCTGACCTCAGTTCTGCTCCCAGGGCCTCTTCCTGAGTCATGTTTATTCCTGCTTCTGGCATGCTTCTAACCCTGGCATACGCTTTAAAAAAAATACATTTTATCAGCCGTATTTTATCCATTTAATTATAGGACTACGACAAACGAGGGTAATGAGGTAAGCCAGGAAGCATTACCATAGCACTCGTGGTATACTGAAGACCCCACCTACTGAAGTTTACCTTTGTAACCGTTTAGCATTATGTAAGAGGATGCACCATAACTGTAATTACAGTGTCTGGAGGGGGAAAAAACAGAGTACAACAAACCTCAGGGCTTGGTAATGCTCTGTTTATCCAAAGGGAAAGTTTTAAATGACCAATTTCAGATTATGTAAGGAACTTCTGTTGTTCTCTCTCATACACACTCTCTGTCTCTCACTCGCATCAATCCAAAAGGCCTTCCCCAGTTCTTGAGTCTCATAAAGCCTTATTGTACACCTGTTGAGTCATCAATTGGCCAGACATTTTGTTGTGGGAAATAAATATTTAGCAGCCTTTTACTGAACAAGTACTTTCTGTGTACATGATATGTTCATAAGCCTGGTTCCTCCTGTGAGTAACCTTATTTGCAGTCTTCCACTGCAAAGATGCTAAATAATGCTCCTGTTCCCAAGTTATTTTGATTAGATGATTCAGTGAAGGAAATGTAAGAACAGAAATAGAACATCATGTCTGAGATGTGACTGACATGGTGTAGCTATGTGGTAATGTGGTCAAAACATTTTTTTTATGAAGAGAAGTCAAAATGATCCTGTTTGTCCTCTACCCCTTCCTCACAGCAGCAAGTCATTGCGTACTTGGACAGGAAGACCAGTCACCGCTCCTCCAAAACAACTGCGGAGTCTGTGGTTTGTTTTTCCTGTTCTGCCAAATTCTAAATGGAGAAAGGGACGGGGGTGAGTTCAGACGACCGTCGCGGGCAAGATGGCAGACGCCGCCATACTGACCTCATACGCCACCGTTTCCCCCGGGCTGTCGAGCTTCTCAAACACCGCCTCCCGCTTTTCGGGACGGACTTCGATCAGGTTGTGCCTGAGGTTGACGTTCAGGTCCCTGCTCTTCACCAGCTTCCACAGTGCGTCAGCGTACTTCTTAACCCCAAATATCACTGGCAGGGAAGTGTTGTATAGGATGTTGGCTCTGGGCCTCTTTCCTGTCTTGTAGAGGAGAACAAAAGTGAGGTGCTTTTGAGGTAGAAAAACTAGTTTAGCTGACCTTTCCCCACACAGACTCTACAATCTCACCCCACTTCCTGCCTTACAATTTCAATTCGGCTTTAACACTTCACTTTCATCATATCAAAACGAAACCAGAGAGGAGACAGTGTTTTTCTAAAATATACCAGAACATAGAGAGGCAGAGGGAAGTACGGTGGTGCAGTCAGGAGCGCTGTCGTCTCACAGCAAGAATGTAAAAGTTGAAAGCCGAGGGCCTTTCTGTGTGGAGTTTGCATGTTCTCCTGATGTCTGCGTGGGTTTCCACCCACAGTCCAAAGACATGCAGGTTAGGTTAACTGGGCAGTCTGCATTATCTGTGGGGTATGAATAGGTGAGAGAATGGTGTCTGGGTGGATTGGTGACCTGTCCAGGGTGTATTCTTGCCTCACCCAAGGTCTGCTGGGACAGGCTCCAGCCCCCCAACAACCCTGACCAGGAGTAAGCAGTTTATAAAATGGTAGAGCGTATAATGACAGAAACAGACCAGTTAAGTCAAATTATTTGGTCTATTGCCTGCAGCATAGTGTGAACGTGTCACTGTTTCATATTTACACTACATGGCCAAAAGTATGTGGACACCTGACATCCAACATTGCATCCAAAATTACTGGCTTTAATATGGAGTTGGTCCACCTTCTGCTGCTATAATAACCTCCACTCTTATGGGAAGGCTTTATACTAGATGTTGGATCATTGCTGTTGGGATTTGCTTCCATTCAGCCAGAAGAACATTAGTGAGGTTGGGCAATTATTGGGTGATTAGGCCTTGCACGCGTTGGCTGCTCCCAAAGGTATCGGATGCGGTTGAGGTCCGGGCTCTGCAGGCCAGTCAGGTTCTTCCACACCGTTTGACAAAACCATTTCTACATGGACCTTGCAGTGTGCTCAGGGGCATTGTGCTGAAATAGAAAAAGGGCCTTCCCCAAGCTGTTGGGGAAGCACAGAATCGTCTAGAATGTGGTTGTATGCTGTAGTATTAAAATTTCCTTTCACTGGAACTAAGGGGCCTAGCCCAAACCATGGAAAACAGCCCCAGACCAAGGGGTGTCCAGATACTTTTGGTCATATCGTGTAGGTCTGGAAAGATCCGAGTGTTCTTCCTCTGCCTGTTATTGACAACTCTCATCTGTAGTGTTGGGGGTGAACTGTACTTTGATTCATAGTAACAAGGCATTTGTAAGGCAGAAAGTTGGGGCATTGCACGTGTGTTATTGCGCATCTTGAATGTGATTCCCAACCTTTCGAAAGTAGGCATCAGAGAGGTACATGATCTTTTGAGGTGCACCTGCACACTTCACAGGGGTGTTGGGGAAGGTGAAAATGGCATTTCCCTCCTTGAAGTCCTGCAGGGCTTTCCAAGTCTTCTCCACTGTCTCTACAGAGTAGTTTGAACCTATTTTGGGGTGTTCAAAAGCCTCTGGGAACCCTTTGATCTGTAAGATTACAGTAAAACAAATATAAATAGTATCAATCCAATACTCACTGAAATATTTGTTTAATTTTTAGAAAACAATATACTGGCTATGATTGAAATGATAAAAAAAATTTTCAGAACACTTCAAGTTGCCAAGATCACGAACACTCATGATCTCATAGTAAATTCAACTAACTAATGTACCTAACTCCAAACAAAAATTGGCATTAGTATTCAAAAGTCCTTTGCCTTTTGATTTTCTCAACTATTATTTCTCTTTAACCATTTTAAAATTTTAATTATGCTTTGAATTAAAACATCCATGCAAAATTAAAATCAAACTCCCCAAATAATAAATCCACACAATGAATTTCAAACAGGGAAATTGTTTTCACCTATTTTTAGTGTATTGCTGCCCCCTAGTGTCAAATTCCAGACTGCTACATGTAAACTAAATTTCCCACAATAGTTTTTTAACAAACCATTTAAACAAATTAGCAACATAATTATAATTAAGCAGTCCTCTTAAATGACGTTGTAAGCCATAAAAAAGGAGGACACAGCAAGAAGCGGTAGGAAGATGAGCTCTGAAAACATACATGCACTCATGTACATGTAAACACACATGCACACAGACACAGACACACATACACACACACAAACACCAAAACTTTTTTTACGTCACCTTTTCATAGTGAAGTTGTAGACCCAGGGCCACAATCAGAAATTGGTAAGAGATCTGCAGAGAAAACACCATGTGAAAAACAACACAAGTGCGTCTACACCAGTCACAGAAGCCAGCCAAGATTCAGAGGAAGGCATTTAATGTGGACCTCCACTAACAGTCTTGAAGGCACCTGGTTGACCAGCAGGGGTCGCTGGTAAGTGATGAGACACCATAATCTTGGGCGACTGAAACCTTCCCATCCCAGGGAAGCTTGTGCCAGTTATGTGTTGCCCTGTGGGGCTTCTGCCACTGTGCAGTTTCGAAGCCAGACCGTGAAGCCCATCCGTGTACTAGAACAGTGCCTAAACAAGGTGAGTCACCCTGCAGTCATACTTTTACACCATCTCTGTCTCCCATTTGGATCTCTGGTCGCAACATTGCAACATCCTCCATAAATTTCTGAGCTTGCCGGTTATAAAGCAGGCATGTCCTTCAAAAGACCAACAGCCGGCCAGATGCTTCTCTTCCATACTGCAATCCCCATCCACTGAGCTGTTCCTGTTACTGTACCAGAGCATGGTGCAGCTGATGAAAATGCTGAAAGCAGACTGCAGGTATCGAGTTGACTAGAGGGGGCACTACTAAGGTAGGGGGACACCCTGCAAACTCTAAACCTTATTCTTTATGGGTATTTAAAAAAAATGTATTATTAATTTATCGGCTCTCCTGGAAGGTATGCAAGTGAGCTTGTCAGGACTGCCTTCTCAGCGTCCTGAGTTTTTTGATAACATAACCGATGTGGGTTTTATCAAGCCCATTTTAATTTCAAGATTCTCATCTGTCAGAGAAAAACTATCTTTATGAGCTTTGACCTCCGACCACCCCGTACCTCCTGCCCATCAGCCGTGCGAACAGTGTTCTTGTCTGGATTGACCTCCTGGACACTGGATTTGATCCATTTCACCCCAGATGGTACGACACTGGCAGTGGGTCGCCTGGAAGACTTGACTGTCTTTGCACCAGCACCAACCAAAGTCCAAATAGGCTGGTAATAGTGGCTCTAAAAAGGCATAAGACATAGCACAGCAAATCAAAACTTTACGTACGTCTCATTTGGGCATGTTATAACTTAACAGCTGCTGGTGGGAATGTAGTGAAGCACACAATGAAAGTTATAATCTGAACAGGCAATCTGTTTTAAATGGAAGTATTCCTCCGATCAGGGGGGCATTGCACAAGTGTGACACCTGTTGATTACTCCACCTTAACCTCGTTTTCTCACATGCTTGGTAAAGTACCATTCACGCTTCCTCGACAAGAACGTGTTTTACGTGTTATTCTGTCCTACTCTTATTTTTGTCAAAGGCTCAACGGCACCGGAACGCAGGTGCAGCCCAAAATACAGCACTTTAAAAGGATTTAGCATGAGGCTTGCCTCGCTGGGCTCCACGACAGCCACGTTCTCTGCGCCAACCTTCCTCTTCATGCGCGCGCTCATCGTGATGCCCCCGCTTCCACCCCCGAGGACTAGGACCTTGTAGTGTCCACCGGAGGAACCAGAGTAGTTCCTCACGTGCAGCTGTGCGACAGCAAACGCCCCGCGACCATGTCCCCAGGCGCGCAGGACCGAAACAGCCATGGTTGTGTGCAGTAAGTCCCAACAATTTCCCCTAGAAGTAAAAAAAACAACAACAACAACCCAATTGAGTCACTGTATTCTATACTGCAGCATACACGCTGGGACTTTAAAGAAACGAGATTTTAATAATCGCGTAGTCTTCAGTATGCGAAGAGTCAAGTTCAATGAATGCAACCTGGAACATTCTTTAGTGCTCATCACAAATTATTACAAATTACTAAACTGTGTGATAAACACTACAGGCTACTCGGCTAAGCTAGCTACATTTTACTGTTAGGCTACTTGTGTTTTAATTAGCTCGTTAGCTAAAATGCAAAATCACAAACAGTAGAATACCAGGTTAGTACATTATACTCACAACAACACATGCATTAGGTGATTCATGCACTAATTAAGATTAATTTAGTTCTCAAAACCGTACTGTAATTGCATATTAACCTTCACTCGCGTAGCCTACAAGACAATCAACCGTAGAACATGTTTATAGGGCTACAAGCTATTCTAGACGTGCTGGACAGTGTTTCGTTAACTGCGCTACCCCAAGCTTTGTAGTTCTAACAATTGGTGTCATACAAGCAGGAGCACGCAAGGTAAATGTCAAAAGAACGGAACTAAGCCAAGACCACTCACCCCAAAATACCCGGTCGGTCATGTACAGTTATGCTACGCTTCCCGGTGTGACTCGAGCACTCTGTGTTGGGTCATTGCGCAATAAAGATTATGGCAGAATCTCATTTTAACCGCTTAGTTCATGTCAGTAGAGTTTTTCGATTTTTCATTCACAGACAGTTTTCTGGTCGTTTAAACAACTTATATTTCCTGGAAAACAAAAATATTGTGAAATTATTTTATTTTATTTTTAAACATACGTTAGCCTACTGTTTGAACATATCGCCCAAATCTTTCATTTCCTCAACCGGTCGGCCTACTATTCTTAAAGGTGTATGTCATGTTATTTGGAAACCCACAGGGAATAAATCGAAAGATCGATGTTTAAATGTTTTTTTTTAACCCTTATTCAAAATAAGACATGATTATTGCAACAATTATGCATTTTATTTTTTTAACGCGTGTTCTTTTTCCTTTGCTTTCATATTTCCCTTTTTTGCATTCTCAAGCTGCATGTCGGAAGGCTTCCAGAAAAGGCAATGTTCACCTGAGCTGAACCCTAACACTCCCATGAAAAGCCCTCGTGCTCCCGTCATTTTACAAATAGGAACCTATTAAACTATGATCCAATCCAATTTAGTATAAAAAATAAACGTCTTCTCTCTTGTTTCTGCGATACAATTTTCGCGTGGGGTATTTAGCCACCTTTCGTTTATTAAAGGAAACGCCTTTAGTAGATATGAATTTCCGCATGGCTATCACAGTTCTGCACATTGTTTATGCTAGGCTATTAATTGTTTGTTAATTTGTGTAGGCCTAATTGTAAGGTGGGAAATACCCTTATAGAATATAAAGATAATTTTCAAATAATTATTTTGAATTGACTTAATCTATGGCATCAGCCCTGGTAAATAAACGCTTTTGATTTGTCATATTTCCTGGGTCATAGACCCTTTTATTGTCACTGCCATCGACTGGGCTTCAAAAAAGTGTTGCATTTTAAACGGATAGTTCACTTTCTGAGTTTCAGTTTATGTGTTCGATTGGCCCAAACAGTTTTGTGAGTAGTGAATGATATTTACAGAAAAGTGTGACGACCTGTCGGCTTTAGGTTACAATGGCTAGGGAATAAGAATTCGGGGGTTCGCGGTCTAAAACAAGAGGAAACGAAAGCAGCTTGTATAGCGATGCATATTCTTTAAGTAGCCTAGGCTATTTTCTAGTTAGACCTATGTATAATTCCTGTAGCCTATTTGCCTGCAGGTCGTCAGAATCGTCTATGAATGTCTGAAATATATTCAATCGCACACAAAAACGCTATTGGCCAATGGAAAACAATTACCTGCACGGAAAGGGAAATAATGTTTGGGAAAACCCCGAAAGTGAAACGTCTCTTTAAAAACATTACGTTCAGATAGAGTGACTAGCGCAATGATTACGCTAGGTGGCAGTAGACTCAACGTAAAACAAAATGGGGGAAAGCGCGTGGGAAGCCTGCACATTAAAAAATGTTAAGTGCCCTACGAGCTTTTTAAACGATACCCTAAGAATTTTTTGGATTTTGTGGAAGATTTTTTTAGTTTAAGTTAAGTTAAATTGCAATCGTGCGACAAGCTTTGTGAGAATGCACTTGAATGTTTCGCCGATACTGTAAGTCGCACATGACGTCTGCTGAATATAGTAGGTGTATGCTAGTATGTAGCCTATTGTAACAGATTGATAAATCCTGGTTTTATGTAGGTTATTTATTTATTTATTTATTGAGAGAAGTGAAACATGTTATATAGAGGTGAACTCTCAGTTCAATCAAAACATTTTCTACGTAATTTCCAATGAATGCTCAGTGTCCTTGGATTTCTTACCAGGAAGTTCCAGTTCGGTTACTGAAGGTAATTAAATTCATGCAGAGCAGGTTCACAGGAATCAGCAAACTCCTTCCTGAGACGAATTAAATAAGCCCGGCAAGCATACCTTGGAAAGTGAAATATGGAACGAGCGTTTGTTGGGTGTTTGCTTAAACCACACCCAATCCAGGCATACAGGCGTTGGTAAATTCTGCCAGTCATTGTTTATTTATTTTTATTTTTTTCTGAAAATGTCTGATCTGGCTATTTACAAATTATTGTTGCAGGGCCTATATTTAATTTAATGGAGGGTGAGGTCTTCAGATAAAAACCGAGATGTATGCTGGAGCAAAGGGCACTTCATAAACAATTCACTATAGGGCAAGCCTTGGTTCTGTCTCTTGGCAACGGAACTACCTGGAGCTTTTAGTTTTTCCAGCGAAGTGACAGAAGGAACTATCAGTTCATAGCTCATTTAATTTCCACAATTTTACCCATGTTATTAACCCTGATATTTACCCACCTGACTTATTATAGAGAAAGCATTGTATCACCAGCTTTATTTATTATTATTGTTATTTTTTTAGTGTGCTTGTCTTTTAGGACAGTAGAATGTTATAAACCTAATCTTACAGTCCTAGGTGAGTGAACCTTTTTCCTGCCGTCTGCACCTGTTCCATCTTCCTGGATGTGGTCGCGCGAGTTTGTCATTGGCACCTGCCAAGCTTGCTGTGCAGATTGTGCCCTCGTTGGCATGGTCTGCCAGCCACTGAAGTTTGACCAGTTTTAATGTACCATTTTCCAGAGGTGGAAGATTCAGGTTCACAAAGCAGAAGTCCTCCCCAATATTTTGTTGAAGCACGGTGGAGGAAGTGTCATGGCTTGGGCTTGCATGGCTGCTTCTGGAGTGGGCTCACTAATCTTTACTAATGATGTAACTCATGATGGTAGCAGCAGGATGAATTCAGAAGTCTACAAAAACATTCTGTCTGCCAACTTACGGAGAAATGCGTCCAAACTAATTGGGAGGAACTTCATCATGCAGCAAGACAATGACCCAAAACACACTGCCAACACAACAACGGATTTCATTAGGGAGAAAAAGTGGAAGGTTTTAGACTGGCCAAGTCAATCACCAGACCTTAACCCAATTGAGCATGCATTTCACCTCCTGAAGAGGAGATAGAAGGGAAAAACCCCCCGAAACAAACAACAACTGAAAGAGGCTGCAGTAAAAGCCTGGAAAAGCATCACAAAAGAAGAATGCAACAGTTTGGTGATGTCAATGGGTCGCAGGCTTGATGCAGTTATTGCAAGCAAGAGATATGCTACCAAATATTAAGTGTTATTTGCTTTCATTTACTTAAATACTCTCTGTTCCAATACTTTTGCTCACCTAAAAATTGGGTGGTCTGATACCAAAGGTGCTATGTTCTAAGTAGTTTAACACATCTAGGTGTAAATACCAGGAAATAAAAGCTGAAATTCTGAACTCTTGTCTCATGTTCATCTTTTTATCTTAACCCCAAATATATTCAGTGTATTGCAAAAACAAAGGAATTGGCCTTGCTGTTCCAATACTTTTGGAGGGGACTGTAGCTTGCTGTTCACTATTATGGAATATCTGCATTATAATATTATATATCTGCATGATATTACCTTTTCCTAATATAATACTGATTTGCAATAATTTTATATGTATTTTAGTTCATATGATATCATCTCATCAATACTGATGAAGGATGAAAATCCAGTATGGGAATGTTCTTAGCCAGGTCTCTATCAGAGGTAGGAAGTTTAGGGTTCAGAAAGTGAAAAGTTCTGCTATTTGTTTTTTACACCCATGAACTCATGCAGCTGATTTCACTGAGTAGTTCTGCTTCCTGGCTGAAGACTTGTGGTAGGCTAATTAGCGAATCCAGATGATTGGAAGAAAATACTGGGGTGGACTCGAACCTGAATTTTCCATATCTGGGCATTATTACTCATGTAAATTGGTTGAGCACAGTTATTTTCTCCTGCATTGAGAGAGCCAGTCCTACAGGTCACTCTGGATATGTAAATATTAGGTAATGCATTATTATTTGCCATCTTTATATTGCACGTTGAAAAACATTAAACCTTTCGTTAAAGATATTGTGGCATGGATTTAAGTGTCCTCATATCACATATTAATCTTGCAACAGGAAGATCAATCATTCCCAGTCCAACGTAACTTCCTGAAAAACAACCAAGCTGTTTTTTTTCTGGTTTCTATTAAATAAAACAATCGTGTGAATCAAATATACACCAGAGACATTCATGGCACACAACCAGAAATTAATTGACTTTGGTCAGAATGTCATAAAAACAGTATCTGCTGTAACCATATGACTGTTTTATGGTAGCATTGTATATTGTATGTTGGTTATATGGGTACATTGTATGCTGCTACTGTTCGAGTTACACTTATTCTTTTTGGAAGCAAAAATGAAAACAGTATATAAAGATCATTAGGTACAACATAATGAAATGACGGTTAACTGTGTGTGTGTGTTCGTTCATGTTTGTGTGTGGAGTGTGTGCACAATAAAGTAACGTCTCAAATGTGAAGAGAGAATTTTATCTCAGTGGAACAAACAGACTAGATAAAGGCTCTGTAAAATGAAAGGTGTGTTTGTGAGTTAGTCTGTATGTATACAGGTCACACGCAACAAGATAATCTCGTTAGGTAAATTTTTTTGTGATTCAGTCACAGACTGTGTTCCTGGCCAACGGCTGCTTTTGGTTTTGGCAGCACCAACTCAGAGAAGAGGGAGCCCCGCCCCTTATGAGGAAGCAAAGAGTGTGGGTGGGGGAGTTGTGACCCCTCCTAGCTCCCTAGTCATGTGAGAAGTGTGTGGGTGACGGCTACAGGAAGTATCAATGTGATACTGTTGTCCTGTGTCAGTCAGTCACGTACACAAAGGAGGACAATGAAGTCAGGGTTATATTTTAACGTCCATCTGCTCTGGTGATAAAAGAACCATCCCTGTTGAACAAACATGTCTCAGCAACCAGAGCTGGGGGAATCTTGCTTTTGCTTACCATGTGAAATGCACTTAGTTTGCTTTGGCTAAAAGCATCTGCTAAATGAATAAATTATATTGTTTTGCTATTAATGTGTTCTTGTTTACACAAGGCACTTGAAAATCTTGAAAGTACTTGACTTTGTGGAATATTCAAAGTTATGAAAGTGCTTACATTTTGAATGTGGAAAATTGTGTAAGGTTATGAACTTTCTTGGATTTTGCACAGATCCTTGGTTTTCAAGGGGTTTTATACAGTTCATTAAGTTCCTCTGTTTTCTGTATGTAGACAGCACATCTGATGCAATGGAAACCCTAATTGTTGCATTTTCTGTGAGATCTGAATTCTGTTTACCGAAGCACATGACCCTTTCATCAAAATAGTCTTATCTTTTTACATGTGTCCAATCCGTGATCATTCATGGGCAAATCATGTTATAATTTTGCTTTTGAGATACTTTAGACATTCACAACATACACCAGTTTTATCACAGAGTAATCTCAATACACACACCCACACACACATCTTCATTTAAACGGATTTACTTAGCAGCGCCAAACAGAAATACTTTTTTTTAACACATTTTTAACCTTGACCTCATATTCTGAATTTTTGACCAATTCCTGGCAACCCAAATATTTTGTTTTGCATCTATTGAAACTCACCAGTGTGTATCCATTTAGTTGATTTATGTTGTACAGTATAATGCTTTTTATGGTGGGGAGTTTTCAGACTTTATGGTACTGTAATGGCCAATAAGTGGATCTTTGAATGTCAGACATAATGTTATCTTCCCTTTGCCCTGTAGTAAAATGACAGATGCTTTTCTTTGCATAATGTTAGGCACCACAGAGAGAGGGAGAGGGTGCAACAGCCATAAGGCACTGAAGCATTCTGGGTAAGGAACTAGAATCATATAAGGTTGCAGGTTTAAATCCCAGGCAGTGGATGTGGATGTTCCTCCTCGAATTAGGTCCAAAGTAAGTGATGAGCTGTGGGAAGGTAATTCATCCTGAATGAGAAAAGAAAAGACGTAAAAGTGGTGGTACCTAAGGCAGCTGTGCAGGTGCAAAAAAGAACCTATTTCCAGCCTGGGTATGGAAATCAGCATGTGGCCCAGTGAGTTTAACGTGTAGAGAGAGAGACAGGGTGTCGATAAGGTGGTGCTGATGGATCAGATCTGCTTGTATTCATGTGTTTGAATGTATGAGCAGCAGCATGTAAGAGTCTAATAAATACATGACGCGGACACAGGCGGCACCTCAGGATAGGGTGTTTATGGAACGCGTGCACTACGTGAAGACAACATGAGGGTGACATGTCCAAACCTGTGCTGCTGTGAGGCTTGAACAATAAGGGTTTGATCCTGTTGGCTGAATTTGTGAGGGGAGAAAGAGGGAGAGGCACTCATCACGAGGTCACTGTTAGCCCAGCCCACCAGCAGAGGCCACAGTCATTGATTTTACTGTGTGTGTGCGTGTGTGTGTGTGTTAGAGAGGGAGTGTGGGCAAGTGCCTTTATAGATGGTAGTAGGGTTGTGTTCCAGCTCATCTCGATTAATTTTCATAGAGCCCAACACCCCCACCCCCCTGATTCAAATGTACATGTTGAGTTGATATTGTGCAGCTTTGCTGAGTCATGGTGGAGAGAAAACAAAATTCACTTAATGCATCAAGTTGGCAAGATTGGTGCTTTTTATTGGGAGTACTTGGCTGGCTTGTGTCCATCTCATCCTGTCCAATTTAAGATTTGAGTGAATTTTTATTATTATTGTACATCGTAGATTCTTTGAATTATCTCTACATTTCACTTTATACTCTCAGTAATGATCTGTGAGAAGCAACAAGGGCTGTGGTTCAAAAAAAAAAAAAAAACTACTAACCAAAATTAAAAGAAAGATGACGACCTTGTGTTTAAAAATATTTTTGTCAGGCCAGTGGTCTCGTATCCTCTTGAACATGCTCAAGGTCAAAATGAACTTGACATGGAATTACAATGTGAAGGATTTACCTTATCTAGAACAAGAACAGGTCAAAACCTAGTGTATGGCTGGACCGGCCGATCAATGGTGTGACTTCATAACTCGGCCAACCAATGGTGTAGCTTCATCACTCACTCAGTCAGTCACTCAGTCACAGACATTCGCGTTTGTAGGCCCCGCTGTTGTGGTCTAGCCAAAAAGAAACATTATATTCCATTTAAGGCAATGGAGTGACAGACATTTTCATCTTGCCGCCACAAAGTCGGCCGCCAGGCTTCACCCGTAATACAGCGCTGCGATGGCATTAAAGTATTCAAAGCCCCGGCCAAAAAACGGATAGGATTAATGCTTCAAGCTGGGTAGACGTGCGTTGGGTAGGTTGCTGTGTCGTTGAGATGGAGGAACATTTAAAATAGGCGCCCCTAGTGGTAGTTCAGGGGACTGATAACACCAGCCTATCTCCCTGTGTGAGCAGAACAGCATGATAAGTGCTGTAACACACCCAAGCTGCACTGAGCCAACGTCAATAATATAAACCCAATTATCGCCTCCAGGCACTGTTGTGATGCACTGGACAGCACTGCTGCTGATGTAGGAATCAAATACAGGAGTAAATGTGGATGTCAGGGAGGAGTGGGGTAGTTTTTCTGTGTGTACACAGCACAGAGGATTCCCACTGTAAAACAATGTCCTCCGGCAGCAGGTGCAGGAGGAAACTAAAACTCCCAGCCATTCCTGTACATGTGCTGTGGAGGTGGATCAGACCCACTCACAGTCATAACTGCTGGAAGCCAATGGACTTTGAAGGTCTACTGTCACAATGGTCACTGCCTGCAAAACAACTTTTCATTTCATGCTGTCAAATAATGTGGGTAAAAAATTCAAGCAGACATTGAAGCCAGCAATAGAGTTTCAAAAGCAACAGTTTATTTACAGTCATATATACAATCCAGAGAGTAAAACATTTTTCCAGCAGTGCTTTGCCTTAATTTCACACCATGGTGCAGCTGTTTCACAGAGGTGCGAACAGTGGGGCTTCTTCAGGGCGGATGGTTTTGGGGGAGTCCTTTGGGTCCGGGATGCACCAGAATTCCAGCGGGTGATCAGACCCCTCCAGTGGAACAGAAGCATTTCCGCACACTGAATGCCAGAGACCAGAGTCTGTGCAGAGATGATTCTGTTAGACTGGCAGGGGTTGGAGGGGTGCGTGGCCCGGATCGGGTGGGGGATTTTGACGGAGGGGGGGGGGTGGGTTTAGGGGAGAGACTTCACTTTGTCAGCTTCTTCAGGAGCTGCAGCTCCTCCACTGGCTTCCACTGCTGGTTTATCGTGATGAGCTGCAGAAGAGGGGAAAAACTCCTCTTAGGCATCCTGTCTTTCATTTCCCCATTTTCTTTTTTTTTTCTTTTTTAATGAACGCAAGCGACTGTCTCCATTATGGCTTAACGTTATCAAACCGAGCTCCTTCCCGGTCCGAACGTGACGTTCGCCTAAAATAGCATCCTAGCAACAGGATAACACTGCTTTAAAAAAACTTCACGACTATATTATGAAGACATTGTAGGAGCGCTGCTCCCGGTAAAACAATGAAATGAAATGTGCGGGCCTATATCCATGCCAGACGCTGCCACAGATGTTAAATGAGACTTGGACTCGCATTGTTCGTGTAAGGAAACAACATGGAGTAAATGCATAGATATCTGGAGGAAGTAACCTGGAAATACGCTATACCTTCTGGGGCTTCGATGGGTCGAGGTTCTCCCATGGTTCTGGATTCGTTGTCTTGTTTATTCTATAAAGGTTAAAGAATAATATGATGATCAGGTACTATGTGCGTCAGATTAAAAAAGTTAAATTATTATCATTGCCTAATATCATACTAATGCAGACTGATCACGCGTAGCCTATCTAACGAAATTGCCTATAAAAAACTTTACCCGCTAACCTGCTTAACATTCTCTGAGAAACTGATAATCTGTAAATATGAATGTGTCCTCATGAAAATACGTAAACCTGACGCACATATAGCCTAAATTACCTTATCACCATATTATTCTTCATTTGTTCTAATCATTATTTTATGTTACTTTTATTTTGTATATATTGCACATAATTTATTTTAGCATTTGTTAATGTCGAAAAAGAAAATTAATACTTACATCACATCTGGTTTCGTCAGTAAGAAATAAATGCAGGCAGAAGTGGCACCTGCCGCTGCGAACGCCATGAATCCAATCAGAGGAATTAACTGTCAAACAAGGATTTCAGTTGTCACGCAGCAGAGATATTTGAAGTTCACTTCAAAAGTAAATATTATAATCCCAAAAAAAGCAGTGCATTTGAATGCGATGTGATAATAATGTAAATCAGACTTACTTCTTTCTTCTTTCTCAGCATTTGAAAAAATCCAGCCATTTTTAACCTTCCCCTGTGAACGCTAAAATAAAAAATAGCCTATAAAAAGACAAAACATACATAATGAGCATCAGTGTTTCATTGGTGTATTTGTAAATAGATACAATATATTATTAAACTTTAAGAAAAATGCTTTTTCTAATGTAATTGCAGCCACCAGAGGTTGAAGAAGTTACCTGGGCGATGCTCTAAGTGCCTTTGTAACGTAGCTCTTACACCCTCCCCACTTAATGTACTTTAGGAGAAAAAGGTGACACGAGCTCTGCGGCACGTAGACAAGCCTGATGTCAAGTATCGAAATCTATCAGAGGAAATTACTTCAGCATTTGAATGGGCTTGGTTGAGCTTCCACCACATCCACCTATTGTTTAGGTTGTTAGCGCCCCCTAGTGATATCAACAAGAAACCGCCAAATCCAGTCCTTGGAAATTAAATATCCCACCTGTGTGGGGGTCCTATTCACATACCGTCCTCTTTCTTTAAAAGCCAAATACTTGTATTGGAAATAAGTTAAAAGTGTTTTTAAAAATTCTACAGGTATTTTAAGATTTTTGAATGATTATTATTATTATTATTTTTAAAAACGTGCACTAGGTTATAGGATTTCAACGATGTCTCCCACTTTGAAAAAAATTGTCCACCATCACTTATTTTCCTGTGAAATGCAAACATTGGCGAAGTAAGTATCTTGAGTATTTATGGATGCATCAATGCAATCAAATAATTTGTAATTATAATGAAAATATTTAAAATGTACTTAAAATAAATTCTGTTTGTTACTTTCAAATAAATTAAGATAGTTTCAAATCATATTTTTAAATATATATATTTTAAGTATGTTTTGCGCAAGTGCGTGTTCAGTCAATAATCTGAGTGAAGGTGAGCTGGAGTATTCACACTATTCTTTTCACTGTTAGCACTACTGACACAGAAGACGTTCTACTCCTCCAAGCAAAACGGCTAAGTGTGCTGAGTCATTCGTGTGTGTGTGTGTGTGTGTGTGTGTGTATGTATTCGAGTGTGAACGCTTGGGGATTGTGTGTGTGCACGTGTGCGGGCATGTGTGTACATTCTAGTGTGTGTACTTGGTGTTTGTGTGTGCGTTTATTTGCATGTATGTGTGTGCATGCATGTATATATGTGTGTAACCGAATTATCATGATATAAAATGAAAACTGCTGATATTTAAGTTGCTCAATACGGGTGTCTGACAAACACGTAAATATTCCTACGTCCTATGTGTTAGAAAAAACATGCCACCACTAGAGGGCTTAGCCTTAGACACAAGTTGTGTTGTCATGGTGATGTAACTTTTTTTTCACTTGGCTTCCGGGATGAGGCAGCACTCAGCTGACCTCTCCATTTCCCACACAGCTGTAATCAGACTTACTTTGACAGATGAGTCTATTTAATTCATTTGATTCCTTTGTTGCCATTTCCAAATCTGATCTGCAGAAATTTCAGTCATCTGGAAGTTTTATTTTGCTGTTTCATGGGCATGTTGTGTGGACCCAGAAAGAGCTGCTCCCCAGGTGCTGTCCATTCAGAAGCTCAAGGGGCCAACTGCAGTCGGGTGAGCTAGCGTTTTAACCTCAGGTTTAAACCTGTAGACCACAGAACTTGGGACCCGAGATTTAAACTCCTGCTAAGGGCACTGAAATTGGTCCCACGTGTTTCTGCTACCTTGGCGGGCTACTGGAGCACAGATGATGTCATCTCCACTCACAGGCAGATTAGCTGCTTGACTCATTATCAGTCAAGGCAGCTGCTACCAGTTGCTTAATTAGTGGGTTCTACAAAAGGCCTCTCTCAGCCCTCAGATAAAGATTTTTTTTTTGCAAAGCAACAACTGTGTTTGTAGTAGCGCTCTGGGTGTTTAGGTTTTTGTTGCTGGATTTTTGGTATGAATTGGTGCCTTTATGTTGATGGTTTTCGGTTATTGTGTTTTTCTCCTCATACCACATAAAGGAGCTAATAAAAATGGGTAAGCCAGCCACTTTCCTGTTTGTCTTGTTTTTTCATTGCTTTTTTAAAATTTGATGTCATTGGATTACAGTGAGAATGCCTTGTATCTTACCCCATCTAGTGTGTCGGTAGAATAACTGCAGTAAACAGACAGTTGCTCAGTGTTCCACAGGGTGAATTGATTGGTTTTCAGATAGCAGTGGGCACCCATTCCTGGATTGCTGTGAATCACTTCTCCATGTGGAGAAACCTGTCCGTCTACTTTGCCATACTATTTCCTATGCACAGTGATGGAATTTTCCAAATTTCCTTTCATTTGGAAGTCTCTGCCAGCAACCTGCTGCTATTTTATTTAGACAGGCACCCAAGATTAAGGTGTTGGTTCAAAACACGTGATTAAAATGTTCTTAATTGAACATTCTAATGCTAATGTGACAATCACTGTTGGTAACTGAAATGAATGGAGTTCTAGAACGCTTAATTAAAAAAAAAAAAAATTCCAATAACAGAATGTTCAAATCGTTAAAGGTAATATTCCAGGTTGTTGCTGTTTTTGTTTTCTGATCCAATCACAAGACTCTGCTCTCCTTTAAAAAATACAGGGGCTGTGTTTCCATGAGTCCTGTTTGACAGCCCCACCCAACTTCTGGCTGAAGAAGTCTCACTTTTTTGTCATAGCTACCAGTCACGATGTTGCCAGTGATATTGTTTGGAGATTCATGTGTTGGCCTGGTCTGTGTGTTTTCACAGTGAGGATTATGATGGTTTTAGGCTTGAGGAGGAACTGCCTGACCCAGATGTGTGTGTGAGTGAAGCCACCCTGTGCCCCACAGTCGTACGCTTCCTGCCTGCAGTGGCTGTCTGATTCCCGAGGACTCCACGCAATCCTCACCCACAAGGTACCGAACCGCACACTTGAGCAATTGGCAGAATAGCACTGCACTGCTGTAACACACAGGCAGACATCAGAAAATATTATAGGATTGAGGTTTTCAGAAAAAAGTATGTAAAGAAAGTGTTAGTAAGCAGAAAGTGTCCCTGGTAAAACGTGGTTGATGTAAAGCTTTTGGTTCCGGAGAGATATGCATCTCGTGCGGCTGGTCTCTGGCGCACCAGCAGTACCAGGCCAGCAGGAGGAGCTGTCTGCGGCATCAGAGCGCACCAGCTCCTGTCATTTCCGCATATGCCTCAGCTGGCCTCGACCCAATTTTTGTACAGCCTATGCCTCAGCCTCACGAGAGTCACTGACCCTGCCCCCCCCCCATGCTAGCCCCACCTTCTGGCAAGGTATTGCAGTACGATCAATCAATCAACCTTCATTCCCCAGAGACGTATTGAAGCAACAAGCCCTCATTTCCAATTATGCCGAGATTACAAAATACGATAATGATTGTACTTTAAAAATCGAAACGATTAAAAAATAAAAATAGTAACAAGACCAACAATTTATAATAAATAAATGCATACAAGACAAAACCCTACTGTAATATCCATCTCTTTGTAGTTGTTGACAGACTGTTCTTGCTGAGATGATCTGATCATGTCCTGCATTGACATTTTCATTCACCTGTGGAAGAGCTGCTCTTCTGTTTTTCTTGACATATTGTACTAATACACGAGAATCACCCTCGTCGAACGTGCGCTTTTGACCACAATTTCTGATCCTATTTACCTCCTGCCATGTGTGCCCCAATAATGAACCCTCTTTAAAAGTCATTTGGATCTTTACCTCTTATCATCTTGATCCAAAATTGAGGTCAACTGGGCCTGCTCAGAATTTTTATACATGCCACAGAGCATGATAGGATGTTAATTGCCCAATTGTATCATGCAGTACACCTGTATGGAAGAATCTGCATTTGCTATGTTTCTCCACTCATTTATTCTGGTTTTCCCTTTAATTTGTCATCCATCTGTACATATGGTGTAGTTTTATTTTTCTGTAATCAGACAGTTACAGAAACTGAGATGCTGCACTATATTGTTTTAATTTGTTTTCATGCATGCACAAACCTACAAATATTAATCCTGCTATGGTTACAAAGTCTGACTGTTGCCTGAAACTGTCCAAGGTGCCTCAGCTTTAAAAAAAAAAAAAAAAAAAAAAAAAAAAAAGGCCTGTAGTGCGAGTTAAAGCTTATTGACACTGTCATTCTTAAAACTACCACTAGATGGCACCCCCACAGGATTCTGCTCAGTTTGTGAAGTAGGATAGAAGTAGTACGGTACCAAAATTTCTGCCTGTCATCTTTTGTGAACTCTGGGGGCTCCCATATTCAGAGCCAGACTGATATGATTTATGTATTGGGCTTGATGTCAGTACTTGGGTACATTTCTCAATGAACATAGCGCCGTGTTCCACCTTGTGGTTACAAGTCAAAGAAAAAACAATCTTTTTATTCAGGCTCTTAGAGTGAGGTTCAGTTGTAACTGCTATGAACTCATCGCACAGAATAACTCACCGTTAGAAACAGACCTCTGACCTGGCTGTGTTGCAAAAGCAGTAGGATTTACAGCTGTATGGAACACAGTCTTCCTTTAGATCAGAGCTGCCTAATATTGTTCCTGGAGATCTACCATCCTGTAGGTTTTTGCTCCAACCCTAACAAATCACACTTCATACAACAGCTAGAGATCTCATTCAGCTGCTAATTAGTAGAATTAGATTTGCCAAATTAGGGTTGAAATGAAAATGTACAGGACAGTAGATCTCCCGGAACAGGGTTGGGCAAGGAAAAATGCCCCTGTCGTGTGACCAACTGATACGAGTCACATTGGCCCAATAATTTATTTTACAAACATGCTACTGTACGTTCAGTGTACACAATCTAAAAACTGAAGGCAGCCTGGAGGGTATGGATGTCTTCTTTTGACTCGTTCTGCGGGGAATGTTTTTATACATGTTATTGGAGCCCGTTGTTTATTTTTTCTAACTGGCTTTATACAGCCATTATCTTTTGAAACACAACTGTGTCAATATCCATATTAGTGAGGGACCAAAGATTTTTGTAATAACCTTTAACCTGGGGGAGAAGGGACGTACCCATAGGAGTTGTAGTTATCCTACCTCAGATCAGTTAAAGAGACGCACGTGTGGGACTGAGCGCTTCCGAAAGCTCCGCTTGCTTTACCTTAGCCTGACCAGCTCGCTGTGAGGTGGCGTGACCGTGGCGTGACTGTCAAAACCGAGATTAAGCTCCTCTAGGGTGAGTTAGTGACTAGGCGCTCTAACACTGTCCACACAGTGACCGTCTCAGATGCTCACTACCCTGTTTCTACTCTGAAACCCAGTTAATCATCGTTCCAAACATAATCAGATTCATCTCTTTTGTTTGGAAATAATAATAATAATTCAAAAAAATATTATCTCTGGGAAGCTGGATCTTTGGAAAATATACAGTTAAATGCAAAGGTACTGGGACATTTTTGTTGTTTTGGCTCTGTAATCCAGCACATTGAATTGGAATTAAAACAACAATTTCATAAAAAGGGGACTGTGTAAAAAGGGCTGTAATTCCTCCACCAATCATCTGATATGGATGTAAATATCCTCTAGTTAAAGCCGACAGTCTGCACCCAAACCTCATATTTATTGTTTCATTTCAAATCCAATGTGCTGGACTACAGAGCCAAAACAGCAAAAAGTGTGTCACTATCCCAATACTTTCGCATTTACCTGTATATGCATACATATACCTGTACTATATATATATATATATATATATATATATACATACACACACACACACACACACTGTCACCATGCTGGAATAATCTCAGTGATGGCTAGTTCTTAAATCCTTGTTGGATTCATTTTTAAAGTCTAGATTTACAGAGGGCCATTAAGTTGAATTTTGGCTTTGAAAATGAAATTCTGACTTGAATGTTTGTAAACTTTATTACTGCTAAAGGCAATATTCTCTTCATAAAAACCAGGTGCATTTGATGTAGAGCAGACTGTTATGCTATGCTATGGGAATTTTTAGAGTTACCAAAACTATCACAGTTTCATTAAAGGGACACGAACACGTGAGAACTGGCATGCTAAACATGTTACATTCGCGTGTCTTTACATTGCACGCGTGTTATCCTGAATTCTGTTCACGCAAGTCCATATGTGGACCATATGAACGTGACTTCAGCTCATGCCAACAAGAAAATTATGTTTGCAAAGTTGAAAATAGCGTGTATTTGTAAAATGAATGACAAAAAAAGGTTTTGACTAGACCCTTGAACTAATGGGGTTATTCCCAAGCTAAATAGTCATAATATTGTGAAGGTTTATCATTTGTGATACTGTGAGCGTGCCTTTTACTTTTTGGCTGGATCCCTTGTGGTGGTGCTGGGGTGGGGGGTTGAGTTACAGGATACTAAAGCTGAGAAGCTAGGCTCGTAACCAGAAGGTTACAGGTTCAAATCACAGCTAGGATACTGCTGTTGTGACCATGAGAGAGGTAATTAGACTTAATTGTTTCAATGAATATCTAGCTGTGGGTATATGTCAAATGTAAGCAATGTCAGTCATGGTAGATAAGGACATCTACTAAGAAAATAAAATGAAAGGCAGAGCTTGCTCTGATGTTCACAATATTTAAAATTACTAGGGAAATGTTGAACATGCCAGGCAGTGAATAAGGGTTGACCTTCACAGATGCATGTAAGTATGATTATATTACGTGCGTGTTTCATTGTGTGTGTGTTTGCACATGGACATATTGTGATTGGGGTGCTAAGACTGTAGAGGCAGAGAAAGACCCCGTAAGGGCAGGAAGGTGGTGAATGACACAACGGGAGGTCTACATGGTTGTCTCTACAGTGTGTGGTCTATGATTAACATGCAATCGTTCCAGTGTGACGTGACCCGTTTGGATCGGGTCCAGATGTACTGCTCCTGAAATTACCCACACATCTGGACCCGATCCTAACTCAGGACAGATTCTTTCTTTTTCTTTTTTTTTCTCTAAATTTATGTTCAAGGACCTTTATTCCATTTATGTTTTTAGAATAACACATGAAAGGTGTCAAGTCAGGGCCAGTTGTAGTGGTTTTGTTAGATTGTGCAAAGACATTGAATGTAAACCATCACTGCAAGCCCTGTTTTTCTGTTTGGATACAAAGATTCCTTCGCTTTTACGAAGACTGAATACTTGCAGCAACTTTACATTGCATTATAGCCATTTAGCAGGAGCAACTTACAGAAGTATTGCATTTTACACAGTATCCAATTATTTGGCAAGCTAAATGCACTGAAGCAATTTCAGTTAAGTACCTTGCTCAGGGGCACAACGTTAGTGTCCTTCCTGGGAATCGAATTGGGTTACACACCCACTTCCCTAACCATTATACTGCACTACCACACAGTGTAGATTTTTGAGGCGTCCTTAACCAGGTGTTGTGGATCTGCACTTGTTCAATACAATCAAAGTAATAGTTCACATTTGGGCTTAAAAATTATATTATTCCAGTTTTTACGTGCAATGAAAGATATTTTAGATGCAGAAGTTTCTGTTGACCAACCAACTGTATAATGGTTGGTATCAGGACATGCAGGGGTTTGTGGTCTAAAGCAAGAGAATACACTTCAAGTAGCTCCAAAGCAGCTTGTGCCATGACTTTGTCTCCAGAGGCTATTAATACAAACACATTCATTTTATATATATTATCAGTTTTTATATTGTCGTACTTCTTTCCTTGTTCAGCAATCTCAGACTGCACACACCGTAGGAAATTGTTCCGATGTAGTATAAGTTGAACAATAACTTGTGATGTAATACGGTAATATACACATGTACAACTTCTGCAGGCGTAACTTCACTGTATACGCCACTTTGATGTTACTGTTCGAATGGTCATCATGGCATGCAGGGGTCAAAGGGCAATGCGTTTCCCGCCTGCTCTGTCTGTTCCTGGTTCAGATTGTTCTGGTTTTCTTCGGCGAGACGCTGGCTGAGGACCCATGCGGTTGCGGGTTTCCTGTCTCCGCACGCGGGCGAACGGCCTTCCCAGCGCTCGCCCCGGTCCTCCTCTGCGGTTCCCGAGGCGAAAGGTTCAAAGCTCACGCGTATCGGGTTCAGCCGCTTAGCGGCGTCTCGCACACAAGCGGCATCCTGTTAAAGCCTGTGTTATTTTCTAATGCAACACCCAAAGCACACGCGCTGTACGTTTGTGCGTCCGTTTTTCCCTACGAAGCACTGTTTATTAGAAGCTTGGCCCTCATTCCTTGTGTGTCTTAGGCCTAGATGCACCCTACAGATGCACTTGTCCATTTTGTTTGTTGAGGACTTGTATGGAAAATGGTATTAGCTGTTGATCGTCCAAAAGCACTAGTGAACCAATTCCTGCACCATTCAGATTCTTATGAGAAGGAATTATGTCAAAGGTTTAATCTTGATCAGAGGAAAAACCTCAACAAGCTTTGCATTTTGGCTAAGAAATGATGTGGGGGGAAAAAACGCACATATGACAACCAGATCTGCTGTATGATTTCTGTTTGGTAGTGTCTGTGAGCTAACTGAAAAGCACCTGGTTACAGACCAGCAGACAGCATTGTCAGTTGTTCAGGGCTGAAACCCAGGGAGATTCACAGGGCAGATGAAGACTCCTGTGTTGCAGTATGTTTTTAACGGATTATATTCTTAGATTGATGATGGAAACTATGCCTGAATGTACCATTGCCAGGTTCAAGCTGGGATTTATTAAAATCTAATATAGATTGATACTTTTTTTTACTGCTGCCTGGGCTTCTTAAACAGTCCAACGCACCTGTAGTGTCCTGGTAACTCTGTTGCTGGTGTAAACTGTTTTAAAGAGATTACATTTCAGTGTGATATGGAACAGTTAGAGACAATAAAGACCGTTGATGTGAGACTGGCAAAAAAAAAAAAATCTTGAAAAAGTTCCACTGGCTTATTGATGACAGCAGAGCGAGATCGTATAATCTTTCAAAACTAAACTTCTGACGTGATGCACGAAGGGACTCTGCTTCTTGCTGACTTGTCAATGCCATAAACTGAGAAACACGCTCTTTTAGGGGGAGGGGGGCAGGGCTATCCCATCATAAAAGAAGTAAGTAGTCCTTTATTTATAACGTACTTTGGTCATAGAGCATCTTACAAAATACACAGAGGAATTGGTATTCGTGCCTGGACTTGACAAACAAAACATTTTTGACACGTGATTTTTTTTTTTTTTTTGAACAAACTTAAGTTAGAAATTAGAAGCAAAGTTGCGGTTGCGTGTATTATTCTGTCTTGGTTTAATTCTGTATTGTGCCTGATGCCTGTACTCAGTTGGGATATAATGTATTGTCCTTGCTGACCTTGTTGCCTGGTCACAACCTTAAAAGCTCAACCAGTTAAATAATGGTTAAGTAATAATAAATAAACAAACTGATTCCTAGACTCCTGCTTCTTTTTGTAATTTGATCAGAAAAGGGAGCATTTGCACTGCGTATGTTTGGCAACGCATCACTGCTGGGCTATTACACCACAGGGCATGTTGTTTTGTGTTCTTGATTGACCTAGTGTTTTTCATAGTTTGTGAAACTGTAGTGCGGGTAGGTGTGGCCAGAGAAGGTTACCATATGCAGCTGTGTAAGATGTCCTTACAAGGCCATGTATTTAAGTTTTTTTAAAATTAACATTCAATGCTGATTTCAAATATTTGTTTCATTTTTTCAAATTTTTCAAAACTCAGAAACACACATCTCTCCCCTGAAGCGCCTGCAGCCAGACACTGCCTCCTTCACAGTAGGGCCCAACAGCTGAGCTGGGCAGTCTGAGGAGTCTGAGGAGTATATGTTGTGCATAGGTAGACTGCATTCTTCTGCTTGACCAGAGGAGGAGCTCTTGTAGGACAAGGCAAGGACAAACCCTGCAGAACGAAGCCCTTCCTCCCTGAAGGATGCTGCCGCCAAAAAAAATTGGGCCTCCCAGGCCAAAGTTGCCGTTTGCAGCATCACTGCAGAAAGAAGGGCTTTTAGCTGGGCACGCAGCCCCAGTGGCCTCTGTGAGATGACGTTGCGTGATAAAACGGCGGGGTCTCGGTCCGCGGGGTGGGTGAGAGCGTGCGAGGCCCTACTCTCATTCGCAGGAGTGTCTCCTGGGCCCGGAGATGGGATATGCAGCCGGCCTTGAGTCAGAAATGTGTTTGGGTTTTGAGCATGTTATAAATGATCTGCCAAGACTAACCTTGCGTGACTTGGCACAGGCCTTCACCTTGCTCATGCACTGTTTGGGTCAAACTGATTCTGAGCTTTGGGCACACTTCTCCCTTTAGTCATTTTTTTCTTCTCTCTCTCTCTCTCTCTCAGCCAGATGTGAACCCAAACAGAAGGTAGAGCTCTCATTTGATCCCTCCCTGCATGTGTCTGGCAGCCTGCCAGAAATTTTGCACCAGCTTTCTGGAATTTACCAGCTATTGAATTTCACTCCGTTTGTCATTTCATTTTTGAAATAATAATTATTGCAATCAGCTGCGGGTTTCTGTGATCCTCAATGAAAAGGGGGAAGGGAAAATTAAGTGACAACATATACACAAGCACACATGCACACATTTATACTCTCAAACTCTTCTGTTTTTATTGATGATCACAGAATCACACTGTTAATGGTGGAAAAAAAAGTTGAAAGTTTTTTTCAGATTTCACAACAGGGAAGAGAGTTGAAATGGTAATGGCTATATGACAGCTACAGAGACTATAATTTATTCAGACGAAGTCCATCTGTAGTTATTGCACTGCTGTGACAGCATGTTGGTTGATGGTCTTGCTTGGAGTTGCTGGTTGTAAATGATACCAGAGAGCCGCTGTGACGCAATGGGACAAAGGAAAGCGCATTTCAAACAAAGGGCTCAACTTGAATTTTTATATAAATAACATAAATAATAAACAACAACGAGGATAAGCAGATAAACAGGACCACACACAGTGGAGGAGTGCAGGACTGAAGCAGAGTGGAGGCATCAGAGGAGAGGTGCGAGATGTGCAATACCACGGGTTTTATTTTTTACACGCTGAAAATGAACAGGCCAGCACGCCAATGCGTGTGCTGTTTTGCTGAATAGATAATCGGGGGAGGGCCTGATATGTGATAAGATAAAAGATTAAACTTACAAAAGAAATGGGGATGAATGAAAGATGGAATGTCACAAGAAGAAATTAAGAATAACAAAGGAATATGTTGTAGCAAAAATGTGAATAGCATAGCTGAAATACCATTTCAGAATATATTTGAAGGGATACTGCAGATATAATGCATGTCACCAAAGTAGAATATTCATAGTATAAAAACACGACAAACCTATTACAAATACCTCTGTTCCCTAAGAACTCAAAAGTTTGTTAGCAGCTTCAAACTCCTCCATCGTTAAACTCAGAAGTTTATTCATTTCATTTCATATTCATAGCAGCCATAAAAATATTGAAGGGATTAAACAGCTCGGATAAAATGTACATGATAGCCCAATATAGCATGCATTTAACTTTATTAGACCACACTGTGTTGCTCTGACTTTGCTGATGGTATATTTTCCTGGCTTATGGTCTTCTGTGGTGGAATAATTTGTCTATTTGCTGGATTATACCTTGACTGAATGCTTCTGGTACATATTGTGAATGTTTAATGAACAGTCCTTAATGACCTCTTCACTGATTAATGAATTGCACTTTAAAGCTAATCTAGTAATCTACATTAAGTGTGTTGAAATGTAATGGTAATGAAAATAGCCATGATAATAATAATAATACATTGTCATTGTCTTCCCGCATTCCAAGCATCTAGCAAATTTCACTGTACTATAAGCCTTACCTTAATACTATAGGATAGAAAATGTTTACATATTTTATTTCTCTCACATAATGCAGAATAACAGAAGCCTATAAGTTATCACCTTATAACAAAACCAAACAAACAAAAAAAAAAAACGAAGAAAGCAAGTGTGCTTTAAAAAAATGCTCCTCAAAGATTTGCATTACTGTGATTAATTCACACTGTACGTCCACTTCTCGTCTGACCGAAGTTCATTTAACTGTAGCTTATGGACAGTAGCTACAGTAAAATGGGAAAGACCCAACTGTGTGACCCACAGTGTATGTCAAATAACTGTTTACTACCGACAATATTGTTAAATAACTGAATATTCCTGACAATGCATCGCAAATGCGACACCCTATAATTACCTCTCCCAAAGATTCCAGATCCCAAAGTGAGGTCACCAGTCTAGGGTCACTGCATCCTTTCTCTACAACCTGCAGATTATCTTTCATTTCACTCTTACAGATTCCCTTCATCATCCTCTCTCCCATTCCGCCATCCTTCCAGCCTCCCCTTGTCCACCCTGTAGAGTCACTCTGTCCTCTTCTCTTCCTCCCTGCATTTCAAAGGGATGAAGTGACAGGAGATGTTCTCCTTCCTGGTCTTCCTGCCCCTCAGAGGCCTGCCCTTCTGAGACAGAGCAATGAACATCTCCTTCCCATTTGGCTTTGTCCATTTGGCGGAGGAGTACGCATTGAAGTAGTTTTCTAGGAAGACCTCCTTGAAGTTGCAGCTTTCACTGTAGGATCTCTGGGAAGCAATATCAGATAAAAGATTTGATTATTCAGATCTCAGGTGTCTTTTTATGGGTGTTTGACACCTGTTGTGCCACTTAAACTGTCACAGACTGGTGTGCCAGGTGTGCCTCTTGTCTAATGAGAAATTAAAATACAGGGAAAAAGCAATTCATCAACAAGTGCAATGAATGAGCACAAAAGTGTTCACAGCTAATAATCTAAAAGACAACAGTCTTAATAAAAGTTTAAAGTTTACCTTTGCTTGCAGAGTGCCTGTCCGGTTCATAGCGATGTAGAACTGACTTTTGACCCCTTTGATGGCCAGAATGCCCCCCTCTGAGACTGTCCGAATCTCCAGAATACCTGCAGCAAATCAGAGAAATCCTCTGCTTAGCAATCAGCTTAATCAGAGCAACAGGAAGGGGAGGGGGGATGTACTCCTAATCCGTTTGTGGCCCCTCTGGTTTTGGTTTGGAGTTGTTAGATGCTTTGGGTGGCCGTTGAGGACTGCTCATGCGATTGCACATGTGGGAAGCAGATTAAAGACTTTTTACCCCGGGGGGGGGGGAGCGAGACTGCCCCTCCACTGCCCGCTTTGCACGCTAGTTTTCACAAAACCACTGCTGAACTCTCTACACACACAAAAAATGATTTTTTTCTCTCTTTTTTTGGATGGCTGTGGGGTGTATTATGAAACATCAATAAAATTCTGCTTGAAAAATATGCTATGTGCATATTACAGAGGTGTATTATATCTCTGAAACTGTATATATTGTATGATGTTTTGCACAGGGAGTTGTGTACTTGTTGGGGTGCATTTGATACTGAACAAGGGTCAGTGAGACAATTAATCTGAACTGCACAGACAACATGTACCTTTTCCTTTCACCCTGTACTGTACTGTAAGAATACATGAGATTTTCAAGCCCTGTTTTACAGCTGATAGGGGGACAAATGGGTAAAAAAGGCACTGTTGTTGTCTCTGTCAACAACAAACACTGTGGTACTTGTGGTCTATTGGTGGCCAGCATTGCTACTCCTCATTTTTCATGATTTTAAAACACAACTCTGTGACTCCCTGTGTTCATTTGCTTTTTTTTTTCTTATTTGGATTATTGACATTCTGAGGCTTTTCACAAAGCTGCAGTCCTGGTTTGTCCTTCACTAATTTTGTTCATATGGGGAAGATGGGGTTCAAATGTAATGCAATGTTTTGTTTAATTGTGTTGCAGATATTTTCAAATGAAAAATCCTGTCATATTCATAGTGGATGTTTTACTTAATGTTGCCTTTGTAATGAAACACACTTGTCATATCATATCACTT
This sequence comes from Anguilla rostrata, assembly GCF_018555375.3. Classification (NCBI taxonomy): domain Eukaryota; kingdom Metazoa; phylum Chordata; class Actinopteri; order Anguilliformes; family Anguillidae; genus Anguilla; species Anguilla rostrata. The sequence goes on from NC_057948.1 coordinate 23,645,305, forward strand.
ACAATTTCCTGGTACACTGAATTCAGAATCATTGACAGTGTATTAGACAGCCCTGGCTTTTGAGTAATAATTTTCAGAATTTTCTAAGATGATGTATGCAAGCTATCAGGAACCATTCCACTAATATTTAAACAGTAACACTGCACAGTCTAACAAGTGCTCCTTTTTAATCTCAACAACACTCTTCTTGAACTGAAAAAGAGTATAAGAACTAATCAAATAATTCCTTCCTTTCTTATTCACTCTTGCAGATGCAAACATTTTTTCTTGGATTCAGAGCAGTGATCTCATTCCTTCGATGTTCCTATTTGGCTCCTCATAATATAACAACCACAAATGTAACATTCCCATATCCATCAATTCAGTTTTTCATATTTCAGATGATTATATTAATAGGAAATTAACTGATTTTTCTGTGAATGTAAGATAAACAGCTCTAGCTTTTAGAGTTGCATTACATTTGTTGAGATATCATTACTTGATTAAGCCAATACTGAACAGCAAGATCTTTATATTACATTGATCAGTCCTCAAATGTTAAAAAAAGATTCGTAAGCTCTCATGAAAGAGAGCTTAAGAATGGACAAGGGGACAGAATTTGCTCATGTTAATTCACATATGTGATTTATGCAGATCGGTTTACAGTGATTCTAAATGTGCCCAGAAATAGGCAGTTTCACACAGTGCCTCAGGGGAATACCTCTGAATATGTAATACTTTATACTTGATTACTTGATTTGATTACTTTATCCTGGGAACCAGAAACTATATCAATTATCAAGTGCACCTCCCTTGTTTATATATAATTATGTCTTCTGTATCTCCTCTATTTTCAGTCATTCAAGTTGCGGTGGACCCTACTATTGGCTCTGACATCTGTCAATCAAGCTGAACAAGGGAGTTCCCTCCATCAGGCATCTGGATAGCATGTAGACAAGTCAAGTGAGTTTGAATACTATGATTTATTACATTTAGGCCTTCAGTTAGTGACATTTAGATATGTAACATACAATACATGTATACAGCTAACTATTTACTAAACAATACAGATTAGCAATGTTGCTCAGGGGTACACCAGTACCTCAATTATACTTTGAACTTGCATCCACTGAGTTACAAGCACAGTTCCCTAATCATTATACTACACTGTGCTAGGCTGAATGTGTATTTGACAAATCCATGCTTTGAATGTCCCATCTATGCATTTTCATTTTGCATGAGAGTAGTTGAAGAAGAACGTCCATATCAGTGCAATCCAGGCCTATATATTTTCCTTTATACATTTCCATGTATATTAAATGTAATAAAATATGCCATCCGGTCTTATACATTTATAATTGACAGTTCAACAGTGGCATTATACGGTAGCTTATAATACCTGAGTCCATACAACAAAGCAGTCTTTTTGTGATGATGAATACCAATTTAATTTGGCCAAACACTTATTGTAGAACAGCAGCTGTTTCCAATTAGCTCACCTAGTTAAATACATTTACATTTTTATTTTTATTTTACAAAGCATTTGGCAGTCCTGGGGATACACTACTGGTGTGAAGGCTTCTTTTCTATCGTAAGAGGAAACAAAACATCTGTGTTCATTAGTTAATTTGTCACATGTTTGCATTATTTTAACAGAGGTAGTAAAGTAAAAAACTTAAACACTTTTCAGGCCTTTAATCTTTTTTTTTTAATGGGTGGGGGGGGGGCAAAAAATCTTTCATTTCCAACCAGCCACTATAGGGAGAATGTGTTTACCAAGACGATATAAAAAAAGTGAATTAATTGTGACAAAGTTATTAGTTCATGTTTCTGTTAAAGAATTGAGAAATGTGATTCTGAGGGTTTGTCAAGTATTGTTTCATCTGTCAGCAATCCTGAAATCTAAATCGCCCAAGAATTAAATTGCCTTTTTAAAAAACACGAAAACACAAATTATTGCGGCATGCTGTTGTTGTTTTGTGAGAGTTGCGTGCTGGTAAGACAAGTCCATTCCAGTGTCTGTACACATGGAAGTCTATGGGGAAAAAACAGGGTATTTCTCTGAATGTGGACTTCATTAGCGTTTAGTGTTTGGACAGCTGCAGCTGTTCGGCACACACTGGGAGACCCCGCTGCACACACATGTGCCGCACGTGAGCCCCATCGTTCGGGGGAGCGGATTCACCAGGGTTTCCCCTCAGCTTGAAGAAATTTATCCCTGCGCTCTGGCGCAGCCTTTTGGCGGAGTAAACTCAAAGTAAACTAATTTGTGGGCGATCCCTAATACCGATACTCTCCCTGGACACGCAGAGCGGCACTTTGATTCCCTTCTCGTTTGGGACGCGTGTCGCACGGGCAATCCGTCGCTAAGCAACCACTACTCATTGGCCTGCATCGCCATCCCACCGCAATGCCCAAATACCACTCAACCACTTTGGGGTGGTCCCTGGTCACCATCTTGACATATAGTGTTACATCTAACTCTCTGGTCGTTAATGGATTCCCTTTGGGTTTTTACATGAACCACAAGTATATATGTGCAAGGCAGGAAGTACAGCGGAGTTGTTAGTAAATGGTGGTGTAGTGGTTAGTTGTGGTGGAGTGGTTAGGGTACTATGAGCAACAAACTGTTACTTGTTGTATTAGTTTGGATCTCAAGGGGGGAAAAACCGAAACGCTACACCAGAAAGAAATATGAAGAAGAGTTATGAAACCGCTCTCTGACAGAACCCTTCAGAGTTATTATTTTTCCTACTGCTGCCTTCACTGATAGTATTTACAGGACTCTGGTGTAAAACCCAGCGAGCCGTCTGCATGGAAAGCGATACTTTGCTTTGCATGCGAAGGAAAGCTCACATTTTCTCCATCAAATCAATCAAACCCATGCCGTGAGTAAATGCTGTCCACATAACAGGCAACAGCTCTGACAGAAGACTCAAAATGTTTGTGTAAGCACTGAGAAGACATGATGTTCAGAGAGATGATGGCAGAAATTGTAAGAGGTCATGAAGCCATTATAAATGAGGGCTTACCTTGATTGGATACAGGTACCTGCACTGTGTTCTGACTCCTGAGCTAGCTAGTAATTCTGTGATCTCCATGGTGGTACTACCACTCAGAGAATGAAGAGGCATGTGTTTGTGATTTGAGGACATTCAATTAAAACTGACTTTTTAATTGAGTTCAAAGTGTATGCCATTAGCCAAAACACAGCATGGCTTAATTTGGTTGTCAGGTTGTTTTAATGTCAGAGCTAGAGAACCAAACGCGGCAATGCAAATATAAGAAACTGCTGGCTGTGTTCAATGACGCCAAAAGTTCTGAGGGTTTTGCCCTAGCGATTCAAGATGACATTCAGGGAGGTTCAGTCAACACAGTCTGTACATAAAAACGAGGGTAGCTATGGAGCAACACACACAGGCACCACACACACGCACACACATGCATATTCACACATTGTACATGCATGTTTACAGACCTCAGACCCTTTGTCTTAAGGTTTTCTTTTCAGCGATTTCGTTGAATCGCTGGACAAATTGTATTGTATTACATTAATCTATATTTTATCTGAAAATGACCCAATTTAATACAAGACACAGTTGCTAGGTGGACAGTAAATCATTTGTATGTATAGCCTTCTATCAGGCAGATAGTTTTGATGGTATACGAATATGGTGGTTTCACAAAACATTACTTTTATTTATATTAAAGATATGTGAATAAACATGCCGATAAAACATGCTCATTTGAATGTCACGGTTTCTGCAGCCGGCAGGCAGTCTTGCTAGCGCAAATAGCCTGAAGAACACTAGCAGGCGTCTTTTTTCAGTTACAGCCATACTCCGTGCTGGGCTGGACAGCGGCTCATCCGCGTGTCTCCATGTGCTCTGTGCGTGCGACCGCGGGCCACATCTGGGCGGAACTGTCCCCTCGCTTCACTTCGCAGCGCCAGCCGTTACGCAAGCATCCGTTCCTCCGTCTGCAGCGGAGACCCGCTTTAGTCACGCCAAGCCTTCGCGGGAGCAGACATTCAAGTGAGACACTGAGCGGGCTGACTGCCCTTCGTGTGGGTCCACTGTCTATGTGTTTTAGGGGTTTTAATGCCTTCCTGAGCAATAACACAGCTGGCGTCACTTAACCGAAAGTTAAAACCACCTCCCTAGCCCCTGCAATGAAGTTAATGTAAAAAAAAAAATTATGGTGGAGAATGGTTCTGGTCAACATTGTAAGACTGATTTTTATTTTATTTCAGTAGCTGAGCAGGCGTTGAACATAACATGTATGTGCACTGTGGATATGGTGCAGTAGAACTTATATATACATAAGTGACAATTATACTGACAGCTTTAGTGGAATTTTTTTGTACACCATAAAGCAACACTGCCAATAAACATGTTTGTAAAATGTTCAGTAACTTTATAAGCTTGTTAAATCCATCATTTCCACCAGAGCTGAAGGGAATACATCTCTTCAAAAATAACAGGTGTTCTGGTCCCAAGGCTCTCGGTCTCTGTCCAGCTGCTGCATCAATCTAAACCGTGCACCCGAAGCCCTGACTCATTTTCATAGACATGTGGTGATGCACCTTCAGTCTGGCACAGAATCCCTACCAGTGGCAGCAGGGGCATCATCAGGGTTTATAGGCCCCATGAAAAGATCTCAAATTGGGCCCCACCACCTCAGGCAACCCTATCCTTGCACAGTTACAGCACATTTTTTGATGGTTTCAGTCAGTCAGAGCCCTTGGAATCATCCCAACTACCCCCCCCCCCCCCATTATATAGTGCCCCTGATTGCCAAAACTGAGCACTGACTGTGGCCAGTACTCAGGCTGGGTGGCACACAATTGGACTCATTGTCACCTGAGGAGGAACAGCATCCATCGGCATGGTTGAGTCTGTCTCCTGAAGCACCAGCTGCTCATGAGGTTGCAGCCTACCAGCTCCAGGTACACATTAAGAAGCCTTATGAAAATAATATAAATTGGCTAAAAAGATTGACCGCTTCATCCCCTTTAAATCTGTACTTGTTCCACATCCACTTTCTACCCCCATTAGTGCTGAAGTATCACTGCACATTAACTTCATCCTCATAATGCACATATCATGTGTTAATAAGTGCTACATAACACTAGACTCATAACAAGAGCATCAAGTATTATTCAAGTGCAATGTGGTTATTATGCATGGTCTATTAACTGAAATGATGTTATGGTCTTATTAACCGGAGTTATTTACGCATTGTGAATGCATTAATTTCATGTTCATAAATACATACATAATGTAGTAAGTGCTGCTTAAGGTCATAACAAACACATTAAGTTTTTGAGTACAATTACAGTACATGCTCTATAGAGCATTTCATGGATAACGATAAGGAAACTTAATTATCTTAAAACATAAGAAACTTAATTATGTGCTGTTTATCAAGCATGTAATAGAATTCAGCTCGTAAATTATGTGGAATCTGTTAGTCTCATTTAGTGCTTATAAATATGTTATGTATGCAATATGAAGATGTTTTAGCGCACTCAAACAAATACTATGACAGTTTCTAACAGAAACCAGGGTCTGCAATTCGTGAGAGAACCCTTCACCTCTTCAGAATTGTTGTTAGCCAGACACCTGTTTTCCTTTTATACAGTCATTTTGCGCATCTGTGGTCTTTCAGTAAAGACCAGTGACCCATCAGCTGTCTGATTACATTATCCAGAACAGTGTACATGTACAGCGTACTGTCTGAGATGCAGATTGTACTTTTACAAGTGATCATTTTAGAGATCCTTCCTAGTTCAAAACCTTGATGAATTCACCAATTGAGTCAGAGCATGTACTGTATTTCTTAACTCCTTTATGAAAACACTAAATAACAAAAATTGAGTTCAGCATAAACCAAGCAACTAATAAACCATTCTAACGAGCTCTGTATCTGTGTCTGAGTAGTGGATGAGAGATGGGAGTGATGGAAAACCAATACATGGCGCAGCAATGTGATAGGGAGATTTAAAATGTTAATGATTTAATGAACATTTTCTCAGCTCTACAGGGGTTACCTTGGTATGTTATTGAAAATGTGATGGTTCAGCCATCCTGACCTTCATCAGAAGTTTTCTGATGAGGGTGAAGGAAACTGACACCTCATGTTTTCAATAACAAAGTAAAAATATATTTCCTTGAGAGCGTGACCTTTATAATTGAATACAATAATTGAATCGGGTGGCTTACTGTAGCAGTTTGTGGGGTCTTGTGTTCCGTTGATGCTGCCATTGTCGTCGATAGTGAGGAACCACTGCGTCCGACTGAAAAGTTGGCGGATGCGCACATCGCCGCCCTCCATGTAGTCGTAATTCCGGCCGTTGCGGTCCTGCTTGGAGCAGTTCATGATGGCGGCCAGTTCCTCCGGCGTCCTGTCACCGTGGGACAGCGGCATGCTGCCCAGGAGAAACACCACATGCAGGCACAGTCCGGAGAGCAAATTTGGCACCTTCCTTTCCAGCACCCATTTGTGCATTATAACGCAATGCTGTGGGTGTCCATGAGCAACATACTGGAATGACAGTTTAAGAATGGATTTTAAAAAAACAAAAAAAAAAACGCACTGTTGCTGGTGGCTCCTTGACTTGACCGCGTATTTGCACAAGGAGGTCTTGGAGAACTGAGTGCTAATGCTCACAGCCTGGTGCTCTCACAGTGGCAAATGTGCGGAGGCTTTGTCTGTAATCCTCTCTTCTCACCTACACTGTTAGTGCAGGTAAAGGGAGACCGTTGTCTCCCACTGGACACATTCTCCCTCTCTAGGTTACTGGCTGAAGAGTATCAGCTGAAAAACACAAGAGCAGTTCATGGTGTAATTTCCTCAAACACTATAACCCTTACAGGTAAGAAAACACAAGCACATCCCCCAGCTCAGCACACATTCACAGTCATTACATAAGTTGCATCTGTGATACACAGCCTTATTTAGTGGTGCAGTCCAGATTTAAATAAGGAGGCAATACAGTATTGAACTACTGTAAATATCTAACAGCATCATCTGCTTTGTCTTGTTTTCTTGGTCTTCATTCCACTCCACTCTTGTAGTTGAAACCTTGTAATCCCTGGCACACTTGTGCTGAACCCAAACTCTTTCAGAGGTGATCTTATTTAGTTGGGGAGACCGATTCAGGGCTTCTCCTTTGTCAGTTGATCTCTGACATCGTCCCTGTCTCCACTGGTCTACCTATCAGAAAACCCACCTGGCTTATCTATATTGTGCTTTGATAAATAAAATAAAAAAAGAGAAGCAACACATACCTTCAACAATGGTTGGATGACTTTCGCTTGATGCCAGATGATGACCTTAAATTCCAACCCCTACCTCTCTGAAATGTGTTTCCCCCAAAAAAGGAATCGAAGTACAGCGATTTCCCGGTGCCGGGGCAGGGCTCCCACTGCCCCGTAGCTTCCCACGTTAAGTGCTCCCTTCCAGATCGAGAGGAAGATAGGTCTGTGCATCTTCGCCGTGTTGTCATTGGTTGAGCTTAGAAAATACCTCTTTCTGACCTCCCACGAGACCGAATACTGCACAGCCAGTCAGTTGTCACTTGGGCGCAGTGAAAACGGTACATTTCCTACCACGCGACTAGCACGAACGGCAGAGGGCGTCATAAACTCGGATACTATGTAGCTTCTGTGGTTTGCAAAAAGGTTATAACTCGCAAATATCAATCTTAAATGTTTTATGAGACACGTCTCTATACCCCCTCTCTTTCTGCAGTAGTCCAGTAAAGGATAATGCACCTAAAAGTATTTACCTTCAAAAAAAGCAAGTATTATATTTTAAACACGGTTATAAGCCTATACATAACTAATTTCCCAAACATGAAATGTGTTCCTCGCCCCAGAGGCTACATATACGCATTTTGTCGTTGCATGTTTCCATTAGGCAGTTACGTATAATACTAACTTAACTACCATGGTGATGTTTAATAGGGAGGAAAAAAGCCTTGGACCTGGCGAGGATTTGTGGCGCTGTGATATTTCAAATGAAGACACTGCTTATTAATACTTGGAGGGAGTGAGCTGCGTCAGTATATTCAGACTTGGTTTTATTTGTTAAACTCCACGATGTTTTCGTTCTTTCTTTTTGAACCACATGCTCTTCTCCTGGAGAGACGAGAGCGACAGACCGCCCCAGGAGACATCAACTACTGGACTGGTCGTGTGTCCTCTCGTGAACTCCAGCTGTTTCATAAGGACAATAGGCGTAGATTCAGAAAAATATCAACCATGTTTTCACTCAGACTTGGACGCGCACGATGCACTGTATTTGTTTCATATGATCTCTAAAACGAAGGGGCTTGACTCTGGCAAGGCGTTTATGAGTGAGACCAATATTGTTGACCTAAAAGTTTTTTTTTTATATATAGGGAGACCAAGTAACTTAATGCATGCGTTATTTGTAAAACTAAACTATGTGCATATGCGCGTAAATCTGTAAACTAAGCTTCCACTGGAAGCTAATCCCTTGCGTTTAGAGCCAAGAATCGAATATGGCTCTTGACTGCTTTACAAAAGCCTTAATCAGAATGGCTGTCCTGTTATTTAACTATTTTTGTGATAGTTTTAATCAGGTGAATATTGGCGCACTTTAGCCCGAACAATGGGACTAATGTAATCGAAGTAATTAATTTTACATCTGTTGAGAGATTATTATAAACTATATCGTCACACTATCATGTAACTAGCCGCCGAAATGAAACCTCATTATTGGGTTCAGGGTTTTTAAAAATATGACCATAAAATACGAGTCATTAGCATACCAATGCTATTTAAAATATGTTCTTTTGGTTTGTCGTGGATTAAACATCAAATTAGCCTACTTTGTGAAGAATGTTGAGAAATACAAAGACCATACGAGACAATATTATGAAAAGCTTTAAACCTTCTATTCGAAACGTTCTGAAACGTTCAACAAAAAATTGCTTAACGAGGCTTAATATGTTCCTGAACAATGAGTTAGAAACCCCAAAATTTGCACAGATTAAGCTTTGTAGCTATGTATGGATAGCCTAGGCCTACTAACAGCACACGAAAGGACAATGCACTTATTTCAAGGAAAATGCCTTTTTCAGCATATTTGTAAATGTGTCCATTACAAATAGGCTAATCAACTTCATGCGACTGTCGCGACATTTAGGTGTAGTAGCTAGTAGCCTACATCATTAATGAGATGGCACTGTGAAAACCGAGTTAAAATATAGGCCAGTCAGGGTTTTTATTTTATTTTATTTTATTTTTTAAAAGTAACTACTGGTGATGATCATTCTTTGTTGTGATTGACGTCATAAAAGACTAATTGGTAGTGTTAATTGCGCAGGTTTCATGTTTCCACTTGCGGAAGTCAGCCCTGGGCCCGGAGACTCGTAAACCGCGCAATATGCAACGCTAATAATTTCGGCCAGAAAGATCTTTTGTGGTGCATTGACTATTTATAGGCGCTTAGGGACTTATTGTGTGCCTAATTTTAAAATGGTTTTAAAACAATAAAACTTTACCTTTTAACTGATTTACACCCAGCTGGCAATCTCAGTAAAATCAGAAGTCGTTAACTGATTGCGGCGAGACACGCAAATGTGCGAATAATCCAAGAACATTTTCAGAAACAGTTCTTCGCATCTTTAGTAGCCCTGCATGTCAGTAACGCAACTATAGAATCTCATTAATTTTGAAACGAAAAGTCTAAAAGTGGAACTGGCAGAAAAATGCTATAAAATAAATATGGTTTATTGCTTTTAACCCAAACTCCAAGGAAATGATGTAAACCACCTTTCATAAAACCCATTTGGGAATTTAGCTTTAAAAAATACTGGATAATTGTCTGTCCGTGCAGTAAAACCTGTTTTAAAGGCCACACAGTTCAACAGACTTCAAGTCAAATGTTTGCCAATATGTGTAGTAAATAATTAAAAATGGCAAACAATAAGAACAGTACTATTTCAAGACTTTTCCATGCACATCCCAAAACATACTGTTCTTTAATAGCTGTGTGTATTTACTCAAGTTTACTTTGGCATAAACAAAACTTTAAAGGGTCTTTTTCATTTTAATGCGTGAATGTGTCACATACATCTTCACCGTTAATTCAGCTACCCAGAATAGGTAGAATGGTCCTTTTCAGAATACATCACCACGAGTGGAGTCTACAGGCGCCCCTCTGGCTTCTACACCTGCAGTTCCTTTCGATCAACAGGATTATGGCCTAAGGAATAAATTGGCCATAGATTTTCTTACCTCTAAGATTAATGTGCCAGGCTTGATACCTCTTTGAAAAAGCAAGGATTTGAATTAATTACGCTTCCAATGTCTTAAACATAACAGTTCTTGTCAGTCAGTCAATTTATAGACAATGTTTTGTACTGTAGAACTGGCTGTTCTACAGTACCCTCAGTAAATAATCTGAGTGACCTTCTCTTTCTCTTTCATTCTGGCAAATAAGTGTAGTTAAATACTCAGAATTTATAGTACTATTTCTGTGGTTGCTTCAACGGAATTTGACCTGCAGACTCACAATATACTTAAAAGCATTCCTGTACATTGTGGTGCACAATATTTTGAGGTTTAAAAGTCTTCCAAGCTGTGATCACACATTTATGCTGGTACTTTTTAAAAAATGGATTGTGTTTGAGGTTGGGCTATTATTAGAAACTGGATTAAGTCACTGTAAGAAGTGTTTGGGTGAAGCTTGTGCTTTCTAAATTCCATGGTAATTGGTTGGCAGTGAGACTGTGTTTACTGTGAGCATTAGTCTATATATAACCACTGTACTCATCTGTTCTAGTATCTTGCTTTCTTTGGCCATACTTTTTAAGCTCACCATTCCTAAAAAACAAGATGAAATACTTTATAAGTCAGATAAATTACATAATTTGAAAAAATTGCTGTAATGAGATGTACAGTGTTTTCCAGGAAAGCAAATTTTTTCTGTGTGACAGGTGGTTCAACAGTACCCTCTATGAATTCCTCACAAAATCTTTCCCCAGTTATTTTGTATAGGTGAAGGTCAACTTCAGCCTAATTTATAGACAGACAGAATGAAGAAACAACTGGGGATGATTGAAGGAAACATACTTTTTATGATTTCTGTCTTCTGAATGTTTTTGTTGAGTTCACTATTTTGTTGGCAAAATGGAATTCAGTTATTTCTTAATGCCCGAGAGGTCAATTCATTTCCCTGCCAGAGTCAAAACACAAGATGGCCCCAATTATTTTTAAAAACAAGTCATGAAATTTAGATCAAAGTATCTTAAATGACAAGGTTTTCACAAAGTTGCGATGTTCCAGGAATGAGACTGGCGGCTGTGAGATCATGTTTGTAATCCGGAGCATAGTGAAGAGCACTGTTTTCAGTTTCCACTCATGATCACACACATCATGCACCCTCATAAACTTCACCCCTGAGTCTCTAAGAGACCATCGCCACGGTAAATTAAATCTGCACTTACTGTGAGAGGGACGCGTCCAGCGATGAGGTCTGTTCTGTGAAGAGGAGCATGTTGGAGAGCTCGCTGGAGCCATGCAGTGAGGGCTTCTTCCTGCAGTAACAGTGGACACACGGCCCTAATGAAGCCTGTGCTTTGAAGCTGCCCTTCCTGGGTCCCACAGAAAGTATGTGCTAATGCAACAAAAGGTGACAGATTGTACGCCTTTGCCAAGGAGAGAGAGGTGCGAGGGGCCACTCATGACAAGGCTGGTCGATCAGCCCATCAGCTCGGACCCCTCAGTCAGCAGATTCAGGCACACAGAGAGGAAACAGCCTCCCCACAGCCCCCTCCCCCCCAGCCCCACCACCACACCTCTGCCTAGTTAGATTGTGCACAGTATATTTACTGTCCTTCCAGATAACCATAATCTTTTTTTACTTATTTTTTTATTATCTTTTGTATCATGTTTGAAGTTTACCTAATAAAAGGACACACTCAAGCCAAGTTTGACTTAACCTAAAAGTATTGTGGAATATTACGGGGCCCCCTATGTGCCACTGTTCTCAAAGAGTAAAATCCTAAATCAAATACAGCATCATTAAATGGACACAATTTTCCTATTTCTTATTTGATTCAAAACAGTTGTGGTCCTAAAATACGGAAGTGAGTATGTGCAGATTTCCAATGCTTTTTTCCCCAAAGAGACTTTGTTTTTTGCAGAAAATAAGGTCTGTGGTTAATGTAAACCTAAGAGTGTTTCGAGATAAATTACAGCCATTAACATCTCAACCGTGAATTTTGAACCCGTTATGTGCTTTAAAGAAGTAAATTGCTAACAAGTTGCTACTTTGAAACTATATAACGGTCACATTCTGGCAACCGCCACTCAAGTTTCCATATTATCCCGCCTGCACACGACAACCCTTTGTAGTTTCAATATAGACTACCCGAGAGGGAGGGACGTGTATCGACCACCTGAAATGCTAACGTATTTCAGAAGTTTACTGTCTATTTATTCAAGAACTGTCTAAATGAGAGAAAAAAACAACTTCATACATGTCCATTTTGTTATATTTACTTCTGACGTATTTGCAGGCACAGAAAAAAATTGCGAAAGTACTGAAAATAAAACCCTCCGGAGGGTAACAAGGACTTTTGTTCGACATAAATAGCCTGTTCAGTTTTTACTTCCGATCGAATTCGCTGAGCTAACTACTCACAGTTTTTACAGACTTAGCCAGCTGGCCATGTCAGCTAACAAACTGCCATTACATTGTACACCTGTCTAGCACTAGGGTAGGAGCCCCCTTTGCCTCCAGAACAGCCTGAATTTTTCACAGCATAGATTCAACAACATGCTGGAAAGGGATTCTTTGCAATTCCTTTCCATTACCGAACCTGGCCCAGAATTCATGATCATATAAGGAAGGAGGAAAACTGCACATCCGCGGTTTCAAAGCACTTTTCATTGGCCCATGGAAAATCAATGGGTGACATCACAATCACGTTGTCTACATTTTGTCTATGATTTAAGCAGATACACTTCCAAATGCCATCAACAGTCACATCAGTGAAGACAAGTGAACCATGTTTCACAGATGGGGGGGGGGGTGCTTTGGATCATGAGCAATTTCATGCTTTCTCCACACTTTCTTCTTTCTATTGCTTTCTAAGACTTTGTTCCAGAACTGTACAGTTCTTTTAATGTAGTTTTTAGGAAACTTTAACCTAGCCATTCCGTTATTGAGACTTACTGGTGGTTTGCATTTTACAGTGAATCATCTATGGTTATGCTGTTATAGTTTTTGCTTTATGGTAGTGTTTGCCATATGTTCTTGGTCTGTTTGACAGTTGAACGGGGGGTTTTCTTAACAGGTGAAGGTATTCTTTGGTCATCCACTACAGTGGTCTTACATAGTCTATCAGGTTGTTTGCTATTGCTGAGCTCACCAGTGCATTTACAACATGTCAAGCAGATAATTTTGACACACCCAATGTTTTGGCTATGTCTCCATCGATTAGTTCTCATTAGTTTTCATTCTCATGATGGCCTGTTTTACTGGCATTGACACTTATTTGGTCCTCAAGTTGAGAAACAACAGCAACAGACTCCAAATGCAAATTCCGCACTTAGAATCAGCTCTAGACCTTTAGCTTTCTTGTGCATTGACTCACAAATTAAATGAAGACACACTGCTGGCCAAAATGGAGGACTGTACATAAAAAGAGTTGTAATCCCTTCATGGAAAACACAATATAAATATAAATAAATGCGCGGTAAATACCCTCAAATTAAGGTTAATATTCTGCACTTTAACCTGATATTCAGGTATTAGCCTGGTGCTAAGATTATGACCAATTATAGCTGTTGGGTGGCTGGTTTGGTTGGCGACTGTGTTACAGGTATGAGGCACATGGCCTGAGATTGATTCCAGACCGTGCAGTGTTAATTGTGTAGCTCCACAGGGCGACAAGGAATTGCCAATTGCATCACCCGGGGAATAGGAGGGCTCAGTTGGATAGGGTTCAATGTGCATCACTATCTAGTGACCCTTGTCCTCCTGCTGGGCACCTGTACATTGCAGTTAAAGCCGTTATATAGACTCTGACTATGCTCTGCAGGTGCTCAGCTGTAGACTGGTATGAAAAGAAATTGCTTGAGAACCGTGGAGGGCTACACTCTCCCAAATCTGCAGTGGGGTTCCCTCATGTAGGCGGCTGTGCAGCAAAACATATACAGGGGCTCAGTAGCTCTCCAGAATTATACACTCTGCCTTATACTAAAGAAAGCAAGTTTTTGTTCACTAATAGCATTTGTTCAATTTTTCTTTTGTAAATCGACTAAGCTTGTCTACTTTTTCTAAGAATGTGGAAACGTGGGTTGCGATTTGCATTCGCACTGTAATGTAAAACTGGGTGTCATTGACATTGACATCAGTATCAGCCAATATGGCCTGACAAGGGTCGGTCAATTGATATCAGCCCCAGAGTGTCCATATTGGGTCTCCCAATTAGAAAGACATCACAGTTCACTTGCACATTTGCTGTCCCAGTGGGGCACTCAAAATTGTCAATCTGTCTCATCTCTGAAATGTTTCCATAAATTTGAAGGCAAATGTCTTCCCTGCTGGTTGCAGTCAGCACTGTCAGGGATTGATACCAGACTGTGGGGTGCACTCAAACTCCTTAGTAGCACTGTAGGATGCTGCAAAAACATATTCATACTATTGTTTCATTATGTATAGACAGCTGGATATTTACTGAAATATTTCAGGTTTAGTACTTTGCACCAATGATTTGAACCTGCAACCTACTGTTAACAAAAAAGTTTTCTGGCCAGTTTGACCCACTGCTGCTTCCTACAGGTCTAATATATGAACACATTGTGAGTTCTAGTGCAAGAGGGGAGTTCACAGATCCCAGATAATTCACAGGCAGCTGTTCAGGATCATCGTCTTAGCTGCTCCGACTCCGATCAAATGCTGATACATTTAAAAACAGTGCCCTTCTTAAACTGACATGTGGGTTCTTTAGTGAGATTTTTAAAAAGACGGATCTTAAAATAACCAGTTACACAGTAACCTAGGGAGGCTTTGTGTTGTTTTGAAATGATCTGCAGGTTTAAATTGGTTTGGTCTGATGATCACAGCCTTCATAAGCTTCTGCAAACTAGGACCAGCTGAGTTTTGCTCTTGTGTGTGTATACACGTGTGTGTATGTGTGTGTGCATGTGTGCGCCCTTGCATGTATGTGTGTGCATGCATGTGTGTTTCTCTGTGTGCATGTGTGTGTGCGTAAGTCTTTGTGTGTATGCACTTGTGTGTTTCTCTGTTTGTGCGTGCTTGCGTGCCTGTGCGTGTATGTGTGTGGTGATGTCAGAGGCATTCTGAGGTGAGCCTTTTGGCAGTGTTTCCAGGCAGTGCACCAGCAGGATGCGAAGAGCACTGTGGAAAAGGGTACCGGGGCTGCTGGTGAGGTCATGACCTGGTAGCCCTTCATCAATATGGGAGAGGTGCATCGTTCTTCAAAGGGTTAGGTTTGAATGGTCTGGCCTGGGTGCCCTGGGACGTGGCCTCCTCCATCCCTGTGCTACAGCCTCTGGTACAAGCTGGGTGGTGTACAAGCTAAGCAATCCATTTACCATCACCAGTGGTGGTCTTCCCCTTTATATTTCAAGAGGAATATTTGTCTCCACACAGCAGTGTCTTTTCTGAGAACTGCCATTCCATTTTTTAAATTAACCATGCCAGTAAGAATTTCCCTGTTTTCAACTCGCATATCAAATGCTAAGCTGGTGTACCCAGATGAGGTGTACAAAGAGGATGCTGTTTTTGTCAAGATTAAACTGGCATGACAAAAGATAATTTTTTACTGAAAAAAGCAAATGGGTTCAGGAAAGATAGCTGTCCTCCTTGTCTGCTTGGCGTCTTCCTTCTGTAATTGTTTCCAGCCGACTGACTTTTGGAAAATGATCAGATACTGATCCTGGATTTTTTCCTCTTCCTCACAGAGATGTACAGCCAGCTGCCACATCGTTTTGCAGACCACTAGCTGGTCTGCACGGTTGCTATGCAGGAAAACTGTGCTTTGTAATTTATAACTGTAAATTGTAAGATTTAAAAATATATATTTTTGCCTTTTTGTTTTCACATCCCAAGACTGTTACTCAGTGGAGAGAATGTATTTTGAGCTTTGTATTCAGAGGAGATTTGGTTTCAGAAAAAATGAATCCCTTTCAGTAGGAAATGAGGTCAAAAGATGTTTTACAGCAGGAAATTAGGTCATAAGGGACATTTTTCTTTCATAAAAGGGGCTGCTTTGCAAGTTCGTCCAACAGTCACAGATCTCTTCCTTCTTAGTGCACATGGCCCTCATTCTCACACACTTGCTCTCACGTTACCTGAGCTGTCAATCATCTTGGCAGGAGGCGTGGTTTAAAGGAGGGTCTGAATTACTGCCCTAGAAAGACCTGACTTTTTGAAGGGCCTGTTATGGACAGGAAAAGCTGGCAGTGAGGACTGCTTCCACACAATCAAAGATGTAAAAGATTTATGTAAATGTGCAGTTTTTTGGGGGGAGACATCCACCAACTAATAGACACTATAGCTGGAAAAGCATAAAGCAACACTGGAGTAGACCTTTGAAATCTTCAGCTTGTTGGAAAAAGCGATATCCTTGTTTTTGATAATAGATTAGAAGAGATATTCATCTGCGACAGGTACTCCCCTTTGATTCTTAAAATCCTTCGCTTTTTATAAGCAAAGAATAAAGGGTTGAAAGAGGGTCACCTCCATGGTAATAGCTCGACAATTTATCAAAACAAAACAGAAACACACATTTTAAGTCAGAAAACAAAGTCACGGTGGTGTTCATATTTGTGTGATTACGCAACTTAATCATCTGGTTTGCTTCTTCTATTTCGCGCCTATTGACATGAGTCGCACGCTTTGATAGCTCCCTGCTTTCCCTGTTTTCTCTTGGTGACGATTTATGGGAAAAGCCTCTTAGAAAAGCCACACAGAGCATTCAGTCTGTTGATGCAGACAGGAATCTGGACTTAAGCCTTGTTCCCCCAGTTGACTCAACTTCAATGCTGCTGTCAAGATAGTTCTGAAATTCTTCCATAGCAGTTAAGTGAAAAGAATTATTTTTTAAAAACGCATTGCACTGAATCAGACACGAATCCACCAGCATATCTGGCTATGGCTAGCTGCCTTCCTGCCTGTACTCAAGTGATGCAACTTCACATGGTTACACAGAACATGGAACATCTTCAGATTCTGACTGACCCTTCAAATGGTAGAGCCCCTACCACAGACCAACTGACTTAGAATGGAAGTGGCTCTCCTGATGTAGTCAAAGTAAAACTGTTTTACCACTAGGTGGCAAAAGGTCACTGAAAGTGGGACCAACCAATAATGACTTCATTGAAAATTATTTCCAAATAATGAGGAAATACAATAACAAAACAAAATAAAGTTAGCTATGAACTGCGCCAAGCAATGTGTAGCCAACACAACGTTCACTAACTATGTACCTCTATCATGCTATTATTGTTATACAATACTCACAATAAAAGGGGGAAAAATAATTCACATAGTGGTATGTCTGTTTGAAAAATAGACAATAGTTGTAGGACATCGACTAACTACGGCACCTTAGGAGAGCCTACTCATACTCTTGCAGGGTGTCCAGATACATATAGTCTAGAACATGAACTGCATCTCTGCAATGTCTGCTGTGACAGAGCAGGCCAGTGTAAATCCACTTCCCATCCCCGCTGCATAGCGGCTGTAAGTGTGGTGTGCGCACCGACGGGCCGAGCATGCTCGTGCTACGCGCTACTTCGCCCCGAGCCTCCGTGACCCTTCGTCTCTGACACGCCGTTGAGCTGAAACAGGTGATCAGCCTACAGGCTATCTGTGGGACTGGGACTTTAAACACCCGGGGTGCTTCATTAAGGCCTTTTTGCAGCTTGAAGGCGTTTACCTGTGTGAGCACAGATTCGGTGAGAGGAGGCAGTCATGTGCTCAGCAGGTGGGCCAGGGAGTCGGGGGTCTGCACGGGGCCAGATCTGACGTTAGATCAAGCTCGTAGAGGTGCACGCACGCGAGGAGCATGACTGCAGGCGGGAGGAAATAACTTTTGTAATCAATTATGTCCTAGACCGTTTGAATTTATAACTCCAAGGTGCGCTGCAGTAAAAAAGAGCAATTTAAACTAGGAGACATTACATGTGTTTCAGTTTATGCCTTCCCGCTAACACGAAAATTGGTACTCCAACAAAAGCCATAACTGAAAAATATATTTTATTACCTTAGGTGAAAACTAAAAAAAAAAAACACATGGCTGGAAATTGGGACACAGTTCAGAAAATATTATTTACGGAATAAGAAGTATTTTTGGTTACCAAAAAACTGGTTTATTTTCACAACGTATAAAAGTTACAGCCTCCTTTATCGCAATCCTCTTTATTTTATAACACTTTTAAATTTGTATGTAATGGCAAAAATGTCGGCTACGTGAAAAATTAGAGACATATTTTCAGTGTGATTTTTATGCTACAGAAATAGCACGGAATCACCAGAGAAGAAATACGAGACGACTGAGAGATGGAGAGTTCTGGCTGAAGGAAGGAAAGGCGCGCACTGATGGATTGCTTCAGAGCGGGCGGTGAGAAGCCAACGCGCATTCAGTCACGGCGTATCAGGAGTTGCGTGAGAGATTTCTGTATCTCACACGCTCCCGTAAATCACCGCTGAACAGTAGTAACTCAAAAGACTGAACTCTGAACACATCTGCTTTTGATTTTAGGGGCACACATCTGCCAGGGCTGGGACCACCTTTTAAGACAGCGAGAGGAAGAGAGGGAGAGAGAGAGAGAAGAGAGGGTGAGGAAGGAGGTGAGGGAGAGGGAATGACCTCAGAATCCCAGGTATAGCTCATCAGTTAGCGTGTGTACAGCCAACCTGAGCCTGGGTTTGCAGGAGTGCTCTCAGTGTATTTGTTTAAACTCACTTGTCATGCTCAAAAGGCTCAGGGTGAAGGCACCATGAGCGGGACCAGGTTGACACCTGATGTCAGATAAGGCCACCCAACGTCCAGGGATGTGCTTGGCAGAAAAAAACCAATGGTCAGTTATTTCAGCTGAGGAATCACCTTATGTAGGTAGGACTTATTTCAATAAAGTGGAAATTCAGTCAAGTTCAACCATCTATATCATTACACTGGTTAAAATCTGACAGAATAGATCAGATTACAGGAGGCTATCCGGGGTCAAGGCTATATCTATAGCAGTAATGATGGTATTCGAGGTTGTCACATTGCTGATAAACATAGCAGATCTGTATTGAGTGCGGACAGGATGATATGGTGAACAGTGTGAATAAGACGATCCATCAAGATGATTTAAAGCTCAGCAAATCACTGCAATGGCATGTGTTCATGTTCAGAGTGTTTCATGAAGCATGAGAATGTACACTAAAGAATGGGAACACGAAGCAAGCAAATGCCCTGTCACATGACCACTGCACTGTCTGTCACAACACAGCCAGTTTGTCCAATTAATACCAAATAAAAACTCCAGTTTTTGTGATGGCTGTAAGAAGCCTAAGCTATCAGGGCAACTTAAATGAAAGAAGGTAAAAGTAAACAGATGGATGTGTTGATTTCAGCTGGTACATGAGGGCAACTCCTGGTTAGATTTGAATTTGAAGGCTGAACAATTGAGGTTAGGGCTGCTGTCATGATGTCTTCCTTATAGTAAATTGTGTTCCTTTTAACATCATGCTCACCCATAAGTGTGACTCTGATTTGACAGTTGACATTTTTTAACATAAAAGGACTTCTGTTTTAACATTAAATTTTACATTTTTGCAGCACTTATCAAAGCATAAAGCAAAGTGCATTTCTGTTCGTGACAACTTACCAGGTTCATTGTGGTGAACTCTTTAGTTATGTTGGTATAGTATTTCTTTAAGAAAGTGAACACTATTCTGGCCTAACACCCTGCAAAGTAACTGGCAGTATGAAAAGAGCTATTGCTTCAATTACAAGAGTCTGTGTCAGTCACTACAGTGGTCTTCCGTGGTCTACCAGCTTGTTTGCTATTGCTGAGGTCACCAGTGCGTTCCTGCTTTCTAACAATGTACCAAACAGATGATTCTGACACACCCAATGTTTTGGCTATGTCTCTGATCAATTTATTCAGCCTCATGATGGCCTGCTTTACTGGCATTGACACTTATTTGGTCCTCAACCCTCAACTTGTAAACTTTATTATGCATCAACTAATGATGCAAGAGACTTAGCTGGCCAAGAAACAAGCAGCCAACTGTCTGATTCCTTTTGCTCCCCTAAAATTGGGGGACTATGTATAAAAAGGTCAGCAATTCCTACACAGATCACCCCCTCAAATTCCTCAAATCAAATTAAAGCTGACAGCCTGTATTTTAACATCATATTCATTGTTTTATTTCAAATCAATATACTCAGTATATATTCTCCAAAAAACAGAAAAGAAAAGATGACCAAAGGAGAGAGAGCACTGAGAAAGAGCAGACTCCTGTTGATAGGAATTGCTTGCTTAAGCTGAAGAACTCCAGACAGGGTCTGTGTTTAAAACAGCCCTGGAACAGTGCAGTGCACGTCAGATTCTAGGTCACACCCAGATTGATTAATGGCTTCTCACTCACAGAATAAACAAGTCCTGATGAGGAAACAAATGTGCATTTCCTGTCAATAAGACATGGGTATGAATAAACAGCACAAGTAAACAGCATCAGTCTCTTTTAAAATACCATTCAACTCTACAGCTAATTACCGACTGTTCTGCAAACAGCCACATGATGCTGAGTCCTTTTCGCCAAAAGAAAGGCACAAAGATTTATTCAATTTGTAGCATAATATGAATGTAGCATGAAACAGCATTACATAAAATGTGCATAATGTGACTAATCAGATTACATTTCGCCTAAGTGGTAACAGAGGGTGGTGGGCATTTGTTTTTCTTTGAATTTGTGCATCTGGCTAAAGTCCAGGCCACTTTGAAAAGTCTGAAAACCATTACCTTGCACTCACGGTCAAAAGTGCAGCAAGTAAGGCATGCTGTAGAGCAACGCCTGACCAGAAACGTGTGGGAAGAACTACAGCATATCGTGCAAAAATCCCAATTACAGCCTGACACATCTGTGCCGTGCAAGGCTTCTGGAGAAATGTGTCAAGTAGGAACACCCACACCGTCACTCACACCATGGAAGCCTGAGCCTCATTGCTCACACTGACGTGATTAGCTTGTTCCGGCATAGCGCATGTGTTCTTCCAGGAAGGGACCGAGCAATTATCCAGCGGGCACTTCTTCCTGCCAGTAGCCTGCACAATATTTCATTTCAGCAGAAAACTTTCTTTATTTACAAGGAAATAAGTATTTTTCAAAGGAGAGTTTTATGCCATTTATAATTTGCATGTCCTGGCTTAATGTGGTCATCTTTCTACATGTACTCACTTTAAATAGTTCAAAAGTGATTTAAAACTGGAAATTATTAATTATTATTATTACAGAAACATTTCATCAACAACTTAACCTGAGTAACATTTTTCAAGGAGGCTTCACAAATTCACAAATAAAATAAGAACCTGAAAGGCATTCAGGTTTGTTTTCAGTGAATAAAATGACGTGCACTGAGCAGAAATTGTTTTTAAAATGAGTTTAGGGAACATGCCCGACTGTCTGGCACATGGCACCTAACACCCTGTTTCAATAAAAATGGCAGGGTCCAGAGAAAGGAATCCCAAGACCCAAAGGGGAGTGAGTAGATTAGGAGGGACATACAGACATGCTGTCTTTTTGGTTGTGCAAAACACTAATTATCTGATCCATCTGCTCAACCGTTGCATGCTAAACTACAGTTTGCTGTAGGTGATGTGTCCCGGACACTAACGACACGCCGCCGCAGTGAGGGAAACATTTGTTGAGCATTATCTAAATGTCATCATGTCCACGTGACCTGAGGGTTGCCCTCTTCCTCCTCTCTCAAATTGTCAGACATGGCTGTACTCACCACAAAAGCAGACGGTTTGGCAGGAGCCCTGGAACGGAATATCTAGACGAGGCACTCCAAACAGCGTGATGTGTACGATGGTGCACACTGAATCCTGGCTGTACCAGCACAGGCAGTAGCTGGGAGTCCCAAGGTAGGACCTATTTTCTGGAGCATCATCCAGGGACTGAACATTTCAGCCCACTGAGTGTTCCCCACCTCAATGCTGAACAGCAACTCCTCTGGTCCTGTGCCAGGCTTTGCCAGTTCCATAAGTCACAGTAAATGAGATTCATGCTAGTGTATATCAGTGCAATACATTATGAATTGTATATATTGTATAAGCATATGCACCCAAAACGATTTAAAAAAAACTTTCACACTGACTTATGCTGCATAGGAAAAATGATGGATGTGAACATGGTGAAATTAATTTGACGCTTTCCATAACAATTTTTGGTAATTGGTATTGTTATTTGGTGTTTTGTTTTGAAACAAACAGCAATGATACATTTTGTTACTTTACTTTCAGCATGCACACGTGTTTTGACATTTAGGGAGTCAGACTCAGGAAGCCTGTAGTCCCGTTAGTCATATCACAGCCCTCAAGGGCTGAGAACTGCTGGTTGTCCACCCTGCCTTTACGTTGGAGTCATGTGTGAAGACAATGTGGCCAATCAGTGGCACTAATTCTTCAGTTAATTACCTGGGAGATAAGAAATCCAGGGCCCGATTTGGTTTTAAGACCAGATTTCAGTATCCATACAATAGCCAATTTCTCTCAAAGCTTTTAAGTGGACAGAGGCTATTTTTAAAAGCCATTAAAAGACCGTTGCTTTGTCTCTGTGGTTTCCCCACAGGTATTTATGTGGTGGGCAGGCAGCTTTGATAAGGCGCATAATAATGGTTCGTAAATCTATATCTGTCTCCATTCTTTGATATCCTTCCCACCCTGCATGTTCTCCTTGCACCTAAATATACAGCATTTCTCAGTCTCCTTCTACACCTAGACTGATGGGGTTTGGCCTGCTCCAAAGAAAATCAAAATGCCTTTAAGTTAGCTTTAATCAAGCCAATGATGTGCGTGTGTGTGTGTGTGTGCGTGCGTGCAAGAGAGAGAGAGAGAGAGAGAGAGAGAGAGAGAGAGAGAGAGAGAGAGAGAGAGAGAGAGAGAGAGAGAGAGAGAGAGATGGGGGTGGGTGAGGGGGCACAGTCTCAGTAAGTCCATACTTTTGCATAAACACTGAAACAAACATTTCAGTATCCATACAATAGCCAATTTCAGTATCCATACAATAGCCAATGTCCACTGTTCACAATCTTGAACTTTTCACTCATCATCTCTATGTGCAGGTCAATGTAAGAATCTTCCCTGAAAACATATTAACTAATATTTTAATATTACATTACAGGCATTTAGCAGACGCTCTTATCCAGAGCGACTTACACAACTTTTACATAGCATTTTACATTGCATCCATTTATACAGCTGGATATGTACTGAAGCAATTTCGGTTAAGTACCTTGCTCAAGGGTACAACGGCAGTGTCCTTACCGGGGAATCGAACCTGCGACCTTTCGGTTACAAGCCCAGTTCCTTACCCACTGTGCTACACTGCCGCCCTGATATTATATTATATCATATAATATGATATTATATGTTGTGATGTATGACATTATAGAATGTTTAAACATATGACAAATAACATGAATAATAAAATGTAAAAGTACCGTAAAAAGCACAGAGGAACTTCTTTCTCCCACTCACAATGCTATGAAGGAAGCTTGCAGAACAGGCTCTGGTAATGTTTAAAGTAACTGTCAAAAATGAGATTACATTCACGGTATTACAGTCATTAGCTTCTGCATAAAACCCTTTTTGGCAAACAAATATTAAACGGCAGGCGAAGCCTTGTGTATTCACTTTTGATAGAGGAGCAATGTGAATATGCAAAGTTTTCTGAAAGGAATAACAAAAAATGTGCAGCTCCATGACTTTAAAGAAAGTCTCTGTGATTTTTAGTATTCCCGACACAGAGCTATTGGTTGCGTTTTATATTGCTGTTTGTGGATGGTAGCCTGTGAGTTCACATTGCTGTTGTGTTGTTACAAGTTCTTAGTTCTCTCTGTAGACTATCTGTGTTGAGCTGGAACATCAGTTTAAAACCCTTATCTTATAAAAAGAATTCATAAAAACTTATATTCAATTCAGTTCAGTAGTTCAAAAAAATGTGTTTTGTTATAAAATAAAATCGTTCTATTTTTCTGTTAAGAGCGAGGTACATTCTTCACACACCTGTTCATCTTTGGAAGAAAAAAAAGAAGCATTAATTATGATCCACTTACCCACTGCTGTCCTTTTACAGGCACCATTGTGTCTGGTTCTTATTAATATGTGGCACGAAGTACCTCAGAAATAATTATAATGTGTTATGCTACTGAATAGCGTGAGGATCACTTGCAAATCGCATTATTGCCGTGTTAACACGGTAGAACTACGTCATTGAGGCAGACTGTGTCTAATTATGACCGGGCGCAACTGTACCGGACACCGAAACCACCAAAATAGTGAAATAATAGCGCCATCTTATGGCCATTGGCGAGTAATTAATATAAGTAATTTATGATTATTATCATTTCATTTATAATGGTTGTTGCACTGCTGGGTAGACAGGAACACAGTAGGTAAATAAATGACACATAAACACGGTCGGCTATGCTGTTCCCTAAATACAAGAAGCGCAGTGGTGACCGCACTTAATTGGATCTCTTCCTCAAGCCAAAAGAAACCGGCAAGATCCTTATAATTCTCAGCTGTTAGTTTGCTACTTTCCCCTCATTTATGTATGTGACAAAATTATATCTAAATCCATTAACCTTAGCCTACAATACAATTTAGATGTGGAGCTGACCGTCACTGAAAATAATTTATTGCAACTCCTGAAAGTCGGTAATTTGTGCCGCTAGGGATTCTGGGGTGCTAGGCTTCAAGATGTCTGACATGGAAGATGATTTCATGTGCGACGATGAGGAGGATTATGACCTGGTAAGGACTGAGCAAAATTAAAATACAAAGAACAAAATGCTGATCTAGGTTAGTCTTTCATAATATTAACATGTGGCTCTACAGCAAGTAGAGCAAGTACTCGATCAAGTTAACGGGAGTGCATAAAAGGCAGGGATGATGGATATCTGGCTAGCAGGCAGCTGCGAAATGTTTTGCAGTTACCAGCCTTCTCGTTTTTCAGTTGTCAATTTGTCGTATCGATAAAAAATAATTTGCATTGTAAACTGTGAATATAGTTATGCCTGGCTTTAATACTGTCTTTAAAGCCTCACTCTAGCAAATTGACCCGATTTAGCAAGGCCAGTGTAGCTCGCCTGCGCTACCTGCCTGACGCGCGGCTCGTTTAGTTTTAGTCTAGCTGCTGTTGGTCTAGTGTGTTAGTCTAATTAGTTGGACTAGGGCTAACGCAGCTTCACTAGACTATGCAGATTTATTTAGCGTGAGTCCCGAAAGAGTTTTCTTGTCGTGGCAACTATATATTTATGAATACATAGGCCTATCAATCCAGAATGTGTGTGCAACATGAACACTTGCAGGTGCATCGGGTGCCGGGTAACCTCGTTAGCTTGCAGGCCGACAAGTCGGGGTAGTTTCCTTGCTGGCCCGTTGTCTATCTAGCTAGACTAGATCTAAGAAATTGGCTAACGGAGAATTGTGACCATGACTGTTGACGACCATAGCTGTGCGTTTACAGCATGTAATATATTAGATAGTTGGGTAGCTGCTGTGCTAACTAACTTAGGTTGCTTTGCAGTTAACTTAGCGAGCTCGCTAACGTTAGACCTGTATTATTTAACTCCAGTTTACCAACTCTGTCGCTCGCAGCTTTTCAGTTAGCCTATGTAGTAATGGTAGTTCATATAGACAAGCGATAAATGCTTCACCAAAATTCCTATTAAAGAAACCAGACTTGGAAACCTAGTAGATGGCTGGACCTAACACACGTGATCCGGCCGACCAATGGTGTAACTTCATAACTCGGCCGACTAATGGTGTAACTTCATCACTCAGTCAGTCACAGACATTCACGTTTGTAGGGCTGGCCCCGCTGTTGCGGTCCAGCCAAAAACTACTTAGTCTAGTGTTTAACACTATAGACTAGCACCAGTGCGTCTCTGAGTGATTTTGGACCAACATTATGGACAAATGTAGCTAGTATTTTAAAAGTAACATTTTAAATGCACTTTCATTTAGCTTTGTTTATTTGTTTGTTTGAATATCATGTTTGAGGTGCATCCCAGATGCATTTTTATGTTTAATTCTTGTGATTTGATAACTGTAACTATGAGCTAATCCAACATAATCTCTGTCACCCATAGGAATACTCAGAAGACAGTAATTCCGAGCCCAACGTTGACCTGGAGAACCAGTACTACAATGCCAAAGCGCTGAAAGAAGATGACCCCAAAGTGGCCCTGAGCAGCTTTCAGAAGGTTCAGTACAGCCAGACCTTTTGATTGAAATCTTATGACATTGTCATCTCTGTTAATGACCTGTTTTGCCAGGATTAATTTCAAAATCCCAAATCAATGTGATGGCTGCCAAAAAAATAAATAAAATAAGCCAAGACCTTGTCATTGGACAACTAAACGAAGAGTCAATGCCCACATCACCAACACACCAAAACAAATAGTTCTATAAGGAAAATAAATAGTTTTTTTTTTGCTTAGGAATGATTCCATTTATCTGTCTGACAGATAGTTGCTTGTTTTTTGAAGTCAATTCAATATTTTAAAAAATTCTAATTGGAATTTCTCTTCCATTAGTCTTTGAGAAATTAGTGACAGCAATTTGGCTGATAATGATGTACAGTTAGTCCTGCCGAGAGCTGCTTGTGGCAGATGTGGTAAAGGTGTTTTGTGTTTCCTTGTTGACAGGTCCTAGAGCTTGAAGGAGAAAAGGGAGAATGGGGCTTCAAAGCACTGAAACAGATGATAAAAATCAACTTTAAACTGGTAAGAACAATTTTGAACTTAATCCTTAATGGAATGTGGACTTGACCGGTTTAATTAGTATTTGCGTGTCATTTGTTTTCCCAACATAATTTTTTAAAGTCACTATTTTTGATGAAAGTCTAAAGCTGGATCAAAAGGAGAATAGGCATTGTG
Organism: Anguilla rostrata; assembly: GCF_018555375.3. Classification (NCBI taxonomy): domain Eukaryota; kingdom Metazoa; phylum Chordata; class Actinopteri; order Anguilliformes; family Anguillidae; genus Anguilla; species Anguilla rostrata. Next base: position 23,672,458 of record NC_057948.1, read on the forward strand.
GTTGTAGTGGGTTGATCATTGACTGTTTATGATCATTGACCGTGCATCTGCACGGGGAAAGACTCTCTGGTTTCTCTAATGTGGTATGGGTAATCCCAAAGCTGTGATGAAATGCTGTGTAAAATGAACTGGCCTCACCATTGAATAATATATTCAAATGGACATACACCCAAAGTGATATGATGTACATGCCTATGTGTATGATTGGGCAGTATATGGAGTATATCCGTAAAGCAGCGCTTGTGTACCCTATGTCGGTCCACAGCCAAACTTCCCTGAAATGATGAACAGGTACAAGCAGCTGCTGACGTACATTCGGAGTGCCGTCACCCGGAATTACTCTGAAAAATCCATCAACTCCATCCTGGACTACATTTCCACCTCCAAGCAGGTGTGTATTGAGATTCCTGTATTGAATAAAGATCTGTTCACGCGGGACTAGTATTACCTGGGGACCTCATGTGATTTAGAAATTACCCCCCCACGTCTGTTTTGTGCGGTGTATTCACACGGGATAAGCAAAGTCTGTATTTTACTCAAATTTACTGACATTATCCCTCCGGATATGATTGAAAATGCCAAGGCTCTGCTCTGCGTAACAGTAAAATACGACCCCAAATCACCGAGATGCTGATTTGCACGGGACTAATATTATCACATGACCTCTGTGTTTGGCGAAATGTGGTAGGTAATTTGCGGTGGAATTTTTTCTTTATAAATTACGGACATGGCAGATTCGCACGGGATTAAGATCACAGACGACCTCCGCAATTATTACAAGTTACTAGAGGTCCCCAGGTAATACTAGTCCTGTGCGAATAGGGCTTAAGTTTGTCAATCTTGTTTTCATGTTAGTCCTTGTCCCTGAGGATGCTTGAAATGTAGGCCTAAGTCACTTATGCAAATCACTTAGGCCAACACCTGGTCTAAGTCTGATGACTTTTCTTATGAGCAGAACGGGTCTGGTCTCAATTGTCTTAACATTTGTAGGGAGTAAAATGTGAATTTTGAAATTAGTCCCTGTTTTTGGGCCTTGGAAAGTTGTGTGTCTCACCTTTAGAATGATGTGGAATTTTTCCATTCCATTACACTACATCTATTTAGTAGACGTAGACTTCTATCCAAAGTGACGTACAATAAGTGCATACCGAAGGTCGTCGGAACTACTACAAAACACAGGTCCGATAAGATACTCATTAACAGTAACAGTTATTCATAGCCATGAACACATTAAGTCCAGTTCACACATTAAGCATAGGCTAGGTCAGAAATCTATGGCAAACTTTTAGAACTTTTATAATTTATCTTGCTTTTTTCATGCTTTTTTTATTTTCTCCCAACTTGGAATGCCCTGTGGTATCTTTAGGCTTCTTTCGCTGCGGCGTTGTGTTTTCCTAGTTCGGCTGATTGCAGACCAGATGTCTTTGAAAGTGTGAGCTGCCATCTGCTGCTCCTCCTCACTCCCCAGTCCTCTGGCTGAGCTCTGCAGCCAGTGTGCTGATGGGCTGTCTTCCTGATGCGTAGCTGCTGCATAACTGACACAGGCAGACTGCAGGGCTGTCATCCAGCAGAGAGGGTTTCCACTGAGTAGGAGATTGGGGTCATAGGGAATCCCCCTCTGGCTGGCCTCCCAATTCTGCTTGGCCTCCCTCAGAGCTAGCTTGGTCAGGATTCAATGCCAGTCTGCCAGGCACATAGTCTTAGCAAGGGCTCAAGTTTTAGGTCAAAACAGCGTAGGATAGCATTTTATGAGAAGTGGTTAATTAGTCCATGAAAAGATTTCATCCATTTCCACTAAAGAAAGCCATATTATTTATGAATGAAACTGCTTCAGTATGACTCTGATCATGTTCAAAACTCAACATTCTACAGGGAATGTCAGCACTTGTTTCTTCGGGACAATGAAGATAACATGATTTTTAAAAAAATGTATCCTTTTTTTAATAAAATGTGTCCACAGATGGACTTGCTGCAGGAATTTTACGAAACCACCCTGGATGCCTTGAAAGACGCCAAGAACGACAGGCTGTGGTTCAAAACCAACACAAAGGTAAATGTGCATTTGTTGAGCACAGTTTGATATTAAATAAGTCTATCGGAGTGTAGTATGTCTGTGGAATATTTCTCTTTCTCCACATGTTCATGGCACCTGATGGAGACCCTACAGCAGTTGAAGCATAAATAGAAGCTCTTGAGTTGAAAGGAAGTCTTAAAAATAGGTGCTCTGACTTATTTATGTGTATGTTTGATTTATTGCCTTGTTTTTGATACACATTTCCAATTGGCCCATTCAAGCTGGGAAAGCTATATTTGGAACGGGAGGAGTTCGGGAAGCTCCAGAGAATTCTCAGGCAGCTCCACCAGTCCTGTCAGGTAAGATGCCTCCATTGTAGTTTGAAAAGAAAATACTTAAATTGGGTGTGGGGCTGAGTACACCATTCAAGCTTGTCATTTAAGCCTTACTGGAGATATTCTATCAGTCCAAATCTAGCGCTTTCCTAAACATCCATGGGGAGACTTTGTGAAGTAAATGAACTGAAATGGTGCAAATTGTTTTCCCTCTGTAAGGTGATTGTGTCAGCTGCAGGGGGCGTAGAAGTAAGTTTCACATTTGGGGAGGGCACACATTTGCTTACACATTTGTGTGTGTTTGTGTGTGTGTGACGTGATTTGGCCTGGCCTTGTTCAGACTGACGATGGTGAGGATGACCTGAAGAAGGGCACCCAGCTGTTGGAGATCTACGCTCTGGAGATCCAGATGTACACATCACAGAAGAACAACAAGAAGCTAAAGGCGCTGTACGAGCAGTCCTTACACATCAAATCTGCCATCCCCCATCCCCTCATCATGGGAGTGATCCGAGGTACTGATCCCAGTTCAGCCTCCTGCTTAATGTTTTCAGTTCATAATGGTAATGGTAATACATTTTATTGTATTTGCGCCTTTCTGGGTAAGTTTAGTTATGGTCTGTCTCTGTCCGCTTGATGCCTTAATACCTCTGCTCGACTGAAAAAGATCAAAACAAACCAAACGTGTTGACTGTGATTCTTAGACAGTAGTTTGTTTTCTTAATTCAGTACATGCGTTTTAATATTGATTTAAAATAAATCTTGAGCTGGCGTTGCTGTTTAACATTCATTGAAAATGGGCACAAAAGCATGTCATAAGTGCTCTGTGGTCAGGATGATGATTGGCTTCTGTTCTCTTACTACACAACCCCCCACATCTCACAGGTTTTAAGTTTTTTCTTGTTTTCTTTCAGAATGTGGAGGTAAAATGCACTTAAGAGAAGGAGAGTTTGAGAAGGCACACACAGACTTCTTTGAAGCTTTCAAAAACTATGATGAATCGGGGAGCCCCAGACGGACCACGTGCCTGAAGTACTTGGTGTTGGCCAACATGCTGATGAAATCGGGAATAAACCCTTTCGACTCGCAGGAGGTAAGAGCTTTGCCCTCGGGATTCTGCTCAATAATGCATTGGGCTCCTTCCAATATCTCAGTTTTGTTTGATTTTTTTAAATGATTTTTTTTATTTTCATTGAAGGGATAGGGAGAAGTGGGCCGTGCTTTTGAAGAGGTGTTCATTTTGAATACAACATTATGGGTCATTGTTTAAAAAATGGTTGGAGAGCTCTTCTACAGCTTCAGAAACTAGTTGAATGATTACGCTACAATGAATAATAACCAAATTGCGTTGTTGCCGTTCTCGTTGTTAGTGTTAATCAGTTTAACCATCAGGGTCCAAGTTGAACTATGCGGTTGTTCCCTGTACTTGGACCGGTACTTCTCTCTAGGGGTTTTGTCATACTTGTTCCTGGTTATGGTTATACACTTTGTTGTACGTCGCTCTGGATAAGAGCGTCTGCCAAATGCCTGTAATGTAATGTAATGTAATGTAAAATTGCAGCCAAATGAATTGGCTTGCCATTGCATTTGTCTCTTGCCGACTTAGAATAGAATAACTAAATTTTTTCCACAGGGGCCTTATAAATAAACCATTTACATAAATTACATCAAGAAATAAAATTAAAGAAACTGCATTTGGAGATTGCTAAATTCAATTACTGTTTTTACCAATTATAAATTAAGAATTCTATTAAGGAAGTTCTAGTAAGAACTTCCATACAGAAGTTACATAGAACTTATATAAATTACTTAAAATCAGGAATTGCTAAAATATATTTTGCTAAAATATATTTAAATATGTTATGACTAAACCAAACTAATTAAACATTAAAATTAAGGTTTTGTGTCATTCATTAAGCAAACAGATCTTGGCACAATGTTGTTGAGTGGTCTGCTTGTTTTAAAGGATGGGGACCTCAGTTGTCTTCTTAATGGAATGATCCCACGGATGATGCAACCAGTTGTCAGATCAGGTCTGGTTTTCTAAGTTCCATGGCTGTCATAGGTTCTGTACTACCAAGAGCATCTGTCCCATCCTGTCCAAACAGGGGTACCCCTACATTTATTTTTGAGTCAAGTGCTTTAAAGTTGTGGCTTGTTTTATGATCGCTTACTCTCATAAGCTTTCAGCTAACAAGCAGCCTGATTATCTGTAGGGCTCAGTGAAGGGAAACAAGCATTACTTTGACAATATAAGGAGATTTTGGTATGCGTTGTATTTTTTATGTTGAATTGAATGTTTCCCTTTTTTAGGCCAAGCCTTATAAAAATGACCCAGAGATTCTTGCAATGACAAACTTAGTGAGGTAAGGATGCCTTTCCTGTGTGTACGTGCCTATGTGAATACATGGGAGTGTTTTTTTAAGAATTCTCTCGTTATACTTCACCTATATTAGACTTACTGACATGTTATGTTTTTTGTGTGTAAGGAGTAGCAGCTAAGTACTAGTAGAAAGCATAATTTCACCCTTTCTCCTTCAGTACTATGCTCTGTTGTCTTCTGCCTGCTCTTGCTCGTAGCAGATAGAAAAATGTGCCCTCTTAGCCTGTATCCTCTCGTTTCGAATCCATTTGGGCTCGGTTGTAGAGGTTGTGCTGCTGCTTTTTTTGAGAGAGAATTGAGCATGTATGTATTTCAGTACCCTAAATGTTTGTGCCATTTCTGAGGGACTTGCAGCGCAAGAATTGTGCTGATGAACGATTGTGTCTTTTCCCAGCTCCTACCAGAATAATGACATCACCGAGTTTGAGAAAATTCTGAGAACAAACCACAGTAATATAATGGCCGACCCCTTCATACGGGAGCACATTGAGGGTGAGTCTGCGTGTCTTCAGACACCACAGCCCTCATCTTGCACCTGCACACTTTACCTCTGTTATTCTGTACACCATTTCCATTGTCTAATTTTATGAATTGTGTAAGATGTTGATGGATATGAATTTGTCTGAATGTGTGTCCTTTTATTCCCCTTTCACAGAGCTGTTACGGAATATCCGAACGCAAGTGCTTATCAAATTAATTAAACCTTACACTAGAATTCACATACCTTTTATTTCTAAGGTAAGAGCGATGTTGTTTCACTCTGGCCTGTTCTGTTGTGTCTACTCAGTCGTTTTAAGAGCAGTTTCTCCATTTAGGAGATGTCACTATCTCAGTGCACCCTCTTTCTCTTCTCTACAGGAATTGAACATTGACGTTGCAGATGTAGAAGGTTTGCTTGTACAGTGCATTTTGGACAAGTGAGTTGTTTCCTAAACCTTGTGAAAGTGAGTTAGTGGTGAATTTGAGATGGGAAAATGCTCTTCTTCCTTCCTATACTGCTCAGACTTAGTTCCTCATATTTTAAGGCAGTTGCAGTTACTTGGGGGGAAAAAAGGGAGCTATGCAAATCATTCAACATTAGCGTTGTTAAATTTACCCACACTGTTGATTGCCATCCCAAAATGGAGGGTTATCAGCCTTGTAAGGTGAATATTTTGGTTGTTAGCAGGATGCAATGGGAAACTTGACTTTTAAAGACAAGTTGTACTAACTGCAATGTAAACTGAGCATGGGAATGACTAGTATACAGTATGAGCTGCATGCAAGGCATCCTTTCATAGATGCCATTGGCCAGATAAAAGAAAATGGTGATGGGAAAATGATTCATTCCTCCCTTGGATTCTAAGGAATATTGATATTAATAATTAATGGATTAACTAAAATTTATCTGATTAATTCAGTAAATTAGAAAACAGAACAAGCCCTGTAACTGTTAGGTTGCAAAATTTTGGTTTGAGTCCTGGGTGTGGCCTTTCTGCAAGCTACTTTATCTAACTTGCCTCAGTAAGTATCCTGTGTATAAACAGAATAATGTGTAAAATGCCAGCCATCTAACCAAACTGGGGAAGTGATTCTTCTAGGCAAATGATGCTGATTTGTGTGGTAATTTAAACTTTTCCATTTCAGTCTTTCTCGCCCTGAAATCATAATACTGACCCCCTTGTGATTTTTACACCCAGTATCTTTCTTCATTTCTTACTCAGCACGATCAATGGCCGAATTGACCAAGTCAACCAGCTGCTGGAGCTAGACCATCAGAAGAGGGGCGGGGCCCGTTACTCTGCTTTAGACAAATGGACCAATCAGCTCAATTCTCTTAACCAAGCCATTGTGAGCAAGCTGGCTTGATTGACACAAAATGATACTTTAGGCCAACCCAGTGATGTTGGCCTTGAACAGACTGCTGAAGGGGGCGACTGCTGTTGGGCTGATGTGGTCTGGACAGCTTGGGCTTGACTGCTGTGCTGTCTCATATTGGCTGGTTTCCATTTCGCTGCTGCAGTTTTGCATCCAGAAGAAAAACAACCAAAATTCTGGATCTGTTCAGGATTTGTGCTGCAATTTGGGCCCTTGCCAGTGTGTTTTGTACAGCGCAAGACCATGGAAGGCCAGGAAAGGAAATGTCCTCATAATTTTACGCACATTCACTGATGTTTTTTTAATGAATTCCAAATTTCTTTTATCTGTAGAATATGAATAAACATCCACCTGCAATAACCTGGAATACAAACCCCTTTGATAGACTTTTTCAGCTTGTGTAAATTGTCGTGTTTCCTGTGTTCTGCAAATTTCAGGTTTCTGAACCAGCAGTTTTCTGTAGTATGAAAGGTCTCCCCTCATTTATGGGACACTGGCCCCTTTAGATGTCAGGCAGCAAATTAAAAAATGTGAGGATAAAATTGCATACCCCGCCTTTTATTGATTTTTCTTTATCATGGACATTAAAAGAAAAAAAGAAAAGAATCATCAGATTTTCATTGTCATTCTCATTTTTTAAAATATAGAAAATGTACTACATGAGATGAAAATCTACAAATAAAATTAGCATAACATCTTATTTAATACTCCCCAATAGCCCCTCATATTCATCAGTACAAGGTGTGTGTTAAATGGCTCAGCCCTACTTTGAAGCAGAGCGATTCTCTACTGGAAATACCACATTGCGGGATGTTGTGCAATTTTGAGCAATGAGTTCCAGTACAGCCAAGTCTGACAAGTTCCTTCCCGGTTGACAAGACAAATGTGTGAAGCGTTAAAAAGCCTCCAGGTATCAGAAACACAAGTTGAATATAAATACAAAGTAACTCTAAGGCCTGGGTTTTCGATACTGTGCAGTCCTTGGCCAGATTTAATATGCCAAAGACTGATTTGGAAAATTATTTCAAAGCATAAACCCTTTTAAAAAAATATATATATATATATATAACCTTTTCTCATTTATACCAGTGGTCCCCTGGATTTCTGAACTGAGTGGGATTTTCTGGATTAGAAAAGGTTGAAACCCCCTGCTCTAAGGGACAGACTGCAAATTGATAATTTGCTTTTATCATTTGGCATAATTATAGTAGGCACAGTTTTTAAAATTTGTCCCGTAAGCAATTGGAAGACAAAATCCTATATTCATTCCATAGATTTATATATGCAACTATATTCGCTCTAATTTATCTGGCCTTTTCAAGATTATAGGTGACAAGTTAAAGGCAATGTCCAAAAGCGAGTGCCAGAATGTCACCTCATAGTATTGGGATGGCAGCTATGCCTTCCACCAACTTACAGCTTGGCGGGGCTTGTCCCATACCTACATTGCTGTGAAAAATTATTTTATCATTTCCTCTGTTATTGCATATTTGTCACACTGAATGGTTTCAAATCTTTGTCTATAATTACATTTTATCTAAAGGGAACCTGAGTGAACACAAAGTACATTTTAAAAATTGTTTCATTTAATGAAAACACCCACCCTTTTTCACAACACCCATGTGAAAAAGTTTTGAACCTTACCATCGGAGTGAAGTTGGAACCACAAATTTTCCACAAGCACAATATGCCATGATCAAAGGAAATTCCAGAAGAGATGTGAAAAAAAAATGTTGAAATATATCAGTCTGGGAAAGATTACAAATTATTTTCTAAGGCTCTGGGACCACAGTGAACCACAGTGAGAGCCACTGAACCACAATGAGAGCCATTATCTCCAAATAGAGAACACTAGGAACATTGGTGAATCTTCCCAGGAGTGGCCGGCCTGCAAAAATTTCTCCAAAGATGCAGCGACAACTCATCCAGAAATTCTGAAATGATCCCAGAAGAGCATCCAAAGAACTACAGGCCACTATAGCCCCAGCTAAGGTTAGTGTTCATGACTCCTCAATGACAAGCAACTGGGCAAAAATTGGATTCATGGGAGAGTAGCAAAAAGGAAACCACTATTAACCAAGACAAACATCAATGCTTGTTTCACATTTGTGACAAAGCACCTGGATGCTTTTTGGGATAATGTTCTATGGACAGATGAGTCATAAGTGAAACTTTTTGGACGACAGGTCCCATTATGTTTGGCATGAAGCAAATGCAGAATTATGCAGTAAGAACATGTCAACAGTCAAACATGGGGGTGGGAGTGTGATGGTTTGGGGATGTTTGCTGCCTCGGAACCTGGACGCCATCATTGAAGTAACCATGAATTCTGCTCTGTCCCAGAAGATTTTTTATGTCTTCTCATTTGTCTGTGAGCTGACGCTGAAGCATAATTGTGTTATACAGATAGACAATGATCCAAAGCACAAAAGCAAGTCCACATCTGAATGGTTTAAAAGAAACAATAGTAAAGTTTTTGTGTGGTCTAATCAAAGTCCTGCCTTGAACCCATTGGAAATGCTGTGGCAGGATCTGAATCAAGTAGTTCTGCAAAGAGGAGTGGGCTATAATTTCTCCACAGCACTGTTAAAGACTGATATAAAATTTAGTTGCTGCTGCTAACAACAGTACAACTAGTTAAGTTTATGATAGGGGTCCAGTAGGTATTCGTTGTGATATGGTCCGGTGGGTAGGCCTACTGTTCGCATTGGGACTGGTGCCATAATGCTGCCGGGTTTTGGTTCCCAACCCTATTCATGACTCTGGCCGCTACCTGACTACACTGTAGGCCCTTCAACTTCAGACTACAATTTCAGGCTTTGCCCAGCCACATGTATATTTAAATATTTAACACAGCTGAATTGCATAGTAACATATTAATAAATGATTGGCATTTCACACTTTCAAGTGACAAATAATTTGACCACATTCTCTTCGGATGCTAAGATTAAAAAACACAGGGCTAAATTACATTAAATTTTTTTAGGAAACATTGCGTAGCATTGCTTTGGAATAGAGCTTGTTTAATTTGGAGATAGCCGATATGGTTTGTTATGACTTCATTTTGATATCAATAGTTTTAACGGCAGGCCAACAATTTGCAAGTTTCAATCATTGATTTATCGATAGTGCTTTGTATGAGTGAGTAACATTTTTTGCACGTTGGAAACGCTTTTTTTTGCTGAGATTATACAAATACGGAGTCTGACGTGAATTTTTGATCCCTTGTAGCTTCCGTACCATATGACTCTCCGCCCATTCATTTGTCTGCGTTCTGTCTGTAAAAAGAAACAGCTGGCTTTTTAGCTAAGTCCAGGAAACGTGCGCAGTTGCTACCAGTAGCGGTAAGAACTGGATGTGTTTTTGCACTGAGCGCATAGAATTGACCATGCTGAAAATAACATGCTGACATTAGCCGCGCTCTAGAAGCGGGTCTGTCACGGAACCGGTCGGTGACTGACATGGACCATAGCGACAACAAGGTAAACAGGATTGTAAAACTTAACGTTGAAATGGATTTTAGTGTGGTAGGTTCTAGTAAGCCAGGTAGTTTGCTAACGTTTTCTAGGCCGAATGTGACAAGTCCGCCAGGTTACTTATTGCCGCAAAGACATATTCGGATCAGTTCATATCGCAAAACATTTCTTTGATGTCCACTCGCTGTAACATAAAACCATCTACGCAGGGCGAGATGGTGGGCTCGCTATCACTGTCTGCGACCATGTTGCTGGTGCGACTTACCCATATGTAGCTTATATGTGCTATACAGCTTGCAAGCTAACAGTGTCCAGGAAAAGCTTTATCCTTTTGTTTGACTAAATAATGATGCTTATTGAGTTTGCAACGTGTTTCAACAGATCCTTACACTTACTGTTAGTTTGCGGGCTATATCGCCTGTCAATTGTTTCAGTAGTTGTTAACTCAAATGCATCAACTCGAAAGAACATTACGGGTATAATTAGCTAACTAAGGTATTAGAATTTGATTTACTGAAAATTCCCAGTTAAAGAAAGATTGCCAAAAAAACAAACAAAGCTGTTGCTATTAAGGCGTTAATAGATATTCCTTTAAAATGCACGAGAGTTGCCACACGGTGCTTAGATGACGTATTGTTGATAGCTTGGTGTAATTCAAGTATGTCTGGTCTGTCTGCATTAATGGGATTCTTATGACGTTCCCGTGAGCCTGCTCCGTAAACAGGGAAACAGTTTCACTGTGTAGCGATCAGTACGGTGTGTACCGGTGCTCCACCAAGTTTCACCCGTATCAATATTTTAGAAATATTTCAGTTGGGTTCATTAACATTAGAGGTTGGTGTTTGAGGTTACTGTAACGGTACAGAGACAGAACGGTTGCATTGTTTATCTGTTCTTTTTTCAGTCCCTTGTTTTCCCCACACTACCTCGACAGTGGTATGGGCATGAGATCACATGACTGTGTGACTGGACACATGTTTGTCATGAAACCTTCAGAAATAAGTATTAATGGCAGCAGAAAATGATTAGCCGTTAGGCCAGATGCAACAGTTGTCAGCGTGGACCTATGCACTTTACCGGGTGATATTCTCCCTTTTAGTTTTACGTGAAACAACTGGGCTGTGTTACAGCCGTGGGAGGGAATATAAATTGACTTGTCTTGCTGATGGCCCAACAACTGTTTTCCATCACAACGAGGATTGTTCCTTTTTTAAGGGGGTTCCCTTTCCATTTATTCAAGCTTACAGCTCACATGCTGATTTTATGGACTGTCTGTTATCCCCAATGTGATGAACAGTAATGACCATGACCTCTCCCATAAACACTCTGCAGAATGACAGTCCATATATGCCTGTATTTAGGACATTTACATGGGAGAAGAGAAAGATGATATTTTTTGAAGCATTCAGACAAAAAACCCAAAGATGCTCTGTCTGCACTGTGTGTGTGCGTGTGTGTGGTGGGAAAGCAGATCATGCTGTGGGATTGTGTGAATATTGTTGTGTCATACTGATGGACATTAATTAAATGATGTGGTGTTGGACATATTACACATCAGTGAGCCTTTCCAGGTGTGTGTTTTGATTTCTCGGTTTGTTCTGGCCTCATATGTACGCTACTGTCAAATTGTGTGGTTTGTGGCCTTTTGAAAGCCTCAGCAGTAGGCTATTACCCTGATTCATGTTCAAGGAACAGTTGCATCTTTGCAGTGATTTTACTCCAGTCACCAGGAATATGGGCTAAAAATCTGAAGCATTCAACTAGTTCAATTAATAAATGTATTTAAAACAAATCCAGTCAGCAGCTGACAGAGGCACAATCAGCAAGGCTGACAGTCTGACCGAACAGCTGGTATGAAAAAACCTCCGCCTGTTTTCCTGTGTCATAGCTCTGAAACCAGCAGACCATAGAATGCTTCTACTGTCCTACTCTATTAACCTTATGTAATGCTTTCTGTCATACCTGTTTTGACACCACAAATAAGAGGAATGCTCAGAGGCTGCCCACGCATTTCTGCTGAATGCAATAAAAAGTGCCTTGACACAGAGACCTGAAATACTGCGCTATTAATAACAGCCAGCGTAGACACGTTTGCTGTCTCCCTTAAATCATAATTCCCAGAAAGCAATGGATGGACATGTATTATATAAGCTACGTCCTGTCTTTCTTTGTGAGGTTTTGATATTTCTCTGAAGATTATTTCTTTATGAGCTTTAATTGGATATCTAATTGATTGGATTTGGTCACTTATCTTGGTTTTTTACTACAGTTCTTCAGAAGTAAGTAAGCAGATTGAAGGATCAGAAGGGTCTATTTAATATGGATTCTTCCAGGTTTAGTTTAGCCTGTGTCTGTGTGTGTGTGTGTGTGTGTATGTGTTTAAAGTATGATGTGTGTTTTTGTAGAGAGTGTGTTTGTGTGTCAATTTGTGTAAAATGTGTATGTGTACCCTGTGTGTGTGTGTGTGTGGCAGTTGTGTTGGGTGGTTTTGGGTAAAAATGCCTGGCTTTGATTGGTTGTGCATCTGGCAGGATGTGAAGCTGTCCGCTGAGGTGGAGCCTTTCATCCCGCAGAGGAAAGGAGGAGATGTCGCCCCGGTGACCATGAACTGGTCCAGAGAGGGGGGAGGGGCAGGAGCAGAGGCCACTCCCATCCCAAGCTACCTCATTACCTGCTTCCCCTTTGTCCAGGAAAACCAGCCTAACAGGTATGCCCCCTTTTTCACTGCCAAACACTCACAACATCAAATTGTGATGGGGTGGTGGGGGGGGGGGGGTGTGAGGTTATAGAATCATGAATCATGAATCAGGAGTGGTTCTTTATTGGGCCTGTGGTCTGCTCATGCTCATATGGTCGGATGTTCTCAAGGGAATTTGGGATTTTATGCCTGACAGCTGCATTTCATTTTCCATAAAGTATTACAGATTTGTTTTTGTGTGAGTTGTCTGTCTGATAGTATCAAGAGGATTGTTTTTTTATGGAGAAATAGGCAGAGAGGAGTATATTGTGTATTTGTGCTGCTGAACGAGCATAGAGTGTTAATGTGTGCCATGAGGGCCGGAACAGGAATCGGCACGCTCATATTTCCATTTGGTGAGGGCTGCTGCATCCTGCACACTGCCACAGTTACTTCCCTTCCTCTCCATTCTGAATGTAAGGAAGTGGCTGATATGGAAAGTAATCAGCTAGACTGTGTGTGTATAGTGTGTGTATAGTGTGTGTGTGTGTGTGTGTGTGTGTGTGTGTGTGTGTGTACATGTATGTGCTTGTGTGTGTGTGTGTGTCTATGTGCATGTCTGTATGTGCTGATGTGTGTTTGTGTGTGTGTGCAGCAGGTACTCTCTGTGCACTGGGGATCCTCGCTGGCAGCAGCCCAGCTCTGGTCCTGGGGGACCGTACCTGGCCTACCCCCTCCTGACCTCCCCCCAGGCCCCCGTGTCCAGTGACTATGCCTATTACCAGCTACTGCCAACCCCCTGCTCGCCCATGATGGGGTTCTACCCCCCCTTCTCCACGCCCTATGGAGGGCCCCTGCAGACGGGCGTGGTCAGCCCCATGCCGGCTGACTGCAGCGACCGCCCTCTGCCCCCCGGACAGGAATTCAGTGTAGCCTGTCAGAGAGGGAGAGGCACCCTACAGACCCCTGTGCTACCCATGGTGAGGACTACCACACTGTACATGCACACACATGCGCACACATGCACATACACACACACACCACACATACACACTATACACACATGTACATGCACACACACACATGCACACGCCGCCCACACACGCACTCCACACACACACACACACATAGTACATACACACGCACACATGCTCACACATCACAGATTATAAATACACACACATACACGCAGCGCACAAACACATGCGCACATACACGACACACTATACACTCACGCACACAAATCCGAAGTATAGATGAGCGTTATGAACACCCGTCTGGTCAGTTTGATCTGACATTTCTCAGTGTCGTCCTTACAGCAGTTCTCTCAGCCAATGAGAGCCAAGAGACCGCCCATGAGGAGTGTGGCGGTTCAGAAAGAGACTGGAGTGTCGGGCCCAGGCAGCAGGTCAAAGACGGTCCTTCTGGTGGACGCCACTCAGCAGACCGGTATGTGAACATTAGGACCGTAACGGGGAACGCGGTCATGCCCACGCCTACCCGCTTCCCCACCCACTCTCAGTGCTGAGAGTGCGTTCTGTACACAGGCAGAAAAAGACTTAATGCATCAATACAGAGCTCACACACTCCTTCAGCTCCATTCTCTTGACTCCTAAAAAAAAAAAACTGTAAACCAGAGATCCCTTTACACAGCTGGAATGTATACATGTTCAAGTTTAGGCATTTAACTGGTTGCTCTTACCCGGAAACCGTTTCACAGCGTACACTTGGATTGAATTACATTAATGTGTACGGCTGGGGCAATTACTGAAGCATTTCAGGTTTTAAGTGCCTGGCTCACAGGTACAAAGTTCGGGGTGAAGTTTGTAATATAGTTTTCCTGCTGTGTGCTGGCTCAGTGATTACCTTGCAGATTTAATGAAAATTTTATTGTTTTATGGGCTTTGAGACAGTAAGAAGTTCTCCCTAAACTGAATACATCCGAGGAGAAACTGAAAAGCCAGCGTGTCGTGCATAGTTGTGTTGTGCATGGCCCAGTTCATTCCAAAGCCCTGATCTGCTCCGCTGGAGAGTTTCAGGAAGTGCGCAGTTTCTTTTCCCTGTGAAGACGAGGCTGCGCTGCTTCTCGACACCTAACTGCGCAGGCATTCGGGGAATGCGGGGGGGTTGAGTCAGAAAGGCCCGCGTTGCGTCGCAGAGCGGAGGCTGCGTGCGTGACGTCCTGACCCGTGCTCCCCTCAGATTTCCCGGCGGAGGTTGCCGGGGCGACCCTGTCGGAGAGGGCCAGCCCGCTGCTGTGGAAGAGCCGGGTGCGGCGGAGGCGGGCGTCTCCCCAGGTGACTGAGTCGTCCAGCGAGCACGCTGCCAACGAAGCAGACATCGACAGCGACAGCGGATACTGCAGCCCCAAACACAACCAAACAAGATTGGGCCTCCGCCCCCCTGACCCCGCCTCTACTACAGTATGCCCCGCTCAGCACACTCGCTGAACACTAGTCTCGCTAAACACTGCCTCACTGCGCTTGGCGCTCTGAAACACACGAGCTCACTGTACACTGCATTATGAAACCCCATCTCACTGCACACTGGAACACTGCAGCCTCGCAGTGTTCTGGAATTCTCTGTGTTCTGGAATGTCCTGTACTTTCACTTCCTGTTTGCTCAAGCGTCCCGTTAAGTATCACATTTTTTGCAAGGTACAACAACCTTTTAAGAGAGAACATACCGTGTGGTTGTGCAATGAGTGATCTGGAAAAATGTCGAAAGCATTTATCCACCAGGCCTGGGATAAATTGCACTCCAGTCCTGGAGGGCCTGCAGTGTAAGCAGGTCTTTCTAGTTTTCCAGCATTTGCATGTTTAATTTAAGTCACTGATTCGTTAAAATGTGTATGCACATTTGAAAGTGATTGAAACTATGTCACACAACAACTGCAGACACTGGCCCTTCAGGACACCTCTTTTGACACCTCTGAAGTTGAGGGAGACATAATGCCTATGAAAGCAGACTGTTTTTTTCAGTCTTGTTTTGTTTCTGTTTTCTGCAGGGAGTTGAAGCAGGCGTAATGACCGGTGAGCTCACTTTGTGTGTCTTCTGTGGTTAAAGATATATTTGAGCAGCTGTAAATATCCTGAGCTTTGCTTGCTGATTTGCATTGTTTGTGTGCAGCCTTGAGCTGGGTGAACATGGCCTCACAGAAGCCTTGGATGAATCGGAAGGCCGCCTTTCTCCGAGCTGGAAGCGCACCTGAGCCAAGAAGCTATGCCCAGGTAAAGGTCCCATGCGCAGGCCAGCTGTAGACCCCTGTATCTGTTAAACTGTGTATGATGCCATGTCTGAAATTCAGTTTATTCATTTTAATACATAAAGACTGCCAGAAGGAAGTATGAGGATAATTGCAAACGTAAGCCCATAAAATGCCTAAAACCTGCTTGAATTTTGATGGGGAGACCCAGCTGGTAACCAGGTAACGGGACAAGAACCAGAACCTGCTCGAGCAAGGGATCGGAAAGCTGAGGCGGAACTCACATTTGTGCTCTTTTTAAAATGAAAGGGATGACAAAGTGCTAGTCAGAGAAAAGGACTCTCCTAAAGGAGTCAGACCTCTGGTGAGAGGCGGAGTTCATGCTGGGATCCCACCTGTCTGACCTCTGACCTCGCCCTCTCAAACCTCCCTAGCTGGACCTGCAGGCAGGACACCACGGGCGTGGCAGCAGCATCAGTGTAGCTGCAGAGAGGGGGTGTGGCCTACAGAACAGGCTCCAGGACGGAGGGGTGCAGACTGCACGCACTCACACTGGGATGACCACGGAGCCCCTATATTTTGAGGTGGGGTTGCTTTCCAAAACGTGTTCCTTTCATATGTAAAGTACACATGCTGCCCTGGTGACTTCCATAACCTCATCTGATGGCCCTCCCCAAACTCTCTCCCAGGATGAAGATGAGTTTCCTCAGCTGGCCTCTACAGGAGCTCCTGTCTTGAGTAAACCAGAGGAAGCCCAGCCAAAAATCACTAAAAATGGGGTAGGTAGAGGGGTGCACTGATTTGATGAGCCTTGTTTTCCTACAGAGCCACACTACCACACTGTGACACTGTTAAACTGTTGCAGTATACACTGTTGCACTTTTACACTCCCACGTTACCACATATCTGCATGGGGAAACATGCTGTGTGGGCTGGATACAAGAGCAATTCACAAGTTCCTTCATGTGCGATATAATGGAAGTGCTGTTAAGGGAACAAAGAACTTATAACCAGAAGGTGACAGGTTTGATTCCTTAATTGGGCACTTGCAGTTGTGCCTGTGAACAATGTCCAGCAGTACAAATGGATAGTATGATTTAATTTCAAATCTTAGCTGTGACACTGTGTCCTTTAGCAATGTACTGCCTGAATTGCTTCAGTAAAATATCCAGCTGTATGGGTATAGGATCCTACTGAGCAAATTAATAAAAATGGGTGCTCCCTCCACGCTGTAAATAAATAAAAGATATGTGAGAGTACCTACTGAGCACTATGATTCTGTAATGAGAGTGGTACTGACCACCCTTCTCTCTCCACCCACGTGTTGCAGCTGGACAACCTTCCGGAGAGCTCGCCCATCAGCATTGTGCAGACACCCATCCCCATCACTACCTCCGTGCCTAAGCGGGCCAAGAGCCAGAGGAAGAAGGCGCTGGCGGCGGCGCTGGCCACGGCGCAGGAGTACTCTGAGATCAGCATGGAGCAGCGGAAACTGCAGGTACACCGCGCTGCTCTGAGCCAGGCCAGTCAGCTCCACAGGAAATGATGCGGGGCTTTTTCTGCCTTTGGCCCCACTTCTTTCCTTTTCTGCTGCTGCTGTGTGTGAAGACTGAGTGCGGTTGTGATGACGCTGATCCGCTTAGCTAATGAAGTGCACTTCCTGTGACAAAGGTCTTTGTCGCACAAGCGTCTGTGGCTGTTATGCAGTTATTTATGCGTGACACAGATATTGTGTGTGTGTATCTATGTATACGTGCGAGGATATGCATGCATTTGTGATCACCTGTGCTGTAGTCATTGCTGCCTCTGCCTGTAGGAGGCGCTGACGAAGGCAGCAGGGAAGAAGAGCAAGCTGCCGGTGCAGCTGGACTTGGGCGACATGCTGGCTGCCCTGGAAAGGCAACAGCAGGCAATGAGAGCCAGACAGATCAACAACACCAAGCCCCTGTCCTACACAGGTAATGTACCCTACCCAAACACCCACACCAAGCCCCTGTCCTACGCAGGTAATCTGCCCCCTGCCCAAACGCCCACACCAAGCCCCTGTCCTACGCAGGTAATCTGCCCCGCCCAAACACATTTCCAGATGAGGGAACTGCCCCAACCAGAGAGGTTGTCTGAAGCTTTGTTTCTTTGACAGTTGGCACAACAGCCGTCTTCCACTGCAGCGACAGGGGGGGCAGTGCATCAGCGATGAAGAGCCCCCACTACAGCGCACCTCACAACATCCTGGACTCCAGCGCCCCCCGCATGAAGAGAGGGAAGGAGCGCGAGATCCCCAAAGTGAAAAGGCCCACCGCACTGAAAAAGGTAGGCGTGGCTGGGAAGGGGCTGGGGGAAAGGCAGTCAGCGTGGGGTAAAGTTAGGGTGGAGTGGGTTATGGTAACGTAGCATGGGTCTGGGCAAGGTAGCGTGCATCATGGTCGGATAGGGTGGGGCGGGGAGGAATGGCTGAACATTAAAGAGGGTGGCTTTTGCCACAGGGAAAGATACGGTGACATCACACACTCGTGAAAGATCACCCTCTCCGTACTCACCCCTCTGTCTTCTGGTCTCAGGTCATTCTGAAGGAGAGAGAAGGGAAGATGGGAAGGCCCTCAGTGGATCAGGACGGGACAGACCTGGAGGAGCAGGGAGACGAACAGCTGCACCTCTCACAGGGCGTGTCCCAGGAGGGTGCGTAAAAGCCTCAGTTTCCCACAATGCTCCATTAACACAGTGAAAGCCATAGAATCCAGGAGAGTGGCAATGGAAGTTCAGCCCATGCACACTGAAAAATGACAGAGTATCCTAAGTGGCTTTGTGGGGGTACAGTGTTGTCCAAAAAGCAAGTTACAGGACATGTGTGCCTTGAAAAAAGCAAAAGTGCTTTGTGTCTGTTATCAGAGACAGTTTTTTTTTCCTCCATAGCACAAACATATGAGAGATGTCTGTGTGTAGTGTGCAGTTTTTTTTGGCTTTCTCTGATGTCCTGTGATCTGTGGTTTGTTTTCCATAGATAATGGACTGAGCATGCCCAGTGATGCCTCCCTGTCACCAGCCAGTCAGAACTCACCGTACAGCATCACGCCCATCTCCCAGGGGTCACCCGCCAGCTCGGGCATCGGCAGCCCCATGGCCACCTCTGCCATCACCAAAATCCATAGCCGGCGCTTCAGAGAGTGAGTGGCCGCGCCCTGCCCCGCCCGCTAACCAGGAGCGCACTCTTTTATTTTCACCTTTTTACTTCATAAATGTCAATTATATGTCAATTTTAATGCCTTAATATTCAGGTTCTTGTGTGCTTGTGTGTGTGTGTGTGTGTGTGTGTGTACAGGTACTGTAACCAGGTGCTGAATAAGGACATAGATGAGAGTGTGACGCTGCTGCTGCAGGAGCTGATGCGTTTCCAGGAGCGGGTTTACCAGAAGGACCCCATCAAGGCCAAAGCCAAGCGCAGGCTGGTGATGGGCCTACGGGAGGTCACCAAGCACATGCGGCTCCACAACGTCAAATGTGTCATCATCTCCCCCAACTGCGAGAAGATCCAGGCCAAGGGTGTGTATGTTTGCGTGCATGCTTGCACGCATGTGAGCATGAGCGCTTATGTGTGTGCGTGCGCATTTGCATGTGTGTGCGTGCGTGCGTGCTTCCACTTGTGTGTGAGCATGTGCACATTTTTGTGTGTGTGTGTGTGAATACATGAGGGCATATGTTTTTGAGTGTACTACATAGGATTTTGAGTTGGCCGATTGGCACAAAGTGAAAAAGCAGACCTATGCTGGAGTATGTGTGTAATTTATGTGTAGCGTGATACTGTGCTAGCAGAGTTTATCAGTGTCAGGCTAACGTGTCCCTGTGTGTGTGCACGTTTATGGACCAGGTGGTCTGGATGAGGCTCTGTACAACGTCATCGCCATGGCGAGAGAGCAGGAGATCCCCTTCGTGTTTGCGCTTGGCCGTAAGGCTCTGGGTCGCTGCGTCAACAAGCTGGTGCCAGTCAGTGTGGTGGGAATCTTCAACTACTCCGGGGCTGAGGTGAGAGGAGCAGCACCGCTTACATGAGCTGAGTGTACCTGTGTCTGCAGGCACTGCGCAGAGTGTGGCTGTGTCTGCAGGCACTGTGCTGTGTGTTACTGTGTCTGCAGGCACTGTGCAAAGTGTACCTGCGTCTGCAGGCACTGTGCAGAGTGTGGCTGTGTCTGCAGGCACTGTGCAGAGTGTGGCTGTGTGCAGGCACTGTGCAGAGTGTGGCTGTGTCCCTCAGGTCTGTGCAGAGTGTGGCTGTGTCCCTCAGGTCTGTGCAGAGTGTGCCTGTGCCCCTGGGGTCTGTGAGTGTGTCAGTGATGAGTGTGTCTGTTCTGAACAGGGCCTGTTCAGCCGGCTGGTGTCCCTGACGGAGGAGGCTCGGCGGGCGTACCGGGACATGGTGTCGGCGCTGGAGCAGGAGCAGGCCGAGGAGGCGCTGAAGACGGTGAAGAGGGTCCCGCACCACATGGGCCACTCGCGAAACCCGTCGGCCGCCAGCGCCATCTCCTTCTGCAGCGTCATCTCCGAGCCCATCTCCGAGGTCAACGAGCGGGAGTACGGTACGCTGACCCCGCGGGCCGGGCGGCAGGGTGCATGCGGTCCTCTACCATGCCAAAAATCATTCAGTCTCACTTTTATTTTTCTTCTTCAGTGGTAAATTGGCAGAAGTTGTTTTTTCTTTGTAAATACCATATTTATAGAGATTGATATACAAGTCAGGGCAAATTCAGTCGTGTCTGATTAATCAGCCCTAATGGAATGCTACCACAAACTACTTACTTTGTTTTTAATTCAACAAACAGCAATTATTGTATAAAAGAAACTTCTGGATAAAGATATGTATAATTCTGCCTCAATATCAGCATCAATCCAAGGCACTTAAAACAAACAAATTGACTGCGGTTATTTCAAAAAGAGGCTCATCTGGCTGTTTCTTCCCCTTCCCCCCTCACAGAGACAAACTGGAGGAACATGGTGGAGTCGTCTGATGGTGCGGAGGCAGAGAACGAGGGCGAAGAGTGCGACCGGCAGGACGTCACGGCAGCCTACAGCGTGCCTGGCTCCGCCCCTCCGCCCGCCCCTGTAGCACCCCCGGCTGTGAGGGCGGGGGCGGGGCCGGAGAGGGAGGAGGGGCGGCCCGACGACCGGCTGGAGCTGGCGTCCCAGCAGAGCACGGAGACGGGGTCCCTGGACGGGAGCTGCCGCGACCGCCGCCTGCCCCCCTCCATCACCAGCACGGCCAGCACCCTGGTGCCCGGCATGCTGGAGGAGGAGGAGGAGGAAGAGGAGGGGGAGGAGCCCGTCTCCGTGGAGGTGCCGTCTGTCAGCAGCAGGATTGAGTCCTGGGTCTCTGAGACGCTGCAGAACCTGCAGGTGGGAGGGGTCCGCGACAGTGCCGAGGAAGAGGAAGAAGAGGAGGAGGAGGAGGACGACGAAGAAGAGGAAGGTGGAGAAGTGGGGCACAGTGACGAGGAAGAGCTGGACTCCTCCGAGCTGTCCGAGCCAGGGCTGGACCCAGCCGAACAGACACTGGAGGCCTAGAGTGTCCCATGCTGACTACTTCCTGCTTTAACCCCTCTCATCTCAGGAATCAGAAAGCAGACACTTCAACCATTCATAAAAACCCACCCTATCACCATCCAGCCTTACACAAACCACCCAGTGCACCAGCTTAACACCCCAGCCATCACCATATAACTACCTACACATCACTCCAGCACAACGTACTCTTAAATGTATCAACCTCCCCACACGTAGAACAGACAAACCAGCCTCCCTACACTCACAGCATTGCTTATACTTTAAGGCCTCACAAATTCATTATTTGCATGAATATATAAAATGAATGTGTAAGCCTGACCTTCTTTGTTGAGGGAAAAAAAAAACAATGCTCTCATTCTGCCGTTTTATCTACACTATTTCAATACACACTGCACCCAGCAGTATTGGAGAGTGTCCACAGGGTGGTGATATGGAGGTGACCACAGGTTGACCTGTGTGAACTTACAGAATGCTATGGTATCAACTGTTACTGTTCACAGCATAGTCTTGTATGCAGTTTTTAACCTTGGGAAATGTTTAGAAAGCAGCTTTTCAAAAACATGTCATTTGTGCAGTCTTTGAAGAGAATGTAATACAGGTCTGACATACACACACGTTGATTGTTAATGTAAATTAAATGTACAGTTTACTGTAGTATTCCATTGCCTGTAATATTTGGCATGTTCAGATTAAACTGACTTGGGGGTGTGAATGCATACTGTGTGATCTTGTTTAGTTCCTAGTCTTTTTTTAATTGATTGATTGAAGATATTCTTATTCTGGCATTAATACTGGGTCTCATACTTGTGATATGGTGTTCTGTTTGTTAGGCCTTTGTCTGTGGTTCTGTTTACTTCTCTAATTTTCCATCCAAAGATCATTGGCCTGACTGCCCACTCCAGGATTATGTAACATTCATGATCAATGTTACCATTCTGTTTCTTTCTCTAGTTTCAATGTTGTTTTCCAGTGTCTGTCACCAATTGTTTGAAAGGGCCGGAAGGCTTCCCAATATGAACAAAATGTAAAACGTGATTTTCTTCTGTTTGCTCACTTGCAAGAATACCATGCAAAAAATTTGATTAAGTATGTGAATACCTGATGCGGTGGCACCGTAGTTATGGTATTCCATATGGTCCTGACTCCAACTTTTGGCTTTGGTCTCTGAACAAACTCTTGAAATTATGCTCCGTCTTTACTAATGAAAGAGGTTGTTGCAGCATCTATGTTCAGAGTTGCTTTAAAAACCTTTTTGGAAAAAACCCATGTTTATTAACAAAGAAATGCGCATGAGTACAATATCATATAGTGCAGAAATGGGTCTGACTTTTTACCTGTGTTTACAGCACTCTTATGAGGCATTTTGGCTGCATGAGGTCTTCCTCAAACATAAGCCCATTGTTTTGATAGCAGATTCTGCACGACTGCATCTTTTTTGTGTGCATTTATCAGATTAGCTCATTTTGAGCTCTTACTATTCTCCATATAGTTCCTTCTTATATTTTTTCTACATATTCTTGTTTTGATGTGTTTTTAAAATAAATATTCTATTTTTTTGTGCTCATTACTTTCTCATGATACATATTATAAGGAGTGTGAATGATGGCATCTCCTTTTGATCAGTGCTGGTATATAGAGGCAAGATCCCAGCCCCGGTTACACTCCTATTGGCTAGGTATCTTCCTCTGGGTAAAGTACCAAGAATTATTATTATTTTTTTTTGTGTTTGTAAGATGTTCTACATATACCATTAGAAATTTGCAAAAAATGTGCAAATATTTGTATTATCATGAACAATCAGCAATATTATTGCCTCATGTAACATGGTGTTACACGGTATAGGGTGAAATTTTGCCCCAACCTGTGGGGAGTAGGCAGGTGTCTACTGAATGTCCTGGGGTTATTGCAACGTGAGGATAATGCAAGTATCCCATGTTGAGTGAGTGGTACTGTGTATTTGTATTTCTGCTTTGAGTATTACTCCAGTTTCTGTGTAACAAGTAATAATTGCAAATGGCATCCTTTGCACTATGTAAATACCAGTAAACCTCTTGCAAGTAATGTGAAAAGGAATATGGTTGTATGAAGTAACTTTTTCAAGCACATCACTTATCTTTTTAATACTGTATAAGTTTGGCTCAGCTGTACAGCACGGCAGACTTTATTTAATATCTGTCTTATAACTGTTACTCAGTTTGACTGTCCTCTTTGATTATTGGTATGATTAAAATGTTTTAGTAAAAGGCAGATGTTTGTATGTGGTACTTCTAAAAACATGTGCATGAAAAGATCAAATGATCTTAAATTCACAGGTATTGTAAGTAAGCCTATTTACCATGACACTTTGGTTCTAACAAGACCTAGTTTACTACAGCCTCCCATTGTGTCTCCCACATCCTTGTTGACTTTGTAGTCAACATGTAAAAAATATATTATTTGTCCAATGGCTAATTTTACAGATACTTACTTGATTAAATTGTTGATGATATTAATTTTTGTCTCAAATTTGATAGTTTTATAATAATTGAATGTTGGTCTACAAGAACAACTTTCATCCCATTAAAGCCGCGTTTCCACCGCAGGAACTATACCCCGGAACTAGGAACCTTTTGAGGAACTCAGTGCGTTTCCACCGCAGGAACTAGGGTCTAAATTTAGTTCTGGGGGCTTTGTTTTACCCCCCAAAACTTTCCTGCTCGGGGGGTAGTACTTTCCGAAAGTACAGGAACCTTTTGGGTGGAGCTTGCAGCGCTGAACATTTCTGATTGGTCGAGTACTCGTAGCATTTGTGTTGTATTTATTTTCCGCCATTACCCGCCATGTTTGAAAATATGCAGCGGCAAGCCAATTTATTTTCATAATAACAAATCAAACTTGTATGTTATGCGGCGCAGTAGCCTACTTTTGGTTATAGCCTGTCAACGTCTTGGAATTATAACGTGTGCTCTTCTGTTCTTTTCTTGCGTTAGTATTCGTTTTATGAAATGCTAAGCATTCGTGCTGGGACAGCATATTACGTAGGCTACCAAAACATTCAAACGGATTAATTCGGTTGCTGAATATTTTCTTCCGGATTTTCTTTGTTAGCCCGTTGTAATTGACTCAAAACGTTTGATACAGTTATGTGAGGTATGCGGTAGTTCTGCATAATTAACATTGGTGATACAGTACAAACAAACTGGAAATCACCTTCCGCACTTTTTATCCGGGTAAAATAACAGGTTAATTCTAGTAATCTTCCCTTTAGCTTTTTCAGACTGCCGTAATTTTACTCAATTTTACTGCCATTTTTCAATTCCACGAAAAGACCAGGAAGACTATGGACTCATTTATGGTGCATGGTTCGCATCTGGAGTGCACACTTCGCTGCTCGGCTAGCAGTAACTTCGAAGGAAAGCAAACGGTGGCTGTACCACTACTAATTTACATTTTCACGCAAGTCCGAGTTTTCGTTCTATACTTGTCATTTTGCGATTAGCCTATATGGAATTGACGACGAGAAAGTAATAAAACAGCAAATTGTTTACAACGTGTGCATGTTTTCTGCTGTTAATGAATGTGTTTGAGAGGATATATGAAAATCAATAAATACAAAAGTAACCATATATAGTCATTGTTGGTAACCCGTTGTATATAAGTGGAATAAACCCCTCCGGGCTGTCCCGGTTATTAGAAAATAATGTAGGCTACTTCGGTGGTAGCATGGGGTTACAGAAGAAATCATATGACAGATGGACCGACGACAACGTCAGTGGGCTAATTTGCCTAATCTTCGCGGTACTTTAGACCCCGGTGGAAACGCAGACAACCATTGGCTGAAGGAACCTTTTAGTTCCTGGTAACGTAGTTCCTGGGACTGAAAGTTCCGGGTAATTTTGGTGGAAACGCGGCTTAAGTGTGCATTTTTTAGCCTGGTGAAAACCTTGAAGTGTGCAAATATATATCCAATCAGAATACTGATGATTGTATGACTTGAAGGCGGCCTAGCCCTAGTCCATAAATAGGATTAAGTAACAACGGGCTGCTGCAAATGAACAGCAGGAGTTATTTTGCATCCTGCGCAGTAACTGGTGAGGAGGCCGAAAGCCTGTTTTCTGAACGTATGTTTGTTTTCAGAATCCATTTAAATGTTTGTGGAGGACGGGAGAATAACATGTGAATAAAATGTTAAAAGCTGGAAGCAGGATGTTTTAAAAGACAGTTTGTAAAAGTGATTGTAATCCACCAGACGCCTGAACGCGAAAATTATGACCAGTGACCACACCTCGTCCTTGCGTTTCGCCAGTCGCCACCAATCAGCGAATGAGGGCCTTCCCGCTGTGTCGGGCGCCAGCTTTCAAAACTGCCACATGGACACGCCTTTCGGCGCCCATCGACTAGCAAGTTTCTTCACTGTGATTATTAATTGACCACGCCTTTCTCTGTTACGATTGGATAACTGTAAATCACACCCGCTCGATTCTCATTTTGAATGGCTTTCCGTACTGTCAGTTATGATGTAAGCGCTAGCATGTAAACAGTTACCAATGCTTTGATTGTTGCTATGTGGACGAAATTGAGTTTTTGCGGGTCGTAAAGCCATGGCGATTTTTTCTGAATTATTTATGTAGCTAGTTAACTTTGTCTATGATCATAATACCTATTATGTTTGTCTGCACTCGTTTTAGACATCAGTGATCGGTTGAATTTAAGACATCAACGGTAAGTTGTGAACTGAATAAGTATCTGAAGTTGTTTGTTAATGAACAAAACCGTGTAATGCCTGATGTGGAATATCCATTCATTTTATAACATTAGCTAGCTAACGTTAATGTTTCTGTTGATAGTTCGCTTGCTTACTTAGCCTTTTGTGTTTTCAAGTACCCTGCAAGCTAACTTTGCGTGTAATAGTCTCGCATTTTAGACATTTCATTCTAGCAAGGTCCATGTTAACTTGGTAGGTGGGGACCCTACCATAGGGTATCTTAGGCAAAGTTAGCCGATCAAATTAACGTTAGTAGTCGAACTGTTAAATAGCGTTAACTAGCTACCTAGGTTGAAACTTGCATGTTCTCTTGCCAGACTTTGAATTAGAGTGCGTCTTAAATATTTTTGGAAGCAAGTTAAGTTACAATTTCAGCTTTCAAGCGTGTTGTCATTCACTCCTCAGAAAGGTAAACGTTATTCTCAGTTGCTACTGGCTAAAACAAATATCTGTAATTTATATCTAACGTTAGTTTGACGTATATTCTAGATTGAAAGTGACAACATCCAGAATCCGTCATGTCCATCGACTTCGACAGCGTTGCTTTACAAGCTCAGCAGGAAGAAGAGGAGGAAGACTATGATGCGGAAGACTATGCCAGGGAGCAGGAGGTACTGTGGTGGTCTCAGTTAAACCGAAAACCGCCCCCGATCTAAGTCGACTTGTACCTGGGTCTCCGTGTCGTGAATTGTCAGGAACGAGATATATTTGTATTGTTTATAGGAATGAAGAGAGACATTGAAACAGTTTAACCAAAATACAAAAGCACAAATGCACATAATTGCTTTTACTCCTGTTACCTCATTTGCTTGCTTGCAAACCCAGTATTTGCCATGATTGACCGACCCTGTCCTTGTACAGTCGGGGGTGGCAGAAGATAAAAGCACTTGGTGCAGACGAGCTGTTTTTTTATACATGGCTGGTAGAAATATTGTAATTGCCATCAAATGCTTGTCCAAGGAACACTGTATAAAATTTGTGCTTTTTGAGTAGTTATGTAGAATTTATGCTATATGAGTATGAATCCTCTTTTTCACTCAGTTGTAGAAAAGCCATCCCAGACTGCATGTGAAAGTGCAGCTGTTCAGGTAACAGTGGTCTTCCGTTAAACGCATCGTTCTGTAATGAAGGTGATCCAACCCCCTCCAGAGAATTGGAGCAAAACTTGGATGGCAGCCTAATCCCGAAGCCATCCCCTTTTCATTGTTGAGCAGTCTGGTTTGAATTGAACAAATGGCTCATTGTGTGAGAGGCTACAGCTAAAATTAGACTAACTCAAATTGTCTTTCATTAACTTTCATGCACCTGTTTGCGTGGTTTTAAAATATAGGCTACAATTTACACTCCTAGGATGTAAAGGCTTTTAAAAGTGGTGTCCATTGACTTAATGTGGGTCGAACTGTCAGTATACTTCAAAATTCCAAACTAGCATTTAAACAAACAAGTGATTTACCATGGTAACTGCTGGGAGAACTTAAGTGGTGTTGCAGGCAGCCTAATCCTGATTGTGGCAAAAGTTGGCAAGCCTCAAACCACCTGCTCTAGCCTACTGACAGAACATATTATCTCAAGTTTGTAGCCTGCTACACACTCAATGCTGTGTCTAATAACCATTGCTAGAAGTAGCCTTATATTATTTTAAATACAGCATTCGGAGCTTCCGGAAGCAAGCAGTTTTTCTGGGAATTTTTCTATCTAGTCTGATATTGATAATTGATTACTGGCAAGCTAATTATGATGCCTGGGCAGTTGGATAACCAAATAATTCTTCTGATGAGGCTCGGTCCAGCAAATTGCACTAATGCTGTTAATGTTACTCCTATATTGATATGTCTAGTCATTATTATACTGTTGCTGGCTAATCATTCCAGACTGTGACAAACGTTAGAATAGCTTGGCTAAAGGCATGGACAGCATGTTCTCTTCCTTTGAAACGGTCTGGCAGAAAATCTGATTTCCCACTTAATGTCAGTGAGGTCGTTCCATGCAGTTGTGTGATCAGACATCCCCATGACAGGTCTAGGATCAGGTTCTCCTGTGTAATGTCTGTGTTGGCTAAAGGAATTCTGATTGTTCATCTCTTCTTGGGTGCATTTGCTTCTGGCTCCTTCTTCACCAGATGTCACTGATGAATTTTCTTTTACGCAATAAATC
Organism: Anguilla rostrata; assembly: GCF_018555375.3. Lineage (NCBI taxonomy): Eukaryota > Metazoa > Chordata > Actinopteri > Anguilliformes > Anguillidae > Anguilla > Anguilla rostrata. The sequence goes on from NC_057948.1 coordinate 23,700,853, forward strand.
AAGATTTCATAATTTATTATGATCTTTTTTTCTGATATTAAGTCTTGCTGGACAGAGAATTCAGTCCTTGCGTGCCACTGTGGCTGAGTAGGCCTGTGGGACACCCTGAGCCAAGATGCAGCTGTGTGAGGGCTCTGATGTCATACTCTTGCTACTTGGTGATGTAGGTCTATTTGCTTTTTTCACAATCGAGTATACCAGATGAGCACATGAGGATCTGCCATAAATCTTCCTCTTTTATTTGGTAATCATGCGGTGCAAGTCCACATCTCATATATTGTAAATATGCTCAAACTTGAATTCTCTTCAGTTGTGACAAGAGTAATTGACTTAGAGAAAATTAATTTCCTTTACTTCCTTGAAGAACAAATGCTCATTTAGATGAATTGAAGGGCATTAGTTCAGCTTTCATTTGTACAGTGCATTTTTCAGTCTAAAGCCACTAGATGGCACTATATGATTGTGTTAAACTTGAAGTAGGTTGGCGAAGCGTAATGATTCAGTTTGGTTAGTGCTGTTGGGATGTTAATTAATCTAAAGAACTGAGGGGGAAAAGGGTTTCAGCCCTTTGGGTACACCCCACATCCTGGTCTTACAAATAGGAGTGGGAATTCCAGTCTGGGGGGGGGGGTGTAATATAAATGGCAGCAATGTGATGAGACTGAGAAAGGTATTCTGGGACTGCTGCTGTGTTCAAAGACTGCAATCATAAAACAAATCCCTCTGCTGTTTGTGCGCTCTGTGTGTGTGCGTGCTTGTGTGTCTACTGTTCTGTTGTGTGTCTGTAATGTGTACTTTGTGTGCATGTGCATGCGTAGCGTGTGTATTCTGTGTGTAGTCTGTGGGTGTAGCATTCATGTGTGTGCATGTGTGTGCTTGCTTGTGCGTTCGTGTGTGTGTGTGTGTGTGTGTGTGTACGTGTACGCACGCGCGTGGGTGTGTGCATGCTTATATTCTTGTGTGCACATTGCACAACCTGGAATCATCTTTTTCTCATGGTCTCATAAGGCCTAAATCACTTTATGATCGCTGCTATTGAATCTGAATTACAGTATAAACCAGTCAGAATATTGAAACAAATGGTGAACCTCTGGCAGATTGCAGATCTAGTTCCGCTCATTAATTTTGGGAGAATACTCCCATGTCTTGAGAAACTAAAAGTGCAGTATTTTATTGGCTGATCTGGCATCCAGCAGTCTGAGGAATCTCTGGGTGTCCTGAGGTTTGTGAATGCCCTCCATTCACTGGGATCAGCTGGTGGGTCATGCTTGGACCCTGGGGCAGGGCAGAGGTTGAGTGTGAGTGTGGACTGATGGACAGACTGTGAGAGTTTAAAAGGATATGGGCCTAGATCTCTGAGCTCGGTGATGTAGCCCCTCCCCTTCTCCCACCATATGCTGATGGGGCACAGCTGTTTCTCTCCATGGAGCATATTGCCTCATGCATCAAAGCTTGTCTTAATGGCGTCATGAGCTGGGTGATCAGCCGCCATCGCAGTCTCATTTCATTACATTTAGGTATTTTAGCAGATGCTGTCATTCGGAGTGACTTACACAGACATACAGTGCATTTATACAGCTGGGTTTTTATTACTGAAGAAACCCAGGTGAAGCACATTGCTCAAGTGTGCGTAGGCTGTGCCACACGTGGGATTGAAACTCGCAATCTTTGAATTACAAGCCTGGTTCCATAACTGCTGTGCCCTGCTGACAGTTGATGCCCATAACTGACATTTTAGGCTTTTTGACTGGGCTACTTGCGTGACGTTCAGTTGATGACCTCAGCCTTGCCTAACCCTAGGTGCTGCCCCAGTGCTTCCCTACACAGAGGCAGCAGTGACACAGCACTGCTGCTGGAATTCTTTTCAGCTGTGCTTAGAGGCAAATGGGTCCTTTGGCTCAGAATAACTTTGTTGAAAGAAACAAGTAAAGCTGTGGCCCATATTGTCTTGCAAAACATTTTTTCCTTGACACTATAAGCAGAACATTAATCTTTTGCTGCATTTTTCATATTTAGGCATGGAAGTTGTGCAAGTGGTTGCACTCATTTGCTTTAGCTTTAGCTAGGATTATTGGAATGTCTTGCGGCGTTGTTTGCTGCCTCACCTCAAAATCTTGGGGGCAACACTGCTTTACCTATCAGCAACATCATCCCTATTCTAGCATCTGCCCATCACCCATGGCAACACCTCAGTGTCTGTACCCCCGACTGCCAGGAATCTCAGCGTGGTCCTGGCTAACGAGATGTCTTTTACTGAGAATATTGCAGCTGTCGCTCATTGCTGGCTGAATTTTCTCTACAGCGTCTGAAAAGCCCATCTTTTCCCTCCAGTGTCTGCTCACCAGCTGGTTATCCAGTCGTTTGTGCCGGACACCTGCAGCTCTCTCCGTGCTGGTCTCCCTGCATGTGCTGTCAAGCCTCTGCGCTCTTACAGAATACTGCTGGTTGACTCATCTATAATAAGCCGAAACACAGGCCTGTCACTCCACCCCTCACCTGTCTCCACTGGGGGCCCAAATGAAATGCAGCCCTTGTGCCTGCACCCTGTTATCAAACCTTACACTCCTGCTGGAGCACTCCGCTCCTCATCCCCTGGCCTCCTTACTGTCCCTCCCCTTTAAGTCGAGGCCCCTCCTCCCTCTGAGCCCCCAGTGCTGAAATGCCCCCCCCCCTCCCCAATGCCGAACTCTGAACGTTTGTCATGGCCTTGCTAGCTCCAGCTATGCTGCATTCAAAGCTCAGTCCAGTTTGCTATTTGAAACACTACATTCTCAGTCTCCAGTTAAGCCTACTGCGATGCTTTGCTTCATTCTGTATTATGCTAATATATTTACTGCTTGTAAGTTATTCATTGGTGGTGACTGCTATCAGTTGTGACCCTAATGCTGGCCTTCGGCCTGTGGGTGTTTACACTTAAACTGAGTGAGCTTCTCCAATCAGCCGCTAATGGGTTCTGACTCAGCCCCTAGCAATCTGCCTGTAGCAGAAACCCTGTGCTCTGATTGGTGCAGGTGAACCGTTGCTGGGTGTGTCATACTTTATGCTCTGGGTTTCCCTGAGCATGCTGGAATTCTCATGCCTGCTTTCAGTTCTCAGATTTTGCGCAAGGTTCAGCACAATGCCTTTGCGCTGTGAGTCAGACTGGAGGAGCCTGGCTCTTCACCACGGGACCTGCGTCTCTGAAGCCTTTCCTGAAGTCTGCCGTTCCAGCTAGCTGTGCTGAGGGCTTGAGCAAGCTGCCTTGGTTTTCACTGAAGCTGCCGGCTTGGACATGTTGAGGTTTTTGTCGGGGACAAAGTTCTCTCTCGTTGCGATTGTGTGTTAATGCGCAACTGCGATCGGTCATGCACAAGTTATTTTAGCTGTTGCGAGCGCTGGCGTTTCTGCTCCAGTTAACTGCGGGTCTGCATGCCGCTGGGGCCGCAGCCGAAAGTGACCGGGGTAATTGGTGTGACGCGTTCCAGCTCCGCGCTCCACGCATGAAGGGCCAGGGCGCACGTATGCCGGCGCGTTGCGGTGCTGCGGGGTTGCCGTGGGGTAGCCGTGTGCTTCCTGTGCGCCTTACACGCGTGAACAAGGGTCATGGATGAGGACGTTGGCGAGACCGTGAAGTACATTCGGGTGTCCTTATGGCAAGTAAGTCCAACTGGTTAGGCCTGTTACTTCACTCTAGGGCTTCTCTTGACCTCTGATTGGTTGTCAGAGGGGAAACCCACCAATGAAATTACCTCTCTGGTTGTGGTCCTGGTGCACTGTGCTCTGTGTTCTGCGGCAGTCAGTTGGCTGCAGACTGAAGTTTTGTTTGTTACAGGTTTTATTGGAATGTATCCTAATTAGGCCGTGCATATTTTATGCGTGACTCTGACTCACTGATGATTTGTAGGATTGGTTATTGGAAACCCCCTATTTTTTTTGCTGTCCTCCCCGTGAGAAATGCATGAAATCCCAGTTCTGCGTAAATAAATGACCATCCAAAATCTACGTTATTTTATTCAGGGGTCTTAGACTTTCCTTGGAATTTCAGTGTAAAATATAGAATTATTTCAGCTAGAGAGTGTTTGAATGTGGAATATGGGAGTAGTTCGGTCCTGACTTTGCCGTTCTCCCCAGCTACATCGGCTCCTGACGGATCTTCCGGATGACATGCTGGAGGACAGCCGGGACTGCTCCTCCCCAGAGCTGGAATACTCCACCTGTCGTGACCGCAACGCTGACCACAGGTACACCCCTCCAGCTTGTCCTGCAGTGGTTCCTTCCAAAGGATCTGCCTGTTGAGTGGACTAGTACCACTAGTAGCTCTCTTGGGAGGAGAGGTGTTGGGAGCAAATTTTGACAATGTCACATTTTGCAACACTGTTGGTAAACTGTTCAGAACCACCTCGTGCTGAAACGGGCCTTTTAAATGTGCGCCTTACTTTGTTGTCTGAAACGTGCTTGTGGCGTTCCCATGCTGTCAGTGTGCCTGAATGAGTCATCTGGTGTGTGCTCTGACCTGTTTGAGTGTTTTTGAATGTGATTCAGCAGTCACAGGGTTGCCATGTCTTTCAGAACTCCGCTTCAGTGGGAACAGCAGCCTAACTGGACTGATCAACAGGGCGTTTCTGCTGCTGACGATGTGAGTCATTTGACCCCAGCGCCAAATAATAACAGGATGTGTTGTGCTAGCTATGTGCATTCTGTCTGGGCACATCCACTTCATGAATATTCATAATGATTTGGAAAATTCGCACACTTAACTAAAGTGGGGGGAGGGACAGAATCTTCATTGTTGAGCACACAGACCTGGTTATCCATCTGGAAAATTGAGTTTGTGTTGTGATGGTAGCCAACAAGCAGGCCGAAAAACAGCCTGAGCCTGAAAGTTTGACCCAGCCTGAACGTTGAGGCTAGTCCTGTCCTTAAGAGATGCTCTCTTCCGGCTGCTCTTGTAGAACTACGAGAATGGCTATGACCAGGAAGCGTACCCATATGAAGACGGGGTGGAGAACTTTAACGGGCACGCCCACCTGCACCACCACGCGGGTCAGGAGTACATGAACGGGCACGGCGGGTACGCCTACCCCAGCCTGGGCACGGAGGAGTCTGCCATTAGCAAGGACTTCTCTCCCGAAGAGGAGCGCCAGCATGACGTGTACCCGCCGCAGTCTGGCCACCATGGAGAGGAGTACCAGCACGAACCGTACCTGGCCCAATCTGGCCACCCTGGAGCTGAGTACCGCCAGCCTGAGGGACAGGCCGAGGAGCTGGACTATGGAGACCAGACCAGCACCAGACCACTCTTCCAGGTGTGCGACACTCTCCTGTAATGATTTGAAAGATGTTTTATCTTATGTCAGTGTTACGATGCCATCGTAAATGATAGTTAATTGAGTTGTTTTGTTTTTGCTGTTTTGCTTCTATGTTGTGTCTCAGACTAACATAACAGCTCAGTCAGTCCTTGCATTCCTTGGTACATGGCTACTGACTTATGTCATTTATTGTTTTCTGGAGAACTACTCAACATTATTTTTTTAGCAGATGGTGTGTAAAGAAAAGTTCTCAGTGATCTCTGCTCTGTAGAATTTTGAAGGTGAAAGAGCAGGGGAGAGCGTGCCGGACCATTACAAGGCCCACTACAACCCCGCCCAGCCCAGGATGTTCAACCCGGAGGTGCCCCGCCAAGATGGCCGCTTCGAGCCGCTGCAGAGGCAGTTCCTGGACGCGGGTCAGGGTGAGTAGTGCGTGGAGAGCTGACTGAGGCTCCGCAGCGTCGCCCTCGAGAGACGTTCCGGAGTGTTCCGTTGCACGGACGTTCTGTGCTGATTCTCTGATCTTCACGCCGTACGGTCAGGCTGACACGGCCAGTGCAGGGATTTGGGTAATCTGCTGAGGGAACGTTAAGATCAAGAGTTTACACCGTTCAGTAATGGAGCGGAAAAAAGTAGTTGCTCTGTTGCACAGAGGAACATGTGGAATTGGATAATGCTGTGCTGCTCCAAAGTCAACAGTACAACACATGGAGGAATTGAGTTACACCCTCTTATGACATCAGCACTTCCTGATGTGGGTCACTGCTTGCATGCTGCATGTTCTTGAGCAGGATCGTGTGACCGTGTACTCGCTCTCTCAGATTCCGCAGATCACCAGCAGGTGGCGCAGCTGCAGATTCTCAACAAGGCTCTGTCCAGGCAGGTGGAGGATCTGGAGCAGAAGCTGGAAGACAGTAAGCGCAAGATGAGATACCTGGAGCACCAGTTTGCCATCATCAAAGGTAGGCGGAGCTGCAGCCTTCTATCTGGTGGGGTGAGCACATGCCATTGGCATGCATGTTGCCTGCTTGTTGCGTCATTGGAAATCTCTTGTTGCCATTGTCCCGCCAAGCTGTTGTCAATCTCTTGGTTCAAATTTGTGAGTCACTGAACTTATTGCAGTTCCTCCCATTTTGGGGTTTGTGAAGTTTCACCCTTCCATTAATCCTTTGGAGAACTGATTGAGAAGCCTGTGTCTCGCTGAGCGGTGGTTGAGAACAGCCTGTGTCTCGCTGAGCGAAGGTTGAGAACGGCCTGTGTCTCGCTGAGCAGAGGTTCAGAACGGCCTGTGTCTCGCTGAGCAGAGGTTGAGAATGGCCTGTGTCTCGCTGAGCAGAGGTTGAGAATGGCCTGTGTCTCGCTGAGCGGAGGTTGAGAATGGCCTGTGTCTCGCTGAGCGGAGGTTGAGAACAGCCTGTGTCTCGCCGAGCAGAGGTTGAGAATGGCCTGTGTCTCGCCGAGCAGAGGTTGAGAACAGCCTGTGTCTCGTCCGAGCAGAGGTTGAGATGGCCTGTGTTCCCTGAGGAGTGGTTGAGGAAGGCCTGTGGCTCGTGAGCGAGGTTGAGATAGGCCTGGTCTCGCTGAGGCGGAGGTATGAGAGAGCCTGTCTCCTGAGCGAGTTGAATCGCACTGATCTCGCTATGCAGGAGGTTTTAGAGCTGCCTGGTCCCGCTGAGCAGAGTGTTAGAATGGCCTGGTGTCTCGTGAGCAGAGGTTGAGAATGGCCTGTGTCTCGCTGAGCGGAGGTTGAGAACGGCCTGTGTCTCGCTGAGCGGAGGTTGAGAATGGCCTGTGTCTCGCTGAGCGGAGGTTGAGAATGGCCTGTGTCTCGCTGAGCGGAGGTTGAGAATGGCCTGTGTCTCGCTGAGCGGAGGTTGAGAATGGCCTGTGTCTCGCTGAGCGGAGGTTGAGAACGGCCTGTGTCTCGCTGAGCAGAGGTTGAGAATGGCCTGTGTCTCGCCGAGCAGAGGTTGAGAATGGCCTGTGTCTCGCCGAGCAGAGGTTGAGAATGGCCTGTGTCTCGCCGAGCAGAGGTTGAGAATGGCCTGTGTCTCGCTGAGCGTAGGTTGAGAATGGCCTGTGTCTCGCTGAGCGGAGGTTGAGAATGGCCTGTGTCTCGCTGAGCGGAGGTTGAGAACAGCCTGTGTCTCGCTGAGCGGAGGTTGAGAACGGCCTGTGTCTCGCTGAGCAGAGGTTGAGAATGGCCTGTGTCTCGCTGAGCAGAGGTTGAGAATGGCCTGTGTCTCGCTGAGCGGAGGTTGAGAACGGCCTGTGTCTCGCTGAGCGGAGGTTGAGAATGGCCTGTGTCTCGCTCTCAGATGAGAAGGAGGGTCTGGCGGTTTCCCTGAGGGAGGCTGGTCACGTGATGGAGGAGGCCAGGGAGCAGGAGGTGCAGCTGCAGGGGAAGATCAAGGCGCTGGAGCTGCAGGTCCAAGCGCAGGCCGACAGAGAGCATGAGGTCAGAGCCATGACTCTCCTGAGTTACTCCTGTTTGTAATTCAGCTACAAATCCATCTCTGCTAACTGCAGGCTTCCCTCAGTGTTTTAGTTTAGCTGCTCTGGCCCCAGGCCAGCAGTGTAAATCTCTGGTTGTCTGTCTGCAGAGCGTGAAGAAGCAGCGGATCGCAGAGGTAGCGGTGGACAGCGTGAAGCTGCAGATGGCGGAGCTGTGTCGCTCGGAGACGCTGTCCCGCGCGCGCGAGCAGCACGACCGCGACCTGGCGGCCCTGCGCGAGCAGCACGAGAGCCGCACTCTGGCCCTGCAGCAGAGCCTGGACTCTCTCAAGCAGGCCCTGGAGGAGAAGGTCAGAGCGCACTGTCCCCTGGGCACACGCACGCGCTCGCATACATACATACACACGTACGCACACATTCACACATACACTCACACCATCTGACTGTCAGCCTCAGCTGGGCTCATTTTGTTGTAGTGACCTGTGTGTCACTATCATCCTCAGCTGTGCTCCTGGCTGTGCTGGTCTCTGTGTCACCATCAGACTGAGCTGTGCTGGCCTCTGTGTCACTGTCAGGCTGAGCTGTGCTCATGGCTGTGCTGGTCTCTGTCTCTGTCAGACTGAGCTGTGCCAGAGGCTGCAGGAGCAGGTGAAGAAGGTGGAGCGGGAGAGGGAGGAGGAGAAGCTGGAGAGAGCGGGAATCATCAACACTCTCTCACAGCGCCTGGAGGAGAGCCAGACGCAGTGTGCTAACCTGCTCCAAACTGGTGTGTGTCTTTGTGCTCACTGACCTAAGCAGTTTAACACTCAAACACGTTCTTGCCCCTGTGCATCTAGTATATGCTCAGATTGGAAACCACAGCTGGAATAGCTCAAAGGTGGTTTTGGGATTCAGTTTGAATTTGATGCCATAGCAGGCACACATTTACATTTTCTAAACGCATCATTTTGTAAAAGAAAGCACATGGGAAGTCTCCTCCCTCTGGGTGGGTTTCTGACTCAGTGTTCAGCTGTCAGGCTTTGGCCTTGATTCACTCTGATTTGTAACCATTGTGAAGGAATACATCATTGTTGCCACTAATTCATTTCAACCCCCCACCTATTTACCCCTGTTCACATGGGATCAAAAGTTTAGGAGTGTCAAACAGACTAGGAAAAAGCTTATTAATAGTAGTAAAAATACGTAGGTAAGAAAGATGGCCTCTTTAAAGTGGTATAAGTACTTATTTGTAGGATAAATCACATGGTGTGACTGCTGTGTTTTTTGATGTGTCTCCGCTCTGTGTCCTGCAGGCACCGCCCAGGAGGTCAGCCAGCTGCGGATCCAGCTGCAGCAGGCGCAGTCCCTGAAGTGCCTTAACGACAGCATGAACAAATCGCTTCAGGTGGGTAAAGCCGCCACGCCCGCGCGTGCAGTCCGGCCCGTCCCACAGCGACCGGGACCGAAACGCAAGCGTGCGACCTCACCTTCATCTCACCCACCCCTTAAAAACAGGAGGAGCTGGCTGACCTGAAGGAGCAGATCACTCTGTACGAGTCCGGCATCAAGCTGGGGGCGGTTTCGCTGGACTCCAACGGCGAGTGGGAGAACGAGCTGTCCGACTCCTACGTTCAGCTGGGCATCAAAAAAGCCAACTGGAGGAACGGCAAGCTGCACAGGTACGCGTGTGCGCTGCCCGGCCAGATGGGCCCGTGCTCCCGCTGTGTTTTATTACGGGATTCATGTAAAAGGAACTCGATCCATCATAATGTTCTGCAGTGCGCATAATGTTCTGCAGTCCTCTCATGTCAAAATGTTGCAGTTTGGCAGGGCTGGGTTTGGACACCTGGGAAACGTATGTTGTTACAGGAAGTGGTATTGGCATGCCAGAATGGGGCACTCTTCCTTTCTGACTAAATAATATCCAGTGCACTGATGAGGGCAGTACACTCTAGAGAGTCTTTCAGATGAGACCTTAAACTCAAGTCCTTGCACACTGTGCTCATTAAATATCCCATGAGAGGGGAAAGTGTCCTGTAAATAATGGGGTCTGGCCACCTCCTGTACACCTTATTGGCTACATTATCCCTTGCATTCCCTATCCACTTTGAGTCCACAGATTATAGCTGCAGATAAGTTTGTTCTCAGTTATTGCATTTATAATAATAATTTCTTGCATTTAAGCACACTCAAAGCGCTTTACAGAACTCACAAGAACCACCACCAATGTGTAGCACCCACCTGGGTGATGCACGGCAGCCATTTTGAGTGTAGGCCTTGAGCGCATTGCGTCTCTCCGTGGCGCTCACAGGCCCCTCTCGGCCGTGGTGTCCGACAGCAGCCTGCCGCGAGACGAGCTGGTGGCGGAGCTGAAGGCCGAGCTGCAGCGCTTCCTGGCCAGTCTGAAGGGCAAGAGGAAGAAGATCTCTCACCTGCAGGAGGAGCTGGACAAGGCCAAGAGCCACGCCCAGGACCTGCGGGACCAGCTGGAGCGGGCCGAGAAGAGCGCCCGCGACTCGAAGGTGGGGCTGGGGGGGGTTTGCGGAAGCCCCCATTTATCTACAAGGCTTGTAGTTTGTCTGTTCATGGTGGTTTTTGGGGGGGAGGTACTGAAACATGGTGGTTTAAACTGTCCTTTTTGGAGGTTGTAGCTGGTTGTTTGAAGTACATGGATAGGAGATGAAGATGATGAAGCACACTGCTATTTGTGTGTTAAAGTCAAAAATAAGACAAATGAGAAATTTATTGATGGTTGGAAAAAAACTGTTTAACAGTTATCACATAAAAATAGCAAACCTAAGATGGTAAAGTTAAATGAACAAAACTATTAGAAAGCAATAATGAATAAAAATAGAATAGACTGTTTAATTGAATTGTAAATCATTTTGTGAGCATTTCTGATTCCCTTATTGAAGTTCTGCTGCTAGATTGTAATTGTCACTTCCTCTCTGTGTCCTGCAGGTGAGGGAGACCAGTTTGGAGAAACATCTGGAAACCTCTGGCGCAGGAGTGGCTGCGCAGGAGGACCTGGCGAAACTGCAGAAGGAGAAGCAGCACCTGCAGGAGAGCATACAGGTGAGCAGCATGCAGCCGATTGGCTGAACGGGGGCTTGTGCTGTCGCAGCATGCAGCCGATTGGATGAACGGGGGCTTGTGCTGTCGCAGCATGCAGCCGATTGGATGAACGGGGGCTTGTGCTTTTGCAGCATGCAGCCGATTGGCTGCATGAGGGCTTGTGCTGTCCTAATGCAATGTGAAACGCATGCTTTAAACCAGTTGTTTCTGAGCTAGGTTTTTGTGGGCATTGTGTGGTGCGTGTTGTAAAGTCTGTTCACATGTGGATACATTCATAGGCTTGTGGGCTAGTTGGATTCAGGTGTGTTTCATTTTAACCTTTGCTGCGTTGCATTATCACATTAACGGTAATCTCTGCTGTTTCACTACCTCACTGACCACTGCAGAAATTATTCAATAAAAAAACAGACATGGTTGTAGCTTGTAATTTTTTACATGCAATTGCAACATTAGCGAGGTGTTTTTGACTTGTTTTGGCTTTTCGGAAAGGGCACCACATTATCCTTATGGGCGAGAATTGTGGGGTAATCTAGGCCCTCATTATGTGGGGAAGGGCATGGAACATTTGGGGTCATGCTGAAATCAGGCGTGTTTAAATGATCTGGGAACACACAAGCATTACTGCACCTCATTATCTCTGCATGACTCATGGGGTGTGAGGGGCTGTTCCTCCAGAGAGGAGCATGCTGCTTCAGAGATGACCCCCACTGACGTGCGCACTCTGGGGGTCGTTTGTGCTCATTTCCTGGGCCTGTCCGTGTGTCTGTCTCCCCCGGCTCCTCCACACAGACCCTGGACAGGCAGAAGGAGGAAATGAGGCGGAGCGAGGAGAAGCTGAAATCGGACAATCTGGAGCTCTGCACCAAGATGAGGGAGATGATCCAGGAGTTTGACCAGGAGAAGCAGGAAGCTGCAGAGAGGTAGAGCAAGGGGAACAATTTGGCAGTTGTGTGGTTTGAATTGTGTTCGTGTGATGTTTGAGCTGTGTTCGTGTGGTGTTTGAGTTGCGTTTGCATGGTGTTTGAGTTGCATTTATGCGTATGTGTATTGAAGGTATGAAAGGACGCAGCAGCAGTACAGGGATGATGTGGTGAACCATGTGCGTGAGGAGCTTACCCGCGAACACACCGCTCAGCTGGAGGAGCTGTCTGCCGAGTTTCAGCTCAAGATCCAGCACCTAGAGTAAGGATCCGGAAGGGGGCGGGGCTGGGTCAGGGCTGGGGGCGGGCCTACGTATTTTATCATTCACCCCCGCCCACATCTTTACTTTTATTGTTACCTGCACCATTTGTGATGGTCCCCATTGTCACACTGTACTATATGTCCATATTAACATGATTTTGGGGCAAGTCTGTGAGTTGAGTTGAACTAGAACCTGGTCCCTCAGTTGCACTTAAGGAAAAGTCACAGGGAAGACACAATTGACTATAGTAGCATGGTGGTATTTTTCAAGTATTGCTGTGAAACTGTGTTGCGTATGCTTGGAGAGAAGAGTGACCCGGTGTCCTGTGCGTTTGGTGCAGATCCCAGCTGGCGGATGGGAGTAAGGAGATGCTGGCGGTGCAGGAGTGCTACATCACCGTCTGCAGGGAAAAGGACGCTCTGGAGCAAGACCTGCATGCCAGGATGGAGGAGGAGAGGAAGAGCATGGAGGAGGAAGTATGTAGCACGTACGGCACTGCGCCCCTTAGTGGAGATCTGCAGAACTGCCTGTCCACCGCAGCACACAGGGAGTCCTCTGGCAGAGAGTAAAGTCTTTGCGTTTTGGTCCTCAGCTGAAGGCTCTGATGGGGGAGGAGCGAAGCCGAGCCCTGGCGGAGCTGAGAGCCGCGCTGGAGGAGGAGCACCGGGCCGCGCTAGCCGCCTCCAGGGCTCAGTGGGCCCAGGAGCAGGAGGCCGAGGTCCTGCAGCAGGTCCAGTCCCAGCTGGCCCAGGCCAAGGCCGTCTGGCAGGACCAGCACAGCAAGGTACTGATGGCAGAATGAGGCCGAATCCGCCCCAAAGTGGGAAGAGCCTGTTTCAATCAATCATACGATTCTGTGGAGAGCAAAGTGTTTTTTACATTGGTCAGTCAGTCAGTGATTGACAGCCCATCAGAGCTCTACCTATAATGTTGTCAATAACCCATGTGTATCTGCCTGTAGTTTGGAATTTGCCTCTGTTAATTCTGAAGCAAATTAATTCAGGACATTCCTGGGGGAAAAAATGTTTTCCCCATTAGAAAATGCTAATTTTTTAATTAAAATTCCAAAAATATTGTCAGGAGCCGAAGTCTGAGACTACACACAGAAGCCAGAGGAAGTGAGAGGAAAGTAACATGCAATACATGCGCAAAAAAATAATTTCACCAAAGCTCAGTTGAACCCAACACTTAATTTGACACCACACGAAAACTTACACTCAATGTGGAATTTTTTTCAAAGGAAAATTTCACAGGGCAGGGGTCAGTGGAATGCGTGGGGGAGCAGTGGGGGGTGTATGACTTTACCCCGGCTGGTGTGCCCCCCTCAGGCGTCCCAGGCTGCGATGGAGCGGGTGGAGAAGGAGTGGAGGCGCCGGCTGGAGGAGGCCCAGGGGCGCGGCGGTGCGGCGCGTGGGGGCGGGGCCCAGGACCACGCCTCGCAGACGGACACGGCGGTCTCGCTGGACGCGCGGCTGGCCTCTCAGAGGCTCCGGCTGCAGCGCGAGGCTGACGAGGCCAGGGCGCGGGCCGTGGAGGAAGCCGCCAAGCGCACCAGACAGGAGCTGCAGGACACACACCTGCAGGAGCTCACGCAGCAGGTAAACCACTTCCTGTGGCATTACTGACCTCACGCACTGGACTGCACTTACATGGCTTTCACACAGATCCCGCACAAACTCAGCTCTGGGGAGCGCCCACTGCGTTTTGTGAAATGACTTGGCGGTATGACTGAATAGTGTGCTCTGAGTGTGACGACCGTCGCTATGTGATGCGTTTCCTGCCGCAGGTTGAGAGCGCGGTGTCCAGGGCCCGTGGCTGCTGGTTACAGGAAATGACCTCACTTCCCGAGTTTAAGACCCACCTCCAGACGCAGAGACGGGAGTGGGAGAAACAGCAGGAGAAGGACGTTGTTCAGCAGGTACGAAATACATGGAAAAATATCCCTCAGCCTGGTACTGATGCCCGGCTCAGTCTGGATCCGGTCCTGAATCTGCCTGTGTTCAGTCTGAATTTTTAGAATTTATAGTTGAGCACTGATCCTACAGTGAGACTGTTCAGCTGATCAGAACACCGTGCTGTGTTCAGATCAGCGACTAGGATTACACAGGTGGGGTTCACCGTTTCTCTCTCTCTTTCTCTCTGTCTCTTTCTCTCCCTCTCTCCCCATTCTGCCGGGCTGTGCCAGGTCTCCATGGCGCTGAAGGAGGCGGAGGACAGCTGGCAGCGCACTCACCTGAGGAAGCTGGAGGAGCTGGAGGCGGAGCATCACAAGGAGGCGGAGTCTCTGCGCCGCCAGCTGGAGCAGCTGCGGGAGGAGGAGCAGGCCCTGCTGAAGGTGGAGCTGGCGCGGGCCCGCACCTCCTGGGGGCGCGAGAAGCAGGAGGAGATGTCCCGCCTCCGGGCCCAGAACGAGCAGGACTACCGCTCCTTCCTGGAGCAGCACCGGGCCCAGCTGGAGCAGGCCCTGGCACAGGCACGGGAGGAGGCCGATCGGCACCGCGCCCAGCTCCTCCTGCAGAAGGAGGCGGAGTTCCAGAGGCTCCTCAGGGCCAGGCAGGAGGAGTGGAGCGCCCAGCAGGAGCGCAGGAGCCGCGACGAGAGGGAGCAGTACCGTGAGGAGGCCCTGAGTGAGGTGCGAGCCGCGCTGGACGCGCTCCAGAACCACCTCAGCGAAGGCCCGGAGAGGAAGGGGCAGTGTGGCGAGGGCGGCAGTTCTGCCAGTCTGCCAGAGGGGGCGCTGTGGGCTTGTGTTCAGGCCGGCTGCAGGAACTTGCTGTCTAAGGCTGTGGCCCAGGCCAAGCAAGAGTGGAAGAAGGTGAGACTTTTTTTGAAACGCCCTTTTTCCTCAATTTAGAACTTTAATGGTATTTGTAAATCTGTCTTGCATAACCAGGATAGATAAGAATATGGAATTGGCCCCTTCTCTGAGGCTGTTAAGTCATGTGTGTGCGTGTGTGTGTGCATGTGTGTACGTCTGTGTATGTGTGTGTTTTACTATGTTCTGTATGATGTTCATTGCCTCATCTCTCCAGAGTGGTCAGGGGAAACCGGGCCGGGTGTTGAAGGAATCCCAGGACCAGCGGGAGAAAGATCCGTGCCAGAATCCCAGTAAGCCGATTGTCCCATGACACCTACATCTATGTAGCTTGTGTTGCACTAAGCTCATTCCTAAATAAAAGCAGCGCTGCTAAAATATGCTGACCACACCCCTGTTGTCATGGTGCGGTTGCTTTGGTAACAAACAGGCTTTGTGTTGCTCTGTTAGCTCCCCAGCCCTGCAGTGGAGTCTGCGCAGAGCGGGTGGGGCGGCTGCAGAGGCACCTGGAGAAGGCCTGTCGCCAGCTGCAGCACACCGTACGCGAGAACAAGGCCAGCGCGCAGCGGCTGAAAGGTACATCGCCTGCAGGGGGCGCACCTGAGGCACACACTGGCTATAATCGGGAGCACGAAAAATGTAATGTTGAACGGGGGCTGCAGTGAACTTGTCCCTCTCACCAGTCCCAAGGACTGCTGGAAAGCACAGCTAAGTGTTCAGAGTTCCGTTCAATAGATCATTCAAACTGCAACATTCTGGTGAATAAGCCACTCGTTCCTGTCTCTAAGAAGCTACGGCCTCTGTAGGGAGGGAGGTGGGGTTTCTTTTGTGAGTGAGGCGGGGTCTCTAGGGATGGAGGTGGGCTTTCTGTTGAGGGAAGTGGGGTCTGTAGGGAGGAAGTTGGGGCTTCTTTGGGAGGGAGGCGGGCTCTCTAGTCAGTCTGTTGTGTGGATCAGGTGTGGAGCTCCTGGGTTTTCTTTGTTTTAATGGCAGAAGAGCACGAGGCGGCCATTCGAGTGATGGAGCAGGAGCACCAGAGGAAGCTCCAGGAAGTGAGGCGGTCCAGCGGGGGGTGCTCTCCGTACGTTAAAACCGATGCCTTCACTTTTAAAATACCATTATGTGTGTATTGATTTGGTATCGCTGTCATGTGTGTGTTGTGTCTGTGTGTGTTGATTTGGCCCTTTTGGTGTGGGTGTGTGTGTGTGTGTGCGTGTGTGTTGATGTGTCCCTGTTGTTGCATGTCTGTGTGTGTGTGTGTGTGTTGATGTGTCTCTGTTGGTGCATGTCTGTGCGTGTGTGTGTGTGTGTGTGTGTGTTGTGTCCCTGTTGGTGCATGTCTGTGAGCGTGTGTGTGTGTGTTGATTTGGCTGTGTTGGTGTGTGTGTGTTGATGTGTGCCTGTTGGTGCATTTCAGATCTAATTCCCCCCGGGGCTCTGACGGGCAGCAGTGTCTGCAGGCGGGGCTGGAGGAGATGAAGGACCAGTACATGAGAGCAGTGGGGAAGATCAGAGGTAAACGTCACACAGCGTTTAACCTGCAGCAGGACTAATACCCAGTCGGCTCACAGTGTTTATCCTGCAGCAGCGCTAAAAACCAATCAGCTCGCAGTGCTTATCCTGCAGCAGGACTGACCCCCAATCAGCTCGCAACGTTTAAAGAGTAACTGCGCTCACTGTTTCAGGCTAACTCCGCCTACTATACATGTGTCCTGGGATGGGTGGACTAGGTGTGTCCATCTCATTTGCATAAAGTGTTCTATATGGAAATGAATTTATACAGCTAGGCTGCGCCTGGCTCATGAACCTCGGATCAAACTGTCTCGGCATTGCAGATCAAATTTAAATCAAGATTCAGCAATTACACGGATCATTGCTCACCTCAAATGTTTTCAGAAACGTTTTAGTGTACTGTTTAGGTGGAGTATTAGAGCGTTTATGAACAGGCCGCCATGTTCCTCCAGTTTGAAAAATGTTGGGCCGCAAACCAATCCAGCTAATAAAGTGTCCCACTGTATTAAAAAGTAATCGGACATATTTGTGGGCGGCAACAATGTTCTTGATTGACATCTACATGACATTATAATACTGCCAAAGAGGTATTTTCGAAATCACAATTGAGGCGGGGTCAGAGTGGAATGCAAAAACATTTTTCAAACGTTTGTGGTCAGCACCACGACATTTCCTGCAAGCCTTTTCTGCCTCATGATATTTCAGAAATGTTGATATACCTGCATGGATTAAAATGTTTCATTATGAAGTAGACAAACATGTTTACAGATTTTTTTAAAATGGTCTAGGGTGTAATTACCCTTCTAACGAACAATCAGCTCACAACCTATAACCTACAGCAGGACTAAATGACGCTAATCACAATCAGCTTGCAGTGTTTAACGTGCAGCAGGTACAGTGATGTGATGATTTATGTGATGCGGTCAGGTGTGGTTGTGGGGTGCAGTAGTGTGCATGTGAGACAGGGTTGGTTGTGGGGTGCAGTGATGTGTATGTAATACAGTCAGGGTTGGTTGTGGGGTGCAGTGATGTGTATGTGATACAATCAGGGTTGGTTGTGGGGTGCAGTGATGTGTATGTGATACAGTCAGGGTTGGTTGCGCGGTGCAGTAGTGTGCATGTGAGGTAGTCAGGGTTGGTTGCGCGGTGCAGGGCTCTGTCCCACGGTTCTGGACGCTGGCTGTGTTTGGTGCAGGGGACATGCTGAAGTACCTGCAGGAGAGTAAGGAGCGGGCGGCCCAGATGATCCGGCAGGAGGTGCTGCGGGAGCGGAGGGACACGGCCCGCAAGATGAGGCGCTACTACCTGAGCTGCCTGCAGGAGCTGCTGCAGGACGCCGGGACCAGCCAGGGGTGACTGAGGCCCCTGCTCTGACTATATAACACCCCCACTGAGACCCCCCACTCTGCCTCTACTAACCCCCCCACTGAGATCCCCCACTCTGCCTGTACTAACACCCCTTATTCAATACCTCCACTGCCATCCTTCATTCTGTAACTCCACTACCCCTCTGACTCTCATCTCTCTATACCTCCACTATCATACTTCTCTCTACACCTCCACTGCCATCCCTCTCTCTACACTTGCTCTATCATTCCTGTCTCTACACCATTTAATACTTCCATTATCATCCCTTACTCCAGACCTCCACCACCATCCCTGACCTGTGCCATTTTCCCACCCTCCCTTCATCCTGTAGGGCAGAGAAGAAGATCCTCAGCGCAGCAAGCAAGCTGGCAGCCATGACCAAAGTTCTGGAGACACCGCTGTCTAAGAGGAGGGAGGGCAAGACTCGTGCAGGGCAGAGTAAGAGCGCTCTCCTCTCCTCCTCATCTCTCCTATTTCCAGGGTGAAAGTGCTCTTTTCTCTCTTCAGTGGAAAAGCACTCTCCTCTCTCTATTTTCTTCAGAGTAAGAGCACACTCCTCTGTTACTCTGCAGAGTGCTCTCTCCTCTCATCTTCTTTCTTCAGCCTAAAACTCCTCTCTTCCCTTCAGATGAATAGTGCTCTTCTCTCCCATGTCTTCAGAGAATGAGCATTTTCCCCCTTCAGGTGCTTGAAATACCAAATGCCTTTTAAGGTAATTTAAGGTAAAGAGATCTTTAAAGGCTTTTCCCAATACTCTTTGTGTGAACAGGTGCATCAAAGGCCAAGGGGGCTACAACTGAAGACAAATCCCAGAAATCGTTAATTTCCCCTTCAGACCTGAGCCAAGCTGGGGGGCGTAAGGACTCTGAGGGGAACCAGAAGTCCCCCAGTGCTGATGCCAAATCTGAAACAGGTCCGCTAAAGACCACACCCATGGGTGAAGCTCCTTGTCAGGATTCACTGAAGCTCATGAAGTGGAGGGTCCCTGAGGAGGATGGTTTCAAAGCCCCGCCCACTCACTTCCTGTCTCGTACACCTCTAGGTGGAGCAGGGCGCAATACCTCAGTGGCTGTCTGTACCGGTGATGTAACAGCAGCCAACGTAACCATGAGAACGCACAGCAGGGAGCTGAGTGGCGGGGGTCTCTTCCAATCAAAGGCCTATCACGCTGCAGAGGCTGCCAGTGAGCCTTTCCTCATCAAGGAGACCCCTGTCAGGGATGAAGGAAGCCATAGCGACTGGAGCGCGATCAGCATGGGAGCGCACTTCAACCACCTTTTCCCCAACGCCAACCGGGCCCAATCCTTCCAGCTGGACGCGCCTTCATCGGCCTCTGTCTCGGACACGGACGAGGACGACTTCAGGACGATTGCCGTCACCGCCAAGCCCGATTTCAGAGGCGTTCCCAGAGGGTCGTCTGGCTCCAGGAGCAGACCCGGACCCAGGGAGCCAACGCCGGGGTCGGAGGGAGAGAGACTCCGCAGGTTCTGCTCCAAGAACCTCTTCTCAGAGCTGAAAGGCTGCCAGCAGGACAGTGGCTTTGACAGCCCTCTGTCTCTCCTGCACAAGTAAAGCCCATGTCTGCGCTGCAGGTCCTTGTGCCGGGTGAACTCTCAGGCCAACCTTAGGGCCTGGAAGGATGAGTGGATAAAATGCCTACCCGTGTTTGTGTGGGTGTCCTGAGTCCTCACTTTGTCGGAGAAGTGGGTGACAACTAACGCACAAGATTGAACAGATGCACAAGGTCTGTGTCTCTGTCAGTGGAGGAATTTGCCTGTTCTGGTGTTCTAAAAATGATTGAAGTACCTAATCTGGTGAGTCTGAATTTTGCGTGTGTGTGTGTGTGTGTGTGTGTGTGTGCGTGTGCATTTGCTTGTGTGTGACTGTTTTGTAATGAGTGCAGTAGTTTTTATTTTTTTATTTCACGTTTTTATAATACAGATTTTAATTTATGGCTTTTGTCTTATGTCAGTTTATGAAATATGTGATGCCTATGACAAATTATAAAATAAATTATTTTTTGACACCTTTTTCCCTGATGTGCATTTTTGAAATCATCTCATGTATACTGTACTGCACTGAAAATGAGGGCCAACACCGACATGACTGACAGTGTGACTCAGAAAAGCCAGTTATACTATGTAGGCCTTTGTGGCTCTTGTAGACTCTGTGTTTGTAAACCCCACTAACGCCTTCTTAGCCCTCAACCCCACCACACCAACGTTGAAGACGCCCTTGAGCACTACAAGCAAAATGTCAAGCGAGGAGGTGAGGTGGACAGAGATATTGAAAATAGCGTTTTTAGCAACATTTAACAAGGAACTTGAGTAATTGGTTAAGATCTACATTAATTTGCTACTATTTGGGATGTTCTGGTTACAAAAGCAGCTGAAACCATTACCATAATATAAATTGGCTGTAAATTTTGTATGCATATTCGGATGACAGAATTGAGGCTTTTTTCTTTTTTGAAAAGGGCTACTTTTAGATGTTTAAATCTATAGGACAAAATACCTTGAAGTCATGTTCACAAGGGGCCTAGTGGATGTGGAAAGGTAAATGTATAAAACACCCGCCATTAGAAAATGGGTACAATCATTAAATGTTTGATATTTGACTACAGGAACACGTCTCTAAAAATGTATAAAGAGATTTCTGAAACGAGGTAAAACCTCTAATAGCATTCAGATGGGCTGGCAGTCTGTTCTCATCACTTCACCGCTTTAAAACTAGTTTCTGTTGCCAAGTTCCTTGCTTACCAGTGGAATTTTAAGACATTTTCAGACACTCTAAGAGGATAAGCGCCACCATATCCCATTAATGGGACATTTAAGTATGCTGGGGTAATTAAAGAAGACAAAGGCAGTGCTGTTGTCCTTTGTTAACCACTCTTCTGCGCAGCTTGGTGTGGTGATGGTTTTCTATGCTGATAAACGAGGAAAATAATATGCATTTAAAGAAACCTCATGCAATCTGCATCTGGACTTGTTTTTTTTTTTTAATTAAAATTTTTTTTTAACAAAAATAACTTTTTTTTTATTCTGCAAAGCACCGTTTCATTGTGAATGAATGCCATGGTAAGAATGTGTTCACTTAGTGGCCCACAGTGAATGCGATAGGCTAAAGAAGAGTAGCCAGTGAAATGCTTTAAACGTTTGTTTGAAAGTTCAGACAATAGAAGAGAATGGGCAAAAATTCTACGCGTGAAATGATTATCAGTGGTCAAAGAGACCTGACAGTTCCATCTCCCGTGACGCACCGGTGAAAGGACAGTTTGCGTAAGACCTGGTATTTCAAATTCAATCGCCATCCTTCTGTCGCAAGAATCTGTTGTCAGATTGAGGTCATGAGACAAGGTCATTGGCTTGTTTCGTATCCTAGAAAATAAGTTTTACAGTTGAGGGGCTTAAAGCGGTACGATTGAACGTCGTCAACTGTGGATGAAGTTGTGTGATATTTTAGGGAAGAATCTGGCAACAGTCCATCGGGAGAGGGTGGAGAACGGGGGTATCGGGGACGCAGAACTCTGACTCATTCCTGCCTCGCCCAGGACAGTCCCCAAGAAAAACAATGACGTACGGCATGATGTCATCGGAAGACCTCATATTCTGAACAAGAGAACCTAGTTCGCAACGAGCTCCCGTTTGGAGATTGTCATTGATTTTAAACCTGTTTCAGCCATGTCTCAGAATGCAGACACGAAGACTTTCTATTCTCAGGACCAAGGGAAGAGGCTGTTTTACATGGATCTCCATGGACGAAACTTACCGGGTGTCTGACACTGAACATGCCAATCTTATTGGGGGATGAATTGCCTGTATGTCGTAATTTGATAGTGAAGACTGACCGGTCACTTTATGCTGTTGCAACATTGTGCTTGATGCATAACGATTTGGAAAATATACACTCGAAAACAAACTAATAAAGCACTCGAACGGACTAACCTCCCTCAGCGCATTAAAAAAACAAAACTTTATTCAGGCATTGGGAAGACCGACAGAGGGGACTTCTACAGTGTAGTTGGCCACCCTATGGACTGCCACAAGGCCCTTGCTGTTCTGAGATTTTAAACACTTTCAAATGAATATTTGGGCCAAACTTCAAGTTTATTCATGCAATTTGTTAACACGTTAAGTGTTTTGGGGGGTTTAATTTGGCTTCGAGGATCATGGGCTAAAACTTGCTAAAGCGAACAGACTGTTGGCAGTGTAGACTCTCCCCAATGTATTGCACTATATTTGACCAGTGAGACTGAGATGGACGTATCAATGGCAGTCATCTGGTACATGGCTCATTAGACAATGTCTGTAGCATTAACTGTTGCTCTATTAAAACTGAACTTCTCTCATTCACCCGATTATATGCACACATTTTCTGAAATGGAGCAAGACAGCCATGGGGAATCCGGGCACCGCCTTCTCTGACAGAAATGCCAGCTGTCCCGTTTGTGTAAATGCATTTCAGAACCAGCTGTTGTTTATTAACTCGGCTCTTCACATCCAAATCCAAATACATCGCTGTAGAATGCAACAGTTGTGGTTATAAACAGATCCAAGTAGGCTAAAAGCATTCATGAGAATGAATGGATTTGACCGTTTTGATCAGTGTAAAGGAAAGGGAGATGAAATGTTTGATCAGAGTACTGATGTCTTGACTCCCCGCCCCACCCAACAGTTGACCTTCTGGTAATACCAGGAACAGACCCTCAGTTCAGAGAAGCACTGATAAGGTGGGTTCAACGAAGGGTGTGTTTAAGTCGGCAATGTGCTGTTTTCAATTCAAATGGTTGCAGTGAGGTAGATTGACTCAATTTACTTTCTTATGACTGGAGTGCAACAATGCCGTTGGGTTGTTGCTTCAGTGTATTTTTAACACACATGCACACGCATGTACAGGCATTTTCTTTCATGCTGTCATTTAGAATGTTTCTGACACCGCTGTTTCCCTTTGATTTCAGATGAGGAGCAAAACCCAGTAATGAAGTCCCATTGTTGGGCTGTGGTCGCTGACAGCACAGCACCGTTTCTCTGATGTCTGAGGCTTTCCCCCCAGACTCTCTCATGGCTAAGTTCTGCAATCTCCCTGCTCCTTGCCCATACGTAACTTGCAAACAATGACATGCTTTGAGTGTCGCATTGTGCATCCTCTGTACAGGTCAGGGTTGATTAGAGGTTCCTGCGTGGGAAGTTTCTATCCCTAGGATGGCTGAATGCTTGAAGTTTCAGCCTAAATCGAACATCCAGGCAACTTCAAAATGGCCAGAGAAAAGCTGATGGAAAAATTGTGAATGAACGACACACAGAACCACTCGGCTCGTCCTGATCTCTGATGACACATGAAGCTGCTTACCAAAATATCTTTGGAGGGACTTTACTGTTATGAATCACCGAGAATAAAAAAGACTCCATTTGTGTTGAGAGAGTGGGGAGACAGATTGTCACATTGATATTTTTCCCTTCTCTTCAGGGTTGTTCCTCCCTAAACAGACATTTCCCACGCTGGACTTCTTGGCTCACATTCTAACATCCATCCTCTGGCTACGTCCCATGGCACGGTCACTACCTTGTCAAATCTATTGGTAACGAGAGGAGAGGGAGCAGTTTAACAAGAAGAGCTCCGCTTTTATCAGTCCTATGACGTTCTGCTGGATGAGCTGCAGATCCTCCGGTTTTCCCTGGCTCTACATTAACTTGCATGAACAGGGTGACAAGGTTGACTTGCGTCAATCACACTATATGTGTTCAGCATGAGTTTGAGCTCTCTGTTTCATTATACTGCATTGCAGCTGCAGTCATTCGGCGGGCTGCTTTTGATTGGCAGATGAGCTGTGATCAAATGCACTCTTGTTCTGAGAGAACCCTGTTTGTGAGGTGGCAGTAAAATGCCCAGCCCGCAGGTGAGTGTAATCGTTATATTGTGTTTGGCCTGGGCATTACAGTACTTTGTATTACCATGCAGTGTTCTGATCTGCCTGCAGGAATGCGGGAGTGCAGTGAGTTACAGGAGACCTGAACACGCGATGTCCTGATGGCCCTTTACTGCATCGCCCTGACCTCAGGATGTAATGCACTCAGTTAAGATGTAAGCATAATCTCGCTCATATATATATATATATATATATATATATATATATATATATATATTTGTTTTGCACTAATTCTTTTTCTCAATCCCACTTGTTCATTCAGTGTCTCTACTACAACCAGCATCAACATGCATGAGCAGGATACTTACAGGATGTTTATCCTGGCCAGAGTGGCCACTAGAATATGTGTCATGGCCACCCCCCACTCAGCCATTCTTTCAAAAGCTTACTGTGGTCTAAACTGTCAGTTGTGCAATGGCAAAGATAGTGAAAGGTGCCCACATGCACAGAAGACAGTGAAATTGGGTACAGTCCACGCATGTTTATCTCAGTTACACTCATGATCCTCACTCTGGGGCATGTCAGTGAATGAAGTAGGGTCAGACACATGGACGATGAGTGAGCGCTCCGCGTCTCCTGGAACTTGGTGCAGAAATTAAGAGAACAGGAGAAAAAGATTTATTTTGTGATTTACTCTGAGGGCTGGAGAATGACTTCCAAGCCCAGAGAGATGATCTGGTTTAGAATGTTTATCCAGCCAAAGAAGGCTAAACGCAGGCAACTTGACTTATCTTGCGGTTTCATAAAAAAGTGACATTGTGAACAATTCATAGACAGACCCGTAGTAGACATGCATGTGTCCATGGGCTGTGTGAGACTTTCCCAGGTTTTTGTAAAGCTGCTTGGCAGTATTTCTGCAATACTGGCAACTCTTTCGCTGTGGGGCAAGACAAAGGGAAATAAAATTAGTCTTGAACCGGGCCAAAGACAACAAACAATATGGGGAAGTCTCAAAAAGACTGGATTGAGCATATGATAGAAAGCTCCAAGGTAAAGCCCCCACTGCAAGATACACAGTGTGGTATGTTTCAACTTATATTTTACATCACTCATGAATGGAAATGCTTATATGGCTGTAAAATTAAATTGTAAGTAGGTCACTCATTAATGGAACTTTCATTGTTTGGCGCATACTACGATGATGTAGCACAATACTTAAAAAAACTATTTTGGAACAGGATAAATGCATCAATGGTGAAAGAAAAATGGTTGTATAACAGAGTGTTTCTGTAGTCTTTTGTTGTAGATGAAATATGATGTCATGCGGTAGCTGTAATGAGCCTACCACAGCTGTTGGCGCAGCAGAAATGGCTCATGGGTGGATGATGGCTTCCACATCCATCAACCTCAGCAGAGGTAAATGTGGCGGTGCTTGGGTAACAAACTGGCCATCAGTTGGTGGTGTGAACAGATCTTCTCTGATGTCAGTTGATTAATTTCTTTTTTTAAATTTTCATTTAATTGATAGCACTGATTTCTCTCTCTGTCTCTCTCTCCCCTCTCTCTCTATTACTCACTCACACACACACACACACACGTGTGTTTGAGCACAGGTGCATGAGGGGAGAAAAGACACTCCTCATGAATCCTCGTGCTTTAGATAGATTTCAGTCATATTTATGTAGGGGGTAGGCAAGAAACAAGCTTTAAGTTGGCTTTGAGTCCTGGTCCATTAACAATGTTTCGCGGGGTAGCTGAGCTCCGCCCTAACGCCGAATGCACGCGGAGCGCATTTATAAGGAATCAGCCTTATTCAACAGTCTGCCACAGAGTGACGCAGACATGCTGAACGCGTTTTTGGTAGACGTGTTGATGAGATTGTTCATCCTTAATATGACGCTAAAATAACGAGACCACTTCAATTATTCTTAAGGAATTCCTTTTAGAGAGATTTAATATGTATTGTGTTCATTGTATTATATGAATAGGCGTAAAATAACCTTTTCTTTCTAGATACTTACTGCTCTGGTTCAAAACTAATTTCCTGAACATCTTTCAACTTTTAAGCCGCATGAGGTTTTTAGTTAATATTTTAGGGATCTTAGTATGTACGGATTCAAAGCCGTAAAATTGGTGCTAATGGTTGGTATTAATTCAAACGGATAACATTTCATAAATACTGCTAACCACAAAATACTGATTTATAAGATATATGCTTTCGACCTTTCCCTTTGGTTTGGTATGAATTTTAAGAGCGAGAGCAAGGTATTTAAAGACTGCCAGTGCGTTCTGTTTTCCTAACCTCAACTGGTTGGCACAGTTATCCATAATTATTTGAAACGTCTTTACAACGCACCAAATTGTAAAGCATAGTCTGTTTCTCTTGTTTGACCCACTATAATAAATGTACGCATCATTTCTGCTATCTGCGTATCGCGAGAGTAAGAGAAAAGGTTTTTGAGAAGGAAAAGGGGGTGAGCGTCGAACTTGGAGCTGGACAGAAAGTACAGGAGGAGATAAAAATCTGATCAGTCCCAGTATAGTTTTCAAACTGCTCTAAATATCATTTAAAGCGGAGTATCGGTATTAAATCTGCACATTTTCTGTGGAATACTAAAATATGGCTAACTTTAAATAATTTTCCAGTCGTTTTGTTCTGCTCGAGGTTTTATGCCTCATTTCTTTCCTTTTTAAAAATGTTTATCCAGTAATGTACCAGCTGTATAAAAACCATTAGCATTTTTTCTTGGGCGGGACTGAAGACTTTTGCTCCTATTGGAGAGAAGGTACAGCAGTTCATTTGTTTTATTTTTACCTTTTGCAAAAGATATCATAAGTTGCTTGAACGATGTAATGTGCGCATAGATGCATTTTATGCATCCGTTATTTAGGATATTTGTCAAGTTACTTAGACGTGCATGTGTTCGTTAAAAGCTGCGGTGCAAAAGTCTCTCGACTTTGGTTGCAGTTATTTTCTTTCAGCTGCCCCATGCCATCTGTTCTATAGCCCTGGGTTATGGAAGAGCATCTTTTGCGACCTATGGGGCGGAATTTCTTTAAATGAACGTATATATTTTTGTTTCGCAGTTTTGTCCATAAGAGCGGGGGAACGGAGAAGCCTGTTGGATTGGGAAGAGAACCACTTCATTAGAAACGCCTTATTGTACTTTTTAAAGTGGAGTACTACAGTCCGTACACTTAAAGAAGAGAACCTGAGCAATAGCAGTATGTTGCGCGGAAGGTTGCAGACTTTAGCTCTGGGACTCGCCGCTGTCTTGTCGCTGACTGTCACTGCTGCAGATGGCTCCGCGGCAGACGGTGACATCGACAAGGAAGTTGTACCGAGAGCAAACCGGGCTAAGAGGAGAGGTGGAGGTCAAGAAGTGCTGAAGGGGTAATTTTCACACTGTTTATATGGATTTGCAAACGTCAAAAGACTTATCTGTTCTGACTATTCATGCAGTTTTTTCTGACTACCTCTACCGTCTGTTGTAGCTCACAGCCCCTGATAATAATAGGCTACATATTGATGATTAATGCCAAAAATGCTTCGGGGCACTTTTTAGGAGCGCATAGACCAATCGGATCTATTTTTACTCTGGCTCCAGCTTAACATCTTACAGACCATTCACTAAAGACACGCTGTAAATGACGGGAATGTAAGTTTAAAATGGCTTTGAAAAATTAATTTGTTGCTTTAGCAATATTTTTGGGATCCTTATCTTGCTGTAGGATGAAATGCTATCCAATGCGTTTGGAGTTCGGTATTTGGTTGAAGCAGTGCTTCTTTGCAGTTCATAATTCATTCTGCTGCTGCTATCAGCAGTTACATCATCAATGAAGTCAAGTGAGCTTGTCAAACCCCCACCATCATGTTTCGCATATGAGGTGGGGTGCTTCGAATATTGGGCAGTTCCGTCAGTCCTCTACTCTTTATTCTTGCCATCACCTGATACAAGTAAATCTTGGTCTCGTGTCCAAAAGACCATTATCTAGAACTCTCAAGCTTTTTTATGCACTTCTTAGTGAACTGTAACCTGGCCATCCTGCAGTGTTCATCTTGCAGTGTAGCCTCTGTAGTTCTGTTTGTGAAGTCTTCTGCCGACAGTCTTCACTGACTCAACCAGGCCTGCCTCCTGAAGAATGTTTCTGATCTGTCGGTGACCGACAGTTGGGGATTTTTGAATGGGGAATGGGGAGAATTCTTTGGTCATCAGCTGTAGAAGCTTCCTTGACCTACCAGGGTCTTTGCGATTACTGAGCTCATCAGTGCCCTCTTCCTTCTTAATGATGTTCCATTTTGGTAAGCCTAAGCTTACAAAAAAAGCTTTTTTTTCATTTCTCAGTCTCATAATGGCTTCCTTGACTTTCATTGGCACAACTCTGGTCATCATGTTGGCAAATGCCAATAACAGACTCCAAAGGAAATAAAAAGCCTAGAATCCAAACCAGTTACTGAAAACTGATGAATACCTGCACTACAGAAGCAATTGAACACACCTGACTGATCAGAAACACCTGTCAAGCCATTTATGTCCACATGGTAAAACCAAAATGTATAAAAATACCCTTAAATAAAATCTTAGAATGGGCACTTCAACCATATGTGAATTGTTTGATTACAAATAAGTTGAGTATGGAGCCAAATCAAGAAAAGAAATCTTTTAAAAAAGATACTTAAGAAAAAGAAAAAATGTTTGCCTCAAGCATTATGGAGCTCACTGTATATCCATTTACACAAATGCTTAAATCTGAAATTTTTGATGTTGGTCTAATACAGAGAAAAATAATAGCAATGGAGAAATTGTTTTATGTTTTATGAGATGAATGGCATTTCACACTATAGAGAACTTTTTTTTAATAATAATAATTTTGAAAGAGATATTTTGTCATTTTTCTTTGGCAGGGATTGAGTCACTTTCTAATTGTTAGGGTTAAATGCATTGTGCAGTGCTTGATCACTGTTAGTAATCACAAGACATACATTGATACAACCTTACCGACATTATGATTATTGAAAATTAAGTTATTGTCCTTGTCATTCTTATTATTAATTTGTTTTAGTAACAGAAGAAATTGTCATTGTCTCTACGAAATTCATCTGGTATCAGATGCCACTAACTAATGCAGAGTATGTAACTAGTGCAGTGTTTCATTTGACTGGTGTGCATTTCTGTGTGTTAAAAATGTGTGTAAGACCTCAGTTTGGGCAACACTGCAGCAAACAAGTTTTTAAAAACCACAAATCTAGGCTAGGGATAGCAAATGTAAGTCACAGTAAAATGAATAGGAAACTGCTGAGGAAATTAATTGGTACATTCAAGCCCACTTGTACTTCTAAAAAAAAAAAGAAGTTATTTTTAGTCACTTAATTATTGCATTGTGTACATGTTAAAATATTTCATTAACTAACTTTTTAAGAATGCGTGGATCACAGACAGTATTTGCTCTAATTTAATTGTTCTCAGGCTTGGAAAGTTAGTGAACCGCTGTTTTGGAGTGCTACTCATGTTGGTACTCGCATAATTATACCACCAGGTGGTGCTGTCCCTTTCCGACTGAAGCTTAGCCCTGGATTGATTGATGCTGGATGGGTTGCTTTGAATTATGGGCACAATAATTAAGTGAAAGGCCAGTGCTTTAGCTGGAGATCTGTGAGGCCAAAATGAAAGTATAGGAATGTAATATATATCTGAATTTGGATAAAGGTGATTCAAGATGTATTGATAAATATTCTATTATATTTTTTATTTTTTATAAAAAATGATAACAGTGTGTAAAAAATGCTTCTAATGGAAAAGCAAGAAACCGTTTTACAATTCAAAGACATTTATCTTGCAGCTATGTGCTGTTATGTTTGATGAGATCTTCAGGCAACATGCATCATTATTGCATTGTGTAGGTCTAGATGTATCGGCTCAATGTCTTTAGAGATTATTTTCTATGACATGCAACAATGGTACTGGGGACTGTGGTCATTATGAGAATTTCCTTCATACATTATCTTTTCATCATTTAAACACGGGTTAGCAGCAGCAGTAATACACAAGCAGTTATGCATAGGTTATATTGATTAAAAAAGCATGTATGAGAGTGTTCAATCTGCTCCTGAACAGTAAACCGGTATTCACACTTAATGGCTGTGACATAATGACAGAGGTGGAAAGTCCAGGGGTCAGAAAGTAAAAGTCCAGTCAGATGTTTCTTCCACCAATGAAGGAACTCACCTGTGATAAATTGGCGGCATGTCCAGGGTGTATTCCTGCTTCTCGCCCAGTGCACGCTGGGATAGGCTCCAGCACCCTCCGTGATCGTGACGAGGATAAGTGGGTATTGATAATGGATGAATGGATGGATGGATGAATGAACTTAGCCAGCTGTTTTCAGTAATTAGTTATGCCTACTGGCTGATAAGCAAATAGGATTTTCCTCCTCTGTATAATGCCCCCCAGCTCTCATTATGAAGCTCTAGGAGGGACAGCCTCCTCCTCTTCAGCATTCATTTTATTCCCTTTATGTTTTAGGCCCAACGTGTGTGGATCCCGTTTCAATGCCTACTGCTGCCCCGGATGGAAGACCCTTCCTGGAGGAAACCAGTGCATTGTCCGTGAGTCGCATACAAGTCACAGCTAAGCTCCGCCCACAGTTTTCTGCTGTCACACTTGCTCCGTAACAGGAAAAGGATATAATTTGATATGTGTCAGAAACTAGTGGTTTTTCTTTCAATTTAAATCCAAAGTCTTGGAGTGAGAGAGCAGAAGAGTCTTTATTCATTATTTGGCATGGTTTAGTCCCGAAGAGTGATTTATTAGAAAACCGTAGGAGTGCAGTATGTAGGGGTATTAGTTAAATAATGGGAATGATAGCTCAGGGACACACCCACTCAGGCAGGTGTAAATGTGCCTTGCACTGAGATGGGAAAGGAAGCACACTTTTCTGATGGTAGTTGAGGAGTACTGTAGGTTAGTACAGTTTCTGCAATGGCAGTTCAGTGATATTACTGTTCAATGCTATGTTCTGCACTCCTAGCTTAGAGATATTATAGGCCTGTGCTGTCTCCTCTGTGGGGACACTTGTGTTTGACAGGGCTGCTAATGAGCATGCATATGAATGTAAACAGAGGAGGTAAGATCATGGGCTACATTACAGCTGATTGGTCCAGCTGGATTACTTCTCTCACTCGCTTCCCTTGCGGTTGGTCATTGCTCTGCAGCTGTTTCTCTTGCGCTCCCTCCCATTTTATCATTTACAACAGTTCTCTGATCATATGGAGTCACTCTGGCTAAGACCATCTGCTAGATGAATGTAATGCACTGTACTAGAGTGCTCACATGACATTGTCCATTGGGGTTTCAACCTCATAACAACCTGGCGCATTTCTCCCCTCCCATCGCTCACAGTCTGAGACCTGACAGGTTGCTTTTCCCCCCTCAGCAATCTGCCGTAGCTCCTGCGGGGATGGATTTTGTTCCAGACCCAATATGTGCACCTGCCCGAATGGACTGGTCGCTCCATCCTGTGGTTCAAAGTCAGGTACGTTACCATGAGAACAGCTGCCATGGCATCAGACTGTTTGTGCTTTCCCTGATGGCGTCACTTGCCTGGTGCAGGCCCGGGATTTCACAGAATCACATCTGTGTCTTAAAAATGTCAAAGAGCTGAATCACTGTGACGTATGTGTGTGTCCAGGCGTCTAGGGTCCAGCTCTCTGGCTTTGCACGCTGGACGCTGGTGTTCCTCTTGACCGCACCATTGTCTCTTTCATGGGAGACACTATTAGAGCAGCTGGTGCTGAAGTTCCCTCTTCACTTGTCGGACGATGCAATTTCCTGTCACTCACAAAAAAAATAATTCTGCCTGTTTTTGTTGGATACCGCATAAACAGAGCTCTGAACCTGAAGTTACACTTTTTTTTTTTTAGACCTTTTTAAAGGACAACCAGTTTGCTTCACATCAGTGTAATGAAATGTAATCATGTGAAAATTGAATCTTGTGTTATATTAAATAAAGTCAATATACTAAACATATGTTGTAACACAAACTGCTCTGTCTGCATTGAGTGAAATGTTGCTGCTTATAATATGAGCTTGTAAGGGGTCCAAGCTGGCCTGCAATACTATGAGTAATCTCCATGCAATATGGCTGGCAGCTGGAGTCACTACAAAGTTATGAAGCAGAAACCAGCAGTTTATGTCAGAGACTGAATGAATGGGATATTGCATTATAGATTACTTGGCCTTTTATGGCCGGAGATTGGGGGGCATGTTCCCGTCACCTTTTGAGGAACCATTACTCACTCTCCCCCCACACCTTTGAAATGTGACCCACTGTATGCCAATGTAAGGTCTGCTCAACGCACGTAAATGTACAGACTCATCCACTCATCCATGCATTCCCACATGTGCACATTTAGTATGAGACTATTTTTTTATTTTGCATTTCTTTTTGCTTGCGTATGATTATGTTTTAATGTATTTGGCATTTTTGTATTCTCTCACTCTCTCGCTTTCTCTCTCTCTGTCTCCTTCTCCTGCACCCTGTCCCTCTTCCTTTTTTCTTTCTCTTCCCTCTCTTCATCTGCTGCACACTCCTCCTTTCCCTTTAATTTTGTCTCTGTCTCTTCTCTCTTTCTCCCTCCCTCCTTTTCTTCCTCTTTCTCTCTCCCTCCCCTGCAGTCCAGCACTGTAGCACTCGCTGCATGAATGGAGGCAGCTGTGAGGAGGACCACTGCCGGTGTCAGAACGGCTTCTCTGGGGCAAACTGTGGCCAGCGTGAGCACCCCTCACACACTCCGTCAGCTGACCTAGGATCAGCCAGAACCACTGATTTTACCACAAACACCGCTTCAACTAACCTAGGTCCTAGGATCAGCCAGAACCATTGATTTTACCACAAACACCACTTCAATTGACCTAGGTTCTGCCAGAACCACTGATTTTACCACGAATACCACTTCAACTGACCTAGGATCAGTCTAAACATTGATTATACCACAAACACCAAATCAACTGCCCTGGGATCGGCCTAATCACTTCTTACCCTTTATGGCAGAGGATGGACTGATCCAGGATCTGTGGTTGTAGGTAGAAGAGTGATTTTTACTTTTTTTCTGCACCGATCTGGGTATTAGTAGATGAAGTCAAATGTTAATTGGTCTTGGTATTGTTTGATTATATTTACACATGTAATGATCTGGGTATTGTTTGATTATATAAACACATTTGTGATGTGGGTATTGTTAGATTACATGCGCGTACATATTCAGTGATCTGGACTTGTTTCTATTTTCTGGTGGAAATGGGAAACCAGGGACTCAGTATTTTTTGTCTTTCTCTTACCTTGCAGCGGTGTGTGAAATGGGATGTTTGAACGGGGGGCGGTGTATCGCCCCAAACCGCTGTGCCTGCACCTATGGCTTCACTGGGACCCAGTGTGAGAGAGGTAGACTGCTTTTCAATGCTTCATTCAAACAAACTTAAAAAAAAAATTGGTCTAAAGATCTGAAACCATTCAGTATGAAAAATATTCAATGATAGAGGAAATCAGGAAAATACTTTGTCATGGCACTGTGTTTGTTTTGGCTCTGGACACATCACAGAAAAAGCTCAAGACCCATTTGCCTTCGGGTTTCCATGGGAATGATGAAACTCCCTGAACTCCTGAAAACAGGTGTCATTGTATTCAGCTGGGGTTGGGTTGGGAGTGTTTGTGTCCCATCATTAATTAAAGCTGTGTGCTTTAGCAGATGCTCGAGTGGTATCACGGTGACACCCGCTGATCTCTTCCCTTGGGCTTCTTTTCTGGAACCTGTCTTTCAGAAGCCCCTTCCCTTGATGCTTTGGGGCTTTCCCAGACATGGGAGTCAAACTAAATAAGAGTTGTGGGACAGGACAGGGTTCTCTCTCTTATTTAAACTTATTTTGATGATCTAAGAGTGCTCTGGTCTGGTGTGGCGAGTGCGTGCCACACCTACGTTTCCAGGAGTCCCAGCAATAACGCACTGAAAAACACTCGCATGCACTTCAACACTTACACAGCCGTTGTGTTCTTGTCTAGAGTAGTGACTACTGTTGAATGGCAGAGCCGGAATGGAGGTTTGGGTAGTGCGTTCTGTTCTGTTGTTCATCTTTGCCCATATGTTTTATGTTCTTAAATAAAGGACATGATGAAAGCTTTATGCATGAAGTTGTTTCCCTTCAGATGCCTGTTTAAATTGTGTCAGATGATTATCAGGGCCTGTATGTGGGAAATGATCCAATAATGGGCTGAAGACATGTATATGCATGAATGCCCTTTGTGTGCATGTCTGCATATTTTTCCATAGGGGTACATGCACATGCTTGTGTGTGCATGCTTATTTGAGTGTATACATGTGCGTGCCTGCATGTCTGTCCATTGTCCTCATTTTGGATTTGACATAAATTATCCATCTTGACTCATCTGTCCTTGAAACTATTAGATGCAGATGTGCTGGAATTGAACCCTGAATAGTTTATACGTGGGATAATAGATTATGCTCATAATTGTTGCCAATCCTCCTCATTTTCCCAACCTTCAGTCCTCTCTCACTGTTAAAGATGAGCTTTTTATGTGAAAGACCAGAGATAAGCCAGTTTAATAACTGGAGCTTCTTGTCGGATTACTTCCAGCCTCATATAATGATCAAAGTGTCATTATTAAAGTTAAAAATACTTGTGTCTGGAAAAATTCAAGCTTCGTGCTAACCTTGTTATGGATGGATCTCACGGTTCTGCTGTGTACCTTGGTTCCCTCTCCAGTCCATGTCTGGTAGCTGGTCTCCACTTTACAAGCAAGATAGTTTTGCTTTATTTCACCCAACAGGCTTGGCACCTTTTTTTCTTTTTCTTCTTCTAAACTTCTCCGATCATTCAACATTTGTATCACCCTGTTCACCCTATAAATCTTGCCCTATACTCAAAGGACATTCATTGGAAACTGGCTCAGGTTTGAGGTTTTAACAGAATGGAAGAGTTTACTAAACAACTGTACTGTATCCAAAGCACTTCTAGGTCCTGGCTCTGTTTTATCATCCAGAGGTTATAGCTCTTTGCAGCGGGCAGCCCACGCTAAGGCAGTCTTCTCTTGTGTAATTTGACATTTGAGACGCTCGTTTATCGCTGGTCATGTCTTTGGAAGGCGCTCCTGAAAGATACATCTCTTTAGTAAAAGTTTTGTTGAAAGCACAAGAACTCACTGTGTCCTTTTGCCAGTGCTTCCTGACACCCTGATAGCAGCCGTATTTTTTTCCAGCGTTCATGACTCATTCATCCGACTGTGCATTCACTATATTTAAAGCTCTGTTACTCTGCTGTTAATGGGCCAGTTCAAGCTGTTGATTGCAAAAGTTAACTCATCACCTGGTAAAAGTAGCATTGCGTAAGTTATGTGCGAAAAGCCTTCAACCTGCAATGATTTTATTTGCTATTAAGTTTAATATGAGGTTTATTCTTATGGTTGAAGAGCTATCTTTCCAGAATACGAAAGAGAGCATGCTTATAATGTTAATATTTTGGAAGTCCCAGATTAATTTGCTGTCTGGTTCCATTGATTAGGAGAGCACAGACTTGGATGTCTGTTCTCAGTGGTGCAATCTGCTGCCTAGTGCTGTAGCTTTTCAGTCCACTAGTGCACTGAGCTGTGCAGTCCTTGTGTTAGAGGTCTAGCGTGGCTGCCATAGGCAGAACAACAGGCCCTTTCGAGACTTGGGGAGTTACCCTTACGCAGGGATGTGGAGGCAGACCTGCTGACTGAAACCCTCGCTCTCTGAGTGACGCTGATGCCAGTGAACCTCCTCCCTGATTGGCTGCATGGCGCAGTTGATTACTTTGCACAGCGCATAAAGTCTAACTGTTTAATGGCTGTACAAAAGTTTCAAATTATATTTTTAAATGAAAATCATTGTACACTGTATGATCTTTGAACTAAACCATAGTTATATTTAATTAAATGTAAATCTTTGGACTCTCTAAGGCTGTCAATGATGCATAAACATTTCCATTCTAGTGTTAAGGTGAACAAAGAGCGGAAACATGGTTAATGGTGGTGTGACCAACACTGGAGTATATCTTATTGTTTGTACTTCAGGGCCTCTGCCAAGTGTAGAAATAGCTCAGTTAAATAATTAATGTAATGTATAATTATAAATGAAACCAGATCAACCAATGATTTTTTTGTTGAGACTTTCCAAAGAAATCGTGCTTCAGTTTCTACACAAATTGTCTCTGATACGTTACACCGTTGAGGTGAAAGTAAACAGTGTGATTACATCCAGCATGCGCATTTGCATGCAGTCCAAATGACTGATAGGGCTGGGTATTACTCTCCTGTGTGAGCATATTCCCCTTGCCCTGTAAATGTGGGATACTGTTGCCTATTGCTTATCCGCCTGTGAAGTGGAGCGTGCCAGATTGCTTCCAGATGTTGGATGGAGACGGAGAAGTGGGCGTATCCCGCTCTCGTGTAAGGAGCCGAATGCTGGGAGGACCCAGCTGTTGCCTCATGGTGTGAGACCTCCATATTTGTGACAATAGTCACTGACACATGCTGTTTCCTAAAAAAAAAGGTTGGGTCGGTTGCAAGTTATCTTATTGATTGGCTTTGCGTGTGTCCAAACTGGGGGTAAATACAGAATTTATGATGGGAAGCATTGCATTCCCAGTGTCAACCTCCCACTCCCCCCCCCCCATCAATATTTCCCCAAATGTTTTCATCCTTGTTTTTGTTTTGAAAGGGATTTTCTTTAAATGAGAGAAACCATTTGTCTCCAATCTATGCTGTAAGCCTGATATTTAGTTTGATCTTCCCAAAGCCTTCATCATCACTAAGGATTCAGCCAAGAGTTTGTGTTCATTTCGCAGTCATTTCCTGTTTTTATCTGGGTCTAGTGTGCCTCTTGATTGAGGCTGTTCTGGGATTTGGGTTTATTCTCCTGCAAGTTCAGGGCTCCCCTAGCATGTCCTTCTGTGCCTGGAGAAGTACTTAATTACACTTACAGAGTGAGGATGACCCAATTATGTTTGAAGCATTTAATGTAGGTAAAGACTTAAAGGGTCAGAGACTTAAAGCCGACATGACTGGTGCTGTTTTGGTGATCTCATCTGAAAGGAGAAAAACAGTTTTTAATTAATTTAAATAATAATATATGATATTGGGATAGGACCTTGTTTTTCATAATTTTCCTCTTTTGGCCTGTGTGAAGTGGAGGTGGTTTCTGAATTTGGATTGTCGCTGTGTAACTGGGGGTCAGTGTAGCAATACTCTTCTGCCTTGAATGTTCATTTTATTTTACTTGGTTCACAGCCAAAGCCTCCCGTTCTTTGTGGTTTTATGTGATAATGAGAAAATGGCCCTGTTTTCAGTTGATTTGCACTTCAGTTCAGGTGGAACTGTTCTCAGAGTGTTTTGTGTGCTTAATGCTGAGCATTTCCAAGGAAACACTTTTTATGCGGTGCGAGGGATAAATTAACACTGTTTTCACAACAGCTTGTTGTATCTGCTTGACAACTGCTTTGTGTCTGCTCGCCAAGGAAACATGCCCAAAAACAAATTGAATAAACATGTTTATTTTTCTTGTTCTGAATATTCATATTGATTAAATTTACCAGAAAAAAGATGGATCGGCCAAGAAAATAAATACAAAAATAAAAGGTCTGATATAGTTCAAGTCATATTATTTTGCTTCCTGGTAAAATATTCAGTGTCAGGAAGCTATAAAATATATATATTACCAGTAGCGGTACCCTTTATAATAGACAGTGCAGATGGTGATTTATCGTATGTACACTTGTGCTGTTGTTGTGGTGATGCGTGTCCCCACTGATGCTATGCTGTTCACAGATTACCGGACCGGGCCCTGCTTTTCCACCGTCAGTAACCTGATGTGCCAGGGCCAGCTGACGGGCATCGTGTGCACCAAGACACTGTGCTGTGCCACTGTGGGGCGCGCCTGGGGACACCCCTGTGAGATGTGCCCCACCCAGCCCCGCCCCTGTCGCCGTGGTTTTATTCCAAACCACCAAACGGGAGCTTGTCAAGGTACAGCACTTGCCTCTCGCCTTGCAGCCATCTGTCACCTGCATCCCATTATCCTATGTAGCCATAGGCTAAGAACACATACTTTCTTTTCACTATTTTTGTAATCATAGAATTTTCAATAGATGTTAACAGCTTTACTGTGTTACTCTTCAGAGAATAGTTGCACAGATGCTGCAGCATTGGAGTTAGTTGAAAAAGTCCAACTATTTGTAGCTGACATTGTATGATTTTTTCTTGAATTTTTTAACATCTGTTCTTCATTAGCATGCATATAGCAAGTGCCTCTAGCTTTTATGAACACAGCTGTGAGCAGCCATGAAAACTTCTGACCTTAATAAAACCAGAAAAGTCTAATTTATACATTTTAAGTCTGTGTAATGTGGCACAGATGTTTGTTATTGGTTGGCGTTTGAGAATATTGTTATCAGTCAGGATTATATGCAGTTGTCAGTGTGTCTATTGTTGTGAGTGTGGGTATTCTTTCTTGCACAAAGAATACACTACTGCTGTCTGTGCATCCACAATAACCCCACAGAGCTGCTTATGCTCCATGTGAGATTGCTACAGCATTGGTGTGGATCAGGACAGGTTGGTCATGCTTTGATGATGGAAAGTTCTGGACTCCCTATTTGGATGTGTCTGACTGGTCCAGCTCTCTTACCCCTCCAGCTATATAAAACCCCATTGTGGTCTGGACTGGAGAGAGTTAGCATGGTGGGCGGGGCAGGGATGGAGTGGTGTCTGTGATATACTGCTCTGTGCGTATGGCTCCGGTTCTCAGCCCATATCTTCTGGCCTCTGGGGCGGTTGACATATTTAGGGCACTCTGCAGGCCATGCATCTGCAAGCCCACTCATCCACCCACACACCTGCACACACACACACACACACACACGCACATGCATGCACACACACTGACAGGCACACACATACACACACACACACATGCACACACAAGCACACACACACACGTGCGCGCGCGCACACACACACACACACTCACTGTCACACGCACACACACAAGAGTTTAACATGCTCCCTGACTTTGTGTGTCCAGTGGTGTGACAGGGGGGCCATATATCTAATACCGATGACATTGGTCATTAATCATCATCATCGTTCCTCTAAGAGTGAAAAATCAGAGGGGGGGGGGGGGTCATCTGGGTCTGCGGTGCTGATGTACTGTATGTACAGTGAAGGTGAAAAGACCATGGTGCCTGCAGGCCATAGCAGCAGGAGGAAAAGTTCAGCTCCTGTGAATGTAACAGTGAGTCCAAATGCAACACCGGCCCCGCCACCCTCCAAACCAGACTAAAACCACTGCCTCATGTTTACTCTGCTCCCAGCTTCAACAGGGCTGCAGCAGTGTGATTTTGGCCCACTCACAGTAGCTGTTGCGCATACCTGGGTATTGCCACAGCTTTATTGAAGATTCCCTTTACTGCAGCATTACACTCTTACTGATTAATTATCTTGCTAATTCATTTTGTGGGACTAGAAAGCAATTAGACGTGATCTTGTTTGTATTTAATTTTTTGTATGTGAATGTTGTTGGCAGATGTGGACGAGTGCCAGGCCATTCCTGGACTGTGCCGGGGAGGGAACTGCATTAACACCATCGGCTCCTTTGAGTGCAAGTGCCCTGCAGGACACAGGTTCAGCGATGTCACTCAGAAATGTGAAGGTAATAATAATAATAATAATCATCATGCAGTAGGCTTTCCTCTCTTTGTGTGAGTCTATTCCTAAACGCCATTAAAAAACCTGAGTTTGAGATGAGGGCTAAATAGAGCTTAACCTGACCTGGTATGGAGCAAGGCCTGGTACTTGGTTCAAATGAGCCTGAATGTTTTTATTGTGTCTCTATGAAAAGCAAGTTAAAATGAAATTAACTGAATTGCATGTTTATGGATTTTTCATGGAGAATGGACATCCTTTGTGCACTTTAGTAGACCAGTCTGTATAGATCTGTGCTGTGTGTGCATCTGTGGCATTTCCTCTAATTACTCTGCATCTGTCCCTCTGAAAGCTTCCTATATTATCAGCATAGATGTCAATGGAAGGTTCTCAAATAGTACTGGCAAAGATGCATGGTTTGGTTTTTATGTTTAAAGACATTGAATTTTGAGTAGACTATTATAATAACTGCTTGCCTAAAAAAATGATTTTAAAGAAGAAAACTAGGATCAGCATATCCACATCAAATGAGATCAGCATCTCCACATCAAATGAAAGACCTATTTTACTTTGTTATTAAAACTGTAAAACACACTGGCTTATTAGTGAAGTCTTGTGATCAATTCCAGACCAACTGCAGCTCTGATTTGATTTTCTAAAATGGTAAAAGATGTGTTTGTGGCGATCATTTTCAGGGTAAATTCTCCACTTGTGTGAAGCCCAGAAATAATAATTTGATTCTGCGAAAAATTCCATAAGGAAATTCCATTCCACAAAAAAAGACTTTAAAATTTGGCTAACACGTAGTTGTATTTTTTATTTATTTATTTATTTTTACTCCTGCTGATGTTCCGCTAATGTTTGATTTCTTCCAAAATTGAGGTGGTGAGTACTGTTTTGCTAAATCTGTCATTAGTGCACTTCCTGGAAATAATAATCCTGTTCGAAATTCTTTTGGTGGATCCTTCGTGGTGTCCTTTTGTAACCACCGTTGGATTTTTCTAAGCAATGGTTCCAAAATTGTGGGCTGTGAGAGGGATTGAGGTGGGTCATGACATAAATGTGAAAAAATATCTGACTCTCATGTTTTGCACTTCAGATTAGATTCACGCTAGTCAAATTAAACTCAAACTAAACACAAAAAGCTTTAGGGCTGTTGTTGTGACTTGTTAATTGCCTTCTAATTCCATATTTGAACACGCAATAAAGCTACATTGTAAGAAATGTAACAAAGAAGGGCTATTTTTCTGTAAATGTATTGAGAGCCTCATGTTTGGGACAAAAGAAATATATTTTTTCTTGATTTGGCTCTGGACTCAACAATTTTAGATTTGTAATCAAACAATTGACAGCGTTTAAAGTGCAGCTCCCTGTGTGTATCTGTTATGAGGAGGGTGGGCTGATTTGGAAGTTTGGAAACCACTGTTCTCTGACGTTTCTCCATTCTGCCTCTCTGTTCAGGAAAGCTCTTTAATCACCCATGCCCCTTCACTCTCTGCCTGTAGATATCGACGAGTGCACCGCCATCCCTGGGGTCTGCATTGTGGGCGAGTGTGCCAACACTGCCGGGAGTTACTTCTGCAAGTGTCCCCAGGGGTACTACACCCCTGTCGATGGTTCCAGATGCATAGGTATTGGCATAGGACAAATATGAGTGTCCCTTTAAAGAAAAGGTTTCAATGTAAAAGTTCACATTTTAAGGATTTTTTTAAACATTCCCTCATTTCAATGACTGTTCAACGTATAGTATTATTTAGATGTTTGTATTAATCATGGACAGTATGACGTTAATTTCCATTTTCTATGATTGTGTGTATAATTTAGTCTGCATTGCAGGCATCTAATTAGGTGGCAGTAATTGATGTATTCCTTATAAAGCCAAGTGGATTACTAACGTACATAAATTCCACAAAAATACAGCAAATATCATTGTGGCTTTCATATGATATTCTTAGCAAAAAAGGCCTCTTTACTCTGACAGAAATTCACTTGATAAAATGTCAGATTATCAGAGAGAGAGAGGAGCCAGATAGATTGATGGAAGTTAAGATAGAAAGATGAAAGGTAGAGAGTATTCCACTGCCTTCAAGCTTGTGTCGTTTTCAGTCACACTTCTGCAGGAATCAGGAGGGGTTTCTAAACTTGAGGCCTCGGTGCTGTGGCAGTTTTATAAATTACCCGCTGAGTTTCTCTGCCACAAATAGGCTGTCCTCAGATGATCCTGCTTCCTCAAAAGCTGCCGTGCGCATTTGTGCCGTTAAAAACTACTGCAAACTTTCCAAATACTCCCAGCAGGGAGAATGTAGGTCAGTGTTGTGCAGCTTCTGCAGGAATTTGTTGTTTTATTTTACTGTTGTGAGGGGAACAGAGGAAGGTGTCGCACCACACTGTACATTCCTGTATCATGCTGTGGCTGTCTCTCCCCACCTCCAGTTTAGTAAATTTAAGTGTTTAATTGGCCTGAAATACAGTCAGTACATCCTGCCAAAGCATAAACAACAAAAATGTAACATTGAAGTTGCATTCTCTCATCTTCACTCTCCTCTCTCACTCTTTCTTCCCCCCATCCACTCATTAAATGTGCAGACTTGCTGTTGTCTGTAGCACAGATCTCTGAGTGCAGGCATTCCTCTATGCAGGATGAGGAGAGTGTCTGGTTTGGTCTGTCTCCCCGGTTTTGATTAGATAAGGACAGAACAGAAACATTCAAAAGCAATGGGTGGAAAACTCACTGTTTGTGGAGCTTCTGCATTGGCAGAGGAAATATCCTTTTTATAATGACAGGAAAATGGGAAGTTGGAAAACTCAGCTCAAATATGTCAAGGAGTTTGAATTCCATAATTCCAACAGTATTCCAGAAGTTGCATCCATAATTATGGACTTGCCATGTGTGCAGTACCCTAGCTGGGACAGTCCCCCCTGCACACATGCTCGAGCACTTTGGGTACACTCACCCTCCACATTAGAGGCTACAGTAACTGAGTCAGACTAGACTCACAATTCTTTTCCACTCTACAGGCTACTCAGTGTACTACAGGAGAGCTAGCGCCATCTCAGTTGAGCACATGGATTTCACCAGCTGTATTTAAGGCTGGCTGAAGGAGACTAGAGTGGACCCAGCCCAGGTGGGTGTGGGTGTCTGGAGAGTGAAGAGGCTATCCTCCTCTAATAATGAGTTCAGCCAAACATTTCAGATCAACTTTTTCATGCTTTATTTTTTTTGCTATATTGCTATATTGCTTATTTGAGATTTTTTTTGAAGAAATGAGGCATCTATTGAATTTTATGGAGGCTAAACCTCATGA
The DNA here is from genome assembly GCF_018555375.3 of Anguilla rostrata. Classification (NCBI taxonomy): domain Eukaryota; kingdom Metazoa; phylum Chordata; class Actinopteri; order Anguilliformes; family Anguillidae; genus Anguilla; species Anguilla rostrata. The sequence continues at coordinate 23,743,430 of NC_057948.1, forward strand.
AGTGGCGTATGGAGCGTGTGATGTGGAACAGGAACTGACGTATGGTACTTGTGTCTGATGAATCCGGGAAGCGCCTGCTTTTTGCACAGTATGAATGCACTTTCCTCCACAGATGCGCGCAGCGGCTACTGCTACTCCAGCCTGCTGAATGGCCGCTGTGCCAACCAGAACTCCCAGCTCCTCACTAAGATGCAGTGCTGCTGCGACAGTGGAAGGTGCTGGTCCTACGGGATCGCCCCCGAGATATGCCCTGCCCGGGGAACAGGTCTGAACCCTTTAAACCTGCTTTATCCCACCCCACACTCAGCCTTCCCGTCATGACCCTGGCACCCTTCCAAAGCTGTACTTTAATGTGTCGCATTAATACAGTGTTTACAGAGCTGTGTAGCAATACTAACTGGTGGGTCAAGAGAAGGGGTGAGGTTTATGGTGGGAGACTGATGCTTAACCCCATAATAGGTGGAGCCACTCATATGCTGTCAATCACTGACCCCCATAAACCAACCAGATTATTTCTTCTCTCTCTGGCTGAGCACTTTGATTGACTTAAATCACACTCACTGGTAACATAAACTGCAGGTGGGTTATGACCTAATACTGTCACCTTTCCTTTTCGCCTCCAGAGGAACACCACAGGCTGTGCTCTCAGGTCCAGATTGTTGTACCTGGGCTGCCAGATGGCCCTGGGTTCCCAGGTCCAGGACCGGGTCCAATTCCAGGTCCAGGTCAAATTCCAGGTCCAGGTCCGGGTCCGGGTATCGGTCCTTATCCACAGCCAGGGCCAACTTGGCCAGAATTACCCCAACCTTCAAGTACGCATTTCTATTTCTGAAGCCCCCCAATCATGCGCATCCGCTCTTGTTGTCCTGGATTAGCAGTTCAGTAACCTTTGGCTTTCTACAAAAATGTTTCACAAAATCATTACTTTGATTGGTAGATGACTTTGCATGGAGTGGCATGTATAATTTTGTTTTCAGATTGATTTTGAGAAAAGGCAATTTTGAGAACAAGTTGGACAGTGTTAGGACAGTGCAGTGACTGAGGTGGTAGGTTGCACGTTCTCCGTTTGTCTCTGCAGTTGTTCTGCCCCGGAACATCACCACCATGTGCGAGGCCTACAGGAACCTGTGCTTGAATGGCCGTTGCATCCCCATTCCTGGGAGCTATCGCTGCGAGTGTAACATGGGCTACAAGCTGGACTTGAGGGGGGAGTGCATCGGTACTGTACATTCTTCCCACAATGCACCGCTGACTTTCTCATTAAGTACCATAGTGATAAAACTTTACCTCCACTTAAGCTTAATCTCTAATCTGAATGACTTCCAAAAGAAGTTCACAAGCATATTTCCGTAGGTTTATATGAGCAACAGTAGCTACAGAAAAGTATGCTGTAATTCCTTCATACAAAAGGGAAAAAAAACAACCCAAACACGATGTGACACAATTATAATGCATTCATAATCTCATTGTTTGTCAATTAACAGTTGAGTGGCTGTTGAATGACCGCTATTTGCTGGTTCACTGAGCGGTTTGTCTGTGGTTGATTTTCGGTGGAGTGATGGTTGTGTTTTGTGCCCCAGATGAGATTGAGTGTGATAGGAACCCCTGTAAGCACGGGGAGTGTGTGAACACTGCTGGCTCCTACTTCTGCCACTGCCCACCCGGCTTCCAGAGCACTGCCACCAGGACAGAGTGCCGAGGTGAGACCTGATCGCCACCGCCCCTGCCCCCGCCACTGCACTGCATGCGCATGCTGAATCAGCTCACGCAGTACACTGCCAGATTTGTAGCTTTTCTGTGGTTGGTAAATGGTAAATGGACTGCATTTATTATTTATTTTATCCAAAGCGCTTTACAATTGATGCCTCTCATTCGCCAGAGCAGTTAGGGATTAGGTGTCTTGCTCAAGGACACTTTGACACGCCCAGGGCGGGGTTTGAACCGGCAACCCTCCGACTGCCAGACAATCGGTCTTACCTCCTGAGCCATGTTTCCCTATATTCTTCTATGGTTCTTTATCCTGCATTGCATTTGAAGTAAGATTATTACTTGACTGGCTGGCTATTGATCGACAATTTGTAATTGCATGCGCACGCATGCTTATGTGCGTGTGTGTGTGTGTGTGTGTGTAGGTCAGTGATTGTGCGATTGTGTCCCACAGATCTGGACGAGTGTGTGGCGAACGGGCGAATCTGCAACAACGGCCGCTGTGTCAACACTGAGGGCAGCTTCCACTGCGTCTGCAACGCCGGCTTCGAGGTCACCGCCGACGGCAAGAACTGCCAAGGTCTGTCTTCCTGTTACTCGCACCGAATAGCTCTCAGAATAAGGTCTATTTCCTGTTCTACAACATCAGGGAGAACATATCTAACAGTGCGTCATAGTATGAGGACCAATCTCACTGTATTTAATGGAGTGACTCTGTATGTGACAGTATATGAAACTCTACACTGTGTCGAATATAGTGTCAGATGCAATCGGATTGTTTATAGCAGCATGACATGATGTGTGACTATACATAACCATGTTAGGCATTATTTGACTTCATAGCATTAGATTACTATGATAGTATGAACGGTATTTAAATGTATATAATAGAACATTAACTGTAAGTGACTGTATGAGTGGTATGTCCACCAACCCTGAGGAACTACAAAGAGCCTGTAATTCTTATCCCCATGGTGATGACTTACTGGATCCCATTCTGCTGCAGATCAGGACGAGTGCCGCAACAGTAATATGTGTATGAACGGCATGTGCATCAACGAGGACGGCAGCTTCAAGTGCATCTGCAAGCTGGGTTATCGCCTGGACCGCACTGGCCGATTCTGCATAGGTATGCCTTCAGCTCGCAGTGAGACCGTCCAACCCTCACTCTCAGTGACACGCACTCATCCCTGCTTTGTGTAGTCTAGCAGAACCTGGCCGCAGACTCGTGTCTGTAGCAGGGGAAGTTTGTGGTCGGCTCCTGAGAAAACCCTTTGTCTGCAGCTTGGAAATTGAATCCAGTGATCTCAGGCATAATATGAGAAGCAGGCACGGCGGAGTGCTCTCGCCTCCAGCTCTCAGCACCTCTAAGGTGTTTACGGGCAGTCTCATAACCCGTTCCACTCGCACAATGCTGGTGAGCCCATATGCCATTACTGCAGCGTTTCTGGAAGGCATTATCTTTGGTATATTGCAAATGTTATACTGGTTCAAAAGCTTTCTTTCAAGGGTTGCAGGCTTTTTTTGGTGAAATGCTTACTATGGGACCTTCTTTAGATTTTACAAAGCAACATTTTTTTTTTGCAGGTAACTGTTTGAGTTTCGTTATTTAAATCGGTGTAGTCGTGACTACGTTACTTGTGATGAAACTGCAGTCTGGGATAAGATGTTTGATTGAGAGCGGCCTAGCTTAGATATTTGCACAGCCTCATGTACAGAAGGTGGTTGTTTGAGCTCCTAAGATGATTGGCGATGGAGGCAGTCAGGAGTGGACCCCCACCCCGTTTCCATACCGGTAATGCTAACCTCTCTGCTGCAGACATTGACGAGTGTGAAACTCAGGGAATGTGCATGAACGGCCACTGTGTCAACACGGACGGCTCCTTCAGGTGCGACTGCATGGCCGGCCTGGCCGTGGGATTGGACGGGCGAGTCTGTGTGGGTGAGTGAGACGCTTCCCTACGATCCTGCCCGTCAAACACTGGTCTCCCACCTGTAGTAGGACAGGACTGAATATCAGCTGTTATTGTGATGATGATGATGATGATGATTATTATTATTTTACTACCTCTACTTCTGGAGACATTTTTATAATGTTCTCTCAGTTACTATTGGATGATGATGAACTTTGTCCGTGTTCCAGCTAGCACGGCTTTTGATTCACATAGTCCACATATCTCTCATGTTCCGTAGATGCCACTGGCTGGAATGATCCCTAATCTGTAAGTGAGAGCTCAAGTCATTTTTCTCTTTGTTGATCAGACACCCACATGCGCAGCACGTGTTACGGAGGCTACAAGCGGGGCCAGTGTGTGAAGCCCCTCTTCGGTGCTGTCACCAAGTCGGAGTGTTGCTGCGCCAGTGCGGAGTTTGCGTTTGGGGAACCATGTCGACCGTGCCCATCCCTGAGTTCAGGTACTGTATTTCCTAGAATCCCTTCTGCTGCAGTACGCCTGTAGACATAAACTCACTGCTGCAGTTGACCTCATGTTCCATTTCTGCTTCAGAAGAGGGTGTGTATGATTGGCTACTTGTTAGGAATGGGTGTTGTTTATATTTCGTCGATACTGATGCTAAAACGGTACTTTAAAAATGGTGCAGGTGCCTAAAAAGTGCCTGAATACATTATTTAAAATAAAGAGGAAAGACTGTGTGTTTTTATCGCAAAGGTAAAGAAATCTAACAATTGAATTGTTTCATTTAATTGTTTAAATGATACTTTATACTTATAATTTTTACCATTTCGCTTTTGGCATTGATATCTGCATTGAAATTTGGTCCAGTAGGTACTGGTCATATGGGAACCAGTGCCATAGTGGTTCCGGGTTTCCAACCCAACCCTAGTGCTGTTACGCCTCAATAAATATACAATCTGAGAAATGAAAAGCTGTGATCAATTAGGGGAATGTACTTTGGCACATCCCCCTTGTGCACCATTACCGCAAGGAAATGACTGTTCAAAGCCAAAGATCGCTTCGGTTTAATGGTGAGTGAGCAGCAGTGTTTCTGCAGGCAAGGCTCTCGAACCCCCATCTGTGGGTGATGGTAAATCAGTGTTACGAGTCGTAAGGTGACGTGGATCAATTCAACAGCAAGACTCTGAACTCAATGAACCATCACCTCACAGGTCCGTTTCACCACTTGGAACCTGTCCTGCTGAACCCATAGTTGAAGACATTTTTGTGTTTCTTTGGATTACGAATTCTAGGAATCTAATGTAACAAATATAGTTATGGAATTTAAAACTGTAAAATCTCAGTTTTGTACTGAAGCATTTTGTGTCTGTTAGCTGAAACAGGACACAGGAGAAAGCATAAATGTTTCAGGTGTATCTGATTTTTTTCTCTCCAAGTGTTTTTAGGTTTCTCGAAAATTAAATCTGTGTCTTGTCTGGCTATTCTTCAGCTGAATACTCCGCTCTCTGCAGCCATGGACCAGGAACCACTAGTGATGGCCGAGGTATAGTGGCTGTTCAATGAGTATTAGCATGTACAGCGATTTAAACAAGCTGAATTGCACTCAAATAAACACTCCCATTGTGGTGCAAGTGACCAGCTGAAGCATTAGTTCTCAGTTGAGATGGGTGCCCCAGTGCCTGGAACCTCTTTCAGTTACTCCCATCTGGCTGAAGGTGCAGGACCATACTCACCAAAACTAACCAATTTAAGGTTTCTTCCCAACAGTGGTCAGGTCATTGAACTCTCCTGGCTAGCCTCCCTCTCCCTCCCCCCAGCTGCATTTCGTACAGCCTAAATATTGATTTACTGCGCTGATAGCACTGCGAGCTTGTTTTTGTCCTGTGTTAAGTGTAGGGTGTGTCTATGTCTCTTTTACATACAGTCTTATTTGTAATGGTAACTGAAACTATCTTGTAAGAAAACAACATGTATTCTTGTGTTACAGATATAAATGAGTGTGCTCTGGATCCAGACATATGTCAGAATGGAGTTTGTGAGAACATGCTGAGGGGCTACAGGTGCAACTGTAACCTGGGCTTTGAGGTGGACTCGTCAGGCCAGCACTGCAGGGGTGGGTTGGCTTTTTCTTTTTTTATTTCAGGTTGTTTGGTGTTCCCATTTTGTTTGGTGCAACAGAGCTAATTGAAATTTCATGTAATTTTCTCTTGGCAGATATTGATGAGTGTGCTGCTAACAGTCTCCTGTGCGATAAAGGCCAGTGTAGGAACACCCCAGGCAGCTTTACCTGCCACTGTCCCAAGGGCTACAGGTTCGACTCAGAGACCGACGTGTGTGAAGGTGAGCATTTGCATGCTCTCTTCTCTTTACATTTGGTTTTCAGAGATTGCTGCTGTTGTCTTGGTTTGACTTTGCCTTGGTTGTAGAGTGTGGATTTGTTTGGCAGTAAATGGTACTGATTGTGTCTGTTTTTTCTTTTCCAGATATTGATGAGTGTGAGTCAAACCCCTGTGTGAACGGGCAGTGCAGGAACAATCAGGGGTCCTTCTTCTGCCAGTGCCCTTTAGGCAGCACCACGGACAGCTCTGGAACCCAGTGTGTGGGTGAGTGGGTGGAGTCTATATAAATAAAATGCTATGTACATAAAATGTGATTGATTGAGTCTGTGGATGTTGGGTAGTGCCTGCATGTGGATAATTGGGATGAGGAGTCTGGGATCATGGCTGGGTATTTTGGGCAGTTTATTTCCCTGTGTTCAGTCCACATTCATCATTAACTTTGACGTCCTGGTAATCTCAATCATTCAATGTTTCTTCATAAACAGATTCAACAAGTTTTGTTGTTTACTGAACTCTCCAAACTGTTTTCAAAGAAAAGCACATAATCCATCATAATTAAGGACATATGTTGACTGAATCCCATCATCTGTGTGTTGTACTCAGGGTGGAGTTTGTTTGTTTGGGTGAGCATGGCAATATCAGTGTTTGGAAATGTGGTGTGGAGTCTGTGTGTGTGTGTGTGTGTGGGTGGGTGGTTATTTTGGCCCTGTGTGGGTGAGTAAGGTTCCAACTGGGGTTTATGGTATATATGGGCCATGATGACCATGGATTAGAGTATATGTTTGCAACAGGTATAAGGGGGAGGGGGGGGGGTTGTAAGGGAGGAATGTTATTTGGGTGACAGACAGACAAATGTGAACTCTCAAAAAAACAAACGTTTTCCCATGCAACGTTTGTAAATAAAACTAATCTCTCTCATTTGTTCCAGAAATTTGTCACACAGATGGCAGCCATGACAGCAGAAGAATGCAGAAATATCAATATTCTCGATATGAGAGCGTTTTTTTTTTTTTTGTTTATTTGTGTGTGTTTGGTTTTCACAGAAACGACCAAAGGGACGTGCTGGCTGAGGCACATTGACGGGAGGTGTGAGGTCAATATTAACGGGGCCACGCTAAAGTCACACTGCTGCGCCACGCTGGGGGAAGCCTGGGGCAGCCCCTGTTCCCCCTGTACCAAAGGTGAGCCTACAGGTTACGCCCCCTACAGCCCATCAGTGGAAATTGTGCCGTTTAGCATGGATGACCCCAGACGACTTTTGGATAATTCATCCTTCCACATACCAGTGACTTGGGTGTTCAATGGTCACTGCAATGCCGTAAAAACACTTTCTCTGGCGTCCATGTCCTAACAGTCATTATCATGACTTTTTTGATACTTATGCATTTCCTGATGATTATAAGACAGGCGCTTTATAATACCGATATAATATAATAACTGTCGGAGAATGAACTTCAACTTAAAATGTGTACTGCTGACCTCCAGAATATGTGTGAGGTAAAATGTTTGCTGACAAGCCAATGTCTTTTAGGTGAGCAAAGCCCATCATGTTGCCCACTGTGGGAGTAGCCAACCCTGGTCTTGGAGAGCTGCAGGGTGTGCTCATTTAGTCTCTTACTCAGTCCTGCATTGATTTGTAAATAATTGCACAGTTGATCCACTTCACCTTCTTTCTTGGGTCTGTCCTGGCTGTTCATTTTCAAGTAAAACAACCCTCTGGGTCCCTCGGTCAAGAGCAGGGATACTCAATCTGGCCTTTGAGTTCGGTGGTACTGCAGATTTTCTTTTTTACATAATAGTTAATTGATCAATTAATGTCACTGATTGGCCAGAGATTTAACTCCGCTAATGTTACAAGGTTCAAAAAAGTCCCTGATTAGAGGGGAGGAATGAAAACCAGCTGTGCTACTGACCTCGAGGGCCAGATCTGAGTACCCCTCGGTCTAGAGAATATCAGCACTTTGTCAGAGGCATCTCTACTTGTGCTGTAGTTAGTGTATCCAGATATTGACACTAGCTCTCTGTGTGAAAACAGTTTTCTGCACTTTTGTGTGAATAGGTTTTCTAATGCACTACCCATTGTTCCTCTGGTTTAGATCCTGTTTGTGCCAAAGGGTATGCCCGAGTCAGAGGGACAGTCTGCGAAGGTAAGCCAGTCTCTGGAGCTGCAGAAATGTGGAGGGCTGGGCCTTTTACAGCAGTCTTGTGCTCTCAGCTGTTGAAAGAGTCATTATAGTTATTGTCATTGAAAGGGTAGCATTCCTTGTGTGAAGTTGCATTGCGTTTGTTCGTTTCCTCTTTATTACATGGGTCCAATATAAAATTGTACTGTACTGAGATAAAAATAAAAAAAAACGTGGCCTTGTTTTTACTTTATGTTTGCTGCTTTTGATAGAACCCTGATTCAACAGTTTTAAGTTGATTATTAATAGATCTTAGGGCATGGTTTCAATTTTCTTTCCTGGCTCTAGATGTAAATGAATGTGAGGTGTTTCCGGGAGTTTGCATCAATGCGAAGTGTGTGAACACCGAAGGCTCCTTTATCTGCCAGTGTCCCAGTGGCATGACTGTGGACTCCACTGGCAGAACTTGCATTGGTACGTTTATGTGGTTCTTATGGGCTGTTGTCATTGTTGCTGATTGTACTGTGCTAAACGAAGATCTGTTGCTGACTAGTGGCAGTTAACTGCACTGATCTACATTTAGCACTCAGTATACATTTTTAAAGCTGGCCTTGCACTGATCTATGTGTATGTATGTGTTTGTATGTGTATCTACATATGTGTACATATGTGTGTGTGTGTGTGTGTGTGTGTGTGTGCCCACACACGTGTGTACTTGTGTGCATGGGGTGTGTACACTTGTGTATGTATGTGTCTGTGCATGTGCGTATATTTACGTGTGTGCTTTTATTCAGTTACTTAAATGGACAGTGCACACTCATGAAAATAAGGTATTGCATTAATGCATAGGATATGTACTGGGTGCGTTTATATGTATGTGTATATGTGTGTATCTTCATGTGTACATACGTGTGTGTGTATGTACTTGTTTGTGTGCATGGTGTGTATATACATGTGTGTGTGTGTATGTGTATGTCTGTGAGTTTATTTACTTAAAGGTACAATACACACCCAAGAACATTTTAACAGTTGCACTAATGCATAGCGTATGCACTGGGTGTGTTTATGAGTGTGCACGCGCGTATTTGCATGTGTGCGTATATCTCTCCGTACGTGTGTTTGTGCAGACCTGCGCTCTGAGCAGTGTTATCTGACTCATGCGGATGAGCGTTGTGGGGCTCCCATCCCCGGGAGGCACCGTGTCGATGCGTGCTGCTGCTCAGTGGGCGTGGCCTGGGGGACGGAGTGTGATGAGTGCCCGCAGAAGGGCACACCAGAATTCGCCCAGCTCTGCCCCCGCGGGCCCGGCTACTCTCACCGCGGTGACATCATCAATGGCAAACCCTTCCTCAAAGGTAGGGTCCTCACAACCCCTCTCCTCTATCCCAAAGAAGTCACATCCCATTGTTCCTCTTTATGGCCAACCATTTCTCTGAAGAGTGTCACTTTTACTTTCTGTTTATTTGAGGGCTTCAAACCTGGTCTTTTCCAAATTTTACTATTTCCTTTTTTACAATTGAAAAGACTAAGTTTTTCCCCTCTCTCACATCGAAAAACCTTTTGATGAAGGTTGACTATATCATCATGACTACAAAATGCTTGAAGATTTGAGGGATGGGTTCACTGGTGGCATAACACCACACATAACCAATCGTGTGTCTTCCATTTCCATTTAGGGACTGTGCTAACGCTAACTGTTTCTCTCTGTTGTATCTGGGCTCTACAGATATTAATGAGTGTAAGATGATTCACACTCTCTGCACTAATGGAAGATGCCGGAACACTGTGGGCAGTTTCAGGTGCCACTGTGATAATGGATTTGCCCTGGACAACTATGAGAGGAATTGCACAGGTGGGCCTGTTTGACATTATGCATTAGCACGGTTAAACTACATTGTTACCTGTAATAACTAACATCACCTAGGAATCTCTTTTTGGCCAAAATGTTGCAGGACAGATGCTGACTGGATAATTGTTTGTGTTGGGCAGGAACAATGACTGTTCTGAACTGAGTTTATTCCAATGTGAATATTTTTGCAAGTCAGTCAGCATTACTGTGTGTGTGTGTGTGTGTGTGACTGTGCATGCATGCACATTTGTGTGTGTTTGTGTGTGCATGTGTATGCCTGTGTGTGGGCATATCATGGATTAACATTGTGTGTGCCATGTGCCAATCCTCACAGACATTGATGAATGCCGGATTATGCCGGAAGTCTGCGGCCAAGGCACCTGTGTGAACACGCCAGGAGACTTCAAGTGCGACTGCTTCGAGGGCTACGAGAGCGGCTTCATGATGATGAAGAACTGCATGGGTCAGCCGAGGACACGCCTGCGCTGCACTACACGCGTTTGCTCTCCTATGCGGTTACACACTGAACACACGCAGCACTGGACACACTGAATCTGAGGCACAAGGCTGAAACTGTGCACTCTCCACATTTAAAAACCACAGCCCCAGATTTGAGGCATACTTCATAGACTGTAATATTTTCTGTGTTATCAAAGAACAGGAAGAAGGCTAAATAGCTCTGGTCATAGTTGATAATTTATTCTGAAGGGCCTGTACTGTAGTATTAATGGGTATTAAAGGAAATTGTGATTAGAGGTGTTGAGTATTCTGTTTGTGTAAAGTATCTTTGTGATAGTGTCTGTAAAAAGGGACAGTATTTGTATATTTGCTATACAATAAAATTCAATTAAATCGTTTTCTGTGCAGGCACATTCTTATCTTCCTGCTTACTAGTGGAAATAACTATATTCTTAATTATATTCTGATCACTCTGAAAACAAAAAATATATGTAATCTCTCTCTCTCCCTCCCCCCCCAGACATCGATGAGTGTGAGAGAAACCCTCTGCTGTGTCGGGGTGGGGACTGTATGAACACAGAGGGCAGCTTCCAGTGCACCTGTCCCAATGGGCATGAGATTGCTGTGGATGGGTCTGCCTGTCTGGGTGAGAGCTGGTGCATGCTGGGAGGGATTTCCCTGGTAATTGCTAGTTGCGTGTCTGGAATTAAGGCTGTGTGAGATTCAGAGGGTACTGGACGTGGGAGCTATTGAGTGTGCTTGTTTGTGAGCTGTTGGGTATGTGGGCCTGTTCTTGGCCTGAGGCATTGCATGATTTTAGGAGTGAGATTATGGTGTTTGGAGCGCTATGTGGGTGGATGTGGGAGGTTCTGTATGCTTGGAGGGGTATGGTCATGTGGTGAAGATGCTGTAAGATCAGTTTCTGATTGCTTGGGGGCCTATAACTGACTGGGGTTTGGATAGAGATGGGTGGAGAGGTGTGGGTGGAGGTTTGTGTGCCCAGTAGAGGCCTCCCTCTTTCTCTTGACACTGTATGTGATTGGGCTTTTGGGTGGATGTGTTCCTGAGGGTGAAATGATGGGGTTTGGGTGGAGCTGGTTTTGGATTGAGATGGGCGGGTCCATTAGAAACCCTTTTCTCACTGTACAGGGGCCGGTTGCACCAACTGGACATACGCCTGGTCTTATGGTCTGGCCCGATGTAGAATGTGCGCAAGGTCAGACGCAAGAAAATGTACCTACACTATCGCACCAACTGGGCATAGCGCTACATCTGTGTGTAAATTCTACGCCTACTTCGGGGTAGGCATAAGTGAAACTTTTGGACAGAATATTACGAGATGGGACAAATCCTCTCAACATATATGGGGATAGTGAGCTGGTTGAACTCTTTCGTTTCAGCAGGTTTGAGCTGTGTGAATTAATTGACGCGTTCTCACCTCAATTTATGCATAGCACGTCTCTGACCGGAACAAATCGAGCAGCAGCAATATTGTAGCTGAGCAGCACATACTGCCTAGCAACGCACAACAGAATGTATCAACATGAACGTGTATCAACTCGAATTGTCTACACTGGACTTAGCTACACCTGCTCATATTTTTAGATGGTGGCACAAGTGTAAATATTGAACACATCGTTGGACGTAGCTACAAATGACTTGACAGTTAAGACCACCTTTCTTACATCCAGCTGTTGCAACCAGCCCCAGAGTGTGTGCGTTGTACCCATGAAAACTGCCTGCTTCCAGCCCCCAACGTTGAGATTTGCACATGAGCAAATAAATCTACTGAGGTCTGAAAGCAGATTGCAGATGTTCTGGGCTCTTTTAAAAGACATGGAGCTGCGCTGTTCACCTCCATGACTAAACATCTCCACCAATTTACATTGTTACTCTGATTAGAGTATAATTGGGTGGGTCATTATTATAATAATCTTAAGCCGGCTGTTTTGGCCAAGGAGCTTGTGTGCGAACGTCTTGGTGTTGAATGACTTCATGTGTGCTAATTGCTCATATATTTTTACTGGAGGATTATAGGAGATTGGCCCTTGAACATACATATACAGAAAGATTTTCAGCCATTAAAATAACCCCCTCTCCGCCCATCTTTGGCTTGTAGAGCTGAAAATATGTCTCTCTTACCTTGCAGACATTAATGAGTGCGAGCTGAGCGATACGCTGTGCAGGAATGGGCAGTGTGTGAACCTGATTGGAGGCTACCAGTGCTCCTGTGACACTGGATACAAATCTACAGAGGATCACCTCTCCTGTGTTGGTGAGAAACCCACCACCAAATCTTTTAATACAACGCCGAAGTACTGCACTACTGTGAAAACAAAGATATAAGTGTCTTCTGTCTGGATTATCTTAGAATCTTTTTTACTCTTTCTTTCTGTCTCTCGCTCCCTCTTTTTCTGTCTCTCTCCCCATTCTCTTTCTTGCCCTTCCCATTCTCTCACTCTGTCTGTCTGTCTCCATTTCCTTCCCTCTCTCCCTCTCTCTTTCTCAGATATCGATGAATGCACCATCCAGAATGGAGGTTGTGATACCTTCTGCACAAACTCAGAGGGAAGCTATGAGTGCAGCTGCCAAAGTGGCTATGCCCTCATGCCTGACCACAGGAGCTGCACAGGTGAGGCACACACCTGGACTCACCTGATCACTTAAACCTGAACACTTGAACTAGTACACACCTGGACACATACAACTGAACCCACCTGATCACTTAAACCTAACACATGAACTAGAACACACCTGTTAGCGTATACCTGAACTCACCTGATCACTTAATCCTGAAAACATAATCTAGAACACACCTGGACACGTACATCTGAATTCACCTGATTTCTGAAACCTGAACCACATGCACTATAGCACACATGGGCCTGTACACATGAACCCACCTGCTCACTGAAACCTGAACACATAAACTAGAAAGCTATTGACTGCCATTAGCAAATTATTGTCATGTACTGAAAACATGCGCTGTGTTCTCTGCAGATATTGATGAGTGTGAGGAGAATGCGGACATCTGTGATGGAGGCCAATGCACCAACCTCCCGGGGGAATACCAGTGCCTCTGCTTCGACGGCTTCATGGCAGCCGAGGATATGAAGACGTGTCTTGGTAGCTTTCTTTGAATTCATCCCAACCGAAATACTTCAGTGTAAACTATGCACTCTGTCTTGTTTTAGAGGTTTTAGCCAAAGTTAAGTAGCTATGAAATATTTTCATTAAAGTTTAAACAGTCAGGCAGTTTTATAGGTATGCTTGAAGTGCCACGCTGTGTTTGGTTTTGCTAAGTAGGGAAGGGGCAAGTCTAATGCAAGCACCCCACCTGCAGACAGGCTCCTCCCTAGCTGCACAAGAGCCTGAGGTTCCTTTTTTGGTCCGAGTAGAGTCCACTTTTATTTTTAGATTTTGAGCCGGTATGTTTCCCCCTCCCCCCCCCTGCTACCCCCCCCGCCAGACGTGGACGAGTGCGACTTAAACCAAAACATCTGTCTGAATGGGAACTGTGAGAACACCAAGGGCTCCTTCATCTGCCACTGTGATCTGGGCTACTCTGTCCGGAAGGGCTCTACGGGCTGCACAGGTGAACACTCCCCCTCCTCCCTCCCCCACCCAAACCTCACCTGGGGCACTCATCTGCACACCCAGGCACCTGTCTCTGCTTCACCTGAGAGGGTATAGAGTTTGGCCCGTATTGTTGTTGTTGTTGTTGTAATTATTATTATTATTATTATTATTATTATTTCTTTTGTTATTATTATCGTATTATGTACCATTCAACACACACTCTTACCCAAAATGTCTTACACCACTTATTTATTTATTTATTTATTTGGTGTACTGTACATGCAATCCATTTATACAGCTCGACATTTCACTGATGCAGTTTGGGTTTAAGTACTATGCTCAAGGGTTCAGTGGCAGTGACCCAGCTGGGAATCAATCTTGCAGCCTCTAACCTAAGTGCCCTGTGCCACAGCTCTCATACTGCGCTGCTTGGCTGAAGCCTGCGGTTTTGCGGTCACGCCCGCGAGCCGGGGCTCTTTACTGGAGCTGCTTCAGAGGAATCCCCGGCTGTGCAAATGGACGGTGTTTAAAATGTGGGCCGTATAAGTCCAGAGTAAAGGGCGCCTGCCGAGCGGGCTAGCAGCGCGGCGTAATGCGTCTGCTGGCGCCGTGCCCCGGCCCGATGTGACGGAGGATCGGATGCACGCTGCGGGAGCGTGGTCCGCACCCTGCGGGGGGACCCCGTTAAACTGCGGGAGCAGCCCGGGGGAAGGGGGGCGGGGTCTCCTGCTGGGAACTCCCTCGCCAAGATGAGCCGTGCTAGTCTGGTCTGGTTTGGATCCTGAGAGTATGTGCTGAAGATGTATTGGGTAAAAGAAAGGCGTTGGCACTGCTTGAGAATTATTTATGCATCTTTCTTTAATATTGTTGGACGCGCAGCTGGGGGAGTGAGTGATGAGGCCGGCCAAGCGGCATGTGTGTCTGGGCGCCATTAACGTTCAGACTGCATTTCTCGGCTGCCATGTCATCGGCTATTGTTTGCGGTTCCATAAACAAAATTAAAAGTCGAAAGTGCTTTTGGAGAATCCCTGTCTCTGCTTCCATTAGCGCTCGTGCTCGCGTTCGCGTCCTGCCCCTGACAGATGGCGGCAGTCTTCCCCGTTTCCAGACTGCGCTGTGGGGAAATTTGGGCAGAAGGGTACATTTTGTTTCCACCGTCCTTTTGATGTGGTGGAATCTGAGGGTCAAGGAAGCGGAAACAACTTTATTGTCTCAAACTGTCACTTAAAGCTCATTTGTTTTTGTGTGTTTGTTTTATGAAAACCTCATGGATCTATCTTAATTCTCACCACTGCCTAATTATAGCCACTCTCCATTCTTTAACCACTAGCTTTTTAAAAAAATATTTTCCCTCAATTTTTTTGTAATGGCCAACCATATACAGCTGCACTCTCTGCATCCCAGTACACTATGAGTGTAGACAGCCAGGCATGAACCAAGTGAGCCTCTTCTGAACTACGTGATGTCACCAGCTGCTGCTCGTCACTCTGCAAGCTGAGCTTGCACAGACATGAGTTGGAGGAAGACATTTCATACGTGCCTTTAGCAAGCAGACCAGTCCCCCAGTGGAGGGTAAGATATGGACCTTGGCAGGCTGAACCCTCCATATCCCTGGGCAACACTACTGCCAATTAGCCGTGAGCCTGCGTTGCTACTGCCTGTAGTCAGAATGGGGCAGAAGCCAATCTTTCATCCAGATTTTTGGAATGAGTTTCTTATCCTCCAGAGCGAGTTCTGCCAGCCACCCTTTCTGTTCACCCCACAGCCCAGCAGCCTGTTCTGTGGGCTCGGTAGGTTGGAGCCTCTGCCTTTTCTGCAGCTGCTCTGAATGCTCTTGTGTGATGAGACTGGGCACACGCATCCACACGCTGAACCCCACTGAGAGCCCCCTTGTTATGATCCTGAAAATGACTGCCCCTCTCCTCTGGGGACACGGGCAGTAACTCCCAGTGCCACGGGGCAGTGTTCTGTGACTGCATATGGTTCCATTCCATTTTCTGACTTAAAAAATATAAGGCGCATGTGTGTGTGTTTGCCTGTGGGTATGTATGTTTGTGTGCACACATGAATGCATGTGTATGTTTTGCATGTGTGTGTCTGTGTGTGTGCATTACGATGTTGCATTACTTGCTGTAGTTGTAGAACACCCAGATACTCAGGGCTGTTCTGTACTATGAGCTTGCATTTCTGTGTGATGAATGCACTGAGCGGCTCTTTCCAAAGACAGCTCTGGCCTCCTGTTCTGTGTGCGTTTCTCCCTCCAGCTGAAACTGCCGTTCTCTGAAGGGTAACAAGCTGTTGATTGAATTAGCCTGCTGTAATGATGCTCTTTGTAAAGCCACATGATGTGCAGAATCGGTATGTGGGCCATGTGAAATAGAAATCAGATTTATCTTTATTTATCCAAGATCCTCTAATCAATGGGGATGGTTCTGTGACAGTCCGTGACCTGCTGTTGATTGATTAGACCACGCGAGGATATTCTGTCCACAGTTTGCACAGTTGGACAGCAGTTATAATTGGCGGTTATAAAAGAGGACAGGATTTTTTATGTGACTGTGCTTGTTTGCCAATGCTATCCATTTGACTGCATAGTTGGGTCACAAACAGCCACTCGCACATAAAAAATCCTGTCCAATATTGATGGAGAATGTTTATAGGAAAGCCCACACAGGCAGCGGTACTGAAGGCTCAGAAACACTTGGTGGTCCAGATAAAGCACTCTTCTTCAGTGCAGGGCTGTGTTACCCAGTGTGGAATGTAATCTTGGCCCAGCTGGAGCCCATTGGCTGGCAGGATCGCAGGGGACAGCCGATAGGCCTACTGAATACAGATAAAGGTGATGGAGTATTCCTTCAGAACTGTTTGGCACTGCTAGAACAATCAGCCGCGTAACCAACATTAATCTTAATATTTTTCTGATTAGAAAGGTCTCTGATATTTTTACTTGTCTGTCTTTTCTTAATTTTTTAAAAGAGGATGCAAATGAAAAAATAAGGATGAAAATACTGCACACACCGGCTCACGTTTCAGAAGCTACAATACAGGACTGAGTCCTCTGTTTTTTCCATAGCTACGGTCTGCTTTTGTAGCTTATGTGCAAAGCTGACGTCATATTCTCAGGCCAAGAGCTTGTCCATATAACTTTCCTCTCTTCTGTAAGGTCTCCAACTTCTTTTATTCCAGATCCTTTAGTCTTTATTTCAGTATTTATTTGAGTATAATTTCATTATTTCTTACATTATTTAACTGTTTTGTTGTGAAATTACTTGCAGAACACCTCCATCTCAAAAATTTTCATGTGATAATTTTGCGGATGTGGAACTTGAGGTGGTGGAGTTGGCTCCCAGTTTAACTATGGCACTCCAATACTGGGAGTGGGCTTGCCACAGGCTAACTGACTTATGCATGCACCTAAAAAAATATTCAGAACTTTAGCTGATGTCTGTCTACAGTATGTGTGCTATTTAAGAATAAAACGCTGTAATCTGCAAGCTGAAATATTAAAAAGAAAGAATGTATTAATTTCAGAGAAACTGAAAACTAATGACCAATAAAAGTGCTCGGTTTTTGGAAAATTGTCCAATGAATAGTATCCATTTTTCTCTCCTATACCTTCATGGACTAAATTCTTCCTTTAGACATGACTAACACAGCAGTGAGTGCTTTCCCTTTTGGAATAATATGGCCTTTTTATTGATTACTACAGATCGTGTGAACTTTGTGCTCTAGAGAGGTTTTTGCTGTTAGGAGTGGCCCTGTGTGGATCGGCCTTAAATCATTTCAGTGGATTGCACAGGTTTGTTCCACTCAGCAAGAGCCTCAGAAATCCGTCACAGGGCTTGTGTTTTTCTCCTTGACCTGACTGAGGCATTGGCCTCTCGATCTGACCCAAATCTGTCTTTGTTATTACCATTTCCGGCCCCCAGTCACAGTATCGTATGCAGTCACTGCTTAGATTTTATTCTTGTGCTTCTTTAAATTATATTTAATGTGTCTTTAAAAACTCTTAGCACACTAATACTTCATTCCATGTTTTTTTCGACTTCAGGATTTTGTGGTGTTGTTTGTAATAACATGTATGTTGTATAATAATAATAATAATAATGAAAATAGGTAGTGCAAAAATCACCTGTTGATGAGTGACTTGTGATCTTTATTACACCTTATTCCTTGTGGCTTTTCCTGTGAGGCTGCGATGCTATGCACCCTTTAGTGCGTGAGTGCCCTTGGATGCATTAACAGTGTGAGACATCCCCATTACAACAAATACTCATAGTAATGCTTCCCGTAAGTCATGTCTGCCGGGAGTCCAGTTGAATAATTTTGCAGAAATAGAAAGGTGTCCCTGTTCCCCCTCGGTTTACGTACGCTGCGTCCCCACTGGCTGCGTTCATTTACATTTCCAGCTGCTGGGGGTTCCACTCTGACCTTCTGAGCGTGCAAATTCACGAACTGTTCCTTGGAAACAGGCCCTGTTGTTAGCAGAGAGAGGGCAATGGCCGCTTAGTTTGCATGCCATTCCACCGAAAGGACTGTGTCTCATTAGCGCTCATTAGCTGCCTGGGCCAGCCAACGCCAGACTCCTGCAGAGCCGCCAGGAATGCACACAACATCCAGACAAACAGACTCTGGCCTCATGATGCTGAGATAAAGAATGTTTTCAACTGGCTCTTTATTTGGGACATTTTTTCCCTCTCTCAAAGGACTCTCACGTGTTCACGGGAAAAGGAAAATACAAAACAAAGAACACACAGAGATTAATTAGGGTTTGAGCCAATGAGCTTTGATGCCGTGAGGTTCCAGGACTCAAGGTGAAAGGTGACTACACACCTGTGTGTGGTCAGATCTGCACTGGTTTGAGTTCTGATAAACTGTCCTGTGGCCTTCCCTCCTACTATTTAGTAGCTCCCCAGATCCACGCCCCAACCAACCAAATAAAACCCCGAAGCTGAAAGTGTGTTTGTTTGGTTGGACACCAAATGAGAAGAATTATGTCTTGGAAGTGACTTTTTTTTTAAAGGCAGTGCATGGTGTTCTGTTCTTATGTAAACTTTGATCATCTCAGTGGTTGTGATAGAAAAATGGCAGTGGAGCTGTTCATTGGGCCAGACTTAAATGAGCACAAATTTTGAATGTTTTAAAATGAAATTCCCCTCTGACTCATGTCCTTCCCCTCTCAGACTTGTCTTCTGGCTTAGCGTGTGTTTCCCAGGGTGGTGCCTGGCTCTGATTCTGATTTTGTGTGGATGTAATTGTTCCCCAGACATAAACGAGTGTGAGATCGGGGCTCATAACTGCCACAGGCACTCCTCCTGCACGAACACAGCTGGCAGCTTTAAGTGCAGCTGTGGAGTCGGCTGGATTGGAGATGGGATCAAGTGTACAGGTGAGCCCCCCCTTCCTAAAAGTGTAGGTGACATGCCTGTCCCTGCCCCTCCCCTTTCAATCATATGTCAGTTTGTTGAATGTGCTTGCACAAAATGTGAATCAAAGGCCTCTAGATTTTTAATGTGTGAACATGACATGCCGTGTGTGTGCGTGTGTGTGTGTGCATGCATGTGTGTGCCTATGTGCGTTCACATGCGTGTGCGTGCCTGTCTGTGTTCACATGCGTGTCCGTACGTGTGTGTGTGTGCATGTGCGTATGCATATGTGTTGATTTGGGTGTGTGGTTGCATGCATGTGTGTATGTGCGCGCGCGGGGGTTTGTGTGTGTATGGGTGCGTGCTTGCCTGTGTGTGTGTGTGTGTGTGTGTGGATTTGTTTCAGACCTGGATGAGTGCTCCAACGGCACCCACATGTGCAACCACAACGCGGACTGCAAGAACACCATGGGCTCGTACCGCTGCGTGTGCAGGGAGGGGTTCAGTGGAGATGGCTTCTTCTGCAGCGGTTAGATCCTCCTACACCACCAACACTGACAATCCCATTCACACATTCTGCCTGAATATCCACACACACACACGTGCATGCATATGCCGGCACACAACTGAATATGTACACGTAAACATACGCGCACATACATCTCATACATGCTCTTACCGAGGGAAAATTGTTTCCCGACTTGTTATGGTAAATTCACCCGAGACGCCGATCTCTTTCAGCACAGTGGCGTGCTGCGCTTGTTAAAGATGTGGCGTTTCCTCTGTCTGCAGACAGTGACGAGTGTGCGGAGAATGTGAACCTGTGTGAGAGCGGCCACTGCCTGAACGTGCCCGGGGGCTACCGCTGCGAATGTGACATGGGCTTCATCCCCACCGCCGACGGCAAGGCCTGCGATGGTGAGGGGTCCTACCGCCGACACCGCCGTCTCCGCCGGGCTGGCTCACGCACATCACGCCTCAGGAACATCTTTGCAGGAAAAGGCATCGTCAGACTCTGTTACCCATGGCAACAGGGGAAGATTGTGCGCTGAGAAGGCTCCGTGACATTGGTGTCTAGCTGTCAAACTGCTTCCATGGTTGATGAATCCCTCACGACTTGGTGGTCTTTTTCTTTCTTTTTTCCGCTCTCTCTCTCTCTCTCTGTCTCTCTGCTCCACAGACATAGACGAATGCACCTTTGCTGACATCTGTGTCAATGGCAGGTGCCAGAACATTCCAGGGCTCTTCAGGTGCGAGTGCTATGAAGGGTTTGAGCTGGACAGGAGCGGAGGAAACTGTACAGGTGAGAGTACACCTGCAAGGCCCCCCCCCCCCCTTCCCAATGCCTTGCCTGTGAGTACTTCAATAATGACACAACAGGCTTCCTCCAATCCTGACTACTTCACACTCGTGTCCCCTCTCTCGCCTCATGCGTCCCCCCATCCCGCCCCAGGGGGGTGACTCAGACCTCTCCATTCAGGCCTCCCCACCATGTTGTCATGGTGACTGAGTCAGCGCTCAGGGAGATGATGAATATTGGTGTGATTTTGCGCCTGAAGGCTTGCGGAAGGCTGCCCGCCTGGGGTCGGGGGGGGGGGGGGGTGACGGCTTCTCCGTCCCACTGGAGCCAGCCTGCGGTGCTGTTCTGCTGTTCAAGGCATGACGGCAGGCCGCATTCCCCTGCAGTGACAGAAAGGGCGGGTCCCACTTCCTTATTTTCCAGATACCAACGAGTGCGCTGACCCAACCATCTGCATTAGCGGCATATGCGTCAACACTCCTGGCAGCTACCTCTGCAACTGCCCCCCGGACTTTGAGCTGAACCCCACCCGAATCGGCTGTGTGGGTGAGAGACCCCCTCAGTATCGTACAACCTGCATCATATTCTACACCGAAGTGAATGTCTGTGTTTATTTAAGGTCACAGATATGCTGCATTGATTCCCCTAAATGCCCACACTCAAGCACTGATATGTTTAAATGCTGTTTTGCAAGCAAATATTCTGTAATGTTTTTCAGATACTAGATCAGGGAACTGCTACCTGGATGTGCGTTCTCGCGGGGATGCCTCTGAGAGCCTGGACTGTTCCAATGAAATCGGCGTGGGGGTGTCCAAGGCCTCGTGCTGCTGCTCCATGGGACAGGGTTGGGGAAACCCGTGTGAGGCCTGCCCCCACCTCAACTCCTGTGAGTCTGGCTGCCATGACACTGCCCAGCTCTGAAGTACCCCAGCACTGCAAATCCATATTCCTGGTCCTGGAAACAAACAGCCCATGTTTTGAAATTGCCTTGAATTTATTAAGGCTGCAAACTCGCAGATTTGCGGTAAACACACAAATTAATTGAGCATCACAAGATTGTTTCTTTTTCAGCTGCTTACAAGGTCCTGTGTCCCGGAGGAGAAGGGTTCAGACCCAACCCCATTACTGTCATTGTGGAAGGTGAGACCTAACTGAGTTTGGAACTGGTTTGATGTGATGTCATATGACGTGTGATTCACTAAAATGCACCATAATGTCATGTGCCATAATGTTTTGTGTGCACTTGTGTGCTGTGTGATGAGATGTGATGTGTGGTGTTGCGATGCAGTGTGACTTTATGTATGATGTGATGTTATATTATGGTGTTATTGTGATGCAGTGTTTTGTGTTGTTAGGTGATGTATTGTGATGTGCTGCGGTCTATGACGTAATGGGATGTGGTTTGCTCTCAGCCAGGGCTCAGGGCTCAGGGTTCGGCATGGCCTCTTTTCCTCTCTTCCAGATATAAATGAATGTCAGGAGCTACCGGGCCTGTGCCAGGGCGGGAAGTGCATCAACACATTCGGCAGCTTCTTCTGCGAGTGTCCTAAGGGCTACGCACTGAACG
Organism: Anguilla rostrata; assembly: GCF_018555375.3. NCBI lineage: Eukaryota > Metazoa > Chordata > Actinopteri > Anguilliformes > Anguillidae > Anguilla > Anguilla rostrata. The sequence continues at coordinate 23,765,635 of NC_057948.1, forward strand.
AGGAAACCCGCATCTGTGAGGGTACGGATCGGCCCTCCCCTCTCAGAGTCTGCTCACGGAATCCTGTGCCATTCAAAGCACATTTAATCCCTTATTAGTTTTTCCCTGATGATAGGAAATTGAGGGAAGGATGTTCGCATGCACTGTGCTGAAACATGATGGCTCCTTGGCCTGTGGTCATAGGCTTATCCCAGTAGATGCCTGATGGTCAGTCTGATTTCATGAGCCCATAAGTAAGGAGAGTTTACATGTGTCAGTCCTGATCCTACGCGGAAAACGGCCGACCGCCAGTCCCCAGCCAACTGTGTTGTGGTCAGTCTGTCCCTGGGGTGGTTAAAAACAGTTTCAGCGAAACCACACAGTGCCGTTGGGGGAAATCATCTCTTACTGTTAATGGTATTTTAATTTGTTGGAGTGGAGTACAGGGGAATGGTTTTATGAGTTTGCTGCAGACTGGACAGCATATTTTTGGCTGTCGTTTGTGGTTTTTGCAACTTTCTCTGAATGCGTTCCTGTTTCGCTGGTTTGCAGATGTGAATGAGTGCGAACGACCGGGAATCTGTGGACCGGGCCAGTGCTACAACACCATTGGAAACTACACCTGCATTTGCCCCGCGGACTACATGCAAGTCAATGGAGGAAATAACTGCTTGGGTAAGAAGCTGTGTGTGTATACATGTTGGTGTGTATACCTGTATGCTTGTGTATGCTCTGTGATTTATTTTATATTTTATTTTTAGATATTACAGGTTTTTTATGCAAAATACAAACTATATTTTCTGACCAGAGCCAAAAACAGCACTGAAGAGACCCATTTCTGTCCTCATCTTCCCCCTCAGACATGCGGAGGAGTCTGTGCTACAGAAACTTTTACTCTGACAACAGCACCTGCGATGGAGAGCTCGCCTACAACATGACCAAGAAGATGTGCTGCTGCTCCTACAACATCGGCCGGGCCTGGAACCATCCCTGCGAACAGTGTCCAATTCCCAGCACCAGTGAGTACTGATGCATGGCCCTGCCCACATACCAGGGGCCCGCCCCAAAAAACTACGTAATGCATTAGTGGGCACCGACAGGGTTAAGACTAGCTTTTTTGTTAAATAAATAACTGGTTTAGGGGAGTGGCAACTCCAGAAACACAGGTGGCTACATCCTCCAAGAAAAATGAGGTAGTTACCATGGGGGAATCAGTTACTGGAGGTGCAGACAACATAATGTGGATAGATCCAGTGTTGAAACTAATGGAACAGATGCGTTGATTTCATAGCTAAGACTGAGAGCAAAATCTTTGTGTAGAACTGCATGAATACTCAATGGGTCCCTGATGCTGATGGGAGCGGGTTGTCAGAGGAGAATGCAGGATAGTGTCTGCATTATGTTGCTTTACTGTGTTGCACTAGAGTCCTACAGCATGAGTGTGGTCCTCTGGGACACTGGTACCATTGAAATACCTGCTGATTTAAACTGACATTTCAATATTCATTTGCTTGTAAAATTTGAAATACCTCTGTTTACTCTGATCTAATTCAATGAGACAATCAAAGACCAGTATATTGACAAAAGAAAGGTTGTACCCCATGTCTGAAAGAAAATAAATTAGCCAATATTTGTTGGGGGGGTGGGGGAGGGGGTGGCTGTATAGATGTTCATATCAGCTAATCATCTAATCAAATGCGTTTAATATGAAAGCCTTTTCTCCACATTGAATTCACAAACATTCTGCTCTGTGTTAATAGCAAGATTTTTAGAGAAGGTGGCTGTTTTTTTGCCTGTTTTGATCACCAAATGATATTATATTCCTGTGTTGCCTCATCCTGGCCTGTCTGTCTCTCTCTCTAGATGAGTTTACCATCCTGTGTGGCAGTGAAAGAGTAGGATATTACATCGACATTTACACTGGACAGGTTATAGGTAAGCATTTGTCCACAAATTTCACCTTATTACATTTGCGTTTATTCATTTGACAAATGTTTTCTACTTACAAGGCCATTAACAACACAAATGGCACATGGCAAGGTTACTTTTTTATGGTTACTACTATTAGTAGTGGTATTTGCTGTTTTAATAGTAATTGGTGCAGTTTTAGTAGTCACAGTGGGGTGCGGTTTGTTATAACACGTAAACATTCACATGGAGTGACTAGACTCCTCAGTATGGGGGTTGGGGAGATAACTGCTGCCCTGTCACTCCCCAGACATCGATGAGTGCCGCGAGATCCCCGGCGTTTGCCAGAACGGCGTGTGCATCAACATGATAGGCAGCTTCCGCTGCGAGTGCCCCATGGGCTTCGTCTATGACGACAAGCTGCTTATCTGTGAAGGTGGGTCCTGGTGACGGCTGTGTCAACCACAGCCGGTCAGTAAAAGGTCTACGTGCGGTAGAGTATGCCATCAACTTGCCTGGCCTTCCTGCGAAGGGCTTTCTGAATGCTGTAATCAGAGAGGGGGATGCAAAATGGGTGTTTCCTGTGGGTGGGGTTGAATGACCTGTGTGTCTTGTGTGTGTTTTTACGCCAACGCCATCGGGCTCCACTGAAGACATTGACGAGTGCCAGAATGGCCCGGTGTGCCAGCGAAACGCCGTTTGTGTCAATCTGCCCGGGAGTCACCGCTGTGAATGCAAGCCCGGCTACCGCTTCGCCCCCAATGGCCAGTGTCTTGGTACGTTCCGCCCGTGGAGCTCAACTGCCTCCCCTGCTGGGCCTGCGGCTGTACCAAATGTAGGAGGGGATGGGGGGCATATAGAGTGAAGGATGAAGAGTGAAAGGAACACGGTCTGCTGCTGGTTGTGTGTGAAATGGCAGGGAAACACAATGTGAAATTTTTCAGAAATCCAGGAGGGATTTTTGTTGTTGTTGCATTTTGTTCAGAAAGAGACCAGTGTGTTTATGCTCACACTGGGATGATCATCCTCTCTAAATGACATCATATTATCTCAGGAGATACTTCAGCTTCTGATAGGGACTGGATAATCGCAGCTTATTACAGGGCGTATCGTCATCCTGCTGTTCTTCCTGCTTTTATGTGTCCAGAAAAAAATAATCCGCAGTGGGACCTGTACTAAAACAGCATCTGATAAGGCCAAGCCATGTGGAAAATATGTTCAGTTCATAATCCAGATTTTCAGTGGTTATCAGCATGGTCTAAATAATAGGGAGATTTAGGGGGCAGCTGACCTCAGGTTAGTATTCAAAGATTTATGTAAATTGCACAAAGAAATAAATGTGTTCGTAACTCATTCAGAGTGAAAGCTCCACTATTGCACTGAGGGGAGAATAGATAAATATGACTCAAGGCCTGGGAATTTGCAGCTGTTTAAAATAAAAAATAAAAAACAGGTGCACGTGTATACTGGTTAGGCTTATTGCATGCCTGTCTTCCTGCAGATCGGAATGAATGTTTGGAGATCCCGAACGTTTGCAACCCGGGGCAGTGTGTAGATACCGTGGGGAGCTACCGCTGCATCTGCCCCAATGGATACAAGCCGACGGCAGACTCCTCCATGTGCATCGGTGGGTCTCCACCTCAGTTCAGCAGCACCACATTCCCTTTCATTAGCCAGGTACTGCAGGTCACTGGAGATCTAGGCCTCATTTGCAGTGACACACAACAGGTACACGGCATACTTTATTTTGTACTAGCGTATGATCCCTCACGGTCCCTCCTAGACTCCTATAAGCTCTTGTTACATTTGATCTAATACTGGGAATGTTGCCCTCTAGCACACATAACAAGAGAAAATAAAACAAATTAAGATATCACAGCATTTAACATTCCGCCAGAGCTACTCATCCAGTTTCCTATGTATACTGGTGTATAGGGTATCGTTATCTGTAATTTGGTTTCTTCAAGGGTTGTGGCACCTCCAGCACACTAATCTTTAAGTCTGTGTGCTTGAAGATAACTCTAAAGCATTATGTGGATCTATGCAATGACAAAGAGCTCTGCTATATACTGGTGATGATATCAATACTGGTGATCCTTCTCATTCAGTGATCCTAGTTATTCAGGTGACTCTAGTTTTACTGGTGATCGTAGTGTTCAAGGTTGCACTGGTGATTGGTTGATCCTGCATTGCTTGGCATGTTTCTACGGTTACAGATGCGGATGAGTGTGAGAGGCAGCCGTGTGGGAATGGGACCTGTAAGAACACCGTGGGCTCGTACAGCTGTCTCTGTTACCCGGGTTTCCAGCTCTCCCACAACAACGACTGTATCGGTGAGCCACACAAACACAGACACCACCTTCTCCTAATGTTTCCTCTGGGGATGGGTAATGAAACCCAGAACCACGGTGGCAACCATTCCCATAAGGCTGGTACTTACCAGAACAAATCGCAGCGCACCTTCATTAGCTAACGTTACACTCACTCTATCAACTCAGTTACAGCAGGTACTGTTAGTAAGCTAGCTAACGTTACACTCTGTTGCCCTGTTTGTGCTTATTGTAGTCTGTTTCAGATGGGTGAGGCAGGGACGCCCATGTTGCTCTGTGTGTGATTATTGTAGTCTGTTTCAGACGGATGAGGCAAGGATGCCCATGTTGCTCTGTGTGTGATTCTGTTGGTCTGTTTCAGACCAGGATGAATGCACCACACTGAGAGGTCTGTGCAGGAATGGTGACTGCATCAACACGCTGGGGTCCTTCATCTGCTTTTGCCGCGATGGGTTTGAGCTCTCGTCCGACGGGCGGACCTGCGTGGGTGAGCAGCCACCACCTCATCCTCCTCTTTCATACGTTCATTCTCACTTTTCTACTCGATCACTCTCTCTTTCAGAGCATTTATCTTAGTTGGGCAAGACTTCATTTTTTTGTCTGTAACTTATTATACCGGTACTGGGTGGGGTGTGTAAATGGCAAATGCATCAGGGAATTTATATGCATAAGCTTCAAACTATTTTCCTGCGAAAGAAGAAATTCTTTCCTAGATGTCTTGTGGTGTTAGGAATGCAGGCTTTCACTGTTTATTTACTTGTGTTGTTGAAAGGTTTATTATCCATTCGGCTATGAAAAGCATGACTCATTTCTGCATGTTTTTCAATTACATAAACTGCTTTAATGCGCTGCATCAACATGTTTTTGCTGGGCCCATATTTATACGGTCTTGTTTTGCCTTGCAAAACAATGTCTCTATGGTCAAATTTTGGCTTTGGAAAACCAACAACAAAACCTCTTTGGGCTGAATCATTGGGGAATTATTTTAAACAATCCTGTTTTTCAGCATGCGCGCACACACATGCACACACATGCACACACCATAAAGTTCTCCTTACACATGATTGGTTGAGGCTGGTCTATTTTGCTTTTGCATTTCCTGCGCAGATGTTAATGAGTGTCAGGTGAATCCTGGAACCTGTGGCCCTGGAAAATGTGACAACCTGGATGGCTCCTACAGGTGCATTTGCCCACCTGGGTTCTTCCTGGAAGATGAGACTTGTAAAGGTAATGACACCTGCTGCCCCCTCAGGCTGGGATAACTGATTCCAGATCACCTGATTGTCTGATTGTTTTGTCTGCAGATGTGGACGAGTGCAGACAGACGCCAGATTTGTGTACGTTTGGCACCTGCACCAACACGGATGGCAGCTTCAAGTGCGTGTGTCCCCCAGGCTTCCAGCTCTCCTCCACAGGGAGTAGGTGTAACGGTAAGCTGCCCCCAGCTCTGTAGCTCCACCAGAGGACTTCAGACTTCAGGGGGAATAGAACAGGTGGCTGGAACCACACGCTGTCCTGAATTAAACTGAGAAAATTACCATGTACCAAGTTGCTCATGCAGTACTGCACAGAAATATAGTGTAGTAAGATCATTTCACCACTAGGGGAGGAGGAAGGCTAGGCACTGATGGCAGAATGCCAATTTCTAGAATTAAAAAAATTGCTTTTGGAACAGACGGGAATTAAATCAATTGATAAATGACTCGCAGATGTCTTGCCAATTATACCCAACCGTTTATCACCTACTTAAAAAAAAAACATAATAAAATCAAATTTAACTTATCCAAGGCTGCCAAAACCTTTGACATGCTCTGCATATAATCTTGCCTTGAGAAAGCAGGTGATGTGCAGCTATGGCCAGTGCATGTGTCCCAGGCTTGGTTCCTGGTACTGCACTCCCCTGGGGTTGTATTGGGGTGAGTTCAGTTTGGTGAAACTGAGTCTCCAGTTCAGCTTCTGCACACAGACTTCCTCCCCCTGCCCTGTAAAGCTCTTTGGAGCACCTTAAAAAGGATGAGTGTTACTATAAAAGAACTTTCTCAGCACCTTCACATACTCTTTCTTTATTACTTTCTTTCCTTCAATCCCAGATGTCCGGGTGAACTACTGCTTCTCCAAGTTTGAGACTGGAGTTTGCCAGTCCCCCCAGCCCATCAACACCACCAAGGCATGGTGCTGCTGCGGCGTAATGCCGGGACAAGGATGGGGCGACCCCTGCGAAATCTGCCCCACTGCGGAGGACGGTGAGTGTGGGGGGTAAAAACACTGCCGCTGGGACTCTCTCCTCCCTCTTCCAATGAGTGTGTTTTCTCACCACACAAAGACTGATAATAATAATAATAACAACAACGATAATAATAATGATAATTATTATTATTGTTGTTATTGTTATTGTTATTATCCATCCATTATCTAATCTTATTCCTAAAGTAAGGGTAAAGTACAGTAATGGGTCATGTTTGTAAAGGAGGTGGTTTTTGTGTTATTTTTTTTTCTCACAGAGGCTTACAGTTTGCTCTGCTCTGGGACCGGCCATTTCACCAGGCCAGACGGTGAAACTGTAGGTAAGGAGGCATTCCCACATAGATTTATTTACTGTTATAATTCCCTCTGAACAGGCTCACAGTGATGTTTTGTGTGACAGTCCAGATGCAAAGAGCACTACACCGAATAAAGATGATATTGATTGATTGATTGATTGATTTGTTGGTTGATTGTTGTTGGTTGGTTGTTGGTTCCAGGCTGGCTGATTTAGCACATTTTCTCACAAATGCTGATGAATGTTCTGTGTGAGACAGATATAGACGAGTGTGCAGACAATCCTGGCATCTGCAGGAACGGGCAGTGCATTAACACGGACGGCTCCTTCCGCTGTGAGTGCTCCTTCGGATTCCGACTCGACTTCACCGGGATCAACTGTGAAGGTGAGCCATGACTGGTCTAATGGGGACAGCATACACCAGTTTGAGAGGGGAGGGAGGGAGCGAGAAAGGTGGTGGGGGTGAAAGACAGGGGAGAAGGAAGTAGAGGGGGAGAGAGGCAGGGGGGAGGGAGTGACAAAGGGAGAGATAGGGGGAGGAGATGGGGAGAGAGAAGGAGATGGGCCATGATCCTTCACTGTTTCCATAGATACGAATGAGTGTGAGCTGGGCAACCCGTGTGGCAACGGGACATGCACCAATGTGGTCGGAGCGTTCGAGTGCACGTGTGACGAGGGCTACGAGCCTGGGCCGATGATGACCTGTGAAGGTACAACCCAAATTTAGGATTTTTACTTGTTTTTTTTTTTTCCTTTTATGGGCATCAGTGCATTCTTGTGAACTTATCGATTATTGATTTTATTATGAACACTTATTGACACAAAATGAAAGTATCAAAGCAAATATTTATGAATAGATTTGCTCTAAATTCTGGTGGCTGTCTAGTTCTGATGATCTGTTGCCGGTCTCTGCAGATGTGAATGAGTGTTCCCAGAATCCTTTGCTCTGTGCGTTTCGCTGTGTCAACACGGAGGGGTCCTATGAGTGTAAATGCCCCACTGGCTATGTCCTACGCGAGGACGGCAGAATGTGCAAAGGTGAGTCATTACGTGTCTTGACTATTTTGCTGTGATTGTTTGCTGTTCTGTCATAAGCACGCACACTGAGGCAAATTCCTAACAACTAAGCTGTATGGCAATAAAGTATTGAATCTTGAATCTTCCCTCGAGTCAGCCAATCAGAGAACTGCTTCTCTTTGTTGCATTTTTACTGAAGCCGAAACAGGAAGACACACACATACAAACACACACACACACACAGACACATACACACACCTGCATGATGACTTCAGAATTGAGAGGGTACTTTTATATATGAGGCTGGTGTATGGCAAATAGGCAGTAAGTGCTGGCAGGTGGGGTCGCTCACTCTCAGGACTCCACCATAGTATTTACATTACTTTACATCTGTATACTGCGTATTATCTGGATGTTTAAACACTCATAAAGAACAGGGTTACGTTTCCCCCTGGGTGGCCTGTGGCTGTGATTTTATTGACTGGGTCGTTTATAGACCGTTACATGTCATTGGTTGAGCCAGACTCTGCCACACACACACACACACACACACACACATACACACACACTTGTGTGGATGTGTAAATGCATTGCCCTCTCCACAACACGTTTCTACCACTCATGCGCAAGCACACACATTCAGTACATGTTTATATTTTCATACATTTTCTAAAAAAAAAAAAAAAACTATTACAATTCACACTTTTGCAAGTTATACCTAGCTTGAGAATGTTGTAAGGTTGTCTCTGAGGTTTGTATGCCTTTTTAAACGCTGGATAGACGTGTAAGACAAATGAGAATGTATAAGACTCCATTTACAATGTGGTCATGGGAGATGAGTGTGAGAAGGTGCCATGCTGGTCAAGGGAATGACCTGTAAGAATCTGATCGGCACGTACATGTGCATCTGCTCCCCGGGATATATCCCACAGCCCAGCAGAGAGCGGTGTATGGGTAAGGCCTTCTTTTTCTCATGTTAACCTGCAGTAATGTTCATGTAATCTGTTGCAGTAATGCTGCTGTTATAGCCCAATGCCAGCCTCTCTGTTAGCCTGCTGAAAAAAGGTTTCCTGAAAGCATAATTGTTAGACACTGTTCTTCTGGTATATTTTATTACTTTTGTGCTTGTTGCCTCTGTGGTATGTTTTTTATTGTGTTTACCGAACAGTGCCTGGCATTATAAAGCACACTGCTACCCACAAAATGGCCACCAGGGCACGATAGGCAAAGTGTGGAATTCAATCTTTAATTAAATTAAATCATTTTTTTCTTCACAAACACACTTTGGTGAGTTGAGCAATCACTAAAACGAACTCGCCAAAGTGAGTTTGCTAAGAAAACATCTGACACCAATGTCTGCTTATGAGTCTCAGTTAAGGGCACGTGCTGACTGAATACAGGCCGAAGCCTTTTAGTCGGCCTGTCTTCCGCCTGCGCATTGTTTGTGTGTCACATGCCTGTTGTGTTTTGGGCCAGATTTGAACGAATGCGCAGTCAAGCCGGGTATCTGTGTGAACGGCCGCTGTGAGAACACCGTCGGCAGCTACCGATGCAAGTGTAACGACGGCTTCAGTGCCAACCCCACTCAGACCGAATGCATCGGTAAATATCACGCCTTATTCCTGTGTGTGTGTGTGTGTGTGTGTGTGTGATAGAATGTGTGTTTGAATGTATGCATGTGTGTTAGTGCAGGCGAGACTGTGTGTGTGTGTGAGAGAGTGAGAGAGTGAGAGAGTGAGAGAGTGAGAGAGTGAGAGAGTGAGAGAGTGAGAGAGTGAGAGAGTGAGAGGGCGAGAGAGAGAGACTGTACACGGGTGCACACAGAGGTTCCCACAGATCCAGAGAGAAAGAGGGCTGCTTTTATCAGGTGCGGTTTCCTTCCCGTTGTGAGGACGCCATGGAAACAGTGCAAACCTCTCGTCTGTGGTGTCCTGAGGGGCACAGTCCCCTTTAAAGTCAAAGGTGAAAAACATTTGGCTGCTGCCATCAAAACTAAAGCTATCAGTGTACCTCCTTCCTGTCTGCATACTGTCTGGGTATTAAACATGACTCCTGTGAGAGGAACTCAGTAAATGAAGAGCATCCCCCCTCCGCCAGACACTTGTGTTACTGCCATAACAGTCAACATGTCATAACAGATAATCACTGTTATTCCAGCAGCATTTAGCCCAGATTTTCAGATCCTGTCTTCTTTCCTTTAGTAGCATTAATGCAGTCTTAAATTTTAGATGGATTCTGACCAGGGTCCTGCTCAGTACTGCCTTCATGAGGGGAGCAGACTTGTAGAAGGTGTGTTATGGGTAGGATGTAACCTTGGAAATCTTTCCCCTGACCTGCAGATAACAGAATGATTCTGCTTAACAGAGGTGCATTATGGGTATGGTGTGACCTCAGTGAACCCTTCCCCCCCTGCAGATAACAGAGAAGGCTTCTGCTTAACAGAGGTGCATTGTGGGTAGGGTGTAACCTCAGTGAACCCTCCTCCCCCCTGCAGATAACAGAGAAGGCGTCTGCTTCACAGAAGTGCATTATGGGTAGGGTGTAACCTCAGTGAACCCTCCTCCCCCCCTGCAGATAACAGAGAAGGCTTCTGCTTCATGGAAGTGCTCCAAACCCTGTGCCAGATGTCCTTTAGCAGCAGGAACAGTGTCACCAAGTCAGAGTGCTGCTGCGACGGCGGGCGGGGCTGGGGGCCCTCCTGTGAGCTCTGCCCCCTGCGTGGCACCACGGCCTACAAGAAGTTGTGCCCGTTGGGCCCCGGCTACACCACTGACGGCAAAGGTAGCGCACCCCGACGGAGGCCTCACTCAACAGAGGTTTCTGTGTGTTTATAGGGGAGGGTACACATGGGTGGAGATTAGTTGGAAAATGAGTTGGTTAAGTCTGTACTGATATCCCCTCAGACAGAGACCTACCAATGTTAGGTGCACCCAGGTCACAGTAGTGGAAGCAGTGGCCCTTGGAGTGTGCAGTGATTGATTGCTGCCCCTGCCTCACTGCTTTGAGCACTCCGTGCTGTAGCTATGTGCTGAGGCGAGAATTCATGAAGGATGTTTTTCTTTTCTTTTCGTTCTGTCCTTCAGACATCAATGAGTGTCGTGTCATAGCCAACCTCTGCCGAAACGGCCAGTGTGTGAACTCTCTCGGCTCCTACAATTGCATCTGCAAGCCGGGGTACACCACAGACATCACCGGGTCCACATGTGTGGGTAAGGGATTTACCAAAATATAATAACCGATACCTGCCAAGATTCTTCTTATAATGTATATTTTTTAAACTTATTTTGGGTTTGGTCAGTGCTGAGGTTCAGGTTGGGCCTTATTTGTCCCACTATGCTCATAACTTTGGGCGTGCCTTCCATACCAGGTTCACGTTTTGTATGAGGTGTGATTTTATAGACCTGGTGAAGACCAGGTTCACCTTTTATAGACCTGGTTTTACTCTTGGTGTCCCAGATGTGGATGAATGTATCCAGGCTCCAAAGCCCTGCAACTTCATCTGTAAAAATACCGATGGGGGGTACCAGTGCTCCTGCCCCCGGGGTTACCTGCTGCAGGAGGACGGCAAGAGCTGCAAAGGTGAGACTGTGCAGGTACCGTCATCCACAGCAAAGCAATATACTGTTACACCCAAAACAAGGGCCTGTATTTTATTTAAAGCAGTGCTGTAATGCTCTGCTCTCTGTGCCTGTTCTCTCCTGCAGACGTGGACGAATGCGCAACCAAACAGCATAACTGCCAGTTCCTGTGTGTGAACACCATTGGCAGCTTCACCTGTAAATGCCCACCTGGGTTCACACAGCACCACACTACCTGCATAGGTACGATGCACACAGACACCCGCATGTGGGTGCACTCAAACCCACACACGTACTATCCTACAAACGCACACAATTCACATTTCCTACAGCCACACACACCAGAGCTGGCCCAAGCCAATAAATTACGTTGTTAAGCAAATGGGTGGGTTGTGGGGTCCGCATATGAAATCCTGCTTAGGGCCCCTCAAAGGCTAGGGCTGGCACTGAGACACACACGCACACTCACTCACCACACTCACTCACACACGCACACACATACACGGACACACACACACACACACACACACACAATGTACTGCAGTATACCTGAGAGCATAAGCCATGCCATGCTGAACTAATGGATGCATTTGTCTTTAATTGTTTTCCATTTAAAAAGTCTAAAAACTCCTTTGAAGTTTTTTTCATGGTCCGCAGAGTTGCCAGTTTAAATTTGATAAATTGAATGCTGAATTAAGCTAGACAGATTTGTAGCTACAAACAGTTACCTGTTGTGTAGCTTTGAGCCGCCTGTTTCCATGGATACGGTGAGAGCTGCCAATCGTGGCTACTGCTCCCATGAGCTCAGTGTTATGCCTGTGAAATGAGGTAAGCGTTACACAGAGGAAAGCCACTAACCAGCGAGAAATGACAGACTGGGTGTGTTCATCCTGCAGAGAGGATTTTAGTGAGCTTAACTACACTTGTGCCTGAACTTTGCCACACTACTGAACATTTCAGCCACGTCAGAGCAAAACATGGCAACCTAAAGAGGATCCCAGCCACATGCCAGTCCTGGCAGTGCAGGCTGTAGGTTTTAAGGGTTAACTGTAATTGGTAGTAGCCCTCTGGTCAGGTGAATTGCAGATGTCTGTCGTGCTGAACTTGCACACTTGTGACGTGAGGCCTGGCAGCGCTGCTGGGTTTGTCTGGCTGTTGTTCCCCCGTTCCTCCCTGATCTTAAGTGTAATGACATAAATGCAGCACACACAGGCTCCACAGAGGTTTACAGCCTACACCAGTGCTCCACAAACCTGGCCCTGGAGGGCAGCAGGGTCTGCTGGCTTTTATTTACACCCTATTATCAACAAGCAGTTTGTACCCAATAAACCAGGTGGGGTGGGATAACTGCATAATGGACTGTTTTAATGGCGCAATTAAGTGCTGAGAAGCTGTGGAAACCAACAGACCCCATGGCAAATTAGGACCAGGGTTGGGGAGTCATGGCTTGTTATTAATTCTCAAACAAAGGTTCAGTCCCCTAATTTCACCTATGCCATTTTTTTCTGCCTCCCATATTTGTAGCTCAGTGGAGATTATTGCTTTGTACATTATTGTTCTACTCTTACTGTGTTCTCTCACCTCTCTCTGTGCAGATAATAATGAGTGCACCTCAGATCCGGGCATCTGCGGGTCTAACGGGGTCTGCCAGAACAGCCCAGGCAGTTTCAGCTGCGAGTGCCAGCGAGGCTTTTCCATGGATCCCAGCAGACACAGCTGCACAGGTCTGGCACCCAGGGGTGTCTTACTAATGCTTTGGCATGTAGGGGAGGGGTGGGGGGTATTTCTTGAAACATGGGCGGCGGACTCACCAAAATCACGTGACCACTGAAGACAGCTCGAGGCCCTGATGTCAAATCCCGATGCTGTGGTCTGCATATTTTTATTGTTTAACAAAGCGTTTAACTGAGAAAAAACTCTCTCGCTCTTCCCACTGTCAGTCATCTGTGTATTAGTGCAATTGCCCATGTCCCATGGCATACTGCGGTTAAGAGCATGTGTGTGTGTTTGTGCTTGTGTGCGTGTGTTTGTGTGCGTGTGTGTTTCTGCGTGTTTGTGTGTGTTTGTATGTGTGTTTCTGCGTGTTTGTGTGTGTGTGTGTATGTGTGTTCGGCCCAGCAGATACGGATGAGTGTGACGGTAACCATCAGTGCCAGCACGGCTGTCAGAACATGATTGGCGGCTACCGGTGCAACTGCCCACAGGGCTACCTCCAGCATTACCAGTGGAACCAGTGCGTGGGTGAGCACCGCAGCAAATCCCACAATGCATTGCACAGCCCGCCGTACTGCCTGCCTGCGCACGGAGAAGTGAGTGGAGAACAGCGCCGGGCTGTCTGTTAATGTTACGATGGCGGCCACGCCCCTGTGTTTGCCGCGCAGATGAGAACGAGTGCCAGGGCAGCCAGGTGTGCGGCGATGCCGCCTGCCACAACACGCTGGGCAGCTTCCGCTGCGTCTGCCCCGCCGGCTTCAACTTCCAGCAGCACGGCGTCGGCTGCCAGGACGTCAACGAGTGCTCCTCCCAAAACCCCTGCAGCCACGGCTGCTCCAACACCAACGGGGGCTACCTGTGTGGCTGCCCCCCCGGGTTCTACAGGGCCGGGCACGGGTCAGCGCCTCCCTCCACACCTTATCAATATCCAGCATTACTGTCTGTGTTAACTTCTGATTAGGGATGAGGCCAAATATTATAATCAGCAAAAACAAATTGAATCTAGAACTCTTTATATTAAGTCACTCAAGAATGTACAGTATTATGTATTCATTCTCAGTAATATACATAAATGAGATCCTGCATGAATAACAGGTTAATTTACCAATATCCATTTTCCTGCCTCTGAGAGTGAAAGACGTCCTAGCTCTGATTCTGTCTGGAGTGTTATTTATTTTTACTGCTTCAGACACAGCCTGAGAAAGGAAAGGAAACCGGTTGGATTTTTTTGATATTGGGAGCCATAAAATTATTAGTGTCAAATGTATTCAAATTCATAGCTCTAATATTGACTCCTCCTGTGATGCGTTTGTGTTCCAGTCACTGTGTCTCAGGGTTAGGTTTGGGATCCCCAGAAGCTGAGCAGGGGGGTGCCGGGGATGATAACGCGCTTTCCCCAGAAGCGTGCTACGAGTGCAAAATCAACGGCTATCCCAAGAAGGGCAGGAACCGCCGCAGTACTAATGGAACCGACGAGGAGCCGCACGTACATTCTCAGGTACGCAGGTTTTCAGCTGAGCTGCTAAAAGAGACAATTAAACTGAGGTTTTCTTTCTTTTTTACAGTAGTCTTGTGTTACAATAGTTCTTATTTGAATATGCTTTGATCTGCTTTTTATTGGAAAGTCATATTTGATTTGGTTTTTGTCTCTACTGGGATATTGTATTTGTTTGTGATTTGCAGAATGAACCGGAGACCATCAGCTTGGCGAGCGTCGACATTGATGACACCCTGCTGTTAAGTTTCAACATCAGTGACCTGAACCACAAGCAGCACCTGCTGGAGTTCATCCCAGCTCTCTCCGCTCTCACCGACCACGTCTTGTACGTCTTAGAACATGGGAACGACGAGGGCCTCTTCAAAATCAACCAGAGGGACGGAATCAGCTACCTCCACCTGACCAAGAAGAAAGTGCGTCCCGGAGCGTATTATTTACAGATCGGCAGTGTGCCTCTGTACAGGAAGGAGGAGCTAGCTCGACTGGAGGAGGAGAACACCAAAGACTACCTCACAGGACAGCTGGGAGACGCACTGAAAATGAAAGTGCAGATCGTCCTCCATTAACTCTTCATGAGAGGATGAAATTAAAAGGCTTGTATCCAAAGAGATATGGGTGAAGAGAGGGATGGGCAGTGTCTGTGGGGGGAGGGGGGGGGGTCTCTTATTCTAGTCTGTCTCTGCTATTCAGCAAGGCCGGTGGGTCTCAGTCAGAAGTAAGTGTGCAACTGGAGGGGGGTGGGGGATACAATTTCCTAAACCATCCGCTCTCAGGCCTTATGTGAAAGGCTGTAGCAGTGTGAAAAATCTTGATGCGTAGCCTGGATGACATGGTAGCATTGATCCTGAGTTTTCACCGCCTGACACAAGCTGAAGTCTGTTTGGACATTAAGGAATTTTTTCTGAACAACTTCGTTCTCCATCTTTCAAACTTAAATACATCTGCTTTTTTATCATACAGTATTAATTGGTGCTAGCAACAACTTGTTTTTTTGTTAATCCAGTACTGATATATTTACAAAATACAGTGGCCAAAACAGCAACCTCTCATGAAGAATTCAAGTTATCACTGCAACCAAACAAATTTAGCTCAACGACCTCTCCATGCTGTTTCCTCTGTACTACGTGCGATTTTTGTGTGTTTATACTGTAATCATGCCACTTTTTTAAATAATGGAAGCATTTTTTTAATAAGATGAAAACAAACCCTACATGAAAGGGTTTTTGTAATGGTGCTTATAATGATAAAATTCTTCTGTGTAGTTGCGTATGTCGTTCTGATGTCTGTGACAGTAACCATGTCCTGGAGTCGCGCACTCACATGGTTGCAGTCAATGCCATCGTCCAGGGTGAGAGGCATGAAACTATCACTCGTTTCCAATGTCTCCTCACACCAGTGAGGGGACTTAAGTAACAGTAATTTCACAATAAAAACAGGTTCTCGGTGTAAAGGAGCTCCGTCATGCTGATGTGGTTGAGTTTGATCTCTTTGTCCTGTCTGCATGGGTGCTGTCCATCTGAGATGCTCCAACACCTTCTCCACGAAGGATCTCGATTCCTGTACCCATGAACCTTTTACAATGTCTCTGATAACAAGAATGTATGATGGGCCTTATAGCGAGGGGTTGTCATTATGCCCTCAGTATGGATAGCGTCAGCTCCTACAACATGACCCGGGAAGCTGTGCATCATGCATACATCCCATACATCAACAACTCTGCAGGAAAAACTACTGGGGCCTCATTTATACAAGAGACTTACAAACAATTTTAATCTTAAGTTTGACTTACGCAGAAAACCACGCACAAGTAGTTATTTGTAAAACCTTACTTTGACGTGGAAATGATCTTATCTCTACGCAAAGTCTAGACTTGACGTAAGTGATTTTCCTGCTGGTTATGTATGGCTGTTTTTTTTCCCTTGCAGTTTAAGGTCAGACCATTTCTTTTTCAGATCAGCCATAGTTCTGTCTTACTGCACACCTCATTCACTGCAGCGGCGACACTCCCAAGCTACCTGTTTGGCTTTGTTTGTCAACCCACTATTTGGTCCACTGAATAATATGTGTTGCCTGTCTTCAATCTCCTCTACCATCGCCGTGATCTTGTCTTCCAAAAAGTTTGCTTTTCTCTTTTGGTCCATGGTTATTCCTGGCTAAACTCTCATTTGTGCTAGCGTTATATAAGGGGAAATCGCTGATTGTAAGGCATGTTCAGGTGCCGTCATTTTAAATTTAATTTGAGATTTAAAGATCACAAGAGTGTAAGTTACAAATGGGCTTCTTAGAACCTGCGTAAGCAAGGTTTTTTATGCTCAGTATCTTTTATGAGTCGAACGTAAGCACACTGTCGGAAATGATCTTAAGACTAAGTTCAAGTATAAATCTAAGAACATTTTTATAAATGAGGCCCCTGATATCAATGTGACATTTACCACTAAATAATTTAGACCCCTTGCTCCTTTGATTTAACTGGTGCAGAAAACAATTCTCTAAAACCCCCTTAGACTTATGTTGAGCCTAAATATATTAAATATGCGTCTGGAGGCTTTCTCTAACATTAATACACAGAACAAACTTAGTGTCTTTCCACTTTTCCCAACAGCTTCTAAGTCTCTCATAGTGTGGTGAGCAGAACAGTACACATTTGCTTTCTCATGTACTTTCCGAGATGAATAAAAAGCAAGGGCTAGAGGGAATTCCCAAGTCTGCCTATTTGATGGAAGAACAGAGGGGAGATGAACTGACAACTTATTGTGCAATATTCCCCAAGGCTGCTTATGGAAGATGTAATTGATGGCTAAAGGTTATGGGCCCTGTACAGCTAGCTCTGGCCTAAAACTCCCATCATCAACTCCTATATTTGTCATATGGAATTTACCCCAATTCTGTTATTTAATATCATTGGTCAAATTAAAACTTATTTAATCATTAATAATTAATGAATACAATAAAATTCCACTTTTCAGGAAAAAAAGCACAAGAATATTGGTACAATCAGTGCATAGAATTGCTGAAGTAAACTTATTTGAGTGAAGTAGTGTACATGACAAAAACAGCAGCTCAGCGATTACCAAGCAAGGTTAGAGATTTATCTGTTAGAACAGTAGCCAGCAGCATGAAGGTTTACTCATCCCATCCTGCGGTTATGTCTGTGACCTGGATTTTATTCCTTCCCAAGCCTACAGGAAACCACCTGGAAGTCCAGCAGACCTGCTCAACTCCGCCCTCAAGTGGATGGTCCCCTAACATGGAAGGTAAGAATGAGGCCTTGCTTTTTAAGGGGGCTGTCCTTTCTTTTTGCTACACTGAGAAACAACTGGAAATGTTATAGTATTTGTGGATCCATGTCTGAGGAGTTGAACTGAATCAAGAGCTCAGCACCTGACTGGCACAGCACACCACATGCATGTCTGTGTGCTTAGTCATTGAGTCCAGGCTATGGTCCCCCAATCAATATTCACCTCACTCCTGTAAACCGTGGCATGCCATTTCTGTAAGCTAATTTCAGAGGTGCGCACTTACAGCCAAAATTTCTGCTCTTAATTAGCCCAAGTTTTTTAATTTTATTTTTAAAAGATCTGATATGACGTAGTCCTGAGCAACAGGTGCAGAATGGCATGTGTTCTTGCTGAAATTAATTTCACTGAGGTCAGACAAAAAGGGAGTAAACTGCCCTGCTGCAGTCATTCAGAATAATTAAGACAGTAATTGGTTGAAACCAAAAGCAGTGAACCCACCAGCCCTCTAGAAAAGGGGGTTGTGCAGCCCTGGCTTATGTGAACGGTGTTTTTCATGCCCAGACCAGGTCCTGAGCACTGATTTCTCACACAGGCAATGTGGATATTTCTCAGCATGTGGCTTTGTGTGTGTATGCTTTTTCTCCTGTCTAGACTGCTGCAAAGAGCAAAATTCTTCCTGTCTGGAATTTGTAATAGCAATTGAGATAGCTGGGTATATTTTGGACAGTGACAAACTCCCCATCCCTCTCTAAATCTCATTGGACATTTCTGGATAATTCAGGTATTAGCATGCATTTGCCCAGATTCAAGTGTCACTGGATCTTTTTAGTGTACATCTATGCAGCAGCATAGTGCTTGCTGCAGGTTTTACCAAACCTGCTTCAACCATATTTATGATGTGGTCTGTTTTGTACATTACATGCAGCAGTGCATTTAAAATGTGCTGCGTATTAACTTGTTCATCTTGATGAGGCAAAATCAGCATTCATTGAATTTTTTATTGACGTTTAAAAATCATTTTGGGTTAGTGAATCCTGCAGATTTAGAGCATGAATTCAAGATGACCTGTATTGATGTTTATTTGCATGATGAATGTGGAGCTCCATCCAAAAATGTCACTCATTTATATTCCCGCCCAGATGTTCAGAACATACTCTAAGGACAGTCCCAAAGGATAAAATCTGACCCTTCCAAGCACTCCATACGGTATTTGAAAACTGAGTGCATGCCACATATTTTTAAAATGAGCCAATGTGGCGTCACTGGGAAGCGGGGAAAAAAACTCTCCATTGTTACAAATCAATGCTGGCAGAATTTCCTGCAGGCGCTTTGAACAGAATACCTCCCATAGCTGACCATCTGTAACCAATACCTGGGGCAGTGACCCAAACTCTGAACTAAACGGCTTGGAGGTCTGATGTCCACCTAAGGGCTTTGCTTACCAGAAACTGAGACTTCATTTCCTATTCGTACATTAACGGATGTCATTCAATGCCAATATATTCAGATTGACCTGTACTGTACGCAATAACCAAAGCACAAAAGTATTAAACCAGCATCTCAGGACATAGGCCTACCATGAATTTTGTTAGAAAAAGTCAACTCATATTTATCTTTTTTTGGAATGGGGGGGGTTCTTAGGCATTTAACATTTCGAAAAATATGACAGTGATAACTGGTAATCACATCTAACTTGGCTCATTCAATTGCTTTAGCAAAACGGTTTTGGGTTCTACCTGGCGACTAAGAAAAACTTAAACTAACTTCCTGCACCTTTAGCACCACACTGTGGTGAGCCCAAGAATGACCTAACCTCAAATGAAGCCACCCTGAATTCTATCCATCTACTGGGGAATGTTCTGTTAGCTGAATATTATTGAAGTGACCACCGATACTTCCACAGCCAACCATGCTTTAATGGGAACTTCAGACATCTTCAGAGACTAGAAATTCAATAGTTGAAGACTACAGAAAAAATGTTTCCATATTTTAAAACAAACAAACAAAAAATGTAACATTACGTACATTAAGTTCACATAAAAAAGGTAAAGAGGTAAACTGCAACTCAGTTTGTGCCAGTTGACCCAAACCCACCGGCTCCTCGTGCTGTTACATCCAGTGTCTAAGAGAAAGAAAGGCAGGATTAATGGCGTATTTTGCACTAGATCAGGGGCTTTCCCTTACCCCGGGCAGCCACAACGTCTGCTTCAGTTTGCCATTACAGATCACTCACATTAAAACAAGGTGCTTTAAGTTATTAACTTAGTACTCACCTGCCTCATGCAGTTTGTCTTTTAATTGGTTGCCAATTTTCAGGTGAGAATAAAAACCAAAAACTATCACTGCAGAACCAGGGGTGGAGACCCATGATTCACATGCATGACGTTAGAAACTTACATCGTGCTGCTCCAGTTCAGGGTAGCAGATTTTCTCACAGATTAGCTGGGCCACACGGTCTCCCTTTTTTACTGCAATGTAGAATTCAGAAATTAAGAAATTGTTTAAAAGTATAGCTTAGTCAAAACAGTTTAATGTATCACAGGAAAAACCACAATTATCCAAGGTAAAGTATCCGAGCAACTCGTGGGCAAAACAGGGTTGATTTGTCAAAGCATCTCGGACGTCACCTTCAAACGTTTCTTTACTGAAGTTGAAGAGAACGACCCCGACGTTTCCTCTGTAATCTTCATCAACAACCCCCGCTTCAGCAGGAAATAAGGATAATTAGTTGCATGCAAGAAGAAAAAGTTCCCTCACGTACCCTTGCTAATTTACTGAAGGTCAGTTCAATAACCACCTTGCCTTCTACAGTTGACAGTGACTTTGCCAGCAAAAAAGTAACCTTACAGTAGCTAATTAGCTAAGCACTGCAAAGGAACCACGCAGAAAATACACCTTACATGTGCACAACCATAATTTATACATTTAAAATAAACGCTGTTACCTCCAACATCGATGAAGTGTTTTGCAGCTAATCCGGACCGTGGAGCTTAAAAAGTAAAAATAAAAAGTGAAGAAATGACGTTTGCTCCTTAAGCTGTCTGAATAACGACCATGAAATTAACATTCTGCATTTGCATCAACTCAACATTGAAAACGTGTCGACTCACCAACTCTCCCGTAACAGCCGGGGGGAACAGCGATCTGAATGTCTGTCTTCACAATGGTTTTATCCAGCGGGGCTATTGAGTAGTCGTAGGCACTGCAACATTGAAGAAACAATGCGCTTTCTAATACAAACAGCCCGCAAAGGTGATCACGTCAACGTTCCATTTATTTAGTAGAATTGGGCAGTTTTGTCCATATAGAGCCTGGGGCCCCATTTACGCCGCTATATTAAATTATGCAGACTGAATCCTAGTTAATCAATAACAATACGAAAACCCGCTACCGAATTCGTCTACTTGTTGTTAAGAAATGTACAGCTAGCTATATGGTTACGAAGTCTGAGCTAACTTTACCTGTAAAGATCATAACCCGCGGCTTTGGCGGACCCCCTTGTAGGAACAGTTGCATTTTCGGAAAGCTTGGCGAATTTTAGGACTGCTTTGGCTGGTTTAGGGTCTGTCTCTGCCTTGAGACGCTTTGCAGGAGAGGTAGATATTCCATTGGCCGCCTCTGAAACTTCTGAACATGGCATGTTTGTGGTCTGTCTGCAAAATAATTCAACTAAAATGCAAAGGGTCTTCAGCAATAAACTAGCTAGCCACTACACACTGGCCACTTCAGGAAATACTGCAGGAATTTGCCGCCTAGGTTTAAATACTCCCGCCATATTCTTCCTCTTAGATGTCTTTTTTTTCACTTTCATTAACTTCAGACTTTACTTTCATCTGAAATCCACCCTCCGTTAAAACGACAACTATTTATTTATTTAAAAATATTTTTTTAATGAAATATACATGTACAAGACAATTTATACTAACAAGATACATACGTACACTCGCCGGAACTATTTAATAACCAAGCAACAAAACACCAACCGGAACTCCATAAGCATTCGCAGAATGAAAACCCTCGCAAATGGTCTGGCGTGCCCTGGTCCTTCCTTGCGTCAGGTATTTCCATGGCAATTTCCCATAATCATCGCGAGAACTTGAATGGTGACATTGACGCTGGCAAATATTTTGGAATGTCGCTATCAGATATTTTCCTGTAGGGTGAACACCGCCACCACAATATAAACCAGAAAGTACAGCAGTACGTTATCGACCCCATACAATTTTGATCGCTAAAAAATGTTAGTTACGTTACTAGCCAACAAACTCACAATTACCAGTATGCAATGTGCGTCCCCTTTCTGACTGGCGATAAACCCCTCGGCAGAGTCGATCCTTTGTACTGTAACAGCAGAGAACGCAGAAACAAACCAGAAGACCAGAACTAAAATTATTTAGATGTTTTTGGTAACAAGATGAGACATATGTTGTTCCTCCTATCATACAGTTCTTCTGCTCGGTTGACTGTCAACTAAAAAAGCAAACATCCTGGGTAGCCAGACAGAGACTGTATAAAAATAGGTAGCCTCCAGAGACTGTAAAAAATAGGTATAGCTTCACAGAACGTATAGATAGTTCAGTGCGTAGCCTACAACGGCAAGCATGCTGGGTATTGTTAACAAACAAGTTCCGTGTGTTATGCATGGTGTTTTTTTTTTTTTGTGAATGGTGTTGTGGTGTTGTCTCTGTTGACCTGTAGCTAGCTAGCTGCGTTCGTGAATAGGATTTCTGTATAATGAAACATTAACTCTGTAACGTTATTTGCATAACGTTAACATGTCGTTATTGTACAGCTGCAGCGATGGCTGTAGTAATAGATTATCACATGTTAAATGTCAGAGGAAATTTTATGAGATTGCAAGCAAACAGTGATATTGAAGTTGCAATCATTTATAAAATACAAGCAAGAGGAAAATTGAACATTCTTTTATTGAAACCATACAAAATTACATTCAAAATTGCATTCAGTTTTGCAGTACGTGAAAGATTCATATTAAAATAAGGTGGAAAATTATAACTGCAATGCATGCCTTTGCAAAAGCTTATAACTTTGACATATGTTAATTTAAACTATACGCATAAATACAATTTTCAAAACAAGACGTGCTGAGTGTCATATATACAAAAAAATATAAAATTGGTTAGCCTACTTCCCAGTCCCTTTCATACAAGTATTTCAGCGGACATCAACACACATATAATAATACTCCTGGATCCCGGCTATGAAAATTGGATTGGTTTGCTAGATCTGAAGCTATTATACATTTATAGCTGTACATTTGTGCCTTTTAAAAATAGTTACATTGCATATTTGTTGGAACCTAAGAGCAAAGTTTCATTGTACGAAATGTTCTTATCCACAAGAGGGCAGTGTGAGAGCTGCTTTTGTGCATTTGAGTTCCATAGACACGTCTGTCACGTTGAGGTTCCTGGTGAGGTTGTGCTTGGTTAGGCGTGTCACTCAGGAGTAGAATGTCAGCACGCTCTTTTGGTTGCCTCGAATGAGCAAGGTGGGTGGAAGGTTCTTCGTGAGGACATCCAGCCAGGCCATGTAGAGATGGTCAGAGACGGATTCTTTTCGAGCAATGGGCATACTCCTGCATAAGACACGTGACGTTTACTCTCTAGTGCAAGTCATTGGTTCTGCCCGGAAGTACTTATTTGGTTTAGTTTACTTTTTTTGGACAAAATGATCAGAATCAGGATATTTTGGTGTGCTGAAATGAATCAGTTTTTAAGCACAGAATGTCCTTTTGTGTACTTTCAACGCCCATCTCTTCACTTGAATTGACATTATTATGTTTACAGACAGCTGTGCTTCGTACATGCTTTAAAAATCTCTTTTCTGGATCTGCATTTTATCACTACAGTCAGCCCTTATCTGCTTACTCAATTACCAATTAAAAGCATCTGAACATTTGTACTGTACTTACACAATGATAAGGTTGGCAGATTTTGAGTTCTCCTGCAGAAGTTCATTGAGTCGGACTTGAAGAGTTGTCTGCATAGGAAAAAAGATGTGGCACGTGATGAAAGATCAGTACATGATACATCTGCATGAATCGTTTGTAGGCTCATCCATGGCTCAGGACCACTTTATTCACCTTTTCTGCGAACGTTTCCAGCTCTGTGTCAGTGATCTTCCAGGGGTTCTCTTTCCTCAGCGTGTCGGCCTCATCTTTATCCTCCTCATGGAGGCAGAAAGGCTCGATCATGTTCTTGAAGGCTGTCCAGCTGGAACAGGAACAGGTGATTAGCCCAGTTGAGACTGAGGTGGAACATATCTCTTAAGGGAGGACAAGCCTTCATGACCGTCCATGTAGGCGGAACCATCAACCAGTCAGTGCATTTATTTATTTATTAGCAGATTTTTAGCCTCTGAAACATTCTGCTAGCCAGCACTTCTTTCCACTCCACAGCCCCCTGGATGAAAGTATGCTGAGACACACCCCCACACAGAACTGTGATGTCTTAACAGGATGAGTCAACCAGCAGCTCCAGTCAAAATTTTTTTACATTGTTTTTCAAGCTCAGATAACTCTGATGCATTTATGTTCCCTTTTCATAAGTCATTCTGCATAAGGCTGCTAAATGAATGATGTAGAGAAAGTCTTTATTTGTTCAGACAAGCCAGTGATGGACAGCTACACATATTATGTGGCAGATAAAGGGCAATGAAGCATCTCCCCTATCTTTAGAGTGAGTGTGATTCTTTTTTTAATCACAAGCAATTGAGATTCACTCTTTTTCTTACTTCTGTGCACTGGGTTTACTGTTCAGGTCATCGATGACATTGATGTCCACACATTTGATCCGGAATTTCTCCAAAAGGGACTTAATGCTAAAAAAAACAAAAAAAAAAACAGGTAAATTTGTTTGAATTAAATGCAAATTTACAATAAAAATGGATGGTATCTAAGCAGTGAACTCTACAGTGAATACGTCTGCTGTTTTTGGTTTTCCACCCCACATACTCTGCTTTGTCTTGTTCAGCACGGCCAGGTTCGCCCGCGATGAAGATCCTCATCTTGCAATCCTTCCACTTCTTCCGTGTGGTCAGGATGTAGGGTATCAGGAGAGTCAGACCTGCAGCAGTCAATGCAGTTAAAGGTTGTTCTTTAAGAACAGTCATCCCCCCCCCCCCCTTCATTCAGGGGCTTTTGTCTGCACACCTTTCATTCAGTTAGTGATCGCAACAGCAGTCTTTCCTTCAATGTGGCCATTGTCTCTTCTGTTCAATCAGTGTAGTCATTACTGCAGTCATACATCACAAGCAGTCGTTTTGTCTTTTGTTCTGTTAGAGCAGTCATTGGGATTTTTAACTTTTACTTTATTCAGCTAGATAGGACGATCAAGAAAGCAGCTAATCCATCAGAGTAGTGATTACAGCTGATTATGGTGTATCTTAGAGACAGCCAGGCCTGGAACACACAACCTCCCTTTCGATCATTCACATAATGGCCTTTTAGATCATATACATAATGGAAAATTGCAACATTTCATTTCACTTGCTTGATCCCAAGGTACATCTTCCAAAAACATCTCCAGTATTTCCCCCCATGTGTTTGCATGCAGACGATCTGGTTTATCCTATCATAGATGGTTCTTTCCCTGATTATAGCACTGCGAGCTGTGCCTCACACACTTGGACTGGTAAATGGACTGCATTTATATAGCGCTTTTATCCAAAGCGCTTTACAATTGATGCCTCTCATTCGCCACTTGAGTAAATACTGGGCAGAATTCCATGTCCGCTTCAAATGCTTAGAGGCAATGAGGTTTAAATTTAACTGAAACATATGGTGCTGGAAGCTAACACCTCTAATCTTACTCAAGTGTTGTAAAACACCAGGAGTTTGACGTGGCTTTTGAACGAGGCCAAAGGATAGCAGTGGACATCTTACCTCCGTCATCAAAGAGCCACCACACATCGATAGTGCCTTTGCCCTGTTTCTTCTGGAACTGAATGCTGGCCTCCTGCAGCCGCTGGCTCATCTTTACCTCCGCGGCAGATTGGGGTACATTGACAGATACTGTATGGAGAGAGATATAAAGTGAAATTAATATGGATGTTTTCATTATGGATTCAATGCCAGTATGTTTTTGGTGAGACACGGCCCACTCAGGCTACTGTTTTAACTGCATCAATAAAACAAATTCTCTGTGTTGTATTAGTGTGGTGACAGGCTGCAGCAGTGTGCCAAAGCTCATAGCTCTGTCCCAGCAGACGTATGAAGGTTGAAATGCTGCTTTATGATACATGCGTTTATCTATTCTGCTATTTCTGTTGGTTCTTTGAAAAAATTCTAGTGACAGGTGGACAAATGACTGTAGAGACTTTCTAGCATCACAAAGAGTCAATCTGAGGACGTGTTAGACACATGAGAGTGCTGTGCATGGGAGAAGGTAGCTACCTCTGGTGAGCACTTGCTTGGATGGTTTTCTGGACCTCTTGAACACCCCTTTTTTGCCACCGTCCTCATTCTCCAGAGCAAACTGCTCCATTGTCAGCCTCTCCAGTTCCTCTGAGGGTGAAAACAGAAAAAAGTGAGGTCATTTAAAGCAGTGTTGGAATAACTAAAACCGATGTGCGTTCATACAACCAACATTCCAAGTCATCATTTACTTGCTTGAACCACCCCCCCCCCTTATCTGGGGGTTTTACAGAGCTTACATATTATCCATTTATGCTGCTTGGATGTTTACTGAGGCAATTCAGGTTAAGTGCTTTGCTCAAGGACAGAACTGCTTGAGAACCATGCCCTCAGCCTTAAGGGTTGGATCCCAGCTCCTCCATAACCACTAATGCATAGTGCCATCCCATTTTCAGCAGATTTACTCAATGTCACCTGCCTGATGTTTAATGCAATTGCTGACCTCAGTGGGCTGATTGCTATCAAAGGCGCAGGATAAATAATACAACAGAAGAGCATTTAAGAAGGGAAGTTTGGCAGGGGGAACAGATTGATTATTTGGACACATGCCCAGCCTACACCAGACAAAGACTATTGAAAGCTGTGCTGTACACCGGCATTGTAAAATTGACAAACTTGTGCACGATTGTGAAGTTGCTGCACAGTTTTTTTGCTTTCTGTGCATTTTTGATTTTTAAGGGAATACTCTGTGTGTGTGCGCATGTGTTCTTGGTATGTGTTTTGAGCGAGATGGTGTAATGCTCACCTTGGGCATGGACGAAGTGAGAGACATCCAGTCCCTCGGCAATCCTGAGTATCACTGCGCCGTACTCAAAGTCGAATGCATCACTGGTAAATGGAAGACATAAACAGGTGATTTAGGTCTTGCTGTTACAACCGTCACCTGGACGGGGGTTCGAAAAATAGTGAGGAGTAAATGTAGAACTTACTGCAAAACACCAACATAGTTCTGAACATCCACCACTTTGGCTTTCATCCAGTTTTTCTTGAATCCGAGCACCAACGTGTTTGGCTTCAGTCGACCAAGGCCTGAGGCCTAAGTATCAAAAATGGACACTAATTTATGGACAGCTATTGTCAAAGGGTATTAAGGTCACACAGTTTCTTAAGTTTTTGAACTTGAGAGGAAGCCTTTACATGAACATAAAAAATCATACAATGCTCTAAATGCTGTTTTATAAATGTGTGTTATGGCACACTGAGCACATTATCTGTAGCTTTATTTTGTTTTTCACATTAAGGAAGTGCACATGGCTCTTGAAAACCAACCCTCTCAAGCAGTTTTTTTCTTATAACACTAATATATAGCCTTTGTGAGCAAAGCTACAGCACCAGTTCGTATTGCGCCACAGAGTGCGATATCAATCAGCCTGTGAATCTCAGCTATTTGAAGTTTGAAGTCCTGATAGTGGACTGTGGGCTTATCTCGCCTGTGGTGATAAGGACCCTGACACAGTCCTGCAGCTTTGTTATTAACTTTGAGTCCAAATTCTGTCTGGGTTTGGTCCTTGGGATCATGTACCTGCAAGAGGCTGCCCACCCCGTCCCTGAAGTTCTCGCTGGCCACTGCCGTAAAGAATGCTTTACGCTTCTTCTTGTTGAGCCACATCTGGTGCTTCTCTATGCTGCCATTCATCTCCATGATGTTCTCATTTATAGGCCCCTGGGAAGGACAAAATCAATTAATCAATGGTGCCAAAGTCATCAACTCCAAAGGCCTGTACAAGCCTCTTTAGACTTCTCTGCACTTTCAGCAATACATGCTGAATGGCACCTCTCAATTTATTGATACTCCAGCAAAGAAAAGCATTGTTTTTTGGTGCAATCTTCCACAATGAAATGTTCTGCTTTCTATTTAGCCAGTTCGACGTGGCATTCTAATTCATCAGAGGAGCTCCTCTTT
Organism: Anguilla rostrata; assembly: GCF_018555375.3. Taxonomy (NCBI): domain Eukaryota; kingdom Metazoa; phylum Chordata; class Actinopteri; order Anguilliformes; family Anguillidae; genus Anguilla; species Anguilla rostrata. The sequence continues at coordinate 23,793,773 of NC_057948.1, forward strand.
GGTGTCGAGAGCAGGATCTTACCACAAAAACCTCGCAGGTCAGACACAGCCCATAGTTTTTGGTGAAGGAGTGGGCGATGTCAAGCAATGCCGGTCTGGTCTTGGGGGAACTGGTCAGCACCAAGCACTGGGGCCTGTGTGTGGGCACAGGTGTATCTATGGTGAGCTCACCTGTGCAACCACAGACTGTAGCAGCTAATATCCAAAGCTTTGAATGGCCATTCCTCATTGTTCTCACCTGAAGTTTTTAACATGGTCATCCACTCCACTCAAAGTCAGTGTGTTGTTCACGGCGTTGATGAATGTCACAGCTTGGGTGGAAGACCCCCAGTTTACATCTGTATGGGGCAGGAAAAAGGCAAATGCAAGTTGAGTATAAAAACACATCCGCAGACTTCTGACTTCTAAGTGTAGAGTCCACTTTTGTAGGTCCCAGTGGCTAACAGCATCTGCGCAGTGATTGTAAGTCTGACATAAGACAAGTATTGTTTTTTTTTATACCTGGCTTCTTCACGGTAACATAGACATAGAGGAAGATCTCCAGGGCATACGTGATGAGAGCTGCCCACCAGTTGATGACGAACATCACGGCACAGCACAGCAGGGCTCCAAACAGAGATAGCCACATGTTATAGTATTTGTATCCAGGTCTCCATCCTGTGGGAAAACGATTCAACAAACCAAAAAGGTCAGTGTCTCCCCCTGGTCTACGAGCAATCTGTCATTCTGTGTGATAGCTAGTCCATCTTGATATGTTTGCTGAATGCCATATTTTAGGGGAGAGCTACTCAACCCTGGTCCTGAAGGGCCGTAGGGTCCATGGGGAAAGTCAATCCTCGTTCTAGAGAGGCATAGGATCTATGGGGAACTCAACTCTGGTCTTGGAGGGCCATTGGTTCTTTAGGGATACTTAACCCTGATTCTGGAGGGCTGGAATACCTACTGGCCTAATGGACCTTAGTCTCAGAGGGCTAAAGTGCCCGTAGGTGTAATAAACTGAGGGCCTAGAGGAGCACAGTATCTACAAGCCATCACAGTTGAACTAATTAATCCAATTCAAACTGTGTTGGTTGTTCTAAGAGACTGAGAAAACCTGCTGGATTGCAGGCCTCCAAGAACAGAGCTGCTTTGTTGAAGGCGCAAATGACCTTTTTCTTTCTTTCAGTATGTTGAAAAAGGCAATTTTAACCTTCTTGACATGCTATTCTTCTATGAGGAATATGGTACGACTTCTCGAGCAATATGCCACAATTATGAAGTGTGACATGACCTCCCATGGTTGCTACTCTTGCCTGTTGCCTGTGACTTGGGTGACCTGACGATATGAAAACAGCAAGGAACACGAATGACCTGGTGATTTTGCGTAGGAGGCATGGAAACAGGAGAAGTTGATGAGGGCATAGGATGCCAGGAAGAAGTTGGAAATGATGGGAGCAATCACGTTGAGTTGCGCTGGCAAAAGAAAAACGGGCACAAGTTAGGAGGTCTTTGAGACACAGACATGGACATAACTTCCAAAATTTCTGATATCACTCTGGTTGTAATAAATTCCTACCAATGGCACACCAGACTAAACTCACAGACAACTGGAATTGCTTGTTCATAAAAATAATGTAAAATCATCCTGTGATTTTACATTATTTCTTTATTTTTGTACTTTGTTTTATTGTTGCCTTCTGTAAAGCACTTTGAGATCATCTTTGCATGATGAAAAGCGCTATATAAATAAAATGTATTATTATTATTATTATTAATAATAATAAATGCATTTACCTATAAGAATGAAGGCCACAGCAATGATGAAGGTCAGGATGTAACCGCGGATTGGCTCATTGTTTTTGCCATGCCCCTTGGCGAAGAAGTGCAGTCCCTTGTAGACGTTGTCTTTGCACAGTGCCTGCGGATAGTAATGTACAAGTTTAGGCCAGTCAGAGCTATTGTAAGTACTGCCAGTACTTGTTGATATTATTTGTAATGATGAAGCATTCTTACTTTGTTGAAACTACTATGTTTATTTGAAACTGAACTTGCCTGAAAGACTTTGGGTGCACTAACGAGAGAGGCCAAGGCTGAGGACAGTGTGGCAGAGAATGTTCCAGCTATAATCAGTGGCCCGAACCCAGATACCATTGTCATGACCTGGAAGAGGTTGGAAATATGCAATATATACATGTAGCATTACATTAATTTAGCAGAGTGTCTTACAGTGTGGTGCATTATGTAAGTGCATTAATCATACATACTGTATATGTGATTAACACACCCACATAGTGCAGTCTGTAAGTGACAGAATTTTCGTGGTTTTGGCTCTGTATTCTAGCACATTCAAATGAAACTGTGAAAATGATGTCAAAGTGCAGACTGTCAGTGCTTTTTTAAACATAGCCCCTCCATTTTGGGGGACCTAAATTAATTGAACAACTTTACATAACACAGAACTGGTTAACTAAAGATGACAGTCTGCTCTTTAACCTCATATTCATTATTTTATTTCAATTCAAATGTGCTGGAGTTCAGAGCCAAAACAACAAAAATGTTGTCATGTCCAAATGCTTATGGACTGCACTGTATATGCACTCACACACACACAAAGAATGTATGTGTATATTCTGTATATTCAGAAAACTATTACTCATTTCACAAGATGCTAAGACAATAATGATGACAATAACAATTTTTATGTCTCTTTCTATATTAACAACATTAAACACATTAATATTAAGTAGCCTACATTAGTACCCTTGATTATGACATCATTACTGCGTAGTTCAATTTTCATTTGACTATGTCACACAGTATATTGATTAGGAAAGCAACTGCTGGCTGACCTGGAAGTTGTTCATGAGGCCATATTTGCATTTTTCAATTGCGCAGGAGGAGAAGTCGTAACCAAGGTCGCATGCGGCTGAGCCGTTGCAGGCGAAACCTGCCGCGATGGTGTCATTGATGTTTCCAGTGGCATCACGCACCACGGTGGCAGCTGCACACAGACACGGGAACAACGGCGCTGGGTTTACCTCAGAAACCAGACGTTGCTCAAAGGCAATGGCACGACCTGAATTCCTACTCTCGAAATGTCGTTTTATAGGTTTATTGTTGAGAGAAGTGGCAATGTACACCATTCCACAACTGTTTATTGAATACATGAGTAATCTCTTGAAGGGCAGGGGGTAGACGGTAACAAAAGCAGGAAAATATTAACCTTCCAAGGAACTACACAATCAACGAAGAACGAAGAAAGCTGTGATATGATCCAAAATGTTTTGCTTACACTTTTTTTATTTCAAAGGAAAACTTCTGCCCGAATGTTAGTTTAGTTTAAGCCGAATCCCTTGTAGTTGCCATCTGTCAGCAGTTTTATGGACAGTGTGCGGCGTCAAATCATCAGCTACTTAGTGACTCCTCTAGCACAATGCTGGCACCACTATTAAGCTTCAGGGGCGCCCTGAAGCACCGAGGCAGCATCTGAAGTGGATGAGGGGTGCTCTGATGTTATAATTCATCCCTCAATGATGCTTTGTATTTTAAACTCTCCCCCCCGCTTTATTTATAAAATTTCAAATTCAGTCTCCCTTATTAATTTGTGGAGCACCAAAGGGCGAGGGAATAACATAATTACACGATAATGTATTAATTCTGCGTTCTGGTATGGAGATCTATATCTTAGCATATAATTTAAACAATGCATTACAATCTTAATTATGACTGTGCTCGATACAATATATTTAGCAGGGTCAATGCAAGATTCAGTAGTAATAGATGACATTTATTTAGATTATTTTGATTGCCTGGTTAAACCTTGACAGCAGAGTACTTACTCACACACAGCGCCACAGCCAGGTAGGTCACTCCTGTGATTACGATGGCCAGCAGGGTTCCTTTAGGGATGGCGGACTGGGCATCCTGCCGCAAGGAAAACAAAAATGGCCAAAATTGCTGTTACAAGGGAGAGGTTCTGAAAGATCTGAGACTCACATGTGGATGTGTGTGTGTGTGTGTGTCAGAGAGAGAGAGAGAGAGAGAGAGAGAGAGAGAGAGAGAGAGAAATGTGTGTGTGTGTGTGTTTGCCTGACTCCTGTGAAATTTTCAGAGCAGAATTCTGGTTTTGACTGTTTCAGCTGAAAAGTGATCCTGCGGTTTGCTGTTTGGTTCTGTAGGGTTCTACATTATAGAAGGGTTATTTCATGCCATGTTTTCTCCATCTCACCTTCAGATCCCCAGAGATGTTGGCGCCAGCCAGAATGCCTGTGGCAGCAGGGAAGAAGATGGCGAACACCGAGAAGAACGACTCTCCATCCCGAAAGTTAGGCCCCAAGTTTTCAGAAAATATAGACACTGTAGGATGAGCAAGGTGGTCAAGTCAGGTAACATATTTTTAATCAGCTTAAAAAGCTACAATCCACAGTCAGTGAGACGGTCTCATGTTTCTCTATAAATAATTATTAGATGTTGTTGATATAGTACCTTATCAAACTTCAAGTACTAAGCAATAATGCACTAAAAACAAATACATATTAGTCAACAGTGAAACCAGAACAACAGTAATATGCTCTACAGTCATTAAAAGAAAAACAAGCACTAAATATTTGTAAAGCTAAAGATGAGAAATGGCATGTTGGAAGGACCCCTTTGTTTATTTGACCGTTTCAGCCCTGTCTGTGTTCTACTCACACTGGTAATTGAAGAAACCCTGGGATTTCTTGGTCTCTGTGGCAGGGATGAAGGTTCCCACGAATACGTTGACAATGGCAACCAGGAGGATGGCCAGCAGGACAAGCTGAGCCTAGAGCAAGACCACATCGCACCGCATGTGTCATTACATCATCATGCTTTTGCGAAACAGTCCCAGTCATTAGCGTCTGGTATATTGAGGCATGCGTTGTTACATCATTACTCTCCTGTTATATTCTCCCAGTCATAACAGTCCCGTACATACCATGCCCATTTCAAACTGTATTTGGGTTGGCAGCTGTTCAATTGTTGATCATTTTGGGCATATTCTTTGATGGATAATCACTGCAGACCTTGTGTAGCCTTGTAAGGGGGAGGAAGGGGAGGGGTCAGCGGAGGAGGTCTGTAATGTACAGCACGTATTCCCTCACCTTGGCTTCCCACTCCATACCAGCCACCGATATCCCCAGGAGCAGCACCACTGTGATGCAGCCCACGATCCTGATGTCATTCACCATATCCACCATGATGGCATTGTGCTCCTGTAAAACATCATACCACACCATACTGAGGTAAGTACCATGACGAAGTGTTCTATGAAACCTCACTATATAACATCACACTGGTCAGCGCCAACCCCCACCTCTCCGGTAAAACTCCAGCAGATTCTTGTCAATTTAAAAAGTAACAATATTTTACTAATAATCAACAGAAAATTATTTTTCCAAATGATTGCTTTTAGCAATTAAGAAGTTTATTTGATATTTATTTCACAGGAATGTATTATTAGTGCCTCAAAGGTCAAAGTATTTCAGAAACATAACACCATCACTCTTACATTCTCCCATAAAGTGCTGCCGGATCACACACTCTCATTGTAAACAGCTGTGGAGTTTGTCCAGTCAAATTGCTGATAATTTTCATGATATTTTAGATAAATGCTGACACGTTTCTAGCTAATGAAATGATTTGTTATCTTTCAAATGGATGAAGGTCCAGTGAAAGTATAATTTTTACTTCCTTGTTCCTGTCAAAACACTTGTTTTCTTCTGTGTTTAACATAGTCAGGTACAGCAAATGCATCTTTTTTAGGGGGACAGATTAACCTGTTTCGGGGAACACACACCTTGAGAAGGTCCACAACTGTCTCAGCAAACCCCACCACATACATGGCCACAGCTACTGCGTTGGCAAAGGCGAAGATCAGGCCAATGGAGCCACCGAACTCGGGTCCAAGACTGCGGGAGATCAAGTAGTACGCCCCCCCTGGAACAGAGACCGATCATTACATTCATTCAGCCATCCATTACCCTGTTTAATTTGTTCCATTCATTAATTTGTTCCATTCATTTCATCAGTTTGTTTAGCAGATGTCCTCTGTCCATCCAGAGAAAAATACAAAAACAAATTTTCTAAGTGGATTCAAAATGCTAAGAAAAATATAATTGGAACTGCTACAGAAACAGGAAAGGGAATGCTCTTGGAGTCAGTGACAGTGTGGCCAAGATTGATCAAAAGATTAACAAAATAATAATTAATTAATAAAGGCATTTTTCACGTTTTCACTAAAAAAGAATGCCTTGATAGTTCTTTTTTTAAGAGAATAATAATACAGTTTGGAAAAAGTGAAAGCTCAATAAATGACCACACATCAGTTGTGCGTAGATGCATTCACATTGTATACATGGCAAAACATGAATATCTAACACAGTGAGCTCTGTGTGTGTGCATGTATGTGTGCATGTGCATGCGCATGTGCGTGTCTGTGTGTGTGCATTTCTTATGTGCACCTGGCTACTAGCAGGTTTATAAGGTGTCTTACCTCCTCTGACCACTCCATTGGTACAGATAGCAGACATTGACAGCCCAGTGATGGTGGTGACCACCGTGCTCAAGATGATAACCACAGTTCCTAGACCTGGAACACAAAACTCCGTAAAACCTCAAATCACTATTTCCTCTGCACGTCAAAGACATTTGATACTTGGTTGGCTTCATTCCAAGAATGGGAATGTGCATTATTTACCCAAACAATATCATTGTTTTGATTGTGCCATAATAGAACTTTCTGTAACTTTGGATTTTAGCAAAAGCACTGCCACTTTATGGACAGTTAGCTTATTCTGTTAGAGTATTAGCCAAGTTTTACTTTGTACAGGTTGTGTAACATCATACTGTGTTGTAATGGATGGTACAGATATGCACATTATGGTTTGCTTTAAAATGCTTTTAATGTAATGTGTTCATGTTATTGCTATTGTATGAAAGCAGATGTTTCCTTGACAAATTCCAAATGTAACTTCTGCTGACAGTACAGTGAAGTTTCCTGACTTGGCTAACTTGTTTGAAAGCATTGCTATACAGTGTATAGCCACAGTGTTTTGAGATTGTTTGTGTGCCAGGAGACATTTTGAAAGGAGTAATTAGCAGTAACTCTTTAGCTTGTGAGAGATGTTGCCCATGAAGCTCATGCTGAAATTACTTACTGACCCACAGAGCACCTTCTGAAAATGAAGGTGAGCTGCAGTGGGTCTCAGCTGGATCAGGCTAAGAGATTATTTGTGCTCTGAAGACTTCAGGCTGTAACTCAGTGCCAAGTGTCTCTGTGTTTTGTTCTTTTGCCTGGAGCTTGTGGCTGTCTCCAATTTGATTACACACCGTAAAAGGTTATAACACCCAGTCTGACTGGCCCGTGTGTATGTGGGCTATGGACAAAGGTCAACAAGACGCTCATCATTACCGGCATTTAGCAGACTTACACAACTTTTTACATAGCAATTACATTGCGTCCATTTATACGGATATATACTGAAGCAATGTGGGTTAAGTACCTTGCTCAATATAGGTTAAGTACCTTGCTCAAGGGTACAGCGGCAGTGTCCCATTTGGGAATCGAACCTGTGACCTTTTTGGTTACAAGACCAACTCCTTACCCATTATACGACACTGCCGCCCTGTGATGTCATTAGTGACATCACAGGGAGTGCATACCATTATCCCCCGAGGGGCATACTGACAACGTTCTGTCCTGCTGGTCAGACCGGTGTGGTTTGAGTTCAGCCTGACTATGGACATTTTACCTTTTGCTAAAGGGTGCTTTGAAAACTTAGTAATTAACTGGATCTCAGTCCTTTCCTGAGCACAGTCTCTGCTATGTCCACTGCTTTCCTGAAAGTTCCCATCATCCCTTGGGCACTGTGCACACCATCCCTGAGATTGTGCTCAATAGCCATGGTTGGTTATCTCTCTAATCTCCAGGCTTTAGTAGCAGACATAACTCCTTATTAGCCCTTAACTCTGTGCTGATATCTCATCAGAAAAGCATATAGTCACAGCTTAAAATCTAATTCCCTGGCACTTTTGAGCAGTGGCTGGTTTCACCGAACTTAGGGCTTTATTTGCAAGGGGGAAATGGGCTTTGAGTCTGTTGTCTTTAATTAGAGCTAATGAGCTCAGAGAAGGGAAAAGGACAATTGATGGCTCTGAATGTCCTGGCAGGAGGGGCCTCCAGAAGGGGAGGACCACCACTCAGGCTTTCCATGGGACCATTGGGCCAGTTAGGTCACTCACCGACACCAGCTTGACCGAACACCCAGGAGAGACGGATGAACAGCATCACTCCCCAGATGTTCAGCATGCATCTCACCTGCAAAGGTAAAGTCAAGGTGAGACTGCAGCCGTAGCACAGCAGCAGTCACGCACACACACACACAATAAATACATACACACAGAGTCACATGACGAAAGACAAAGGAGGCCTGAAATGCTAATACTAATGTATCTGGGAAGGTTAAGGTGTAATATCCACGGTACAGGTATAATATGCAAGTTAAAGGTGTGTAAGGTAAAGGAGTAATGCGCAAGGTAAAGGTGTAATGTAAAAGTTGAAGGTGTAATACGCAAGTTGAAGGTGTAATGTGTAAGGTAATGGTGTAATGTGTAATATGTAAGGCTCTATCAGGTGTGCACAAATGTGCGTGTGTGTGTGTGCAAGTGCTCACCAGCACGCCCTTGATCCAGCCAAATCTGACCCCTCCGCTTTTTTCTGGGGGAGAGAAGGACTCCATGTCTTCAGAAGGTGTCCTGTCACTCCCTTCTATTCTGTCCATGGTGTCCATGCCATCATTCTGCAATGAGAAACAACAAGCTAATGTCATCCTGGATGCGCTAGGATGCCAAAAAATAAGAAAACACTTTATTAGTCTTCATTTATTCATATGATGTATTTGCTTTATTCAGTTTATACAGCAAGATTGTTTCTACTAATTTCCAGTAAGTTTCAGGTCATTCCTGACGAGGGTGGGCGCAGAGACTTAACTGTGGAACCCCCAGTCTAGAAGCCCACTGTTATGAGGACTACACTGCTACACCACTTCAAGCCTTTACCACGGCCTCTATGCAAAACATCATACCATGACCACGATGCTCCACTTCAATACATCATGCTATAGCCACTACAGTGCACAATATGGCTTTCGTTTTAAGTGACAATGGGTTTAGGACAAATAAAAGTATGGGGACATTGAATTATGGAGGGAAAAATTCTGTTCTTTTCCTCTTGAAAAATGATATTTGGCACCAAATGAAAACAGAGGCTAGAACATACTCTTCTGAGGAAAAAGGATACAGTGTATTTCCTCTATGAAGTTCTGTCCTTAACATTTGTGTGCAGCCACATACACTCAATGCAATTCACATTTCTGCAGGTGGTCCCCCTTTCTAACGTTTCTAAATGAGAGCTGATTCCACCTCACTACCCACCCCATATTTAACCAATGAAATGCTTTAACCACAAAGCCAGTATCTTAACCACACTGTAATACAATGCACACTGCCCTGCCCTGTGTTGGCTTGCTTGCCATTCCCCTGCTACCAGTTCTGTATTGTGTTGTTACTCTCACAACAAAAAAAAAAAAAACATTTTTAAATGTTAAAATTTTTAAAGTATCTGTAGGCAAATATTGAATGTTTAGACTGCAAACAAGCAGGAACAGACCCTGCGTCTCAGTGGACCGTTCTTCTCTGATTGCTATAGGCTATTGCATTAACTGCTCTCATTTATGGGGAAATAAAATCAGAAGATTGATGGATTTTCTGTGGGGAATAATGACTGATAAAGTGTGTGTACATGTTTGGGCATGCGGTTGTCTCCCCTGTTTCTGGCCTAACTGTGTGCTACTGATACCTGCCACCGGACGGTGCCTGCATTTCATGAGTGTGGGTTCCTTTTACAGTGCCAAAGAGTGAATATACTGCTACTCATGCAGTGATGTGCTTATGTGAGCATTTGTCTGACTCAGCATTTCCTCATGCTTGCAGTCAGCACCCTCTCTGGAATTTGCCAAAAAAATGACCTGCATAAATCTTTGAAATTAAGAAATAAAAATAAAGAATAAGCCTGACTGTGTGGAAAAGCTCTGAGGAAAAAAAAAAAGTCAATATCTTTTAGATTATCGATTCAGATTTCTGCTCATTATTTGAATTAATTGCCATTTTAATGTTATACAGGTGACACGCGGGTAACACAGAGGTCATGCTGAGGTGACGTGCAGATGTGCGTTCAGGTGGAGGCTCACCTTCTGGAAAACATCGTGCAGCTCCTGCAGGGAGGGCCTGACCGCACGGTGACCGCTGACGCTTCCCACGTTGCGATAGTGCTCGATCCGCGGCGCGCGGTCCAGAGTGTTGTGGCCGAAGGCGCTGACCACCGACGGCCTGACCTCCCTGTGCTCGCTCCCGGAGAAGGGCGTCTCATAAGGTGGGGGCTCGTCCCCCACAGTTTCATAAGCCGGGTTCTCGTTCTCGCCCCCGCTCGAAGTGAAGGTCTCCATCGTGGCGCTACTCCTGCCTTTATGTCCCAGCCCGGGGTATGATCAGTCAGCTAGAGGGACGCTTAAGGTTTTCAAAATCAAACGGGACTTTCACTGTCAAAAGCGACTTCAGACAGCACTCCACCTATCTCAGCAAAAACACAGCAGTCCTACCCTGCAGTTTGAACTAGAACTCTGCAGCATGAAAAACATGTGCCATAGGGGGCCTTCTCTGCACTCACCTTTATACTCTCCCTGACCCTGGGGCGGTCATGTAGGAAAAGGGGATTGGCTCTGCCCCTTGGCTCTACCCTAGGGAATTCAGACAGGATGGCAGGATTGTCCTTGCCTCACTAAAAGGGATGAATAGGAGGGCCGCTTAAAAATTAACCAGGCCATAAACGGAAAGAAAAGATAGAGACACTTATTGCCTGCGTTTTTGAAGTATTGATTATTAATACTGTTGTCTTGATGCTTCTTGTGGGAGCACATGTTGTGCCAGAGTTTATGGGTCTATTTTTAGTGCTGTTCTGAACAAGGTGCCCAGTCAAGATGAATCATCACCCGAATATTAATAAATTACGTGCGAGAAGGTAGGTACAGGAAGGTACAGCACCTGCAACCCTCACTGTGGTAAATTCCACAGCATTAGCCCTCAGAATGGAAAAATACATGAAATATTTTGTAGCTGGAGATGGTGTTTGCATGTGAGGGCTGTGAGTGACGTTTGCATCTGGGATGAATACCAGAGATTTTATGATCAATGTTTGGAACAGGAACTTGAAACACTTATTTAAAATATACAACAAATAACACAATCAATTAAAATGGTACAATTCACAAAAATAAACCATGAAATAGTACCTCACAAGTTAAAATAACAATACGATGATCTACAAATTAATATTGCAAAAGAACACATTTTTACAGGGAATTTTTTTTATCTAACAGTGCTCGGTTATACTGCATTGGTTAGACAGTCAGAGCTCTCTTGAGCTGTCAGAATATACTACTACTACTAATAATAATAATAACAATAATAATAATAAACTGTATTTTTTATATAGCCCCTTTCATTCAGTAAGGTCATAGTAGGACAAAAACAGGGTATAATAAAACAGGACACAATTTGATAAAAAACAATATAAAATTAATAAAACACAATAAAAATACACAATTCACAGTATTTCACATATTACAAGACAAGTAAAAGCAAAGACAAGTAAAAACTAAAGAATGATACAATCAATTAAAAGCCATCCGAAAGAAATGTGTTTTCAGAAGGCTTTTGAAAAGTTCCACATTTGGTGACCCAACCCATAGTATGGGGCCATAGAAATATAAGGAAGCCTCCCCACTTTTTGTATAATTTACCTTTGGAATACATAACATTATCACCAGAATATCTGAGGCCACTGTATCTATTCAACAGGTGAGATGTGTAATGTGGTGCTATGCCAGTCAGTGCTTTAAACACAAGTAAAATAATGTTAAAATCAATTCTAAATTCATGGGCAGCTAATGCAGAGAATCAAGTGCAGGTGTGCTGTGAGCTCTCTTCTTGGGTCATGTCAGGATTCTTGCTGCTGAATTTTACTCAAGTTGGAGCTGCTCTCTTAATTGTTTTGGAAGATCAGAGAAGAGAGCATTACATGTTTTTGCATGTTCTTTCTCTCTGGGCCTTAGATCCAGTGATCCAGTCTTATCTTGATTTAATTGGAGAAAATTGTGAGACCGATAGTTTAACATCATTCAGACATTTTTCTCAGGAACTAACTGACCTTTCATCCTCAAGCAATAGAGACATATACAACAGTGTTTCATCAGCTATGAAAATTAACCCCAAGACTACAAATGATTTTCCCAAGTGGAAGCGTGTATAAAGAAAAGAGTAATGGGCCAATAATAGATCCCTCCTGAGGAATAACATAGTTAATACTTGTTTTTCTGATACAGAAATCCCCAGGGCAACAAAAACATTTCTTCCTGTCAGATATAAATAAAACCATTTCAGATCTGCTCATGAGAGTCCTTCCCATTTTTTAAAGTAAGTGTATCAAAGTATTATCCAGAGTGTCAAATGCAGTACTGAGTTCTAACAGAACAGGAATAGGCACACATTTGTACACAGTGGAATATCATTGATTACCAATTTCAGCACTGGGGTTTGACCAGAAGCCAAACGGAAATTTCTCAAGAATGGTATTTTTTACTGAGAAAGTAATTTAACTGTCTAAAAACCTATTTTTCTATAATCTTGCTTAAGAAAGGCTAAATAATATCAGCACAGTTGGGAAATTGCCAGTCTCCCCCCACCAGACACTGTCTGGAAAACAACTTAAAACAGTTTGGTAAAATCTTGTTGGGGATGAGATTTTATACATAGTTAAAATGTTTTAATAGTTGAATAATTTCATTAAGCATTTGTGTATCAGGTCAAGTGCTTTCATGTCAGCGTGATGGAATCTAAATCTGGGATTGCACAGATTTTTAGTTGTGTGTTATCTAATGCTGCTTATCTTTTCTAGAGGACATATAGAAAACTCCTCACATTCAGCTGAGGAGCTGAGGAGCTCACTGCCAAAATCAGCAGCTGAACTTGGATTTATTGAGCAATCGGTCATAGAGTTTTTTTCTACCCAGGAGGACACAAGCTGAAATGCACATGCCTGACTAGTATAACAGGGGAAGCCAAAACATAGGCTGGGGCTGGGGAAAAGAAACGGAATATCTTACATCTCTACAAGTACTGTCCTGTAGTTCACCATGTCAGACAGTAATGTCACGGTAACAACTGTAACCTGAACTTGCATAACTTTGTGTGATCTTACTGAATGTTGCTGGGCCTCCAATTCTATGCTTTTAATTAGATTATATAATTAATAACCTGTGTTCTACACAGTCAGCTATATCTATCATATTTGAAAGGGCACAATACGTGGCTTTAGATTGCTGGAAGTGTAGGTGCTCTATCGAGAGTCTAGCAACAAGTGACATCATTAAACTAGCTGTGCTCCACTTAATTCCCTCATATTTCACTACCTATATGAAACAGGGAGGTGGTCAGAAGAAAAAAAAAATTATTTGGAGACAATTCCAACAAGGTTTACAATCCCCTTCACAGTTATAATGCTAATCCAACTGGGATGAGCGCCCTCATCACCACTTGTAAATGTGACTATGCTCACGGTTCAGACTGCATGTGCATAGGATCTGTTCTGCTGTTACGGAAATCTCATGCAAATGTCAACCATTGCTGTGGTGACATGCAGAACTACCATCAAAGTAGGTTCCCAGTGAATGTGTGCAGGTGTATGATTGCACATTTGAGATGCAGTCCCTTTCTGTACAAAATGCATTACAGAAGCTTTCCCCAAATAAAAAGAAAAGCAAGCATCATAATGTTACACACAGACATATAGCATTTTCCCCTTTTGATGTTTTAAGTGTTTTTTGAATGACCATAGTGCCAGTGTTGTATAAGTCTGATATCAGGTTCACAAGTGGGTTGAAGATAAATCTGCCAACTTACATTCTGGGGAAAAAAAACTAATTAAGTTCTCCAGAAATTGCTCTGTGAAGACATTTTTAGAAATGTATCATTGTTTTGGATCCAGTTACCTTTTTACCTCTTGCTAGGTATGGCAGCAGTGAATTGGCAGAGATTTGTTGATTCTCGAGAGGAAACATTGAGGGGGCCATAGTTAAAAGAGGACCAGAAAAAGAAATGCAGTGTGCTGAGTATAAACATTCAGAGTTTGAAAGAACGCCACATGCAATATCACCTTCTAAAAATACCTACCCAAAATTGTTCCTGTTCCTGTCAATCATGCTGTCAGACACAAAAATGTGAGAAATTGGGACTGTTTGTCCTTATTTCTAACACCCAGTACCTATCTATCTGTCTGTTTATCTATCTATCTAGCTATCTACTATATCGATTTATCTATCACTCCAATATTTTGACAAGATGAAATCCCTCTAGGAGATGTGACTGTGCATGTTACATTTGTTATTTTAAAGAGATCTGTGAAGTCATTAAAGTAGAGCTGAGGGAGAAGGGCTGAAATGAGTGCACTCATGTGATCCCACTTCTGTGAAATGTTAAAGTTAATAAGAGACCATGGCTGATAGGAAGGATGGCCAAGGCTTTCCTTCAAAGCACCCCCCCCCCCCCCCACCAACCCACCTATAAAAATAAATGCTTCCTTATTACAGATGCATATAAGTAAGAAGGAACACACAGACAGGCTTAGTAAATATATTTCTCTAGCACATGTGATTAACATATTTAAAGGTTATGTGTTAGACAAATTAGAGACAGAAAAAAGTTCCGTATGGCCAATCAGTGTCCCCTAAAAGCTAATTTGCCCATTAAAAATATATATATATGTCCACAATATATATAATCAGTCAGAGATTTTGTTGTTTTACAACTATGTTTATTTAAGGGCTTAGAGATTGTGGTTTTATTATTCCACAAGCTTTTATTTAGTCTGGTTCAGGTATGCTCATTCAGCGTGTGAGACGTGAGTAAGTGAGACTGAGAGAGTGAGCGTGTGAAACAAAGAACAGCTAAAGAAAGTACAGGTAAAATTCAAAGACCATTGCCAGTGACCCCACTGTTTTTCTCCTGCAGCTTAGAGAGGTCCAGCTGCACCCAGCGCTGGCTCTACCATGTTCCTGTTGCTGGAACGACGCCCATGTAGGTCAGGAAGCAAGGACACCATGGGGAAAGCTCAAAGAGAATGAACCATAACAGGAGATAACAGGTGTGAACATGGGTCAGAGTTCATCTGCTAACCATTGTGCAAGAGATCATTCTCTGCAGAATGATGGCTTCCATTCACCTTTAACCTTTTAATAACACACAGGCACACACACACACACACACACACAGCCACACACACACAGCCCTGTAGAAACACAAAGCATATATTTTTTAAAGAACAGCTGTTACTATCACTGTCTAAACACAAATGATTTTGTTTGCAGAATTTTATCAAAATGAAATAATTAAAACTAAGGACAGCAAGAATAATACAAATATACAGTATATATATATATATATATATATATATTTAAAAAAAAAAAAATCAAAGGTGCACATCAGGGAGAAGGAGCATGTGCTCGGGCACCCAGAGCCCCCACCCTGGCATGCGCCTGCTCCAGGTCCCGCTAGCTATTGGCACAGTCCAGAAATGTGGCTTAACCAGATACGCCACTCAAGAACCTGACACTTTAGTTTTCTTTTCTTTTTTTTAAAGAGCAAAAGTTACTGTTCTTTTCTAGAATGCAGACCACCTTCCTGACACACACTGAGTTATCTGGCATAGCAGCAGGTATATAGGTCAGAGCTTATAGTTATTGTAAATATTACGGGACTACACACGTACTGATGTAATCCAGGTTAAATACCTTACTCGAGGGTAACATGGCCGTATCCCATATTAGATTTGTACCTGCAGCCTTTTGGTTACAGGCCCAAAGCCTTGACTGCTGTGCTACTGTAGAGCTCCGGCTCGCTTTCTGAAGCTGTTAAACCAGTGAGTCTGGCCAAGGTGGCAGTGTGTTTGGCATTGTGTATAATTACAATGATACCGGGTAGTTATTTTAATGGTAGTCTTGTTTTTTCGGGGGGATCTAATTGGTCAAATCACTATATATGTCATTGCATGTGCATCACCTAAGATACATTAAATATGTGTCAATGTGTTTCTTGAGTATTGGGTCAAATACATACTGTATAACAAAAAATGTTTAATGGTTGGTCTAATTAGCAGAGGTTGAGTAAACACCAGCCTTCAATGAATTCGTTTGAACACCCCCCTTCATCTCCTGATTAATATTGTTTAATATTTTACTGAGGAAATTACGGTCGAGTGCCTAGCTCAACTGGGGATGCTAATCTGCAACCTCTTTGTTATGAGTCTTTAACAATACTGCCACATGGCTGGACTTTCAACTGCTCTCATTGTCATTCCAGGGCCATTTCACAGAGGGCCAGAAGCACATGGTGCTGCCTTTTATGATTTTCTCTGCTGAAATATCTCATTGTTTGAGATGCACAAGTGAAACTAAACAGCTCTTTTCATCTTTGAATTGTCAGCCCTCCTGTGCTCATGTGGTGTTATTCTGACATTTGGGCCCTGAAGAAACAGCCAAGCAGCGGGTGAAACATTTCAAAGGGAATGGACACATTTTATTAGGAGTGGGAACAAATCCATGACTCCCCATCCCAGCAGAGAGAGGCGTGACTGTAGGGGAACATAAATGACACATGCACACACATATAGTCTCTTCTGCACATACACATACAATCACACGCGCACTCTCTTATGCACACATAACCATACCCACATGCGCACATAGTCTCTTCTGCACATACATATACAGTCACACATGCACTCTCTCACACACACATAACCATACCCACATGCGCTCACAAACACACATACCCTCTTACATAAATACACGAACACTCCACAAAATATACCCACACGTACATACACTCACAGGCGCACACAATCGCTTATTCACTCAAAGACATACCCATACACATATATATTCTCACAGACAGACAGACATGCACGCACACACACACACACACAAATATACGAAGACACACGCAAAAACTCATGAAAAAGTACTGGAGAGTTTCTAAACGAAGGCACATTAACCAATTCATGGTTACCGTAAGGCAAATTCACAGCACTAGGGAACACTTGAAATGCGCTACATTGCAACCCTCAAACAAGGCATCCCTGCTCTGCTCTTACTGGCAGAGAACGGGAGGGGACAAACCAATGGGAAACTGACAGATATCTTGCTCACCTTTCCTTTATCTTTTGTAGTGATGACAAATATTCCTTCATACCAAACTGTCCTGTGTGGAGATGACAGAGCATCCTGGCATCTGTGTGCCTTTGTTTTTTAATCTCCTATTATGAATTAAGATTCATAAACCCATTTAGTCCCTTGATTGAACGAGGGCCCATTTTGCTGTGGCAAGAGCTGCATCTGTGTCGAGCAGACTGCAAAAACAGCCAGTTTCTCATAGGGCACGTATTTCTGGCAGTGAGGGTGGAAAACTCCCATAAATCTTTACTTTTTCACATGGATAATCAACAGCAATGTTGGCTTTTTAAAAACAATCAAATGTCCACAGTCGTATTTGTGTTACTGAAATACAGGGCATAGTACAACTGAATTTATAGTACTACTGTTGACATGTTTGCCTTCTGCTTGCTTGCGAAGCCAATTGACTCACCAATGTGTTTTGACAAAAAAAAACATTAACTGAGAAGAGATACTTCCTGAACTCCATGATAGGTGGAGCTACTGTCACTGATTCAATCACTGAAACATATGAACCACTAAAAAAAGTCTTGCCTTTCTATAACTGAACACGGTGATTGGGTCAAATCAGTGAGTTACTGATAACGAATGCTAGCCCAACATGTTCTATGAAAGTTTGCACTCTTGTTTCTACTTGGACAGCATAACTAGAACTTCTACACTGAAACCTTTAAATACTGGAAAACATCTGAGAACATGTGAAAGTTATGTTGGGTAAAACACTGCTTGTCTTGAATACAAAACATTAATATCCACTGCATGTGTTCAAATGTAAAATGGCGAAGCTTTGCATGATCAAAGAATAACTGCAACAGGCTCAGTGCCCCAATGTCTTGTTTCAGACACACACACCACTTTTCTGTTTTATGAATTATGAGTTTGAGGATGGAATCCACTTTTTCCCTGAGACTTGTATCCATCTCTTGGTCCATGTGATCTTTTGTCAGCTGAACAAACCAGGTGGGTCCCAGAACAGCGTTGACACCTTTTCACAGGTAAACAGCTAGTAGGCTTGCAGCAACATACTGTCAAATAAAATGTCCTTTTTTCCCTTTCTGCAGAATGTGACAGAGGAGAAAGGCCACATGTCCCGAGTTGTTTGATTTTATGGGGTGGGGCATGCAGTTTAGGTGAGGGCATACTCAAATGTTCCTTTCTCCAGCCCTTCCACCCCATCAGCCCAGGTAGAGGATGGCATGCTGCTGTAGGGGTCCAGAAGAATCCGGAAGCACCTGATGATGAGCAGCGCCAGGAATACAAGCAGCATCCCCACAAAGGCAAAGGCCGTCTTCTGCTCCAGGGACAGGGAGTGAGCCATCAGCTCATTCCCGTTCATGGCAGCGAGGGAGTGGTTGAAGTGGATGCTACACATGATGAGCAGCGGGCCTCATCTCTCCGTGACAATGGTCAGTGTTTGGGCGGGGCCACGGCCAGCCTGACCAATTAAAAAGAGAAATGAAAGATGACCCAGTGCTGCTTATGTGAGAGTGCACCTTCACAAGCTCCATAATTGGTGGAGCTACAGTCTCCAATTGATCAACTGACTATAAACCAATCAATTGGATCTGCGCAGCAAGTCAAAGTGATTGGTTCAGATCTGTGAATTGCTTATAACACATGGTGGCTCCACCCATTTTTGGGGTCATGAAGTGTCACTCTAACATTGCTGGTAATTGACAGCTCAAACAGGAAACTACTACTACTACTACTAATAATAATAAATATTATTATTATTATTATTATTATTATAAATAATATCATCATCATCACCATCTTCATTGTCATCATCATCTATTGTGCTTCTAACCAGTGTCAGGCATTAGAGATTTCATGCACATTTAAATAGGCTGATATGCTGTTTTTTCAACAATTATAAAACGCATTGAAAATTTGCTTAAATTGCTTAAAAATGTCGTTTTCATCTGCAGAACAGAACAGGCCCTGCACTGGACCAAACCTGGCCTGGGGACCCTTCACAGGCGTGAATGACAGTGGAGTATAATTTTAAGGTAATGGGATTCTTTATTCCACAGACATCTGTAATGACACTCTCCAGATGGAATCTGTATTAGAATATCAAAACCAATATTATAATAAGCACAGAAGAAACCAACAAAAATGCAAACCGTGATGGTGTGTGCTGTACAACTTAACCCAAAAATGCCTTAAGCTTATTTGCACACTGCTGCCCTTTTTAATTGAATAACACCATAAACACCCACCAATGCCCCCCAAAAATGTCTAACATTTATGACTAAGTATACAATGTAATAACAGGAATATTATGAAAAACAGATTAATCTTACCTGTTGCTCGAAAGCAGCAGCCCCGGCAGCAGCCGGTACTATATTTTCGTCAACAAGGCTGTGACACAGCAGCAATCAGTGAACGCGAGCGGCAGTGCCTCATTAAAAAAATGTCATCACATAAAATCATACGTTCATGAGGAATTTTGTTTATTTTCGCCATAAACCTCGCCTTACGAGCCAGGACACAGCCCGCCCGCAGTCAGCAGGCGCTGAGGAATGAAGCAAGTGCCAACAGACGGAGACGGATGCTGCGTTTATGATGTTTACTGATGATCTGGTCTGGTTGCGAGGGTTGGAACGGCTCACCTTCATTTTGGCCTCATTTCCACAAACCTGTTGCTCGCGATGCCGCACGAGCGCTCTCCTTCCTCCGCTTGCCGAAATTCAGACGGCACAGCGCTGATCCACCCATAGCCACTCTCAATTAGCTGCAGAAGAATAGTCCCCCTTTATGTTTGTAATTGTGCGTTGACTTCCGAAGAGCTCAGCTTCAGTGATTTAAAAAAAAAATTAAAAAGAGACTGACTCTATATTTTAACCTACAGTAACGCGCTCGCCCAACTCACCGGTTGCTTCGGGACCAGCAATCTCCAATGGTATTTCTAAGAGATGCGCGGCTTCTTGCTGGTTGCCTCATTATCATTCAGCCTCTACGCACATCTTTCCAAAAACACGCGCTTTCCGCACTCCGTACGACTGACACTTGCTCGCTTCTCCGGGTCCATCCATTCTCTGTCCCCGGCTTCAGTTGGACTAGCGGAGTCATGGCTGCAGCATGCAATGTGAGTCCTCCTAACCAAACACTCCTCTTTATTTGGTTATTTCCAAAACGACTCTCTGTCTCTGAATTGATTTATTTTAGTTGCCCAGATGGCTGGCTCTGGTCTTATTTATTTATTTATTTTGCGCGTTAGAGATGACACAAGGAGGTACATATATGTTTGTGCACAGAATAGAAATATACACCCAGCCCTTGCCCAGTCTTTAAGTTAAATACAGGCTGTTTTTTAATCCTTTATTAATAGGTCACATAAACAGACATTGGATCATTGTATAAAAAAAAAACAGGATGGCAATGCATGCATAATGGTTGGATAGTGGGTTTGCAATTACAAGATGGTATTGTTGGTTAGATTCCCAGCTGGGGCACTGGCATTGTGCCATTGAGCAAGGCACTTAACCTGCATTACATCCGTAATCTTGCTATATAAATGTAATGTATGCCAAATGAACTTAAACTGTATAAATCCATCTAGATATGTGTCTGCTAAATGTCCAAATTTAACACCAGTTTCTGAATTTGTCCTTCTAATTCGGACTTCTTCATCCTTTTTCTTCTTCATGTTGTATTTCTTCATCTTGAGTTGGAAAATCCAGGTTCAGAAAGTAAAATTCCTCTCCAGTACTTTGTTCCAATAGCCGGGGTTTGCTAATTAGCACAATTCTTCAGTCAGTAGGTAGAACTAATTTGTGAAATCAGCTGGCTGAGTTCATGGTTGGAAGAAACACATGGCAGGACTTTTACTTTCAAACCTTTGGACTTTCCACCTATGCTTGTTATGAAACAAACTGCTGATGTTTCACAGTATAGGTTTGTGTGAGGCAAACACATCTGCCCGAATTTACACTTGAACTCTGTCTTTTCTGACAAAAACATGTTGCAGTGAAAGTATTTTCAAAAATATTACTTTATATTTATTGAACATCCCTTGTAGTATAGGTTTTAGCATAGTAGAATAAATGGTTCTTGAGATTAAGACTAGAAACTTATGTCCCCCACAGTGGACAAAAAATGAATTTCCAGGTCTTATAAGGATATGGAGTTCTCTGAGTAAATATGAGTGCCCAGTAATTGAAATTGCTCATCAGCAAGAGAAAAAGGGTAGTCGGCCATCTGATCCAGCCATGATAGCACCAGTCTTCGCACTGGTATTTTATTATTCTTACATAATGTTAATACAGGTGAAAAGAGATTGGTTTCTTTGATTTATTGCTTTTAAGATCGGATCAGATTTAAGAACAGTCAGGCAGATTTAACTGTCATTTAGGTCCATTGGTGTTTGACCCATTATAAAAGCCATAATTTGTTGTTCAAAGGACATCACTACAATCTACCCAAAGCCTTGATTCTCGGAACTTACGGGAGGAGATAAGAGACTGAATTATTAACAAAGATAAGGAGCTGACCTCTGATGATTGTGATGGCCGAAATAATACATTTTAATAAAATAATCAGTTAATAATTTGTTAATAATTAGTGCAAAATAATAGAGTTACATCTACATTGAATGTAATAAACGTTGACTTGAATATAAAATTGATATTAACAGTAATAAACCTGTAACTGATTAAACATTAAAGATACTGTAAGAGTCCCCCATCCCTGCAATGGCTTTAAAAAAAAATCATATTTCACATGTAAAACTGAGTTCTTGCAAACAATGTTACTTTGAATCAATACAAGTTCAAATGACTTTATTCCTTCCTTTTTTGCTTTTTCATTTTTGAGATAAGATTTCACTTATATTTATTGCACAGTGAAAATGTATTTTTTTCCCCATTATTTTAAATTAATTGAAACATATATTGACTCCATAATGTTCTCTATGGGAAAGGATGGGTTTGCCAATTGATAGTTATTTATTCAGGTTATCCCTGTTAATTGGTGTATCTGATTTAATTGTGCTGAGAAATAATTAAATCAGATACACAATTAAATGAAATTAAACCGGGGTGGGGGTCTTCCTTGCAAAAGAGACTTCTATCTCAGTCTGACTCACCTGGGTAAATAAAACTGTATGTTTACACAGCCCATAATTCACTGGAGTTTACACTTAGTTTACAAACAGGATGTACAGTTGAGATATTAATATTAAGTGCCTTCCTCAGTAGTACAGCCAGGGTTTAAAACCAATAAACTCATGGTTACCATTCCAGCTCCTAAATCACTGCATGACAGGGAATACGTTTGGATCCCTTCAGATGATTTATCTTATCTCATCTTCCTCAACTTTTACAGGGATTGTGAATAGTTCAATCTAAAAGAAACTCAAAAAACAAAACAAGAATGTTCTGTTGGAAACATTCATGGCAAATAATTCAACTTTTGAGTGAAAGATTCTGACTCAGAAAGCAAATTAAGATTACTCAAAACCCAATGTACAGGACCCCAAAAATAGTGCTGTTCTGAGGCATCCATTTCCCCCCTAAAGGCTGTCTTTCTTTAGTTGGGGCCATTTGGCTGATGGCTTCGCAATTTGATGGTGTTAGTTGGGTAATACAAAATTTGATACAGGGCCTATTATATTACATATTCTTGTGTGTTATCTAGGTGACAGTGGGAACCTGAATATCTTGCAAGGTTCTTTTCACTGCTGGAAGGCCAATGGTGTGCAGAAGGTTTTATAGGGGTGACATAGCTCAGGAGGTAAGACCGATTATCTGGCAGTCGGAGGGTTGCCGGTTCAAACCCCGCCCTGGGCGTGTCGAAGTGTCGTTGAGCAAGACACCTAACCCCTAACTGCTCTGGCGAATGAGAGGCATCAATTGTAAAGCGCTTTGGATAAAAGCGCTATATAAATGCAGTCCATTTATATCAGCTGTCTCTTGCCAGTAACTTCGTTATCACTGATGATATGGCACAAGGTCACAAATATTGTTGGTCTGCTTACTGTCATGCACGAGGATTTGAAACTAGGAAGGCATTATAAAGTATTTCTATTTACTACAACAACCTTCCTTAAAGTTACTGTACAGAGTAAGGAAGCTACCTAAATTACCATAACTGCTAAAGTAAAGCCTCAAATATTTAATGTGGGTTTCCATGTCAAGGGTAAAGACAGAGATTTGACTTTAATTAGCAAAATTGTCATGTGTTTGCACGTGACAATGTTGCGAATGGAAAATGACACAACGAATGAAAGTACTAGCGGGTCAAAGTTTTACCACGAATACTAAATAACATTAAAATTTCGAGTAATTTCGACTGCCCCAATCTAATCTAATCTAATCTAATTTAATCTAATTAATTAATTAACTGTATTTGACTGCAAACCAGTGAATCCCGTGTGTGCATTTGGATGCAAAATTAACATTGTTCATAGTTTGTGTTTTATACACAGCTGTTAAGGAACTCCAGTAAAGTTAATCATTTCGAGTAGCTTAATCTCTAGCTAGATGTGTCTGTCCGGTTTACAAAACCACTATAGATATACAATAATTGGATAGGAACTCTCGTAGAAAGCAAACGGGATCAAGAAAAGTCAGTTAAAATACAAGTGGCTGTATTAGTATTGGTATAGATATTTGTTACATGTATACAAGCAGACACTATGTAAGGTAACATGTTTCGTGATAATTTATTCAAGACGTAAATCTTAAAATGGGAGGTGCCCTGCTTACCTGTGTCGATCTAGTAAGTGTATATCTAGTTGGATACAGCGCGTTCAAGTCCTGCAAATTCTCGCGATAGGAACTGCCGAGCGACTGCTGCCGATTTGAATTGCGCAGTTAGGAATCTGAGGGGCATTTTGTGATTCATTCAAAAGCTAGAATGATGGCTGATCTTATTCTGGAGGCTGAAGACAAACAAGAAGAAACCAGTACGACCACTGAGGCCGAAAACGAACCGGTGCCGGAGACCACAAATGGCGAGAAAATGTAGCTTATCTAGAAAGCTCTATATTTTGGGTTTTTCGTAGTCGGATAGCTTGCTGCTACCTAAGATGGAGACTGGAATAGCCACTCATACTAGCTAGCTGATATTAGTGGTAGCATACCTTCGAAATGCCGGCTACGAACACCTCGATATTTTTTGTATTGTGTAATAAAATGCGTTTTGTTCGTTATCTGACTATAACGTGGGGAATTTGTGACGGTTAATTCGTCTAACGAACTGGCTGGCTAGTTCATTCGTGTGTTTTGTTAGCTAAAGCGCTAGTTAGCCACAAGCGATCAATGGGTTGTCGAAACAATGCAGTTCCAGAGACAATGGATAGCTTGTATCTCGTCAGCAAAGTTTTTAGGCCGATTAAGAAACTTTCTGGCTTGCTACATATATTTTGACTTGATTTTGCTTGATGAATTGGTGAGATTAGTCATAGAAATCGTACCGGCAGGCTCTTTGGGTTGATTGTTGATTTGTTAGCGTTTATCTTCATCAAATGCTAGGCTAAAGCTAGCATGAAGCTTTGTAGGCGACAGTCTTGCCGACTCGGCGTCGTTGTCTGTATTGTTGGGTAACCCATGGCAATTTGGCCCAAGTAGCCTGGTAGTTATTTGTCATACCTGTCAGGTACGAAGTTGCTGGACAGATTGCTACCGGCAACGCAATGTAGGGCCTTTTGGGTTATTGGCTAGCATTAACATGAAACAATTCTGGTAGCTACCTAAGATGAGTGCGGCGTTGTTGTCATTAAGTACAGTATGTCCACAACGTTACTCTAAAATCTCACACGCTGTTTTTCTTAGCCCCAGTGATTCTGACGAAGCTTCAACGGAGAAGTTGGAACTGAAGGAAAAGACATCTGGTGGTAACAAGAAGTCGAACAGGTTTCAGCCCTACTCCAAAGACAAGCATGCTGCCGACAAGAAGAGCAACCACAGAAACCGAGTGTTTATCAGCAATATCCCATATGATATGAAGTGGCAGGCCATCAAAGATCTTATGAGAGAGAAAGGTAAAGTAATAGGGGGATGAAGATTCCAGACAAATTCCCCCTCAAGTGCATATTTCTATGGTGTTGGGAGAATATTCTCTGGAAGGTGGGCTTTGACACTGATTAGGTTTTAAAGAGACTGTTTTGTCAGATATTTACTGTAGCTGTCTTATTGGATTTTTCTTCATTTAAAACTCGGCAATTGTCTGTGTTTCTATTCTCTCTTGGTAGGAAATCTTGACAGGAATGTGTGTACCTGCATTTTTCAAAGCTTTGTATGGTATTTTACTTAAAGGTTTGTTTGTAGTATTGCTTAGCTCCACAATGTAACCACTCAGTGTTGATGTATTGCAGTCTTGTTTTAATTGTACCTTTTGTAAGGTGACACAAGCTTGTTTTTTTCCCCTGAAAAAATACTATTGGAATTCAGCTTCAATAGAAATGTGTGTTCTTGAAAATGTTATGGGGTGGATGGTCACCTTAAAACAGCTAAGTTGTATGGTTTTGGAAACTTGTTTAATGATATGTTCCATACACTGAAGTTCTTTTTATGTCCAAGGCTCTACGCAGCTGCATTTTCTCTGTCTGTGGTGGATGGATATGCCAGTCAATGAAGAGAGGGGCATGGTTTTGCCTGGTGGAATGTTGGCTGTGGATTGATTGGACTTCTGAAATAATGGGGTTTTCCTCTGTAGTGTTTGCACCAAGGGGAAACATTGGAGAGAAAACTGGCCTTTTAAACGCTGTTGTTTCTTTTGGTATTTTCCCTTTGTATGTCTCATGTAGTCGGTGAGGTTACATACGTGGAGCTCTTTAAGGATGCTGAAGGAAAGTCCAGGGTAAGTGATATTTGGACGACTTGGTGCAGAGGTGTTAAATGTCCTCTGTGCTTCTCGTTTTACCAATTGTTTTACCAGGTAACTAAATTCCTGGCTGTTTTTGAACTGCTGGTAAACTTGAGACAGTTTGTGACTAGAGCCAGTTTCTGTTGGTTGTAGATTGACCTTTTTGACATGGGTGGTTTGTTGAATATTTCTGTGATTTTTGGAAAACATTAAAAAAGATAAAATTTCCTTGATGGAAATATTGTATTTTTGTGGTAGGTTTCAATTGGTGGATCTGTTTGGCTGTTTTAATTAATCAAAGGAAATGCACAGTGGACTTTTTTTTTTGTTCAGGATTTGTTCCATATATTGGCATTGACCATTAAAAAATCTTGCATGTAGATTTGATCAGCAGAAGGTATGTGAATGGCACTGTTCACTGTTCTCTGGGAGACTGTCAATCTTCTCAATCTAGAACCACTGGGTCTGCAAAATGAATGCATCCTTATAATGTTGCACATAACATGAACATCAGGAAAACTCACAAAACTGTTATTACTTACAATTGTTTGCAATTTAAAAAATCTGTTTTTTACTGACATTTGTGTTCACCTACCTCAAACAATAAGAAATGTTTATTTTCCCCTACAAAATGTGTTTCATTGCACATTTTTGCATTTAAGTAAAATGTTAGTAAATTAATAACCTTAACTTCATAAAATCAAGGTGGTATCATTGTTTAGTATATATAAAAGTTTTCCCTCCACTCCACTCCAAATCCTATGTGTGTTCATTCTGCACAATGCTGTTGGCCTTTTCTGAACCTGGAGATGGCCAAAGATCTGAACAATATAATATTTGCAACTGCTTTAAAGTTTCTCACCATGATCGTTGCAGATTTCCGACAATAGAGTCTTATGTTTTATTGACCTGAGTTGGCATGAGTCAGCTGGAAATGCTTGAATTCAAAGGATCTTGAGATGCTAACCACCTGTGCTCTACATTTGTCTCTTGATGTTGGTGTGCTCCTGGTCTCCTCATGATGTTCCTGCAGGGCTGTGGGTATGTATTTTTCCATCCTGGTCTTAAACCGTTTTTAGACAAATGGTTACGTGATCTGGTGTTCCGGTGTTAAAGAACGCATTTCCCTTGGTCCAGTGTGGTGGAGTTCAAAGATGAGGAATTTGTGAAGAAAGCCATGGAGGTGATGAACAAGCATGATCTGAATGGCCGGCCACTAAACATCAAGGAGGTGAGTTGCCATGAGAGGTGCAGGCACTCCTAAAAATCAGTATGCAATATATTAGTGTGTAATATTTTCAGGGAGGTAATCCTTACTGTTTTTGTGTGTGTGTACGTGTGTGTGTTCCAGGACCCCGATGGTGAGCATGCTCGGAGGATCCTGCAGCGCTCAGGAGGAATGTTCCCGGGAGGCCGGGGCCAGGATGGTGGTCCAGGTGTGATGAGCCTGCCTCCTTCCATCGCCAACAATCCCAACATCCCTCCTGAGATCATCAGCTCTCTGCAGGCTGGGCGGCTCGGCACCACCGTGTTCGTGGCCAATGTGAGTTTGCAGGCCCTGTGTTTAGAGGAAACGTGTTTGATGTGTTTATTTACCAGAGGAAAAGGACCTGTAGGAATAGGTACTTCCTGCTTTACACAAAACTGTTGCATTGCGCCTAAAGCTGAGATCACCATTTGTGATCCTCATGACCATGAAATATGTATAAATGCAAGAAGAAAGAAGACTGGTAGCTAAGTTGCTAACTTCCATTTTGGTTGAAGGCAGTACCTGTCCTTCCCCCCCACCCCCCATATTTTTTTTGATGCTAACAATGATTTAACATTCAGGACCTTCCCCCCCAATCTTTTCTTCTCAGCTGGATTTTAAAGTGGGCTGGAGGAAGCTGAAGGAGGTGTTCTCCATGGCCGGGACGGTCAAACGGGCCGATATCAAAGCGGACAAAGACGGAAAGAGCCGAGGGATGGGCACGGTCACGTTCGATCAGGCCCTGGAGGCTGTGCAGGCCATCTGTATCCTTCATGGCGCAGTCATGAGACGTTCCTTCAGAGGCCAGGCAGATGAGCTCTTGGAAGTGCATGGCCAAAATGATGTCTTGTTTTGTTTTGTGTATAGCTGTACAGTGACAGTCTGCTACAAAGGGGTGATGGATGGTTAGGGTCTCTCCTAGATTGATGAGGCTTTTTGAAACAAAAAATGGGAAGAGCTAGCATGCTCACAGTGACTCACTGATTTGAACTAATGATTGAATTCTGCTGTGGGGAAAGGTATTCTGATTGGTTTAAAACAGGTTGTTGATTGCCCAACGTGGCTCTGTTCTTTTAGGAAGCTCAGACTCTGGTGGTGTCCCCAGGGCCTTGATCAGGGTGGTCAGGTGAAACGTGATGGAGCATGGGGGCAGGAATTATTTCGGTGTCTGCTAAGGCGGGATGATATACCACAACAATAATTATCGAGTGCAATAATGGTCTTTGCCACCATATGGTTTATTACCTTTCTTTTCCTCTTTAATAATACCTGATTCTGTAACCGTGCTTCAGAGGCTGTGTGAAATGCTAGTGTCTGCTGTTTGTGATCATGAGCCTCATCAGTCCACAGGTGCCACTGCATGGCATTTAAGTTGTCTGAGATGTGAGAAACTGCCTCTTCCTGAATGTGGTCCACTTTGCTTCCTTGACTGTGATTCTAAGCTATGTTCAACGGACAGATGCTCTTTGACCGACCCATGCATGTTAAGATGGTAAGGATTTTCACACCTCTATTCTGCGTGTTGACGTCAACGTGCTGATTTGTTACATCCTCAGATTATTGCATTTGAAGGTGCCCAGTACAGCAGCTGGTTTGCACAGTGTCTAATTTACACACCTGCATTCCACCTTCTGCTGTTAGCGATTGCTGACATTAATAGCAAATGATGTGTTGGAAACAAAAAGGAAGAATCTGTTTAAGACGAACGCGCAATGCAGTGAGATCTAATCTACTACTTGGCTGTGGCTCAGAGTACATGGAAACACACTCACTGACTGTCCCAATTTAGTCACCCGAAATAACAGCGGCACCCCAGTCGTACCTGCAGAGTGTAAAAAAAAAAGGCAGTGATCAGGTGGGGTTGTCTTAGTAGGCGCTAAGTTGTGTTGGTAGCCCTTTGGTGGTTTCTTGTTCCGTGACACGTCCGTGTCCCTGCAGGATGACAAGTCCATTCCCCCGGATGATTTCCGGCCGGTCGAGAAAGCGCCTCAGTTGCCAAGTGAGTCCCACACCTGTCTTTCCTGTCTCAGCCTGAATACCTCTGGCCTGTGGCCATAACAGACTGTGGCCTTTGGCAAAATAAGGCTGGCTGTTTGGTGCTGAAGTATGTGCAGAAGACAAATACATGCTCTTATCCTTTTGCAGGGGGTCTCGGTGGAATTGGAATGGGGCTGGGGCCAGGAGGGCAGCCAATCAACGCAAACCGAATGAGTGGGGGTGGAGCCATGGGCAACATGGGCCCTGGAGGTCAGTGAAAAGGCTGATTATTCGTAATGTTCTCCCGGGTAGGGCTGGCCAATCTCATGATAGGTGTGATCCCTTTGGAGTGCTCACTATGGCAGGAGGATGTGAGCACCAGCAGAAATCCCCGTTTTCCCTGTTGGGGCTGGAGGAGAGGGAGTATCTGTGAGATTTTAAGAAGCGGGTATTTGTTTTCTATATGTAGTCCCATCTCCTTGCTGGGGAATTGGTCCCCAAGAGGCCTTGAGGAGCTCTGAATTAGCCTACTTAGTAACTACTGTACACCCTGCTGGTGTCAAATGTGTGCAATAACAGTCCACAAATGGCTAAAAACTGCCAGTGTGTGTGTGTTGTCATAAGGAGTTACATAAGGAAGTTTTAAATGTAAGTTGAAATTTGGGTAGTATGTTTACTTGAATGAATAAAACGTACTATTCAGGAAGTGTATATTTCAGCCAAGTATATTTCAAGATATTTCCTGATGTATTGTGACCTGATGTTGGCTACCTTTTTGAAATTATTTTCTTTATTCAGCCTAAATTCAACACTAATGTCTCAAATGCTTCTTGGTATCCTAAACAATTTGATTTTAACCCTTGGCTGGTTCAGGAATATTTGCTGAGAACATGAGTCTCCTTTAATGGGGGAGGAATGCACTGCTGTGTACTGAAACTGCTGGTTCTGTTTACAGGTATGGATGGGCCTGGATTTGGAGGAATGGGGCGAATGGGAGGTTAGTTCCTGATCTTTCTGTCCCTTTGGTTCTTGCACGCTTGCAGCTGTAACTGTATTGTACAGATGTGTTTATATTTTGGCATTTGTTTGAATGGAGATTCGGTGCAGGCTGGTCAAAATCTGCTTCTCTCTAAATGCCTTGTACGTGGAGGCAAACTCTCGGGAAAGCGTACCGTGGTGAAAGACTGACCCACTGGCGCTTCTCTCTCCCTCTGGTGCCAGGAATGGGCGGCGGCGGTGGTTATGGTGGCATGGATGGCATGGGCAACATGGGAGGATTTGGTGGCAGAGACATGGCCCCCATGGGCAGGATGGGAGGTAATGGTGAATCCAGCGCGGTCTCTTCACGCCCATGCAGTGAGCCGTCGCCAGTCTCACAGTGGGTGCAGGCGTCCTCTGCTGTCAATCGTGCACTCGTGTGGCGTAATTGAAGACGTTCTGTAGAAAAACATCATTGACTATGCTTGGTTCTGCCCTTGCAAGTCAAGCTTTGAACAATTTGAATGATTTGTTGAACAACCAATCAGACCCTTACTCTAACTGGACAGCCTATTAATGTGCAGGATGAGGGTTCTGTGCTGTAGTCCTACAAGGGTCCTTTATTAGTTTTGCTTCGGAACAGTAGGCTAATTGGAAGCCTGGCCTCCAGTCCAGAATTACTGAATTACTTTATGGTTTTGCCTTTAGAAATTTGGCAGACACTTATCTAGGGCGACTTGGACAGCTTGCTTTACGTTTTCAATTTTATAATTATTTGTATGCATTTACCCTAAACACCACACTTTTACTGGTGGTGCCCCATGCTACACTGCTGCTTCATATGCTAGTGAAGTGTATGGAAATATTCAGTGCAGTCCATTGAAAATGGACTGGTCTGTTGATGATTATGAAAACTGGTGTCCCTTGGTTGGTTCTTGGCCTAGCATCGTCATTTTGCTTTTGTGTGTTAGTCATGTTGCATGAATAATCACTGTTAGCCTGGTCTGGTACTATTATTACTCATGTAAATCAGGTGAATTTTAATTGTTTTGTATTCCTGAGAGTAACACTGATGGATCTCCATTAACATTCAGCCAGGATTTAGGCGTTTTACAGGCTTATGTTTTAATTATCCTCACTTATGAGAAACTGAAATTTAGACATGGCATCATGCATAGTTTAACAGATATAGGGGTCTAGAGATATTCCAAAATGTCTGCCGATTTGGGGGTTAACACTTATCTGATTGTATGTAAGGATACAAATGGAACAAAAATATATCTGGGCACAGTAATACGCTCATGACACATTCACAAATATAGCAGCCCAATTGTTGGTGAGGAGAGCTTGTCTCAGGATGCTGACTTGTCTCTACCCTCACAGGAATGGATGACTTCAGAGGAAACCCCGGAGCTGGAATGGGCGGAATGGGTCTGGGCGCAGGCATGGGTGGCAATGTGGGAGGTACTGTGCCAAATCACTCTCTTCTGTTGTGATTGGGCGGGCGGGGGCGGGGGGGGAGCCGCACCCCATTTGGTCTCCTGCTTGTAGAATGGGTTAATACCCTGAGTGCGGTTTAGAGTGGAGAAAGCTGGGGGTGGATGGATGCAAGGCTGAAAAAGTGAATTGACGCATTTGTGAGTGGCTGAATGGAATTGTGCTTGTTGAAGATTCTCCAATAGGGAGGCAGGCCTGCCGGCCAAACAAAGCTACACATTTCCACATTGAAGTATACTAATGCAATATTTGTAAATACTTTGTAGCAGTATATTCTTTTCATTTCATGTTGTTTTTGTTTCCCTAGATATGTATCGCTCAGGAATGGCTGACTTTGGGAGAAATGACATGACTATGGGCCGTGGATTTGGGGACTCTTTTGGAGGAATGGGTAAGAACACTCCAGGCCTGTGTGTGTGTGCACGCGCGTGCGTGCGCATGTATGTGTGTGCTTGCATGGCTGTCAATCACATGCATCATCCATTACCAAAAACAAGCCTACAAATCTGAATTCCAAAAATGCAGGAGTTTCTCCTGATTTGAGCTACCTCCAAAATGTGACTGTATTAGATGGTTGGCTGTGCCGGCTGGTTGGCTGACTGCAGCTGAATTCTCTTTGTCAGGTGGAATGGGCGGATTTGGAGGCATGGGTAATGCTGGCATGGGCCCCAAAGGATCTGGATTAGGTACACGATCATCACTTTTGCCATCAATGCACATCCGCTAACATCTCCCTCAGCTGCTGGAGGGACCAGCTCAATGGCTCCTGTTCTGTGCCAGAATTTTGAATGATTGAACAATGTATGTGCCCCTTCCTGCTCCCCCCCCTCCCTCAGCAATGCCCGTGTGACGGGGGTGGGGGGGCAGCTGGAGTCTGCCATGGGCCCGCAGGCTCAGCTGGGCCGTGCCAGGTGCGGATGGGGGTGTGGGGGGGTGGTGTCTGGAAGTGGCTCCTGCTGTCTGTGCCGTTCTGAATTGTGCCCTTTCCTTGGTCAGGTGGTGGAATGGGAAACATGGGCATGAGCTCTGGCTTTGACCGGATGGGCGGGGCCATGGATATGAACCGTGGGTTCGGGGGCTTCGGCGGCACCCCTGGGCCCATGGGGGGCGGAATGTCAGACAGAGGATCAGCGGTGAAGGGGGGCTGCCAGATCTTTGTGCGAAATGTACGTATCCTATCAAAGTATCCTCCATTATTCTACTTCTCTGCTTCACATATTTAACAGTAAAAAAATCTAATGCCCTTCAGAATAGTTGCACAGGAAAGCGATATTTTGTGAAAGCTTTAAGGAACACACAAATGGCGCACATTCATTTGACCCTTTTATTTCAGCTCTCTTATGACCTCACATGGCAGAAACTGAAGGAGAAGTTCAGCCACTGTGGTAAGATGAATTGCAATGTGTGCTCAATGACTTGTTAAAGGGGCAGCTCACCGAGAAATTAAATGTTTCCACTAACCCAGAGTTCCATCTGTCCAACCGGATAGTTTTTCTGAGATTTGACATGTTTTCTACATATCCACTGCAGCTCACCCTGATACAATGGACCTCAAGGGATCCATATTCTTGTGGCACTCTAAAATTGACATTCAAAAAACTTGACAGAGATGTCTCTTTCCAGATGTGATGGCGCAGTTTACACAAACATCCTCAGGGCTTTATTCATGCAACGGTTTCATTGAAGAACTACTTCTACCGAAATACAACTCTTTATTTTTGGGTGAACTACCTGTTTAAGGTTTCCCCATGTTGTTGCATTGCACGAAGTAATGGTCACTGTTGGCATTTAAGTGTTTGCGGTTGGGTACAGACAGGCCTGTGCTGCGTGTTTTCCAGGTCAGGTGATGTTTGCGGAAATCAAAATGGAGAACGGGAAGTCCAAGGGCTGCGGCACGGTTCGCTTCGACTCCCCGGAGAGCGCCGAGCAGGCCTGCCGTCTAATGAACGGCACCAAGATCAACGGGAGAGAGGTGGACGTCCGCATCGACCGCAACGCATGAATGTTGCCGCGGTGATGTCGCACCCCCAGGCCCTGCTTAGTTTTGTTTTAAAAAACAGTTCACACCCCACAGAGTCCTCAGTCAAGGCAGAAATGATGTCACCAGTCTCTGTGTCACTGGATTATAGTTTGTATACCGTGACTTTTTTGTTTTTGTAAACCATTTTTAGTGTGTCACCAGTTTATTTGAATAAATAAGCTTTTTAATTTTTTTAAACTGGATCCTTGATTTATTTTCCTGTAAGGTCCAAGGTTGTGTTAAGTTTATTTTTCTTTAGTCTTTCTTTGATTGGCTTTCTACAGGCTGGTGCAACAGTGCCATTTGTGTTGGTAAAATGAGTGTGTACTGCTGTAACTGTAAACTGAATGACTCGTGACAGGGGAAAATTGTGATTATTTGGATGTTGGCTATATTGATCACACTGGGATCAATTTGTACAGTTATGAAAGATTTGATAACCGCCTGCCAATATCCCGTTTATAAAGTGAAAGCACAAATGGCACAAAAAAACAAAACAAAAAAGTGTATGCTCATATTTGTCTTTAATAGTAAAAACAATTTTCATATAAAAATTGATTACATCAGAATTTTTTTATTCTCTTCCATAAACCAAAATGAAGACCATTATTTACTGCTTAGTTACAGAATGAGAATGGGTCATACGTAGCAACCTGTTTGTTTTCAGACCGTGTGAAAGGGTCTGTGAAACTGGGGAGGGGAAAAAAAGTGACCAAATGTGGAAATAACCGCTAAGTGAGGGGTACGTTTCCTAAATGACTCTGATGTGGACGCTTCTCTTGGCAGCGCTGACCGACCGATGATATTGTTCTTCCTGCTATGAGCAGGAGCTTGGATGAGCCCTGTACGGGGCTGTTAAATAAGCATCGCAGAATTTCTGCAAGTCACAGAGGCAGGTGGAAAGTTTTCATGTTTTACTTTATTGCCCCCAGTCCTGCGGCTCTTCCTGCTCTGGCCTCTTCCGAAGGCCCAGTGTGGGTTGTAAACGGTCATTAGCGTGCTGAGGAGAGGTGGGCGTGTCGGAGATAAGGCCAGATGAAGTTCGTCGGCGTGACCGCGGTTTCCCGAACGCAGCTCCGACCTGGGCGGGGCTTAGTCGCCGCAGGCCCGTATGGGGTTGTTGCCGATGATCCCCAGCTCGTACAGGATGGACAGGGTGGCGAAGAGCAGGTAGAGGACCAGGCTCGACACGCCCAGCTTCCAGTCCAGCCTCCACCCGTTCAGGTGCACGGCCACGAAGAGGAAGACGATGGAGAGGAGGAGGGTGCAGGCGGTGTAGATCAACCCCGTGCTGTTCACCTCCACAGGGGATGACGTGTCCACAAACACAGTCTTTATGAACCAGGGAAGCCCCAGGCACAGCATGTCGAACACGTTGGACCCCACTATGTTGGACATCGCCATGTCTGCCTTGCCTGTAGTAAAGAGGGAATCCACCAATCAGAATATGTGCTATGGAATTATGTGACCGATGCCATTTAAAATTTTAAAATTAAATTTATTTAAAATAAAACTGGTTAGCGCCCTTTAGCGGTGTATGCAGGTTGTTGTACCTTCTCTTGCCACCATCACGCTAGCCACTGTGTCGGGGATGCTGGTGCCGGCTGCCAAGAGTGTCAGGCCCATCACCGTGTCCGGAACTCCCAGCGTTTCTCCTGTTAACGGCAGAACATGGGCTGGTGGTGCCATTGAGGTTGCAAATGGCTACTCTCAATTTTGCTTGTTGAGCTGATTCTCAGATATTTACATTGATTGGCTCACTGAATAAGAGGAACTATACCGAAGATACAATTAATTTTTTTTTTTGAAAGGACAGTAATAAGTAAAATTTGAAAATAAACGTATAAATTCATTTTTTTAAATGCCTTGAGTTTGGCATCTCAACCCTGTCTCAGAGATTCGTATTGAACATGGCTGCGCATGGTCTCGGTTGAACGTGAGTCTAAAGTGATCACGTTGTATGGGGTCAGTGGGATGATGGACGCGAGAGGAGAGCATAGTTTCCTGGTGAATGGAGGGGGGGTCCTGCTCGTGTAGTAACACTTCCCTCACTTTCCCATGTGAGTCTGTGAGCACTGGTTTGATAATAATCCTATTATGCTCTACCACGTCTCCTGGCGTCACATGGCATCCCATGAGGCTGAGCAGACCTTAATCCCATGCTAACGGAGAGGCAGGTCTGACTCGGGACGAAGGCCTGTGCTAATCCCCCAGGACACAACAACGGCATTTCAAGAATTTGAATCCGCATGTGATTATCAACCCCCCCCCCCCCCCAAAACTTCCCTGAAGTTATTCTCCCAACTTAGACCATGTGATTTCTCCTTGCACTGCTAGCAGGAAGAGTTCTGTTCAATACTTCATTGTTCCCCCCCCCCCCACACTATTGCTGTTTTAATATCAAAAGCCAGACAGATGCTATGTTTGCATGTCCACCCTCTCAAAGACAGGGCGTTTGATTTGAGAACCGCAGTCTTAAAGCCAGTTGAGGATGCCAGCTGAGATGTAGGTCTTTTGCATGCATGTAGCTTTTTGCTTTAAAGACCTGGAGGTATTCTGTAAATAAACAAATTACACCAGTATGTCACCATCCACTCCAGTGTGCACAGTATATTTACCCACTACAGTGACCATCCAGACAAGTATGTAGGTGAAAGCTGAGATCCACAGTGCAGACATAAAGAATGTCAGCATGAAGCAGCGCTTCCAGAACCTTCTTCGGCAGTCTGGCACGGTCAGGTACAGGAGCAGGATGGTTGGCAGCGACAGCACCCACAGGATTCTCTTCAGGTCGTTCTCTGGCATGGCGAAGACACTACGATGATCTGCTGCAGATAAAGGAGGAACAGATGAAAAACCTGCAGTACTCAGGTAATTGCTTCAAATTTACCATTTTTAAGATTGCTGTGTGTTTAAACAAAATCTTAAAAACAGTCATTTGAAACTTAAGTGCTGTTTACTGAAATGTGTTAATTGCAGCATGATTTAGTATTTGTATGTCTACAACAGTAAGTGTTGTCACTCCCTAAAAACAGTGGCTTTGATGGCTCCCAACCAGACTGTAGGTCACATGCTCACTGGAACAGCTACCCTGCAGCCCTCTGAGAGGTATACGTTTAACCCTTTAAGGTGCAAGATCACAAATATGTGCTTAGAATGTTCTTAACTAAACATTCTAATGCTGATGCAACAATCGGCATTAGAATGTTCTTAACTAAACATTCTAATGCTGATGCAACAATCAGTACTGGTAATCGAGGAAGCAGAGTTCCAAAACACAAACTTGTAATTTCGAAAAAGAAATTACCATTTTTGGCCACTTGTAGAATAGCTAAATTGGGTGATACTATTTTATTGGTTGTAACAGTGATATTTTTTAATTTGAAGGACAGGGACCTGGTCTGGCCAGCTCACCCTCTGCAATCTCGTTGAGTCCGTGCAGGCTGAGGGAGAGGTGGGAGTAGCCTGAGTCGTCCTGGAATATTCCGCTGTCGGTCCTAGAGCGCTGGTGTGTCAGCATGCTGTTCTGCTCGTTCCAGCCAATCAGGGGCTGCTGCTCTCCGCTGTCCTCCATGGACTTCGTCAGACAGCCACAGCAGGGGCTGAACTTGCGCATCATGTAGCCGTTGATGCGAAAGTCGAAGCACAGCACGACTATGTACACCCCGTACACCAGCAACAGGCATGCTGCGTCATACCTGGAACATGGAAGACAGTGGTCGTGGAAAAAGACAAGGGAAGTCCAAAGCCTTATCTGTGTCTAATGTCAGTGTGCAGGGATAGCTGTACTTATTATTGAGCTGTAACCCTCTGTGTTCCATGTCAACTAAACAAACTGCCAGTCTGTGTACCTGAGTGAGCCAAGGCATCGAAGCCCAGAGCAACTATTTATGCCCCTGATGAATCTGAGAACAGAAGAGAATGTTTCATTCACAATGTGGCAAGATGTTTCTCGGAGTGTAAATGAGAAGGGAATTTAGTAAGACCCGGTGCGTGAGCAAGGTATTGCTTTTCCATTAAAAGACAAAATAGGCTATATATATATATCGAAACCTATGGATTGTTGTTTGTTTGAGGGAAAAGTACAGCATGAATGTATGTCGGCTCTTGGAGTGGTTCAATAAAACTTGGCCGTGTTATGATCTTTATCAGTACTGAGGAAGTCAGGAACAAAAAGAGAGACTTACCAGTACACCTTGTTATCTGAGATAATGGCAATCACAGCTGCAACGCTTATCGCATATGCAATGCAGTCTCGGAACAAAGGCCAGCAGGTAAGCCGTCCAACCTGAGGAGGAGGATGTTAGCAGAATTTTAACATGGGGGAAAGATGTGAAGAGCATTTTACAATTCCTGACCTTGTGGCATTCCTGGTGGAGGAGATACAAAAGCACAGAGGCACATGATGCATCAATCACACTGCCACTGGTTTTGGGTAGTTGTGACACAGCCATAAAATCCACTTGTAAACATAAATGTCATAATGGCTTCGTATTTACTACCCTGTGATAGAATTCCAAATGAGTCATGGTGAAGATGAGAAGAACCAGACAATATTTAACACAGGCCCCACTCATCTCCTTGCTGTTTGGTTGACCCAATCACACAAAGGCTTGACCCAAATTTGTAAGTGCGTCCAGCCGACCTTAACATTACATACCACAGAGGTAAGGAGACCACAGGCTGCACAAATACCAAGAAGGTTGTAGACTGCAGAACCCACTATAGTGCTGATCCCAATGTCTCCCTTTGTGACAAACACTCCTGTGGAAGAATGAGTGAATGAACAATGCATAATTAATACAATTACTGCAATACTACCACACAGCCAAACTTTCTGTATGAAATTAACTCTGTCAGAATCCAATTAACTCGCAAGGAGTGCACATAGTTCCAATTGGGCGCATA
Organism: Anguilla rostrata; assembly: GCF_018555375.3. Classification (NCBI taxonomy): domain Eukaryota; kingdom Metazoa; phylum Chordata; class Actinopteri; order Anguilliformes; family Anguillidae; genus Anguilla; species Anguilla rostrata. Next base: position 23,832,552 of record NC_057948.1, read on the forward strand.
CACAGTAAAATACTCAAAGTTATCAACTCTTACAGAGCACAAATGGTCCCTATTGGACACGTCTGCTCAGCATTAAATTAAAACTGGGCATTTTACTGTGTATGAGCTGACTTAACACAGAATTTTGATATGTGGTACTAGCACTTGTAACAGGTACTCTCACTAATTATTTCTAGGATGTCTAATATTCGTTTGTGTCGGCTTAATAGTCGAACCTACCCAGTCAGTCTCGTTTATAATCACATCTGCATACTCTGGTTAACAGAGTGTATAACGTGGTGACAACCCAGTGCAAACGTAGGCTACCTGACACGCGAATCGATAATAGGTCGCCTACGCAGTACTAGGCTACTAAACAAGTATGTTACCTAAAAATGCGGTGACCAGCTCTGGTGCTGAGCTGCCCGCAGCCATAAAAGTTGCACCCGCGACGTCTTGAGAAAGTCCGAGACCTGAAGGAAAAGTACGGCCTGTATGAGTAACGAACAAGCAAACGGATGTGCAACACGTTCATGAGAATGTTCTGTCAGTTTACAGTCATAAAATGCGTCAATCAATAGCCCATTTCAAATAGGTACTTACGTTCACTGATAAGCTCGAGAGACGGCAGGAAGTAATCATCGCAGACAATCGACACAGCCAGAAACATGTAAAAAATAATAATAAAATATATAATAATCCCGCCGTCCTTCCTTTCCTGTTTGGTGAAGAACCCTTCTGGAAATTCCGAAGATTGTGGTTGTACGCATTGCGTTTCATTTTCTGTAAGGACAAGAAGAGGGATACTAGATATATAGACTAAATTACTAAAAATAAGAGATTGTTATTAATTTTAGTCAACGCAATTTAGTCGACCGCGGTAGTAGGCTACATGCCAAAATGTTAGGCTATAATCGCAAACTCAAATAAAATAAAATAACATCCAAAATTACACATTACATTACATTACACCTATAAAAGAAAATGAATTGACCACCACATTAAAAATTACTTTAAAGAGGTGCATGTTTCCGAAAGAACGAAATTACAGCGATACAATTATTTATGCAGTTGCAAAATACAAACAATAATGAAATAAATACCGGCCTAATCATAAAACTAACACTAGTGTTGATTCGTCGCAGAGGACCGACCCTTTGATCCTCTGCCCAGGCGTTGAAGTAGCTGTTCAAATTGATTTCAAACAGCAATTACAGTCCCCATCGAATTGAATAACACGATTCATAAGCCACTTGTCATCAACTGACACTTACCCAAATCCCGGCGAATTCTAGGAGAACTAAGCTCTCGAGAAGTTGCTGCAACTTTGAATATTAAGTGGACCGCACTGTATGTGAGGAGTAGCACTAAGGCGATATAAAATAACACTTCCTTTCTTTTCTTCCTCTTGTGCAAAAATGTGTTTTTATCCATAGTCCCTGAATTCAAAAACAGAGATGGTATGAAATGATGGAGAAAGTCATGAGACTCTTACACTAAGCCAGCTAAAACCCCAGGTTTGGCTGGTCGTAAGCCCCTCACAAATTCTCATGCACCTCTCAAGTTATTTCTACGCAGGCTGCAAGATAGATGATTTTCTTAACAAGAAAAACCATCCTTTAAAAAGAAATGAGGGGGAAACCTTATGACAGGGGATCACGGGATTAAAGTATTCCTAAGTACGCTACTTGCCCTGGGCCAATTAGGGAACCACTCATCGCAGGGTCTGAAAGCAGTCGAAAGGAACGATTGTGATAATGCGATCCATGGCACCAATTTGACAATGTAATGAGAATAATAACACCAATGTAAAATAGGGCGTGGATAATTAATTATTCTCAAGATACGGTCCTCCATTCTACACGACTCAACGGTAGCCTACTCGGACACGGATTCCTTTCATTGTATTGACAGTGAGGAATTGTTGTTTTCTCAAGAAATTGACAGCTGCTGACATGTAACATTGCTTCTGCTACTGCTAGGGGAGAGTCGCCATAAATGTAACGCTCGATAAATGTAACACGTTCAATAACTTAATGAACAATGCGACCATGGCCATTTCAGGTTTGTACATGTAGGCCTACAATTCAGTCCTCTGACACCTCCCAAAGGAACGGAGCAACGTGATAACCTTGCGAGAAATATTTCCAAATATTTATTTTTTTAAATTACTAAGTAAGAATCTGTTCCGGAAGTAATTTTCTGATATAAGGCTTTATTTTTTTCAAAATAAATCAAATCATACATAATTTAAGAAAGTTAGGCTATGTGTCCTTGAAAAGTTAGTGTGGTTTTCGGAGTGTATTCTTACGGGACTTGGATGTTAGGTTACCAAAAATGGGATGCTGGGTTGATGGTAATACCTGTCCTTATACATGTAACAGCTGTTACAGTTGTGGCCTCTGTGTAGCTATAACAACGTGTTTTCACAATTTTCTGTATAACTTAATAAAACAAAATAAAACTACTGCCTTGACCTTTATGTAGACTAGCTATATAGTTACAGCTATAGCCTATCTAGTGATTACAAAATGCCATGATGAATTATTGACGATGCTGTGGAGAATGAGTTTATGAATTTGAACAGACAAGCAGGATAAGAGCATTTTTAGCAGCTGCACTGAGGGATTAAACCAAACAACCCAAGAATCATTGAAACAATTTAGACAAATGACCCAGCAGGTTTAACCTAGCATTTGGCTTGAAAAAACAACCCACATTTTTTAGTGTAATTACAATAACCCTTGTGATGTTGTAAATATAATAATATTTTAATATTAGCCTACATATTTAACAACAAAAGCAACAACAACAATAACTTTACATAATCTGAGAGAATGCTTGTAGTTGGGTTGGCGGGCCATACAATCATATTTTTTTTCTAATGTTTTATCCGGTCTATATTAAAATTCTGCAGTTGACTGCTCTCGCCTGATTGCCGAAGTCACAGGAATTTGAATAAAATAGCCCACGCTATGAACGTTGCCGGTGGAAATCGGTAGTGAAATTCACTTTGGGTAGGGGCCCGTGTATCAGTCTGTTGAACTTCCAGGTCATGTTGGGGCATGTCCACAAGCTGTTACCTGTTCTCTGGAGAATTACCGAATAATATATTTTCCCCATCTGACAAACCAAATGGGAACGGCCACCACAGATATATTTGTGAAAGGAAAAGCTTGTTGTGGGTGAGTGAAGTTGACTGTTACATAAATTGCATGATTAAATGTATCCCTGCATCTGGGTTTAAGCTGTAGCCAACTGACACGCTAAAGAGGCAAATAACTAGCGTGGTTGAATCAAAGGAAAACAAATCAAACGAATAGAGGTGCTTACTTTATATAATTGGAAGTATTTTTTGATAATCGAATATTAAAATAGCGCATATGGGCCAATTCTTAATTGCAGCATGCAACTAAACTTTAATTCGGTTTGCCGCAATTGTACAAGGAAGACAATTTGAGTGATTCTCTGGAACTATGGATGGTTTCCAGTTTTGTTATCATTAAAGGAACAAAAATATCTTTATGGAGTTTTATTAGCTGTAGCCTATTTCACTGTCCATGTGAGATGCAGGTGAGATTACGGGTATCAGATCGTGTTGTTTTGACCTCTTGTGTTCGGTTCATGAATGGCAACGCATTTTTGGGTGTAAATAGGGGTACGGAATTGGACTGATAGTGAATGATCGAGAGATTTGTGAACTTTGCACTAGGTTATGCATTTGTGATGGCATGTTACATTTCAATATCAGAGGTTACTGTAGCCTACTTAATTCCCAAACTTTCCTTCCGATACCATTGCATGTTATTGCCTGTTAGGCTACATATGGAGTGTACGCTTTGCGTGAATTTGAATGACTGGGGTAAACTACTTTACATGATTGCCGCAATTTGTGCCAGCTGCTATTTTAAAGCACGTTTTAAAATAAGCAGTCTTTTATGGCCTGAATGAAACGGATTCCTCACATCCCAAGTTTAGATCAGGGGTGCACAACAAGGGTCGATCCGTTTCAGGATTTTGTGCCAAGTTCTACTCTAAATTATTTAATTAGCTCAATCTTATCTGACATTTGTCAGATGAAGATACTATAATGGTCAGATCCAGCTACAGCCGCAGTACCATTACAGGCACATACTGCAAGTGTATCCTAAAGAATTTACAGAATTGGTTAAGTACAGCAGTGTACCAGCTATTTTGTCGAGAAAAAAACCAGCACGCTGGCCAGCCTTCCAGGACCGGAGTTGTGCACTCCTGGTTTAGATGAAGTTCCACACAGATGCAGGTAATTATCCACCAGATGGCAGCAAAGGTCTGTCTCAATGATCTCCTCTTTCTGTTGTCGAACATTTGTCCTCCGAACGCTACATACTTTTCTTCAGTTCTGGGTTACTTATTTCCTCTTTTATTATGTACGAAGGCCGCGTCTTTCACTTCTGTTGAAAGAATGCTGTGGTCAAATAGTAATTTGCATTAGTGAAGGAAAATTATTGTTAACTTTTACATTTGATGATTTGTATACATGATTTGCGAGCTTGAGGATAAATCAAAGACCGGTTTAATTAAGAAGGGCATCTCATTGCCTTTGTTGACATTGAAGTTCTCAAATCCTCATGGAAAAACATGCTGGCTAAGTATGTGCATGTAGGCTGTTTATGAAACCATATGCTTGTGTGATTTATCTTATAGCCTTTGTTTTCATGTGTGCTTTTCCAAAAGTGTGGTCCATTTTGAAAACATTTTGAATACACTGTAACACACGGCCAAACAAACTGACAACTGTTTTCCATTTTGTTAACTTCAGAGAAGCATTGCATTTGAGAGGAGCCAATCAAATCTCTTCCCCCTTCACACAAGTGTTCCATTACACCACTGAAAAGGACGGGAAAAACACATTGGTTACACATTTACTGTATGAAAGATTTAGAGCAGGGTTAAGACTCAATTAAACAACACTGTTTACTGCCCTGTCTGTTCGGGCACAGTGCTATTAAATATGTATGTTCAGAGTCCAAATGGGTTTTTGGTCGACCTGGCAGGAAATGTAGGCTGTCCCTCAGTGTTTGTGCAGAGCTGTGCGTGAGGCCCTGGAAAAGGGAGGACGTGGACAGAGTGGTTTAAATTTCCTCCGACTGCAGAGCGGCAGCATTTCTTTATGTTGGGCTTCCCATCGAAGCGAGCGCTGTGTGCAAACCGTGTGAAGAAAATAACAATTAATGTATGTAGTGATGCTGAGGAAAAGTCAAGTTTCATGAATGTATTTGGGGGCTGCATTGTGGCACTAACATGTGACTGCTGTCCACAAAATGGGATATTATGAAATTTGAGTTCTTTTATCTAAAAAATAGAGCCTCGATTTAAAAAAAAAAAAAAAAAAGAAAAGAAATGAAAACTAGACTACTGGCTGACTCAAAACTATTTTGCTTCTATAGTCTTTTGAATTATTTTAGAAATTTTGTGTTTCATTTTTTAAAACGTCAAACCCACAACTTTTAAATGTTTAGAAAAAAGCTGTGACCTGTTATAGTGTATATGACATTATGCAAAATGCATAATCTTTGAAACTTTTCAGACGTCTTTCAAAAAACACTTTTAAAATTAACATTGCATACAAATCTTCACTGTAGTAGTATCTAGCACTTATATTGAACTTCTATCGTTATCTTGATGTTGTAACTCATTGCCATGTCTCCTAGTTTGACTTAACAGTACTCTCTGACCTAGCCTATGCTTACTGTGTGAACTGGACTTAACATGTTCATTGTTATGAATAAATGTTACACAATGAGTGTTGCACCTTATCGGTCCTGTGTTTTGTAGTAATGTAGTAGCAATAGAGGTTGTGTAGATTTGTCCTATTAAAAATGGAGAAGCCCAAACATGTCCGAATGACAACAAACAGTGCAAAACGTTTTCTCAGTCCTCTGCTTGTGAAGCCCAAAATCATAGGGAAACAAAAAAACTCAGTGCTGGGCAGAAATCTGAGGCGGGATCACAGCCTAATATTCTATTCTGGTCTCATATTTGCGGCGACTGCTGGCCAAAGCGCAATTATAATACGGTTTAACGAGGAGCTGAAGTCTCACTGGGTCTCTGAGTGAGAGCCAGAGGATGGTGCGCTGAATTTGTTAATGAAAACGGCTTCTCTTGCGGAGTATTCGCTTCCCCACACTAGAAAGGCACGGGACTCTGGTTCTGCAATACCCTGCTATCTGCTGGAAGTATTACATTCCCTCTGCCCCTCAATCATGGACTGGCACTGATTCTGGGGAGTTGTGCTACACATGCCAGATTTAATCATACTGTTGGACACTTAATCCTTTTTACTTCCTTTCAGGAAAAAGTTAAGGATTTTCTGTTATTCTTACAAAACTTTTAGCTACTCTGAAGAACTGTCAGTAGATGTTGTGGTTATCTAAAAAAGAAAAAAAAGGTTCAAATTCAGTTTATTGCTCAATGCTGACTTGGTTATTATGATAAAATTCTTTAATGTTCATCATTTTGGTTTGATGATCATGAAACACAAGCTCCTGAAGTTCTCTTATGGTTTCAAACCTACTCCTGGCAATCTAACCTTCATAAAATCCCAGAATGCATTACACCATTTCTCTCTGTGGAATATATGAAATTACATTTGCAAATCATGGCATTACACATTTTATAAAACCTTCTCCATCTCACTAAGCTGGCTTGTGTCTTATTGTGCGGAATTGTAAAATGTGTCTGTTTTAGTGGTGTGCTAGACTCAAAGAGGAAGAGGCCAGACCAGCTTCAAAGAGCACTCTGGGGACAGGAGCTTACACAGAATCAACACTTAAATATAGAAAAAAAGACTTTAAAATTTCACAGTATCCTGCACCTGCACATACCTTGATGGGAGGGGGGGGGGAAGGCAACTTTTTAAATGGAGTTACAAATAAAGAATGTGTTCATTGCTTATTTCTCCAGGACTGCGGAATGTCGCACACTGATGCCAGAATGTGGATAAACCATAGCAGCAAACCTGCACCACTGCCCAACTGTCTCGGTTCCTTTCAATAAGTTAACCCCCCCAAGCAAGAATATAGGCAAGGAACAAAATAGTTATTTTGTATATAAGGCCAAAATGTGTTGCAATTAGACTGAACTTGGCCTTAAGTCAGAAAAAGTTATTTCACTGGTAATGTATTTCAACAGTAACATTTTTCTTAAGATGCACTTAAAAGGTAAGACCTTTTACATAATTGCACTCTTTAATGGAATGCACAGAGCCTTTGAAGAGATTGCTTGAAGCACCTGCTCTGTCTCCTGCTCTCATTATTTAGTATCAGAATAATAGTAGTACTACTTTTCTGTTTTCAAGCTGAGAATTGCTGCTTGGGTCAGAAGCACCCTAATTAAACCTGCCATTGTCAGCTTCAAATAATTGGACTAAAGTAGAACAAATGAATTTGATTAAGGGAAAAAAAAAAGAAAGAAAAAGAAGTGGACGAAAGTGGAAGTGAGCTTCAAAAGGAATTGACACGGCGGACATGTTTAAACTCTATCCTCCTGTTTCATCCGTGAAGATCTCGTCTGGGACCGTGTTGTGCAGAGGCAGATTGATTTACTGCATGCTGTCCCAGTACCATCTCTTATCAAGATGCTCCAAAAACGGGCTTTTTAAGCCAAGCAGATGGGAGTTCTATTATTTAAATTGGCAGGTTTTTCCTTTTTTTTTTTTTTTTTTTTCAGTGAGGCAGAATATCAGGTTGATCCTCTCGGGCTATTGGACGGTTTCATTTCAGGTGTTGTCTCGCTGCTCCCTCTTCTCGTTTCATCGCAGACTGTTTTGAAAAGAGGTTTTCTGGCTGCTGTGATTAAAGCCAATCCAACAGGAGCTCTGAGAGGCTTCCAGCATTAGTGAAATTGGGGGGGGGGCTTTGGTTCTCTCTGCGCCCTCCTGCTTGGAGCCAACCATTCAACGTGTTAGTATCTGCCAATCGGCGCTGCTCAGAGTGCACACACACCTGGTGCTTCGTGTCAGGGGCTCACCTGGAATACTGCAGGTCACACCTGAGTGGGTGACCAGCAGACCAGAAATCTTAAGGAAGGGTACAGCACTTAACTAAGCCTCAGACCCATCGCCTGTAGGGCAGAGCGTTTCACAGATTTTGTTTATACCCTAAGCTAAAACCACATCGACTTGTGCTTGATTACAACATGTCTGTTCCCCTGAGGCTTGGGTTTGAAGAGAGGGGCTCCAAATTTCTATTGCAGTGCAACATGCTAAAAAGGCGAACGTACTACATTTGTAAGTAACAGAAATTCACATCTACAGATTGAAAGTCTAAAAGAGTCTGAATGCATTCTTAAGGGAGAGCTACTCTAGTTGCGTATTCACACAGCTAAAATGTTCCTTGTGGAAATAATCTGACCCTCTTAAGTGGGTGATGTGATCTCGAAAATGACTATCAAAGAGAATCTGTGATTATCTGCAGTGTTCCTGAAGCATGCAGCTCTTCTCTGATCTATAACAGCAGGTCATGGTTGTTTTCTCTGGTTGATGCAATTTCTAAATAAACAAGGTTTATGAAAGAAGTTGTGGTATCGGTGTTTGGATAACTTCAAAAAAATAAAAAAGTAAAAGTTGTGTTTTTTCCACTGAAAAGTTTCCACACTCCGCTGTCCCGTTGCTCTGTTTTCGGTCCTGTTGGTTGTGGCTGATAACGCTTGGCGGTGTTTCCGCGCGAGGTCTGTGGATGGAGAGATGTAGAGGAGCTGTGATGGGCTGACGGCTCGCTGTTGGCCTCGCCTCAGATTATCCTGGCACCTGATGTTCCCTCTCATGGGCCAGCAGGTCCAAATCCTGGAGGAATCTGGTGCTGCCTGCAATTGAAATAATTTATTAGGCTCTATTCCTGTTGGCAAGAGAAGGACCTATAGCATCTTGCGATTGGCTGCTTGGCTGCTTTTGCCCCAAAATTATTACTCTGTTTTAATTTGTCATGAATTATCATTCTCCTTCATTAAATTGTGTTAGTTTATTTCCAGTCAATTAATTTTCTGATTTGATCAAAACTGTGTAGTGCAAGCAAAACCCACTGACTTTCAGCCTTCAAGTCTGACTGGGTGGCCACCTTTCATTGCTTGGACATAGAACAAGACATAAAATAAGACCTGGAATAATATCTAGAGCTGCGTGTTGTGCTGCTGTCTGGCCTGTTGCTGGGGTTCCAGCCAGCTGTAGCCTAGCGGGCCCGTCTGTGCGGAGCGGGCCCTGCGGCTTCCTCTTCAGAGGTCTGTCTGATTGGCGGTGGTGCGCTGGGGCCAAGCGGCCCCCACTGGTTGTGTGTGTGCGGGTCAGCTGAGCTGTTAGCCCGTTGACCGCTGCCAGCAGAGCGGTGTGCTGTTCTGCCTCATACCCAGGACTGCCGTGCTTGAAGTGGCGCAGCAATAACAAACCGCATCTTAACCGGATGAGCAGAAATGATCAACATAAATATTGTTATTTCGGAAGCCGTGGTGATCATGATTAAATGTCTTCTCTTATTTATACTGTACGGTGCCCTGGGTGAGTCCGTCTGCCAAATGATTAGAATGTATTGGGTTCTCAGAATATTTTCTGGTTGGACAAGGGGCTTTTTGGGGAGGGTTGGTAGGTACACACACACACACACACACACACACACACACACATCCTCTTGTGCACCCTGAATAAACATGCTCTGGCCCTCATGCCTCTCACTGACCCCCACTCCTACACACAGAGCAATATTTTACTACTGTGTTCCAAATGGCTGCAGACCTGCCAGAATGCCCATCCAGTGCAATTTAATGGCCACTTAGTCACTGATGGACTCATTTGTGCATCCATTCTAAAGTATGGCTGAGAAGGGAGTCTCATAACGGCTGTAATCATTAAATATTTCCATTAATAGCTGTTTAGATTAACTATCACCCATGAGTGTCTATGCTCAATGTAACTAAGAACTCTCTCCTTTCTATCGACGGTGCTTTCTGCAATGCTTTGGGGAAAATGCAATGCTGATTGTGGAAAAAAATGTTCTGAAATGGCCGTTTAAAGCGTTTCATTGGGCTAACAGGTTGTTATGGCGCTGATTTGAATGTTCTTCTGTTTTCCCCCCTTCCCTCTCTTCCGCTAGCGCATCTCTGCGGGTGCGCGGGAGCGCCCGTCTCTGACTCCGTCTCATTAACCGCTGCCACCGCTGCACATACGGCCCTTTTGTGCGCTGACACAATGGAAGGTTTTGTTACGTGCGCATAATAACGTGCATTGTTTTGGGGTTTTACGTTGAGGGGGGGAGCGGATTACGCACCCGAGACTCACTCTCTTTTGTCTCTGTTCTCAGTCAGATGTGAGTGTTGAAGAGGTAAATGGAGTCTGGGGGGGAAAAAAAGCCATTTTCCAATGCTGCATTGTGCAGAAAAAGTTGGGCTTGTCCCTGTCGAAGCATCAGGAACGGATATAATGCGCCTCCCTTGACGCCGTTCGGTTGTGTGCGCGTCTGAACCTGACGTGGCGCGCCGTGTTTAACGGCACGGTTTGTTTTGTGAAGATGAGAGAAACACAGATTTACTGCAGACGTTTGTGGCACACCGGCTCTTTCAGGCTGAGATGTGAGTCAGTCTTCAGTTGTAAATAAGGTGCTGTTCTCTCTTGTTTTTGTGCATGTTTGTTTGCCTCCTTAAGTCTTAAGAATGAATCGGTCTTTGTCAAGAGCGGCGCTCGAGGCTTTGATTGCATTAGAGTGCTTTGCAGATTCATTCTTCCAAGGAAAGGAGTGTGAGTTAGACTTTAATTTAAAATGTCCTGTTTTCTACAGCTGTCAAAAATGACATAAATTAGGAAAGGGAGGTTGAGATGAACGCACACTGTCACTTCTGAATAACGAGTGGGGAAATTCATGCATAGGCAGGGGGAGCGACTGGTGAAAGAGAACACCAGAACACCCCCCCCCCCCCACCCTCCCTCCCCTCCAAGAAATATACACACACACACACACACACACACACCACAGGAGCGGTGGGCCCCACCCAGTAGGTCTAAGGAGCTGCATCACATGCAGCCACAAGTTTCCACATGTGAGTCTCAGTCAAGCCAGGGAAACCCACGTCTTTAAACCCAACCCTTTATTTAACAGCGCGCACGCACCCACACGCACACACAAAATACGGTTTCCGCAGCTTAAGTCCTACAGGTAAACATTTTTAAGGTGGGGCCATGTGTTCTCACACAGTATCATATATTCCCCACCCCCTGGCGTTGCAGTTTTTTTTTTAAAGGCAATTTTTATTTATCCCCCATGGTTCCTGTTGTACAACCCTCACCCCTGCCCCTGATATTTGTTGGCATCCTCTTGTTTGCCCTCAGTGGATGGGGTGGCAGTGTAGACTTGGGGTGCACTGTGGAGGGTGTGGCACACTGGGCCAACTCCAAGCTCCGCCCCTCTTGTGGTCAAAGCCCTGCTGCATATGGTCGGCCCAGCCAAACGGGGACATTCCAAGCATCCTAACCTGCACCACTTGAAGCCAGAGGCAAGGTTAGATTAGGTGTCTTTCTAAAATTTCACCTCATGTACTCCATTCTGGTGTTGGGCCAATGAATTCTTAAAAACAACATGACAATAATGTTAAAATCAATTTTAAAACTCACCGCTAACCAGTTTTTCAGCACTGCCGTAACATGTGCCATTTAAATTGTTATATTTTTGGTTCTAGTAAACATAGGTGTTGCTGCATTCTGAAGAAGTTGCAGTTGATCTGTTTTTTCTGACGGAGATTGGGAAGAAGCATAGTGTAGGCTGCTCATAATACACAGCACGCATTAACCTGTCTGCAAAAGCCAAAAACTGCTTTCACAAGGGTCAAAAGATGTTTCATGTTCAGTGCGCTGTTGAAATGGCAGAACGTGAGCAGGAGTGGTTTCGGATAACATCAGAGTTTTCTCCAAAGCTCTAAATCTGTTATTGATTTAGCATAAACCAAAACGATTAATGTAGCATTAAGCTTCTGCTATATTTCCTTTCTGCCTTTACCGTATATATACTTGTCACAATATATCTTATATCTTGTATGTCACAAATATCTTGTGGTGTCTAGCAAAATAAACAGTCGTAAAACTGCACCACAACTACAGGAAGCACTCAATGCAACCGGAGCAAAACCTGTTTCCCTGACTACTGTGAAACAGCAGCTATGATCTGCTGGTCTAATAGGATGTGTATCTGCCAATATTTCTTGCTCCAGTGTTGATGGTGCTTGACCCTCTGGAGTATTTTCTTCTTGTGTACAGCACGTAGCAAGGGCTTTTTCACAGATGCACATTCTTGTAGACCAGCAGATTGTAGTGGCCATTTCATTATAGTCAGAGAAACTGGTTTCTCTCTAGTAGTATTGAGTTCTTCCTGTAATTGTGGTGCAGTTTCCTGTTGGTTTCTTTTGCTTGACTACACAATATATTTGTATTGTGCCTCTTGATCTTCCTGTTCTTCTGCTGTTACGTTACTGTCCATCCGCCAGACCCTTCTGCGTATGTACTGAACACTGCACCTCGAAATCTTAAGCTTATTTGCAATTTCTCTCTGGGAATAATCTTCTTGCCACAATATGTTTACTTGGCCCTGCACATCTAAGCCTAACACTTCCTTCTTTACCTTATTTCTTGCAACTTTAGTGCCTATTTTACTTGTACTACAGGCTAAAGGTATTAGGCTACCTGTGGTTTAATCTTGAAGTAGATAAGATTTCACTCAATTTCATTACCCCTCCACCTCCCTCCCACTCCTAAACCTCCCATTTTGAAAAATGATTGGATAGTTATTTTGAGGAAAGTCGTGTCTGAGAAAATTCATCTTTTGTGTTATGAATGTATGTAGAGATGGAAAAAAAAGTTTATACTTTGGTTTGTTATTCAATAAATGCACATAGCATATCAACTGCATTTGTCTCTACCTAAAGTTATTTTATATATATATATGAAAGTGCATATTTCTGCATTGAAGGCACAGCGACACTTCACACATTGATCTAGACTGCAGTACATCTAGCCTTTGTTGCATTTCACTGATCTGCGAATGGCTCTGGATAAGGGCTCCTGCTTTGTGAATATATTCAATATGAATGACACTTTTACTGTTAAAATGCCTGATACTTAACTTGAAAATGCAAATTTCATCTGAAATGTTTTTTTGCCTCCCTGCGCTAGCGATCAGTTTAACATCAGTGTGTAAAAAGAGCTGTACGCGACAGCTGAAAGCTGAGCGGGTGTGCCGTGTGCCGTGAGGTTTTTTTCTTTTGTTTTATCAGTGTGTCTTATCCCCTCCTCACCTCAGCCTTGATTAAACACTTCTGCAAATGTTTGCTTTATTTTCCAGGACCCTTTTTTTTTATTTTTTATCTTAAACTGACAACATTCTAGTCCAACATCATCCATCAATATTTATTCCTGTTTTGTTTGAGGAAGAGAGGGGGGGAAAAAAAACCCCGCCTGGACTTTGTTTACACCCCCGCCCCTCCCTCTGGAGTTAACCAACACGTTCTGCTAACCACATTTGAACTTGTTTGGTCCCCTGAGTACAACATGTAAAAAATATTCACAGTAAAAAAAAAAAAAAAAGGATTTTTTTTGTTTTGTCACATTAGGAAAAAAAAGAAAGATATTACGACAGAATATTTGTAATGTAATGTAACTTGTGTAGGCATTTCTGTAATGGGATCAGAGGTGCTCTCCCCATGTGCCAGAGGGTCTGTGAGTGATCTAAACGTCTTCCCAAAGTGACATCCTCTTAAAAACCGAGCTTTCCCCCACATCATTTCTCCCTGTGTGTCCCTCTTGATAATGGCTTGTGTAAGCTGTGTCTTTCTGCTCTTTGCTTAGGAAAAACTGCCAGGTTCCAAATGAACTCAGGGAAGGTGATCTGTAGGTGGTACAGATGTGTAACCTTTGTGCCAGGCAGATGATCAAGAATTTTATTGGCACCTGTAACCAGCACAATGGAATGCTTGGTCCCTGCTGTCTCCCACAGTATAAGCACTAGACATTATTAACAAATTCAAAAAATATAAAGCAGTAAACATTAAGTAATTAGTAGGCTAGTACAAATTTGAGTGCATAACAGTGCAAGTGGCCGGTAAATGCATTGTGCAATGCACTAGTGAGTTGTAAGTCATGTAATTTATGACATAAGGTGTGCTCAGTCCGTTGCAATGAACAAGCACAGGACTCACAAGGCTGTTGCTTTCTCTAATTTGGTGCATCTTGGTTGCTTGATTTATATTCTTTTCTTTCTGCGGATTATGAGCCTCTTCATCTCGCAGTCGTCACTGTTGCGCTGGGGCCTGTCTGTCGTTAACTTGTGCTTTTGCCATCTCTCCAAGTAGCCCGCCTTAGTTTTGAGGTGGGTCTTCTGCGGCACAAAAGGGCCAGTGTTCGGCGGGAGAACGCGCTGAGCGAAATCGTCTCTTCGCTGGTGCGGCTGCTTCACATCGATCTGTTTGCATCCTGGCTGGGCCGTGAGGGGAGGCCCTTTGTGCATTTATTTCTGTTTGCTGAACTCTGCTGAGTTTTCACAGGGGAGGAAAATGAGCCTGGGGGAGGAGGGGGGTGATGGTGATGGTGGGGGATGCAGGGGAACAACTTCTAGGATAGTGGAGAAAACTATTAAGGTACCATTTGTGTACGAGCGTATTGAATCGTGCCAAGTAATTAATGCTGTGAGGACCCAGTGATGCCTATTAAAAATGCATTTCTGTTGGCTGAAATGGTTCTGAGGCCATGCTGTACAAGGCTAGAAAAGCTTGTTCTGGAGAGATGAATTCCTTTGAGACAGAAAAAAAAGACAAACAAAAAAAAACAAGGTCATTTAATGCCGTTTGGCCAAACAGAAATTTGTTGGTTGTTTGCCAACTGAAGCAGTCTGATGTCTCTCTGTGTGAAACATGCAAAGCTTTAGTCATAGGAGGAAAAAGTCTGTATGTGTTACCACAGACACTTAAAATGTCTAACTTGTGGCTGTCACACCCAGTTTTATGGGCTTGTGTTGCAGATTAGGCTGTTACAGGTGAAAAAAGAGATGATGCACATGTTGCAAATTGTCTGGTCTCGTTGCCCGTACGGACTGCCTACACTGGTAGGCGGGTTTGTCGTTGGTAGAATCAGCAGGGGATTTCATTAGCTTAGCTGCACCAAAGCCCGCTTAGTCAGTGAGTGACTAACGCAGGACGCCCCCTTGGTGGGCCTAGGGTTTGATTGGGAAACTCGCACACATGCTGCCCCTCCCCCTCCCAAATTCCTGGAGTCTGATAACAAAAAGGGAGGGCCCACAGGCACAATAACAAGGTGTGCTCCTGTGGAGCAGGCTGATTACTTCACTGCACCTGGGATTTTCCACAGCCCCGCCCCTCTCTACTGGGGGTCCTGGCCACATGAACCACTCAGCAAGCTGCCTCTTGTTCCACCACAATTAGTGCTTTACCTGGATAAGAAGCACCTTTACCTGTTAAAGTGAGCTCCTTCACCTCCTTCTGAAAGTTCTGCAGGTATAAGCTGGGCTCCTGCTGCTTTTTAAGTTTGTTTTGAAGATTCTTTGTCACGCGAGTCACATCCACCACCCCCCCCCCCCAATCCTGGATATTCTGATGAATTTGTTCTTTTTTGGGGTCTCTTTCTTCAAAAATGTGAACCGAATATTGTAAAGAAACCTAATCTTCCATTGAGGGCAAGTTTTTCAGGTTGGAGTTTTTTCACTGCATTACATTACAGGCAATTAGCAGATGCTGTTCTCCAGGGCCACTTGCACAGTTTTTGCATTTCTTAAAATATCCATTTATACAGTTGAGGCAATCTGGGCAAAATACCTTGCTTGGGAGTACAACAGAAGTGTCCTACCTGGGAATCGAACCTGCAGCGTTTAGGTTTCTAGGCCAGCTTGCTAACCATTGCTAACCATTTTGTGCCTCACATCCTAAACAGAGGCATATGATGGTGCAGATTGAGATAGGAATGGAGTCTACTTGTAATCCCATTCAGCTCTAAGCCTGGTCTCCCCTCCTCTGATCGAGCAGTCGGGCACCTTCATCCAAAACCAGACTCTGATTTCTGCTGTGTTTTGACGTGATGTTTTATACTATAATGCCACGCAGAGCATAACCTGTAACTGCAGGGATGGTCGGTCCTCTAAGGATGATGGGCACTTTTAGTGGCAGTTTAAAACAAAGGCCAAAGAAGGAATGATTTTGAGTGCCTGACATTGAATTGACCAAGATCGATAGTGATCACTGATGTCATAGCTTGAAACTCATAATTATTTGATTTAAGGGTTAATCTGAAGTACATTTTATCAGAACTGAATTTCTGATGCTCCATGCTCTTTCATTCAAAACGATTGAGACTTTAAATATGGACCTGGTTATTTTTTTCATTCCATTTATTAGCTTTTTTTTAAAAAGCAGGTGAAGGCGTAGGGTTTGTTATGAGCGAGACTGTCTTATGTTATTTCATTTGCTGGTGTTGTGGGCCTCCGTATGATGTTTGTTCAGTAAATTTCAGTATGGTGGCTTGTTGCCATGTGCATGAAACTGTGATCCCCCCCCCCAACCAGACCAGTCTTTTTGTAGCTTGTTTCCTGAAATGAAATACTCTGGATTTCTTTGAACTTCTATAGTGCATGTTCCCTGTATTGACATCAACGGGGCGAAATCCAAAGATGGAGGGTTATTCTGCCCCAGTGATTAGTACAAATGTGCCCCTCAGACACCTCAGTGTAATTAAAGTGTCAAATGAAAATTAAAGGTTTCATATTCTAAGTACTTGAGGAAGAAATGAAAGAATTGAATGTGTGGAGAGCAAATTTTTGCTATAATTGCTGCCTTTTTTAATCTCCAGGAAAAAGCTGCTGAAAGTGATTTCTTTCCAGGCATACCAAGCTGAGAGAATTGGAGCAGCAGTCATGGGAAGATTGCCTTTTTTATTAATGATCCTGGCTGCGTCATGCAGTCTCGAAACGTAGGCCTACTCCGCAGCATGTAACCGGCATTGTTAGCTGCCAGCTGGTATTTCTTGGAGCCTCGTGGTAGGTTTCTCTACAGCTAACAAATTTGGCATTGATTCATTACTTTTGCGAACATTATTCTCCAGCAAGAAGCGATCTGACAGACTCAACTTCCTCGCTGAAAGTTGGTGTTTTGCAGCGTTAAAAAAAGAAACTATATTAATCTGGCCGATGAGCAACTGCGATATCCTACAGCGTTCAAATTAAATGTGAGGCGTGCTGGATCTCTTTGTTCTACTCGGTATGCTATTTAGCGATCAGAGCGAAGGTGAGATGAGATGGTGCATTCCAGATGAGAAGCAGACGTCTCTCGAGTCTCCAGGCATTCCAGATGTGAGCGCTCGGAATGTACCGCGATCATGTGAACGCTTTTAGGGCGAGTGAAAAGGAGGACGAGAAGGAAAAACGTCAGTGACTGTGGGGTGCGATTTCGTTGAATCTCGGCAGGACCATAATTGAAGGGGCTTTTGCATGAAGCGCGATGAGGACGTATGAAAGCACGTGAGCGTTTTGCTCTAACGAGCTGACGTCACAAATATAGACGCGGCTGTCCTTCCAGAGGGCCTCCTAATACGCCCCGTATTGTACTGCCAGCTGACGGGCTGTTGGTATTGACGTTCTTATGTACTTACACGAATGGCTGCTTGGTTTTCAGCCAGTAATGCACAGTATTTTATATCTAATTATTTTTGATGGAGCAAGGGATACCTTTTTGCAAACTGGTTAAGTCGCCTCATTCATTCAATAAATACCGTTGACATGTCATTGAGAAATCCATTTAACAGCTCAGAAATGTTGAAAACTGTCTGAACAAGTCCTTTGAAAGTCACATTTTTTGGACAGAGAAGCCTCAGGTAAGGGGCAGGAGTGTTTTACCTTACATTTGGACCCGTTGGTTCCAAATGTTGGTTATGAACCAAAGAAATGCATTTTCTTTTGGCTGGACCGCAACAGCGAATGTCTGTGACTGACTGAGTGAGTGATGAAGTTACACTATTGGTCGGCCAAGTTATGAAATCACACCAATGGTTGGCCGGATCACGTGTGTTAGGTTCAGCCATATACTAGGTTTTATCCTGGTCTTGTTTTTTAACTAACATTTTTTTTTTTAAAACTAAATCCCACACCGTATAAATGGATGCCAGGATGTCATAACACTCTCTAAATTTGGTGCCAGGTGACCACAGCAGAGTTCTTTATCTTCGTGCACATCGTTTCCCACGTAGCACACGGGATTTAGAGCCGTGCCCGCTGGAACGTTTGCCAAAAGTTGTGATTTACTGTTATCTTTTTGTTTTTGAACTGCATTAGAGCATAGAGAGCAGCTCAAAATAGCATGCACCCCATTCCTAATTTTAACTTAACAAAATTCATTTTTCAATTGCCCGTAAGGTTTTTCCTCGTGGAATAGTATGCAGCACATTCAAAGTGCAGAAAGCTGGTAAAATGCGAGAAGTGGTTAAATCGCACTTTGCATTCAGGTGCAGGTAGTGTGTACAGCGTTGGCTCGTCTCCCGTTTACTTTCCGTAGGTACACCTGACACTCCCGTACCCAATCCAGCAACATCAGGAGCTGACTTCCCGCTCTTCACTCCTGAACTGCAATGTTCCAGCTGTTTGATTTTCAGTATTATTTTAATGTCTGTACACTATTCTTAGCTGTCCCAGAGGAAGCTTCCATGTAATAAATGGAAAAATTGAGAAATGAAGGCCATTAATTCATAATAACGTTCTGCTCCATAATTTCTTCTTCCTTTTTTTTTTTTTTTTATATATATGAGGAAGCAGTTGAAGCTGCTTTCTTTCAAGGAAAACAAAAATTTTTGACCTGGGGGTTTACTTTTTGACTGACATGTTTGTTTTAGTAATGCTCTAAAACCAAAAGCAGCCCCTTCTCTGATACTCCGGCTGTTTATGACAGGCAGTTTATTCAGGACAACATCCCCTTTTGTCATTCTAGGACACCGCATTTCCCCGTTTCCAAGTCCGCTGCACTCTGCAAGCCTGGACAGGTGGCATTTCCTCCCAAGTCAGTTACACCTGCAGCGTATGTAGACATGAAAATAAATAAATAAATAAAAAATGGTTGCCATGCTGAGGTAAATGTGTGAATCTGAGCTGGAGTCCACACCCTGTGTGTCTCGATGTGATGACAGCACAGGGACTAACCGTAGATAGCCCACTGAAATGTTCTTCAGGAAATGTAATTCCCTGGTGAGTGACATCACTGTGCACCCAGCATGTAGAGTTCACATGTTAACGCAAAGATGCACCCCGGCCTTTTGCCATGCCCTTGTCAGTGTGCTGTTGTGCAAGATCGGCAAACTTGCTGGCAGATTTTAGTCTCGTCAAGTACAGAAAACAATCTCATTACCATATGCAAATTGCAGTTTACAGATATGCAAATGAGCAGCTGCGGGGAGGCAGTTAGTTTTGACAGATGTTGTGAGCCGGGGGTCACAAACCTGATATGCAATGTGACATCACGTGGTGGCGAGCCCACTGCTGGAGCTCAAGGTCTTAACAAGACGGGCCTAGCAATGCCTCTGCGAGTTCCTTACTGCGGTATATTTGATCAAATAGATACAGAGCTGGATATTTACTGGAGCAGTTCTGGTTTAGCAGTACACTAGCTTAAGGATACAACCATGCCCCCGGGTGAGATTGACAATCACAGGTTTGGCGTGAATCATCAGTACCTGTGGAACTGTGCCGCCTGCACCCATGTCCTAGTAGCCCTGCAGCTGAAGCATGTGTGTGTTTCTCTGGTTGGGGGTTGGGGGTTACCGGTGTGCACCTGACGTGTGCTTGTGAGGACTGTGAGCAGTGACCCTAAGATCTTTGCCAACCTAAACCCATCCCTATACCTGGCCATAGTTGGAAATGACTTGGCCCTGGCCAAGGCAAGGCCCAGGTTTGCGATGATAGCCTTTTACCAACCGTGCCACCGAAGCCAGAGCAATTCAGATGGAAGGATTACACGGTATTTACTTTATTTCTAATTGACTGCACAATGCTGACGTTTCACGCTGGGCTCTGACTGCGAGTGAATTTGGTTTGCTTAACACTCAGCCTAGCGCAGTAACTGCCGTCGCACAGCATGAGAAGCACCAAAGGCGATCACCGCCGCGTCTCTCTCCGACGCAGTGGAGCAGATTACAAGACATTTTCTTGATTTCGCTTCAGGAAATACTTGCTCAGAAACTCTGAAACCTTGAAAGTGAGGTTGTTAAAATAAATGATTCCGCTGGAGACGCTGGCACTGGCACGGGAACATGCTAGGAGAATCAATGAGAGGAGCAGGGCTGAGGCAGCGCCGAGTGTCTCCGACGGTCGCTTACCGCAGAAGGTTCCAGGCACTTTGCACTGAGTAATCTCTCTGTAGCCCCGCGCCCCTTTGTAAAGAAGATTGAAAAAGCCGTGGACAACAGCAGAGGGTTGGAGGCTGTGGGGAATAAAGGAAGCTCTTCCATCCTGAGCACGCGAGCAATCTAGCGTGAAGAAGAGGCCGTTCTGAGTCAGTATTACGAGGAGGTATATTCATGTTTTTCGCCCCTGGCTACAGCGGCGCGGGACCGCATAGATGGCAGGCACGCACGCGCGTTAAAAGGACAGGGCAAGATTGGGTCAGTTGAGGGGGAGGGGAAACCAGGCAGCATAGGTTACAGGCAAGTTCCTTGTTGTGATCTCGTTTTTCATTTCCTTTATGGTGTCATTAAAGCATGTGATCCCCAGAATTCTGTAGCATTTAATTAGGCACTGTAAAGAGGTGAGCTATTTTCATTGTTGCATGAACAGTGAAAACAGTTGGATGATGGTCAAAAGAGCTATATTCACAGCATTCTTCAGCTGCGCTGTAAAATCTCACTGGGAATGTAACGTTGGCAAACTACCCACCCCAGTCATCTCTCCGCTCTGTTTCAGAGAACATATTTTCATATTAATAGATAAAGAAAAAGAAATCTTGCATGTGTTAGTTCTGGGTATAGATGCATAGGTTTTCAAAGATTTTCTGCGCAGTAATGTTTTATTTCAACTATACATGCTGTGTTTACAAAAAAAAAAACTCTAAAAAAACAAAACAATGAACATAATTATTTACACATTCACAGTAAATGTTTACAACATTATCTACATGTTAAAATAGTCCCGTAAAACACACAACTGCATTTCAGCCAACGGTTTGCATGTAGTTGTAAAAAGAAAAGTCACCGACTCTGGTTCAATCGCACTGGAAAGGCTTGAGGAAGTCAAACTGCAACACAAAGACTTGACGTCATATTGCAATATACAAGGCAGCTTGACATTACAGACCTCCAAGCTTCAAACACATGGACAGATCACATGTTATTGCAAAACAAAAAAAAAAGCCTAGTAGCAGGTAGAGACATCCAACTTAATGAATAGGCAATTGTTTGAATACATACATATCTTGTAAACAGAATGACGTCGGGTTCGCTTGTTAGGGAGCCAACGTCTCGGTGAAACTGTACAATGAAATGGGATGGAGGAACGGCACGAACGTGTGCAGACTCGGAGAGAACTACATATTTCCAATGCGGCTGCTGTGAAAACGCTTTAGAGTTTAAAAGTCCTCGTGTGGAAAAATGACTACGGTCAGAAGGCATTCTTTTTCCTGGCCAGAACGGAACGCAAAACGCTCCTCGTTGCTGTCCGTTAATACCTGCCAACGTCCAGCTGTCCCTTCAAAAACAAATTAGCTGTGTCACTGAATCGATACTTAAATCGGCTTTTTTTCCTGTTGTTTTATGTTTTGAGGCATTGAGCTGTTTTTAAATTTATGAATGTTAAAATTGACAGTTGCTGTTAGTTCAGTCGGCTGGGCTTGGCTCCAGCAGCTCTGAAATGGACAGGACCGCGTTACTCCACGCTGGTAGTGTGGCACCTCGGAGTGGCACCCGGCGGAAGTGTGCGGAGTGTAAAGGATGGAAGCCTGTAGTGTTTCGGTAATTCAAAGCAATGGAGAGGAAGCTGCCAGGACAGTAGACCTCGCGCTGTTAAGGTGAGGCTGTCCTCGTTTTAAGGTTCACGTCAGGTTTGCCCTGCAGCGGAATGTTTGGTCAGCAGGTTGGCTCTTTGTTCCACCGACTGCGGCTTTTTGGAACGCGCGGTTTGCCCATTTGGGTGGCCTACACCCCAAATGCTCAAACCGCAGTGGACAGTTTCCCAATATATATATATATATTTTTAACCATCGTTCACTGAATAAGGCACACGATGCACGGATTTGCCTAAAAATATTTATATATTTATAATATGCACTCAACATACTGTCATTACCAGCATGACCATTCAAAACACATGGGTTAATTTTTGTTTGGAATAATTGTACAATTAATTATCTCTGAAAGAGGCTGAAAGTTGCAGGACAGAAGGTGAAATTAAAAACCTTTTCTGCCTTGCGCTGCGGCAGACTGAAATCTCTGTGAATGTTGCTGGACCTTTAGCTTCCAGGAACAGGAAGGACCGGAGGACACAAACGGCGTAGTGACAGATACGAGTTCAGATACGAGGTTCAGGGACTCATTTCTAAGCCTGGCTGGCACTGCCACCCCTGCAGACTTACATTTTTTTGGGGGAGGGGGGCTATCACAAGCATGGCCCAATGCCACCTGGTCTGGGTAGTGCCAGCACCAGATCCCTCAAAACCACATGTGCAGTAACGTACCGCTCACCTGAAAAACGACCAGAGCTACACAAACGCAATGCTACTCATAATGTCCTAAATGCACAAAACCACCTCTTCATTTTTCCCTTCCTACCAGTAGCAGCAAATAACATTCAGGAAAGTTCCCAGTGAGACAAAACTGTACTCCAGGGGGTCATTGCTCATACTTAGTGAAAATCCAAGGTCCATGTACATTAAAGTCTTTAATGTACCTTGGAAAGTGACTCTTAAGAACTTGTTTCTGTTTATAATCAGCTGACTGCCCCGCAGACAGGCAATGTGCCAGCATCCTATTGGTCTATTCCCGTGTTCCACACAGGACACACTTCCTGCCCCAAACACAACGCCTCCGCTACAGTCGGCCAGATGATGGTCGTCGTTTTGGTTCGTGATATCAGGGCCATGTGTTTGCGATTCAACATGTGGCTCATTGCCGCTGGAAGGTTTGATACATTATTTTTTTGTTCCTTGAAATGGTGAGTGAAATGCATACATTTTTCCTCTGTTCACATTTACTGGGAAGACGACACTCGGTGGCAGTGAATAAAAGGTACCCATTCTTCAAGTATTCTCGGCCGACCGCTCTCTCTGTTCTGGGAGCGACGCGGCCGTTCGTTTCGAAGCCCAAGCAGCCCAGCTCCTCCATGCTTTTTTCTGTCCCTCTTGGGGCCTCCCTAGCAGGAGGGAACTCCCAACTCAAATTCTGAAAGAGTGGAAAATTACAAAAAAAAAAAACAAAAACAAGATGGTACCCACAGTGCCTTTCTTTCTTTGGCCACTTGTAATTTCCACTCAAACCCCACCAGCTCTCCTAAAATGCGGGTCTGGGGCCGGGGACTCCCCACGTCCTCAGAGCTGGTGTCCCCTTGGGCGCTAGCGGCCAGTGTCCATGTTGATCGAGCGCCCCTTGCCCTCTCAGTAGCTGTACTTGTTCACAACCCTGATCTGAGCAGTCTGTGGGATGAACCCGTTTGGTTTGGGCGGGACGTCGGGCTTTATCGACGGCGTCCTCCTGACCCCCGTGCGGGGCAGGGAGCCCTGCCCGCTGTAGCTGCTCTGTCGGGACAGGGAGGGCTGGGGGTGGACCCCCCGGGGCATCCCGTGAGAGTCCAGTCTGGAGGGGGGCGTGGGGGGCATGTAGCCCCCTCTGTTCATACTGGGTTGCCGCGATACGGCGACCCCGACCCCATTGGGCGAGTTCATGTTTTTGGGGAGGGCGGATATGGAGTGCCTCTGGGAGGCCCGCTGGTAGCCCCTCTGCCGCTCCAGCGTGTCAGTCTGCCCCGTGGGCGTGGTCGGGCTGCTGGGAACATCCACCCGCTTTGTGGGACTGTTCCTGGGCAGGGAGGAGGAGGGCGAATACAGCGACGCCTCCCTGCTGGGGACTTTGGGCGGGACCTCTGCCATACCCAGCATGGGGTCCAGCATCATGTTCTGGCGCGGGGAGCTGGGTGCGTCCACAAGGATGGCCTTGGGCCCGCCCCCTCCGCCGCTGCCGTCGGTCAGGTGCTTCAGCAGGTCGTTGAGGGTGTTCCGCGTATCCACGGCTCGCCGCTGGTCCTTCCTGCTGGGCCTGGAGCAGGCAGGCTGCTCACCGCTCGGCACCCTCCTCTCACACCGCAACGCGTCGCTGCCGCTGGAGAAGGACGCCCGGTAGTCGTGGGTGGCGTTGGGGAGGACCACGGCGCTGGGGATGTGGGCGTGGCCTACGGGCGAGTGCGGGGGAGGGCTGGAGGGGAAGTACTGCGGGCTTTTGGGTGGGGAGTCCCGGCGGGACGGCAGCACCTTGCCCTGGGCCTTCTCCCACTGGTTCCTGATTGGCTGCAGGCTCTTCTGCTGCAGGACGGGCGTGGACTCTGGCGTGGGGAGGGCAGACAGCTCCGGCGGCTGGCACTGGCTGCCCAGCATCATGGCCTTGGTGTCGGCGCCGGTCAGCGGGTCCTTCCCGGTGCTCAGCAGGTTGGTGTACAGCTTCGGGGAGTCCATGTTCTGCTGGTACTCCTTCACCGGGCTGTCGAAGAGCCCGTTGAGCTTGGCGAAGCTGCCGGCCGAGTCCGTGCAGGACTGCGCCGACTCCCCGTCCTTATGGATCCTTCTGGGCTTCTGTAGGAAGGCATCCCGGTAGCAGTAGACCGCCATCCCCGCGATCATGGCCCCCAGGAGGAAGGCGGCGAAAACGCAGGTGATCAGGACGTTCATGTGGACCATCTGGTTGGATTCACTCGACTGCACCTCCCACACACCTAGGCACACACACACAGCTTTAACATCCACATGACAGTGCGGCTTAAAAAAGGTTCTCTTTGGCCCCTAAACACACTTTCTCTCGCTTTCCTGAGGCTAGTGTTCTACATTAACCTGTTTCTGTTACGACAGTTTCTTTGTCATTTGTATTTCCTGTCAGTTATGAAGGAACGCTCGCCGCCTCTGATTGATGCGTCTGACAACAGAATAAAATGATGGGATTTTAGATGAGGGCACGCCAGATGCGTATAAGGGGTCGGGGAAATTTGCATTTAAATTCTGATAATTTCCCGAGGCGATGTCGACCCGTAGACTCAGGCGGAATTTCTAGAAGGGTGTTTTTTAATTAGAGCGTGAGATCTACCTCGGTCCCTGTGATTGTACAGATTATGTTGCGAATATCATTTTTTCTTGATCATTCAGGCAGTTGAAAAATGAAGAAAACAAGAGTGAAATCTGAATTCTCTTTCAGCAAATGATCTAATCCTTTGTACCAGTACCGCTACCTGTAAACAGCCTTTTTAGGTGGCCTTGAACACAATTTATACAGAATAATGAAATTTACCAAGGGAGGAGCTCATAGTTGTGAATAACGTGCATTGTACAGAATAAAGAAGTTTTGATTGTGTTATTTGGTGAGTTGTTACCCCGTTCAGTATGGAATTTTAAAAAATATTCCCAGAAGGATTGCAGAAAGTTAGTTAAGTTAGTGAAGACATGCCGATCAGTTCTTAATTCAGGGGTCGAAGTGTAAAAAACCTATTTAGCGAAAGGTGCTGGAAGATTTGTTAGTAACCACAGACATTTTAGGGAGTTAGTCATCTACCCATGCAACACCCAGTGGGGTAGAAGAGACTGCCAGGAACAGGGAATGCGAAAGGGAAGGCTACTATAACTGGTGGGTTTTAGAAGAAATTTGTGGCAGAAAAAAAAGAGTGAAATGAAGGAAAATTGAAACTAAAATATCAAGGAGGAAAAATGCAAAGATGTTGAGAAAACATTTCAAAACACAAACATGAACACACAAAGCAGAATAAAAATACAAATAAAAAATGATACATTGAAATATAAAAAGAATAAATGCCATATTTGCTGATGGAGGTCCTGCATAGCTGCTTGCAAATTATGTTAACATGGGGAGGGACTTCCTTTTATGGGAAATGACACCCCGCTTGTGCTTTGGGATAATTAAAAACAAATGAAAGTAGGCTGCAATCAACCCATTTTAGGGAATAGACAGTGGCAGCTTAATGGGAACGTCATGAAGAAATTTATAACTTGTGCAAAACATAAAGACAAAAGCCAGGAACTAAAAAGGTGACGATGTGAAAAAATAACAAAGGTTTATTCAAGTTTTATGAATGTGACATTTGATATTCTCAACTACTGTTGTGATGGAAATCGCTAAACTAGGGCAGTGGGGCACCTAACGTTGAGATGGCCATTTTCACAAGGCATAAATAGAAAATGAAATGAATGCTTAATTATTAACAAGTTTTCCCTTATGCGGAAGTGACTATGTACTTCTCCTTCATGCTACGGGGCAGGGGCAGACTAAAACGTTCCCTGGCGCTAACACATGCGTCGGCCGCGGCGGTAGGGCCCGTTCTGCCGCCTCAGGGCACCGCGGCGCACCGTACCGCGCGTAGTGTCGCGCTCAAAAGACCGGCTAATGGCAGCTATTCTCCAGGCCTCCATTCAGCAGCTCTGAGCTTCCTATGGGGACGGCTTACCCTGAGGCACGCCAGGTAAGGACCCAAAAGACTGGGAAGTGATGGTGGGGACGTCGTGGTGCACAAATTCCCTTGAACCATTAAATTCAGATGTCTGAGCGGTAGTGATTTGGGTTGTTGCTACGGGGACAGGCGTCACTGTTGTGACTGACGCTGATGATGACAACTCCATGTCTGTGGTGACAAACAAAACCGTTAAACCACCGAAAGAACAACAAAAACAAAAACAGTTGTGGACAAAGCAAACGGTTAAACAAAACACGGTTAGCGGATGCAGTCAAAGGGTAGCAGTTTATTTTTCGCTGACAGTTTTTTTTTTTTGTGGGGGGGGGTTATAATTATTTTTTCTTTACCCAACAAAAATAACAATTCAGTGTGTCAATAATATATAGCCAGAAACTATCCTTGAATTATTATATTGTAGTTTAGAACCTGGCTTAATATTATTATAATTGCAACAGATGATGAATCCCAATGATACACTTTTAATCCTCTGAATATCCCAAGTTATATTAAATACCATTGAAAATACCTCTGACTACTAATGAAATTTGACTGCGTGTCAAGACGCTTCAACACTGAATGCTAATGTGCAGACATCACAGATTAAGGGAAAATGGCGTGTTGTGTGAGTCAGGTGAGATGACGACAGAGATGTAGAGAACAAGGGTTTGTGCTCAATGGGTTACTGTGCAGGAGCTGATGGACAAATGCTGACGGGGAGACAGCTGTGGTTCAGCAGTGAAACGGTTAACAATAAGACGGGAGCATTGTCATGGAAACACTTTTACGTGGGATTTGGTTGTGAGAGACGAGGGGGGGGTTTGTTAATATGACAGGTGACTGGGGGAAACAGAGGGAATGGGGTGGGGGGGGTTGAGATACGCTGAACTCAAGGAAGGAAAGAAATATTTTTTAAAATAAACTAACCAGACGTTGGGTCGCCAAATGATTTGTAATCTGGCGTAGATGTAGCTGCCAAAAATTCTACAAGAGTTAAAGGAACAGGAAATCAGTATAGAAATAATAATAATAATAATAATAATAATAATAATAATAAATCAAGACCAAAATTAAAGCAGTTTGCAAACTAAGGCTTTAGTTCACAAATTGTTTTAACGGAAAGCAAATCCTAACATACATCCATACATACAACACCCCGTCACGTGCACTGGGGAAAAACGAGTGGGTTTATCTGGGTGCTGCTGTTTGAGTGGGGTAGTTCAGCCTTGTGGATCTCTTTTGGCAGTGATGCGTATCATGTCCATGTGCTATGGGCGCCGTTAGTAAGATGTGGCAGTGAATGTGTCCGTGGTCATTCCCCGCTGGAATGTGCCCGGAGCCTACTGGTGTGTGCCGCTGTGAGTTAGTGCTGTCAGCCGCGGATACGCCGCACGCCAACCCGCCAACGTCTCACCGTGACAGTCGCCCAGCCGCGCGGTGTTGCCGTATTCCACGTCCTGTTCGTAGCCGGTTCTGTCCGGCAGAGAGAGAGAGAGAGAGAGAGAAGGGGTTGAAAGGGGAGAGCACGTTAAAAAAAGAAACCTGCACCTGTGAATTCGTCACTGCTGGGCGTGGCTACAGCACGAGGCCACGCGGGTCTTAACGAGCGTGACACTCAAACGATCAGTA
This sequence comes from Anguilla rostrata, assembly GCF_018555375.3. Taxonomy (NCBI): domain Eukaryota; kingdom Metazoa; phylum Chordata; class Actinopteri; order Anguilliformes; family Anguillidae; genus Anguilla; species Anguilla rostrata. The sequence goes on from NC_057948.1 coordinate 23,860,856, forward strand.
AAAGCGCAGCCGTGAGCCAGCTGGCCGGGCCGGGAGAGGGAGAGGGAGTTAAGTGCTTACAGCTGGCCGGGCGGGATCTTCTCACAGGATCTGTGTGGCATCCAGCCGCAGTAGGGATCCCGCGACGCGATGCAGGACCTGCGTTTCACAAACACCGTCAGTATGCGCGCTCACCTGACACAGCTTTCTCAGCTTTTACATATTACACCGGTTTAACACCGCGAGGTACTGCCGCTCAGGTGGATTTCAGCCACTAGCTCAGAGGTGCAACAGCTATTCCTCATCTGGGATTTGAACCCGCAAACATTTTAGGTCTGATTCCTAATGACAGCACCACACTGCTGCTCTGTTGCTACAGACTAAAGATTAAAAACTGTCTGTGCGGCCACCGGAGCTGAACGCCCAGCGCCAGAAACAAGGCTGGTGTGGAACAAGCCCATGAACCTGTGCAGCTGCAGATGAGGGCGGGGCTAGGGGGTGTCACTCACTTGTGGCAGGAGGCGTGGCGCTGGCAGCGGCTGAGAGGCATCCTGATCACGCAGCTGGAGAAGGCCACGTACAGGCCGTGCGTCTCTCTGTCCAGGTGCAGCGACAGCACACGTCTGTCCTCCTCGCTGTTTGAGACGCACCTGCGACCGAGAGAAGACCGAGAGCAGAGAGAGAGGCGGTCAGACCAGGACCGGTCCGTCACGCACGGCTGGCCGTTAGGACTCGCCCTGTCCCGCTTTGACCCACTTTTGACCTGGCCTCTCCTGGCCCTTTAAGAGTTTTAATCAGCCTTCAGAGTGCAGCTGCACAGCAACACGTCAACCACAATCATAAGAGCAGAACATCGAAGTCTGTTGTGCAAAAACACACTGGAACCACAGCATAACTAAACCCCAGGGGCCCTAAGACCTTGTGAGAATGAGACCATCGTGATAAGGGTCGTCTAACATACTTGGCACGGTTGAAGACGTCGATCTCCTCCAATAAGACGCTGTCGTTCAGGGAATGCTGGGAAGTCTTGGCCAGCACCTTCAGGACTATGCCTGCTTCAGAGCCGATGTACACCACCGTGTAGTTCTGGTAAGGGCCGGCGGCGTTGTCCACCGCCACGGCTGTCAGCCTGTACCTACCAAGAGAGAGGGAGAAAGCTCTGTTAACGCTACTCTGAGACTATAATGAGAGTAATTATCCCTCTCTACCCCGGCGGTAATTAGCACAGGCCCCTGGAAGCTTCCCCGGGGAAGGGCAGGACCTTACCGCACGCGGGTCTTTGTGAACCAGGGCTCGTCGTTGACGGATGGAACGGCGGCGTCCATCAGGGGGTGGGACTTGATGAAGAGCAGCGTTTCGTCGGGGAACTCGATGGAGGTTTTGTATCCCTCTGCGGGACCGTGTCCTGCACAGCAGCCAGGCCTGAGGGGAACGGGAGGGGGGCAATTATCACTCCTGGAGTCCCAGGTGGCTGGGGGTGGAGTCCACTCCCACAGAGTACGATCAGTTTTCTTTTTTCTTTTGCGTAATCAGAGACGCTAACGATGTGTCGCGTGCTCGTAAAAGCACACCTGCGCTAACACAGTGCCTGCCAGGCGGGGGTAAGTAAGCAGCAAGTCTAATTATCAGCACATTAATTATTTACCCCCACAACCACCGACAAATTACAGCTTGTTGGAAACGTTGCACCTACCTGGGTTTTGGCAGCCTGTGCTCGGGAAAGGCCGTCCAGACGGAGTCTGCCGTTTTCTGCTCCTTAAACTGGCCATGGAAGACCTTTTCGATGTCCGCCATGGAGAATGCGCAAACCGCCGAGCCTGGAATGCTGTGGCGATATGGGATGTTCGCACGGCGTTAGCGGTTAGAGCGTCAGGGCGGAAGAACCGAACTGAATAGGACTACAGCAGAAACCGGAGAACCAAATGTGAAGTCGAATCGTCACCCCTACCTGTTGAGCTGCGTGGTGAACACGCCCACCACAGTCGGGACTCCGTTGATGTCGACGATGTCCGTGATGGACTGCAGCACGTCGAAGTAGAAGAAGGACTCCCCGGGGACGGAGCAGTTCAGCCGGGCCTTTACGAACGAGGTCCAGTGCTTCTCCAGAACTCTCTGCGACCCGCCCACGTCGTTCTTGCATATGCGAGCCACTCTGGAGTACACAGCCTGTGGGACGGAACCGGGCGGAGGTGGGTTGGGTCAACATCACCGACAAACAGGGTTCCTGCACCTAAATAACACACTACAGGCTGCCTTGCGTAGCATCTGCAAATGCAGGCCCTGCCGAGGGCCTCTGTCCTACTAGCAGGACGTTCTCCACATGCCCTGAATCTGCTACAAGCAGCTCTTTATAAAACTGAATGGGAATTAACAAAAAAAAAAAAACAAGAAAAAAGGGATGGGGGAAAGAATTCCAAATTCTTTAAATTAACCATGCGGTTCAGTCTTAATAATTCACCGCAGCAAATCTCCAGCACTGAGCAGGTATCACTCCCTGCATTAGTGAGACTGAAATATTTATGGGCTCGTGGTTTAGGGAAAGTGCTTAAAACCTGTCTGGGAAAATCCCGGGATGCTGTGTTGGTAAATTTCCGAGCGAGCCGGAGGAGGCCGAGTGGTGCATGCTAATGCCCGAAGGGAGACATCAATTACCGCCAAGCGGAGGCCCCAGAACAGATCTGAGGCTGGCGGGTGCGGCGGGTGTTTATCTTTTTACAGCCGCGCTAAAATCGAATGAATTGTTCCCATTACTGTACAGCGCGGTTTTCGTTTGCGTGGCGTCGTGCGTCAATTCGGGACCCACCTTCCCCAGGCTGTTGTACTCCGCCGCGATTTCCCTGAAGAAGAAGTAGACGTAATTTCCGTAGTTCACAGCGTGCAGAAAGTGGGGTTCTGAAAAGGCAGCGTTTTCGCATCGTTAGCGACTTTAGCATTTGTCTATTGTTGCGGCGGGTTTCACGCAGCGATTGGGGAGCCCTGGCTTAGCGGTGACCTAGATTGTTCAGAAGTACGGAATTTCAAAATAAAACAAACACATTTTTTCATGTAGTCTGGAGGCACTGAAGTCTATTTCAGTCAAGGAAGAAAAAAAAAACAGATTATAGGTATAAACACAAGAACGTTTTGAAAAGTTTCTCCAATAAAAACACGAGCATGCACTCTGCTAATCGATCTTCAGCGTTAAGATAGGAAAAAAAAACACCCAAACAGATGCTGGAATGAAAAAAATATGGCTTCAGCTCCAGCAGGACAACTCTCCAGAAGCTTTCATTCACAGTGTGATTGTTTTGGTCGGCTTGACTGGCTCATATGATGGAAGGAGTCTTTAAGAAGGTGGAGTTCACAGGAATGTCACACATTTTGCAGCAGTATAGTATTATGGTTAGATAACTGGACCTGTAGCACAAGAGGTTGTAGGTTTGATTCCCAAGTGGGACCCTGTTGTTATACAACTTGAATTGCTTCAGGAAATGTCTGGCTGTATAAAATGTATTTTATGCTTAAAAAAAAATGAAAGTGGGTCTCGGTCTGAACATCGGCTTCAGGCCAAAATGAAAATGTGTTCTGAATGCAACGTTGCCGTGCCGATGTGAGGGCGCACGCGTGAACAGGCGATTGGCAGCTGATTGGGACCTCTTACCTTTCAGCCATTTGGAGTCGTACTTGATGGTCCTGAGGGCGGAGCCATCTCCCATGCTGCGGTAAATGACGGCGTCGCTGGCCAGGAAGTCCGCCACGGTAGCAGAGTACAGTTTCCCATCTGCAAGAGACGCGCGGCGAAGGTCAGTGCTTGTGTCGCGTTGATAAACAAATACATTTGGGTCTCGCTTTTACGCCTGGATAAAAGGATGCTATGTTTTCGCTTTGGCGGTAACTAGCTTTTTATTAAAAATAATGAAATGCTTACAGGTTTATCGACCGTGACCACAACTTTTCAGGGTCGTAGTTGCTATGGACACCGGAGTGCTCCACTCATTGTAATAAATATGATGATTATGATTAATAACACTCCTGCTCATATCTGGCTCTTATATAGCCATCACAGTTTTCATCACCCCCCCTCCCCCGCGTCTAAGATGTTCCAAAAGGACATTCATCATTCTGATTGGATTATTTTTAAAGACATTCATACCAGCAAAGAGGGCGACATTGGTCTGTTTGGCGTCAAATGGGCACCTTGCCAAACCACTGATTTCCTCCCCATCAAACTCCAGGTTGTCCAACTGGGTGTAAACAAAAGATGAACAGAATATTATTGTTGCTTTTATTATTTTCATTTTCACTGTTATGATGCATGTGTAATGAAGGTATGCACACGAATAACAACAATAATTCGCTTGAAAGCAGGCGCAGCAGCCGTGACACTCTAAGCACGCTTCGCGTCCTCCTCCACCGGTTCCTCACACGGCATGCGACAGATGTTCGTCTCGCTGCCGCTGCCTAATTAAAATGGCTGGAACAATTTACGCTGAATGCACACAAAACCGTAAACGCCATTAATCGCGGAAGAAGCGGTAGCCATCGACATACCCGGTAGAACCTGCACATGGGGTTAAATCCGTTGGTTCCGCAGATGAAAACCAGATCGTCGTTTCTGGGGGCCAACACCTTAATGAAATTATGGCATTCATCCTTTGAACAAAAAGGGGGGAGAGAAAGAGGACAGGGAGGTTACTTATGGGTTTATGTTGTGTTTTTTTTGGAGAGCAGTTCCTGCTTTTTAAATAGGTAGAGGAGAGGACTTATCTTACCCTGTGTTTGCCTTTCATGGCACAGGTCTCCCTGTCTGGTTGGCCAGACCTCCATGTCAGTTTCTGAAATGGGAAGAGGAGAAATGAATGCGCTGCAATGCATTGGACTGATACTCTTATTTGTATTTCCTTAATTATCAGTTGTTCATACTTTCACAGTGTTCGGGTCAAGACGTGAATTAACACCTGCAGTGTCTGACCAAAATGCATTAAAATATTTTCTTTCCATAAAATGTACTTGGTGCAAATAAGCAGTTAGGAAGACGCAAAGTAAATAATGATGCTGAGAAAGTCAGGAGATTACTAAGGAATCCCTTGTAGGATGGGCACACACCTAACTTAAATGAAATGTGCAGACCAGGATCTAAGACAACACACTGTACATGTGTCCAATGCATGTGTCCAGAGCAACTTAAGTTATCCACCTCAAAAGAAGCACACAAACATAACTGAACGTGCAAGAAAATGAGTATATAATATATAAGGGAGTTCAAAACAGTTAAGTCTTTTTAATGTCCATGTGACTTAATTTGCAGCCTCAATCAGGGGCCTCTACGGCCGTGACCTTTGACCCCATCACCTAAAATTGATATGGTTCTGCAGAAAAGCCGCCTGTTCCGCTTAATCAAAATCCATTCATAACTGGCTATAATGGGGGCAACGAGACACCCTTTGATTTTCACGTTTCGGCAATGATGGCCTAATAGACTACAAATCACATGAGCTGTTGGAGGGATACAAGGGAGTCGAGTAAATCGAAGACATTAAATGAGGTGTGAATGGAAGAAATGGGCGAAGCAGTAAAAGATGGTCAGCTTTGGATTCCTTGCAGGGAGGGCAGCCCCACACGAGCCCTGATAAATGATCAATCTCTGAGGATGCGGGGGAGCCAGGCGTGAGCGGAAGCAGGTACACACAGCGTGATAAATCAATGCGTTCCCTCCGCAGCGCGGGTATAATGAGAGATCAAGCACAACTGAGAGAACCAGACTGAGACGGCTAGAAGAGAAAAGCAGAACCAGCCAGAGAAAGCGCAGCCATGGACAGTGGTTCTGTAGGGAAACGGAGTGGAGATTGGGCTGAAATTCTGTGGGCGACGTGAGTTTATTTTTTCATTATTTTTATTAGGGCAAGCCAGGTTGAAAGCATTTGAGAAAGCGGGACGTGACCGGGCTTCAGAAAGGCAGGGGGTCAGAGTACGAAACAGGCCCAGAGGACAGGGCAGTGAAAGTGAGTGAAGCTGCTTCGGTATGTACCAGCTCTAGTACACACTGAATCAATGGACTGAGTCCCCAGGAGAGCAGAGAAGGTAAAGACAGGTCATCGAGAGAGGGGGTGAGGACATGACAGAATGATCATCTGCAATTATGCTGACACACATTCACACACACACTTTTACATACACATACTCTTTCTCATTCACACACACACACACACACACATAGGCAGACTCTTTCGTGCACACACACACACACACTCTCTCGCACTCACACACACACACCACCTCCCCTTCCCCCCCAGCGAGTAAAAATCAGCATTCTGCATTTTTGGATGCAGCTGTAAGCCTCTTAATTTTCTTAATGTCAACCTCCGCCTACCCCCCAACCCCCCCGGGTCTCACCTACGCCCGTTGGAGGTCTGCCTATTACTTTATTCAGCAAACAACTGCAAAACGGCACTTACCCTGTACGGGATGATTTCGTTCCGGTACGATTCCCGCAGACTCACTAAGTAGACCTGGTCTCTGTTGAAAGCACACACACACACGAGCAGGTCATTTCTGGTTATTGCTGCAGCTGCAAAAGGCAAAACCATTTCCTTCCCCCCTTCCACAGCAAACAGAGCCATTGCACCCCGTCATGTAACATAAATCGCCTCCATACCCTCCAATCAATACGCCGCTGGTATATATTATTGGGTAGTGGGTCCTGGATCCAATGCAATTAAGAGCTCCTGTAATGATTTACCTGCCAGCGATGAAGAGTGTGTCCTGGATCTTCGCCATCAGCTGGAAGTCCAGTCTGTGTTGAGATTCATTGCCCGAGGGACGGCCCCTGAAGACGGGGTACCGTCGGGAGTCTGCGGAGGAGATGAGGGATGGTGTTATTTGGGATTACCGAGCAGAAAAGTCGATGGGGGCCATTGATTAACTGTACGCATGACGGCCATAACTGCTTTTCCTCTCCGTCCTCCTAATGAATATTAAAGAAACAGCACTAACGCTGAATGCTCGTGTTAACTGTGTCAGCACATTTTTTTGTGTAATTTCTCACTGTACGGCACAGTGGGGGTGAGGCCAACCCTTTTAGTCTGCTTGATCCCAGACTGACAAGGCATTGTGGGATCGATTTGGTCCTCCCACATACGGCTGTGCATAATTTACTTTGTTATACTGAACAAATGGGAGAAAACTGAGCACTGATTGTCAGCCATCTGGAAAACAAATAAAACAGAGGCACCCCCACAACCCCCCCCCCCCCCCCCAAACAAAAGAGTAATTCTGTGATGCACCACCAGATGTTTTGTATTGTAGACAATGACAGTGAAATGTATGTTCTAATCGCTTCTTTAAAATACGCATCAAGGTTATTTTTAAAAAGCCTCAGTCTCAGGATCAGCACTTACAGTGGTAGTCTACGGAGTCGAGGGGGGCGGAGTCTTCCGGAAAGCTGACTGCGTGGGCGCACAGGTGCGCGGTGGCGAGCAGCAGGCAGCCCAGGAGCAGGTGTCCCCGCGGGGCCATGGTCGGCACAGAAAGCGCTCACTTCCTGTTTCAGAAATGTGTGGGTGTTACCTGCAGAAACACACAGAGAAGGGCTGTTGTCAGAAATATTTTTGTTTGTTTTTTTGATGAATAACCATTTTTATTAACCTTTGAAGATATGGGTTACAAAGCAATCTAATATTCTGCCCAATGTGCCTATTTCCTCGATCCCCACCTGGTTGGAAATCAGAGAAGACTCTTTAGCATGTGCATGGATTGAGTGCTCAAGCTGCACAGCGGTTAGCCATGCGCATGGTTCGCTATGGACACAGCAATCGGTGTCTACAGGACGTGTGAGCGAAACCAGCACCACAACAACCTTCTATTTTAGCACCAGCGCACCCAGCTACAAGAGGGCAGTAGTGAGTTTCCAGCTTTGCAGATATATCACCTCCCCTCCCTCTCTCCATCACACATCTTCCTATATGTCAATCGCTCCTCCCCCCCCCCCCCCACTGACAGCTCTAATTAGCATTTTCACTCGCTGTTTTCGCCTGCTGACGAGAGCTGATTTTTGTGCTGAGGTTTCAGTGTTGGTAATGGGCAGCTGTGCATTGTTGCACCTGCTGCAGCCGGAAAGGTCAGTAATGGCCGGTCAGCGGGGCACATCGGGAAGAGCCCGCAGACAGAGCAAGCGCACACCATCCTACGACAACGGCGCTCCTTCTGACCCACTGCTGCGGCTTTAAAACCGTGTCCCTCTCACGGTTCCTGGGGGTAGTCTGTTTACAAAAGAGCAAGGAGTGAAACCTATGCAGCCATGAGCAACAAGCAGACGGGTCTCTCTGTGTGACTTACTTATTTATTCATGTGTTTATATTCACGTTTTTAATTTTCTCATGTCCACCAGACTGCCGTTGCTGTTTATGTGAAAACATGACATTGCGATGGCCTGGCAGCGTTCTGGTAGTGACAGATTTCCAATCAAACGGAGCGCAAAGTAATGATTGCTTCAGCGGTCACTACGCAATACAGCAAGCAAATTTACCCAGGTGGACGGAGTGAGCAGGTATAAGCAGTTTTCGCCGGCAGAGGGGTGGGGGGGGGAAATGGATTAGCCCGAGGCGTGCGGAGTGACAGATGCGTATCCCCCGATGTGCGAGCCTGCCCTGTGCTGACCGCACATCGACCATTGATGCTTTTTCAATTAGCCCCTGCGCGCACCTGCTCGCGGCGGCCGGCGATAAGCATCGACCGCTCGGGCAGGCCGCTCGGGACCGTGATTCAGAGGGGGGAAGGGGGGGGACGCGGGAGGTTTGGCCGCGCCCGCTCGAGTCCGCGTCCGCGGCGGTTTTTTTTATCAGCCCGGCTGCAGCTTTCATGTGCGTGAGCTGGACGGAGCGCGGTGTAATCAGAGGCACATGCGAACCAGCCGGCCATCTGGTCTCAGTTGTTAAAGAATCAGCTCAGGGATCAGGCCCGTAATTATAAACTCTTTGCTAACATACCAAATATGGCAGAGAAAATACCCATTCTGACTATGTGTATTCTCAAATACACCAACCCCTGCCTCAAAAAAACTAAACAAAAACAAATTGCCCAAAAAAAGTCGATTCATTGAGATATTAAGATAATTTAAAGTCAAAAAGTCATGCGAAGTTTGTTCAGACCCTGCACTAGAACTATGTCCTGCAGACTGTAGGTTTGAATGGTGAGTGATAGCATGCTTACAGAAAGCAAGGATGAGCTGCACCCTAAAACACCTCACTGAATAGCAAGCATGGGCTGCACCCTAAAACACCTCACTGAATAGCAAGCATGGGCTGCATCCTAAAACACCTCACTGAATAAAGGGACCGTATACTAATCTACTGAAGTCAAGTCACCCAGGATAAAGATAAATATTGTACTTACTAATCAGCAAGCAAGTATCATCTACAGCTAACAACCTCAACAGAGAACAGGTGACAAATGAAAACAACCCTGGGCTTCTCACTGTACTCTCCTTATTGGTCCAAACTGGCAACATGATGGCCAGGAAAGACTTGCAGAGGAATGCATGCCAATCCTAAAGAGGGAAAACACACCTTTCCACATGCCCCGTGTCCTGCAGAGCCAGTACCTCCATTTTTCATTCCTCACCCACGTTTCCTTTGCACAAATTTCCACAATCCAGGTTAGCCACAAAGCCCCAGGATCTTAAAAGGATGAGCCGCTGCTCATGCATGCGGTCCTGTATGCATTATTCATGCAAGGTTACAGTGTGAGCCGAACGTACCCTGCTGTTACCCAATCCCACGATTCCTTATTAAAACGCTATGAATGAAGAGGGGCCGACATATAAATAAAATAAATAAGTAAAATGAAACCTCGGGTGTTGTACGTCACCGCAGAATGGCAAGGCATGCAGACGACGTGCCTGAAAAATGCGAGCCAGCCCCCGGCAAGCACAGAAGCTCCGTTCCGTGCCCTGGCTGTTCTTGACTTCCAGTGTCTAGATCTTGGCAAGCCCAGAGCCGAGAACAGAGCTCTCGTCACGCAACATGCTACCGCTTGGCGCTCCCACTCTCGTTTATTGCGAAAGCGCCTTGTTGCGACAAGTTCCTTCAGTCCCGATTCCATTCAAAAGGCTTCTCAGTGGGTGATGTTGCCAAACAACTTGCTTACGGGGCTGAACAAAAGTAACTGTAATTGTCCATTTTTTATTTTTTTTGGTTAGGAATTGTATGCTGACTTTCTGTCTGGTAGGTCACAGCAGTCTGCTGTTTACCAGCAATAAGGCTGGACTCCCCTACAGCGAGATTCGACTTGGGGGGACTCCGGCAATAAAAAGGCAGCAAGACAATAAGGGCAATTTGTCATTTGAGATCTCTACTAACTTGGCCGCTCCGCACGATGCCTGAAGCTTGGCTGTGGGGTTCCATGTCGTCCCGTTCCCTGCCGTGTGGTGAGGCCACAGAATATGAGATCAGGAAATGGAGCTGATGTTTTTTTTTTTTTCTGGGGGAGGGGAGGTTCTCGCTTGTGTACAGAATCAGAGAAAGACCCCCCTTGTCCCTCCCCCTTTCTTCTCCCCACTGTCAGAATCTGAGCCAGGTAGAACCACAAGAGTTCTGGTTCCAGATGTTTTTACTCTGTCCTTTTCTGTCAGGTCAAATAAGAACTATACGGTTGAACCAAACAGCTTTGCTCCCATGACCAAGCCTGGTGCTGGCAAACTAAAACCAGGTCCGTAGGCACCTTTATCAGAGCCACACATCACTCCAGCGTGTCACGTTATCAGGCATAGCATATGTGGAACATCAAGTGTCAGGTCACTAGTTATAGAATTGGCGTGATAACACTAGCCAAGGTCTTGACAACTTTTTTGGAACATGCGTTATAGCTGTGGTTCTGCCTGATACTGTTTGGAAAAGGGGAACATTTAGGGCTCCTGTTAAGTAACATGCTGTTAAACCAAATGGAAGGCCATCACCGTGCTTCCAGAGTAACTAAGAAGTGCTGAAAAGTTAACCATCGGTCCTGTGGGGCGAACAGCGCATGCGATTAGAGCGGACCTTGATCACTGCAGTAAAATTCTTTACCGGAGTAATAAGAATGCGTAATCTTCCGTGCTGAGTCAAGGACGAGATAGGAGGAGTCCGAACTTGTTTGCCCTGAAAGTTCTGGCAAGTGACGCGTTTCTGCTTATGGCAAAATAACGCTCCCTCTCAGTTCTCTGGGGAACTGCGAGACCGTGCTTTTTTTTGCTCTTTTTAAAGGAAGCGGTTGCTGCTTTAAATAAAGCTCCATGCATGCAAACTTTCCGGCAGGTGCGGGTCCCCTGGCCCCATGCAACGCCGGGGTCGGGCCCCATAATAGAAGCCTCGTGTTCTGGATGTTGACTTTAAGGCCTGTGCCAGGACAATGCCAGCAATGGCGTGGAAGAGCGAAATTGCTGTGGCCAGCTGTTCTATCCACAGTCCAATGATCACTGAGAGGCCCAGTTACAAAGCCAGGGGTCTCTTGTGGTCAGAGACAGCATGATTGATGGGCTGCTATACAGCGTTTGGGTACAGAATAGGGAAAAGTTCACTTTGTGGTCGCTGAAGTGGAACATTTGACTAATTAACAAAAAGACCAATGGAGAACGTGCAGTAGGCTAAATCAACCTTATTAAATCTTAAGTACGGAGTAGGTAAACTACGCGCGATTTTTAATGCAGGCTGGGTTTCAGTATTTCTATTCTCGAAGTGAGAAAAAAAGCTGCAGTCCAAACATGTTAGCGGAGGGGGTATAAAATACAAAAGGTGGTATGGTAATATACATTTTCCAGCCGAAACATTTAGACCGCGTAGGCCTGTAGTATGATGTATAAATACATAGCCCAACATTAAATACATTTGCCCTCTTCGAACAGTTGTAAATTCATATGGTAAAGACAAAGTGTCAGTTTGTAGGCTACGTCGTAACAGTGCAATTAGGGTACAACATGTGAGAGGTAAAAACTCAAGGGAGACTTTACATAGCTTATCCACGTGTAACAGTCAATAATAGAGCAGTCGTTATCATAGAAAGTATGCGTTTTATTTCTTAATTATAAATGCCTGCACCGTAATCAATTAATCCCCTCACAAGACATGCTCGGAAACATGCTGTAACTCCAACGCCACTCCAACATCTAATTTTAATATGTTAAAGAGATGCCTGTGGATAGTCTACATTCAGTCATTCAGTCGCCTTACAGTTTCAACTATTGCTCTCAGTTCAACCTGTATACCATATGGCAGCAGTAACGATTTAAGGGTAGCCTAATGATTTCTTAGTGGCGATAGCGACTAAAGGTGACAGAAGGATTGCTTAAATTAATTCTGCAGAAGCTGAGCGGCTACGAAAAAGGAGACCGTAGCCTATACGAGAATCTTAACGCACTAATCAAGGACGAACGAAACTGTGATACTTAAAATACGTTTAGTCGTTTCCCTTGAAACTAATACGACTGAAGGGAGAACTAAACCAAAGAACGGACCATTTAACTCGGGCCATTTAACTGGACCGATGGACAGATAGAACACAAAGTAACAGTGAACACTGGCGCACGCACGTTAGATACTGTAACTGGCTTTCAAATGTTGCAGTATATTGTATAATTTAGCTGTCCGTTGAGGGAAACTACAGAACCGTGTACTCGGAGGCATGCAATACCTGAACGATATTTATATTGATTCTGAAATGGGGATACTTGCTTACGCCGCGAAATTCGTTTAAGGTACTCACGTCAACCGCTTCAAACGCCAGTCAGTATTATCTAAAAATCTGTGTAGAAATGTTAAGTTAATTACTGAATTATATAAACGGTATTACAGTTGTATTAGCACAGTTTATTACCTTCTCCACAATATCCTCAGCAAAATATAATTCATGAGGAAAAACATTATTATTAGCTTACTAAAAATATATACCTTAATCTAGTTACAAAGTAATAGATAACGTTAAATAATAAGCTGATCGACAGCATAATGAACAGTGCTGTAATCATAAATCAGATGTTAAATCTCATAACATAGGCTATGCCTGAGATTCTGTGTCCACACACACACACACACACAGCTAATAAAAAAGACTCCCTACCTTGTGGCTTTCAAACATTTATGAAAACAAAATTCCAGCTCCTTAGATTCCACAGTTCCACTCAGCGGTATAATCCACAATAAAAATGTGTAAATATCCCAAACGCATCCCTCGTCCGGAATATCCAGCCTCCTTTCTGTCCGGTTGTGGACTGCGAAAATTAATTCCGATGGCAATAAGGACGTATTTTCCCACTGACTCGTCAATCTATCCGTCCTTAGGCCCGACTTTAAGCTTTCTGATCTTCAAAGACCGATCAAATGGCACCACTGCCGCCCCTTCCCCCTTTCCTTAACCCCGACCCCCTTCCCGACAGTAACTTTAATAACCAGAGGGGGAAAAACAAACAAGAGAAGTGAGCCCAAACGCAAGGGCAGCTGTAGCCTAAACGTGTGCGACAAAAGTTAAAAACCAAAAAGAACCGTTTAAATCTCCTCCTGAAAGACCAGAACCACAGATCGGACGTATGGAGATGGTCTGTGAATGCAGCGGCTGTCTGATTAAAAATAGCTTCTCGAGTACTATTTTTGTACTTCACATACTAGCGAGTTGGATGCGCTTCGTTCTGCTCTGCCTGCCTACAACACACTTCGTTATGATCCCAGTACTTGCAAATCTCTTGCCCTCGTCTTCTTTCCCGAAAGCCCACTAGTTCATATATAAAATTGCCTGGAAGTAGCTTTCCGAAGGCGCCACTCACCTCATCTGAATCGGTATTCTGTATCCTCGAATATTGCAACAAAAACAAATGGGCAACTTCTAACTTTGGAGCTGCGCTGTGTACTGTTCACAGAGAAAAACAAAACTGCTGCACAGCAAACGGTGTAACTCGATCCACGCTGACTCTATCCACAGAGAGAACCGCCCGCAGTCTACCAATAGGACGACCGCTCAGCAGCTGGCCCCGCCCCAATCCTCCGTTCCTTTCTCCCCTTGCGCTTGCCGCTTTTCCTGGATGTGGATTTTGGCTCGTTTCCCGGCTCGACTGAGCGTATCCTGCTGCCGTGAGGGCCCCTAAATCGCCCTGACCCTGCTTTCACCCATCCCCCACCTGAAATAAGCTGGCTTTAAAAACCTTTAACTGAACTGTTTTCGCAGAGGTTGATTTGGAGCAGTCGAAGCAGAGACGGTCCCTCCCTCAAGTCATTCAAGCTGCGACCTCGCCTCGGACGCACCCACGCTCCAGTGCAGCCTTTAAAGATTTGTTTTATGGCTGTACTGCGAATCACGAAACATTATGTTGATATCGTTTTACATATGCGTCTTGCATATTTGCCATGCAGTTATAACAAGAGTAGCTCCCATACGTGTGCATGATGCTATATTGCTGTTTTTTTTTTTTTTTTTTTTTTTTTTAAAGAATAAATGTACCTTTGATTCTAGAATAGTGTAATACTACTTCGTTCGCACCCAAAGTCTGGATATAATCTAATTGGACGCCAAATAAGTTACAAAATGTTTGAAACTATTTTGCCTTCATGTAATTGACAGGGCACTGAAGTCCTGCACGTGAAGCTATGGCTGGGAGCCTGCCAGCTGTGCTCAGATATGTCCAGTTGTTTGCACAAGATTAAGCATTTTTCAACTGCGTGATTAAGTCCGCAACACACGCCCTATCTATAACTACAAGCTTTTTGGTATTATGATATCCTCTGCTGATGTCCAAGAAAATAGGGATAAACGTTTACAGCGGGTCAAGGTTAAAGAAAATTTAAGAGGAAGCTTCTTGTGGCAGCTCTCCTGTCTGATAAAGTAACAGCCTTTAAACTGATACCAAGTTGCTGATATGTATATATAGTTGTTTTTTTAATTAAATTGCAGGGATGTACTGAAACCCGTTTATTTAGAATTCCACAACCACATACCCATTGCGCGTTTAGTTTACTTAGAAAAGCGTCTAAAAGCATATAAACAAAACACCGTACAGTAATCGAAGGCATATTGTAATAGTGGGTGGGTTCGTTGCCTTGCACATATGCGACTGATATGGTTTATGACACACGCACACAATACAGCGACTTTGGCTGTGGCCGTTGGTAGACATTATCAGAATGTGTCCCATTAACCTAGATTGCCACTAAAAATCACTTCAGCGGCATGCCCGTGAGTGCATAAGGGCACTCCGGAGAGCAACATGTGAAAAATAAAAGTCACTGAAATGCAAATAGATTGCCGTCTCCAACGCTATAATTGAGAGTCCGCGTGTCAGTATAGTTGCTCACACTATGAATTAAAACCATTTTCTCGTTTCCTGTGAGCTCGGATGATCCGACATCATTATTGTATTTATGCAAATGAGTCGTTCCCTTGCTTGTGGGTTTATCTTTTTCATTCGGAGAAGTTGCAGTCAAAATTGTCATCACATTCCCACCACCCCTGCCCCCACCCCACAACCAATTTGCTCCGCACAAACGGATGAATACGACTGGAATGGGAGAAGTAGGTTACAGGAATGGCACACAAATTGCATTATTTACCAGCAGTCGAACAGGGGGGTTGAGGGGTCGAGCAATGGCTTAGTCCGGCAATGGGCTGATGGGCACCGTAATAAAATGTATGAGAACTACGGTTATGATCTCGTTATAATTAGAATGGCACCACGCGGATAAGTGGCAAGCGCGCGCAGCAGATCCCCTGGCTTTCCTCGGTCATAGCTGGAATTTAATTGAACTGCTTGCCACAGATCATCCGTTTCCATCAGGGCAGTTAGTCTCTCTCTCTCTCTCTCTCTCGCACATTAAGGACACATCACCTACTCCAGCTGATGTTGTGGTTAGCATGTCTGTACTTGCGCTCTCAGTTTTATGCAGGGGCAATTGCTAGCAAGATTACAGCAGATGTTTTTCTCTCCCCATTAAGGGAAATGCATCATTCTTTTGCATTTGAATTTACATTTACACTTGCAGACTGTGATATCCTAATAGCCGATTAAACTGAGATCACAGATCATGCATTTTATGACAGTTTGAAAGATCACTGTGCATGGGGGTACATTCTGATAAAGTGGTGAGGAAGTGAAGTGTTTGCACTGTGCCCTCCAAGAGGTTGAGAATGAATGCACTGTTTATCTTTGTGTGCCTGCATGTTCGCGCAGGCACGTATGTGTGTGTGCATGTAGTTAGAGTGCTAATGTCTTGCGTGCCCATGTGTGTGGGGTGGGTACACATGTTGTTAGTGTGTGTATATGCGTGCAGTCGGTGTGCCAGTGTGTACACACGTGTAGTTTGTGTGTGCTAACAAAAATTACAGTCGAAGCTGAACATTAATGTGCTTTGAAGGTCAGGTTATGATTGAGCAGAGTGTGTGTGTGAGTGCTTGCGGACCAGATTTGCACATTTGTTGGACCAGTGCAGCAGCTGACATGCCGAGCACAGAGTCACCCCTTAATCGATTAGCTCTGCCAATCGCAGCAATCCATCAGCGGAAATGGCCACATCAGTCTGCGGGACCAATCATAGCAATCAGTCAGCAGTGCCCAATCACAGCAATCAGTCAGCACAACCAGTCATGATGGGGCCAATTTGTAGAACGCAAACCACCCAAATTGACAGATAAACTGTCAAATATCTATTTGAATAATTTTTGGGATTTGTTTTGTTTCTTTAAAAAAAAAAAAATCCTTAACATAAATTGAACATGGTTTGTTAATGTAGATGACATACTTTAAAATTTATAGGGAAAAAATGTATAAATCCTACTATTTCATGGGATGACCATTAAATAACAAGTTAATGCCACTATTTTACATGACTTTGACAGTGTTTTGAAAAAAGTTGTGTACATTTTTACAAACATTTTACCATTCTACCATTACAGTGTTAGCAAGGAGGCCCAAGACTTTTAGTTAGCCAGTAAAACAAAGTAATGCAGTCTTAACTTGCAGTGTCTGCTGCTGCATGAATAACTGGGTTCATGGCAGGACTTGGAGTTAAAGCACAAAGCTTTTTGTTCCAAGAGCATTGATTTCCTATCTCTGCAAAGGGAGAATGAAGGTTGTCATGGAAATTAATGTTGCGCGGAGACCTCTGCTTTTAGATTTGCTGAGGGAAGGGCGGGGCCGTGATCTGGGTCCACCTCTCTGACTCAGGGATTGAGTGACATTTCATCAATTGTGAGGGGATCAGGTTCCTGCAAGTCAGAACCCAGCCTGCTGCAGGGAATTGCTGGAGCTGAGCTTTAAATCGGGTGCCATGTTTGGCCGTCTTAACACTTTGTATTTATTTATTTTTGCTGTCATTGTGTTGTGCCACTGCTGTGGCACCCCGAGCGGTCTGAGAAGCTGTACCTCTTCAGATTATGTCCCTGCTCCTCGAACCCCAACCCTTTGCTCGCTCTCCTCTGCTACTCGCTGCACTAACCTGGCCTGATTGTACGCTCTTCACTCTTTGTTACCGGAGTACTTTGTGATTTTTAATAAAGTGCTCTGGTAATGCTTTCACTGGTGTTTTGTTTTGCTTCACCCCCTTCGCTACGGCTTCTGTGTGGACAGTACGCTTCCCCTGGAATTCTTTTTAAAGAATGATACATTGTCTTTAGAATTTCTTTTCAGACAATTTCCCTGTCTACACTGCATGCTGTTCGTTTTAGGGCTTATCATCTGTTCTAATCTATAAGTCCCTCACAGCATCATTTGAATGTAATTATTTTAAAGTTTGATTGTCATTTTATTCTGTACCGCACCATCTGGAAAATATTTTATGTGATTGAAAGAAGGTTGCAAGCTTTGCGTATCAAGAGGTTCAGACCAAGCAATTATTGAGTCAGTTTGTGTGTACAGAGAAGCATGATCTGCTCTAAATTGACTTCAAATTCATGCTTCTCTGATGAATTCTGGGGATTTTCTTTATTTGCTTTTGGCAGGTCTGTAAGTTTGACAACCTATTATAAAAACCAACTCCCCAGAGTAATTATTTCAGCAGGCCTACAGTTACTGCTAATCAATAACTCCTGTCCATCTTATAACAACAACACTGTTGCTGTAATTTTTATTTTTACGGTGAAATGCGAGATTTTCACATTGTTTTGGGCAGGCAGAAATGAAGATCTGAGTTGAAGCTGACAGTGAGACAGGTGTTTTTTTTTTTTCTTCCCACAGTAATCAAACAACAAACCAATCACATGATTCATAACTTACTTGAACAAAAAGAGGTGAATAGTTATCTATCTGTTGATTTGCTTTTGTGCTCCCAAAAACATTACCTCTGTTTTTTATTCTAATTCAGTTTTTTTGCTGTTTGCATTTGGCGCTGAATCTAGTTCCTCCATCACACTTTAATCCATCTGGCAAATTGACTGAGAACATGTAATGGTTCAATATTTGAGAAAAACCTTCCATTCTGCTAAAAGAAAACAAAAAGAGGAAGCAGGTCTTATAGTGCCCACTAAAAGCAATGTGCCAAACACAAACATGATTACAGGACGCCAGCCCTGGATTCAATAAACAGTTTGTCCTTTAATTTGACCTTCTGTTAAATGGTTTTTAATTAAAAGTTTTTATTTTTAAAATGTTTTTTTACCCTGTCTTTCACAAACGGTTTGACAGATTTAACATTCATGAAAATGGAGGGGAAAAAAGTAATGTTTGCATTTATATGTCTGCAAAAGACTATGTTGGCCGAATCCATGCTTTGGTCTTAAGACTGGGATTCGTCATGTTTAACCTTTACAGAACAGTGAAAAAGAGTTTTTAATAAAGATGTCTGACTTTTAAAGCCTTTGAGCAGTGGCAAACAAGCCTGACTGACTGGGCCACAGTGTCCTGTAAGGGACTGGTTTGGGTCCCTGAGTTCTGAAGCATTTGGAGAGTACCGATCATGGCAACCAATTATTTCTTTATTTTTTTGTATCTGGGGGAATAGGCCGGGCTGCATGGACCAGTTACCTTTTATAAAGGCATGGATTGTTTACTTCAATGTGAATTTAAATTTGTTGAAGGACATAAATCCCAGCTCATATTTTTCCTATTTTTAATTATGCATGGATTTCTTCGCCCCGTGCACACCATTATAAATGATTCTCTTTCAAACGGGCTTTAAGAAATCTTTAAAATGGCTAGGAATTTTTTTCTCAATCTGTCATTGTTGTCACTGTACACTGACGTTGGTTATAAATTCTATTAAACTGTAATTTGAATTTTTACTGTTGGTGCTGGGTCTGTGATAAGCACAATCTCGCTGCATGCATAGCAAACACCACTGCTCATATTAAAAAAAGAAGAATAAAATTATGGTCTGAACCAATGCATAATTTAAAGACACACTCGGCATTTCCGGGTCATCATTTATTCATCAGCTTCTTCCCAGCCCATATCAATATGTTTTCAGTCTGTCTGGTAGGAATATGGCTTTAAAGAAAATCGATTGTTCATGTCGGAGGTTTCTGCTCATTGAACAAAAGTGTAGTTCAATAGTTCTGTGTTGCAATAACCTACGGTCCCTAGCAGGTGATAAATCAAATCATGCTTTACCTGTCAATCAGAGCGATGCACATATCAGGAACAATAAGCTGCTTATTTATTTTTAAAAAAGGCAACTGAGGCCATTCTCTGAAAATAATGACTGTGATTTGCTATTTTGTGTATGACTTTTGGGAATGAAACTGGTTTAGAATTAAATCATTCAGAAATCAATAAGTAGTTAAAAATAAAAACTGTGGAAAGGACCTTGGTTTGTCCAACCAAACACTTGTGTTCTCCCTGAGTTTTAGTTTCTCAAACAGCCAGTCCTGGTATCTCTGACTTCAGCAACCAGATACAGAATTGACAGAATTGCATTGTGTAAGATGACACAGCCAAATCTAAGTTAATCGAAAACTGATGAGGGTATTACACCTTTCTGGTGTAAAAAGAATAATATCAATTGGTCAGTTATGTTTTTTAAAATACTTGAACTTTGTCTCGCCTCGTACAGGTGAATATTTCATTAACCAAATTGCAGGGTGGGCTGAAGGATTTTGGTTTCCCTAAATGAGAATGAACCAGGGGAAACTGATGGTGGTGGCAGTAATTGCAGACCGGGAAATTGGCGTAAGAACAATAGCACCCTGTGGATACTGCACAATTAAATATCTTTCAAAAATAAAAAAATAAATAATGATAATAAAAATGAGAACCTGAATTGTGTGGCCCACAGATGGTTTTGGCCCTGAACCACCACGGAGTGTTTTTTCCAGCAGCCGGCTTTGCCAAATCCAACATGTGTGCTTTACCTTCTGTGGTTGGGTTTCATGTCATTTCTGCTGAAACACAGGTACAGACTGCATTCGGACTGTCTTTGCTTTGTGCTGATGTGACGCCCGCCAGCCACAACCTTAAGCTGAACAAGCACACGGGCTGTGGTTCACGCCAATTGATGGCAGTTTCCTACACAGCATGTCTGACCTGTTTTTCTTATTTGCTTGTTTGTCCTGAATGCATGATGATGTGTCTATCACATGCAGTGTTCGTGTGCAATCATTGAGTTGTTTATCTGGGACAGAATGCCTGCATGTGTGCTCATATGTATGTGTATGTGCGAGTGTGCATGTGGCGTGTGCGTGTGCATGCATGCTCATTTGTGTACGGGTGGAGATGGACTGACCGTGTGGAATCGTGGTTGGGGAGTTGGGTGTGGGCCAAGACATTGTCCTTCAATAGATGTCATTAGAGTGAATAATGCACAATGTCAGAGGCAGCTAAATGGCAACAGTGAACAAATTCTAGGATTCAGCACAATGGAATACATTGGACATGACAAATACAATATAAAACTAAATGAACAGTTACATTTTTAAGTAGTTGAATGTACATAAAATCCAAAAATGCATATCATTATAACATTTTAATTGGTAGAACAAATTAAAGCAGTTATAAAAAGAAACCAAGACTTTCATTGAGCTTGCTTCCCTGTGGTTTTAGGACCGAACCCTGGATATGGACCGGGTCAAAAATACACTGGCCTGACGATGCGATACTTTTAATGCCGTCCCAGTTTGGGAACATTTAAAAAACGCTTGCCTTTTACGAGACCGGACTAGTTCCCACGATCTAGAGTATAAACATAGAAATCTATTTGTGTGTGAGTGCCCCTCAGGTCTGACCCCGCTGGTGCACAGACAGGTGTGTGTGTGCGCGGGAGATCTGCTGAGCAGGCCCAGGAGCGACCTGGTGGAGGGGCATAGCCAAGCATGCTGGGAAGGCATGTGTTTTGGCATAGGGAAGAGACCACGCATGCGTCGGCATAGTCCGCTGTCCTGCGGTACACCGCATGGAGCAAAAAAGAATTGGCTGAGTCAGCACCACACACTCCTGACTCCTGCTCCCTGAAAGGTTACCATTCATTTGCTGAGTGTGTGAGAGTGAGACAGAGTGTGTGTGTGTGTTTGAGACTGAAAGAGTGTGTGTGTGTGTGTGTTTGAGACCGAAAGAGTGTGTGTGTGTGTGTGTGTGTGTGTGTGTTTGAGACCGAAAGAGTCTGTGTGTGTGTGTGTGTGTGTGTGCGTGTGTGCAAAATGTGCAACATTTTACTCCCTGTGGTCACGGGCCTGTTCTTATCGGACATTGTGATTCCCTCCCACTTCCCAACAGTACCAACCCCCCACCCCCTCCCCCCACCATTGATCCTGGGTCAGCCACTATCACCTCATCAGCTCCGCACACTGCCCAAAGCGTACCCTACCCCCAATACACCAGGCCTGCTACCTCCTCTCTCTCCTCTGTTCCCTCCTTCATTCCCTCTCTCATTCTGTATGCAGGACCCTCTCTTTCCAGATAAGACTGTTTGGCACAGTCAAGGTCTCACTCCAAAGCCGTTTCTATTCAAGGGCGTTGGGTCTTCTGCACCAACAGATAGGTGCAAAAAGCAAGAACAAAAAAAAAACACCTACCAGCTTAAGAAACAATTCACACACATGGTCGATTGCCTACAACTTTCAGTAGACTGAGTATTTAGTAGTTGTCACTCATTATAAACATTTCACAAGTTATAAATTTGGAGAAGTAGTCGCTTTTGCCCTGGTATTGGGCATTGCTGGGAAGTTGATCACTGGACAGAATATGAGATTTCCCCTCATTCATCGCAAGAGCTAACACAAGTTCACCTGTGACGCTTTCTATTTGAAGGCTGTGTCACATTGTGTGCCGAGTATAGTGTCATGGCTGAAAAGCTGTGGGCATGTAATTGAGGTTGCAGGTTCAAATCCCAGGTGGACTGCACTGCAAGTGCCTACTTAACCTCGATTCCATATGGAGAATTTCCAACTTTGCAGTGTTGAGTAAGCACACATGATAAGCAAGGAAGTAATATAACATAAAAAGAGGCTAGCAAACTGGGGGTGCATCCATGATACTTGTAAAGCACCATCCCACCCCCACCCCCCTCCCCAAAAAAGAGGCACTGTCCCATTTCCCCAACCCCTGCAGAAGGCCATGTGGGGAAAAGTCATACCTCCAATGGGCTTGTCGTTCACAGCCTTTTGGAATGCCAGTTGTTTGTAACGTCTGACCCAGGTGTAACTGTGCACTGTGCTATACTGGAGAAAATCCCCACAAATGCTTGAAAATCAACTGTTAACACCTCCCAAGTTCCGCATGACAATAGAGCAACGTCTAAATGTACAAGGAGCACGGGCATGTCCAGCTGCTGCCCCCACATGTTTGTTTTTGTTTCTGGAGCGGGGAGGCGGGGGGAGGGAAGGTGTTTGGGAAGGGTTTTTTATTGATTTAATTTACATTTCACTCTGTCTTGCAACACTAAGACTGAATTTTGCAGCATGTACAAAAACACCAGAAATATTTCATCATAAATCATCTAAATAAATAAAAGGCCATGGGTGTGTTTCCTCCGAACCCAGAACTGAAAAAGCAAACATCGAATAAAATCTGGCTACGAAAAGAAGGTGCAGGCCGTCCCGCCTGCCTGCACCTTCTCACCATGTGTTTATTCATTGTCTTTCTTAACGATCGTGCGCTCGGTTTCCCGTAACTGAAATGGGCATTGGCGTGGCGCGGGTTTCATTAGCCACGCGGCTAACGGGACGCGCGCCGTGCTCTCGGTTGCGCGTGCGGCTGGCTGGCTGCTCCGCATTACTGCTCGCCGCACGCGCGGCGGAGGAGAGCGGTTCTGTCTCGACAGGTCAGGCCATCAGGCAAGCCGCTGCAGGCCTCCGTTTCTGGTTTCCTAATTAACAGCGACCGACTGGGAAATCTTTGAAATGGGGTGGGAGGGTTAAAAATATATGAATGTTTTCCCTCTATTGAAGAATGGCTTGTTGAGTGGCTGTGGTCTGCTCCAACTTGCCTGAGCAGCAGCGAGGAGTGCACGCTTTCCTCTTCTCCCCCCCACACAATCAATTTTGTGGAGACTGCGATCAATGGTTTGACGCCGTTGTGAATAGAGGAGAGCACGGACACCGAAGGGCTTGAGCGGCCTTGACGTGCCGAGCGTTTTGTTAATGGGGAAATGAAGCATTTACCCTCCTTCTGCATTAACAAGACAAATAAACGGATAACCACAAACATGTAAACCCCTCTGGATAAGGGCAGCTAATACACATCTTCATGGTAGGAGTAACAGTAATGTAGACGAGATGTATGAAAGGTCAGAGGTCATGCAGTAAAATGGGGCAGTTGTAAGATGCCTTCAAAAACAATGCGTCCCAAAATGCAGGCTTAGACTGTTAGTCAAGTTTTGTTCTATAATCTTTTCAGGCAAAACAGGACTTGCGCGACATTAATGTAGTTCCCACAGTGTATCCATCCTTTAAAGTAGTTGTAAGTACAGCTATAAAACAGGTTTTTTTCTGTTTTTTTTAATTCCCTCAGTGCACCCCACATTGAGTTTGAGGCCAGAACAATTAAAGATGAGCTATGGCACTCTGTCCTTGTAACTGTGAGGGAAATACAGAGATCCTCTGCTCCAAGAGAATGAAATGGGAGATATTTCAGTTTTTTAAGTTCCTGTACACACAGTAAATATCTTTTCTCTCCTCTTCAGTTAAAGGAGTCAGCATCTGCAGCAGCAATGGAGGTCAGTGTACTGGTTTTAGGAAACTGTGCTTGTAACAAGAAAATTGCAAGTGTGATCCCCGATCGGGGGGGGGGGTTGACATCTGTGCCCTTGAATGAAGGCGCACTGCTTTAGTAAATACCCAGCTGTACGAGTGGGGATGTGTGAAACGTCTGCTCTGTAAGTGCCCTCAGAGAGGGGAGTCTGCTGAGACGATAAATAACCGCGGAAAAGGACAGCGGTGTCATTCCTGCGGCTTATTAGCTTACAGGCTGTGCTATCAGGTCATGTTCTGAGTGGAGGAGGGGCCTTTCTGTGTGTTCTACATCATTACTTATTTGCGTTCGTTTTTACAGACTGTTTTACAGATTCATTCGATGTTTACTGAAGGGGGGGCGGGGGGGAGTTGAAATGCAGACAAAATTTTTTGGGGAGGGCTTTGAGGGTGCTTTGTACCTAATTTCCACATAATTGATGCATATCTCTAGCATTTTGAGGGGGTGGGACGGGGGGTTGGGGAAATACCCCCCCCGGCTACGTCTCTGGGCACAGAGACGCCGAGGGGCCATTGTGCCGGTTTTATTTCCAGCTGAGCTCAGGACATTAGGTTTGATTAGGCTTTTAATTGCTATAGCAACTCGAAAAATTAAATGCGTAATTAAGTTTAACTGGTGCAGACAGCCGACCTAAACTGATACGGACTAAAACAAGATTTTTTTATGAAACATTTTATCTCTTTGCTGGCCCAAACACCACTCCCTAAAAATGTTTCTACGTACACTCTGTAGCAGATGACTGTCCAGATACACATCTGTAAAATCATGAAGTCCAGATTAGTGCTTAATTAGAAGCTCACTCAGACATAATTAACTGAGCTCAGTGTGAACGAAAGCCAGAATCTAAGGAGGTCTTGGCATTCTGGGGTCACAAAGCTTACAGTGCGGCGTACACAGTAAGCGTAGCAGGCGTCGGCTTCTGCCAAAAAAGCGGAGCTTTACTGGGCCCCCGGTGCCTCTCAGTCTGGGTTTCCCTCCCTACACTTCTGAGATTCAAAGTCGCTTTAAGATGAATTATAATGTATATCAAATAAAAGACTTTGGGCAGGCTTCTCCTTTAGGAATAAAATACCCACTGCTGTCTTCCTTTACTCACTTTGTGCTGCACAGAAATAGTTTTATTGACTTATTTCATTTATTTATTTATTTATACTTTAAAGAAGTAACCGCGAGTATAAAGTTCATGGGTGCTTTATCTTATCCCACGGGTGAATCGGGAGAAATAAAGCGGACGCAATAACTGATCTTTGGTACTGCGGAACAAGTGAGCCTATGGAGGAAAGAGAGCAGGCCTGCTTTGAGTCAAGGGAACTGTCAGGTGGTTGAAGGAAAGCTGAAAAAGGCAGCAGCCTGGTCCCGTGCAGGTATTTTCAGTGCCTGACCTGACCTGGTCTCCCCTGTGGCGACCACAGTGCCAGTTAGCTGAGGTGTTTAACCCTTTGCGCTCTTACGAGAGGCTCCATATTGATTTTATAATGGGGCAGGTGTCAGATTTCGACGCTACGCCTGGATCTCCCTATAGTACCTCTCGGTTTTTCCAGGAATGAAAAATTAAAGCTGTGGAAAATATTGAATGGTTCACGGTAGTTTTTGGAGTCATAGGGTCGGTATGTTCTAGTTAACGTACGAAGCTGCTCTTATTCACCAGCCGTCTTTGTCATATTACAATTTAAATGTGTATTGAATATTTCAGTAAACTCACTGGATAATAGTGAACATTAATGTATGAATTGCAACATGGTTATGTGTTCAAAATATTTTATTTTGCTTAGCTATATTCATACCTCTCCCAGGCTATTTTGCTCAAATGGTTTCCGCACATACCCTCTTTTCAGCACATCTGCTCTTGGTTCCTGCTCTGTGGTACAAGGACAGTGTCACAACTTGAATGAAAACTGTTAGCTACAAGGCTCCCATTCAACTGTACTGTAGCGCATTTCCATCCTGCAGAAATAATGTGCAATGTTCAATACGGAGAACATACCATGCGCCCAGCCCCCCTCCCCCGTAGTTTTCCTCATTCACACATGACTGGGATAGTTTGGCTCAGTAGATAGTGATCTTTCTCCTTAGGCTACTGACAGGCCTAATCCTGTGTGTTTTAAAACAAACATCTCCGATGTCCTGCCAAATCAGGCAGCTCGCTTCGTTAGAATTTCATGCTTGCTTCTGGTGTGTGTCACATTGAGAAAGAGGTGAATGTGAAGCAGGAGAAACGGGCCCTGTAGCATGGCAATGCTTTCACTGCAGGCTATATCTGGCCTTCTGTGGAGTTACATACAGAGCTTGTATGTGTGTGTGTGCATGTGTATTCACATGTTTGTGTGTGTGTGTGTGTGCGTGCGTGCGTGTGCATGTCTGTGCACGTGTAAGAGAGACTTTTACCTGGATTCTTTAAACATTTGTGCTTAACTCTGGCCAACAAATGAATGAAAGTGAGAGTGTTTTTAGGCAAGTTACACAATTGGGCTAAATGGGGGGAAAAATTCTGTTGACTGGGAAGAAGTAAACAAACACTTGAATTTATTTGTAAGGCAGAGCTAATGTTGACAGTTAGAGTGTGTGTGTGTGTGTGGTGGGGGATGTGAGAGAGAGTCTGAGGTGTGTGTGTTTCCGTGGCCTGCTTGGTCTGAGAGTGTAAGAGAATATACGAGATGTGTCGGTGGTGGTGGTAGTGGGGGGTGGGTGAGTGGGTATGAGAGTTTGTCTGTTTAGGGGGGTGTGTGCCTGTGTCCTCGACTTCAGGTGCTAACAGTGCAGAAATGGCTGACTCTGCTCTGTTCGTGCCTCTGTCTGTTCTCCGCATTCCAACGCGTGAGACCAAAATTCCAACTGCCACGCCCTTTCACTTCCTCACAGGGCGCTGCGCACTATCACGATTGTACAGCACAGTGGCAAAAATAGGCACAACACTTATTTTTTCACTTGTTTACTCTCTGTAACGTTAAATAACAGCAGGGAGCGGTTAGGGCCATTGCAGGCTGTCCCGGAGTTGGGAATCACAGGATTCCTGTTTCTGCGCGTGTTTGTGACATGCAGATGTGTCGCTGAAACCTGAGGGAAGGCTTTTTCAAAGGAGGCTGCCAGCGGCAGACTCGTGTTCCAAAGCGACGGAGGTTTTGATCGTTCATACCGTGCGTTTTGGATTTCTGTTTAGCCGACACTCCAGCAGGGGTAATGCCTAATTTTACAGCAGGTTGTCATTTATTTTCTATATTTGTACACGCTTGTGACGAGAGTGAGTGCTGCAGTTTGGTTCCCGTTAGGGACGGTTATCCTTGTGGTGAATGAATGTGTGTGCGAGTGCGTGCGTGCGTGCGTGCGTGCGTGCGTGCGTGCTTGTGTTTGTGTGTGAGAGAGACAGACAGAAAGAAAGTGAGAGAGAGCGCGCTTTGTTGAATGGACCCTTTATGTGACCAACATGCTCATTGTGGTGAGGGTCCGGGGTGAAGTGAAATAGCCTTTGTGTCAGAGTGGTTTGCTTTAGAATGAGTTCAGCCGAGTGCTCGTCAGTGTGTGAATGTGTGGTGTCAGGAACATTTCCTTCCATGTTAATGACCGTAGGAGTTTGCTACTACAGCCATCTTAGGCTCATTGATTCCAAGCATACAGTAAATGTGATTTACAGGGGCTGTAATTTAGGCACTTTTCTAGAGCATGGATGGGCCCCTTGATCTGACATATAATCTGGACCATGTCAGCGCAGACTGTGGCTGGTAGCCATGGTAGGAGTGGACCTAACGCCACCCAGGGAAGGGTAGGCTTTAGTTGACCCAAATGCTGATCGGGTGCCCAACCTGGTCCACCTACTGAGCCACACATGAAGCATCTTCATCCTACTCCTGTCTGTGCAAGTCCGTTTCATAATCTTGGATAGAAGTTTAACTTTTTAGTGATCATGTTCTGAACACGTCAGCCAGGTCCTGTGGCAACCTTTAATCGCGGCTGCGTTTTGTTCTCGATGAGGAACAGCCGCTTTCACAAGACCGTGCCGTGCCACGTAAGTAATTACCAGGGGGGGCCCACCTTCCGCCTTGGCATATCAGGACTTTTTACGACTAAGCGTCTTCTCTCAGAAAGTTTTGAAATACTGATGAGTAAGACTGCATCACACAGATGGGAAGTGAGAGGGAGTGCTGTATATGTTCACTTGGGAAGCTGTCTGTGACAAACTGGAACTCCGTATCTCTGGCTGTGATTGCTGACGTGAGCTCATTAAATCAGCCTGTGTGATTCATACCCAAAACTTTTGCGTTTTTGGGCAGATGTGTCTGGCCCGGTTGGGACTGGTGGGAGGTCGGTGTGGGCGCTCAGACGGAGGGGGCAGTTTGAAGTCAGAAGATGGATTTGATGTGGTAGCCAGTCACCCCCCAAATTAAGGATTGTTCTGGTTGATTGTTTCCCAGATACAGCTGTGCACTGTAAAAAAGAAAAAAGAAAGAAAAAAGCTCTTTAATTATAAGAGGGAAAGAGAGATGGAGGAGAAAGAAAGAAAAAAAACAGACCACTTGGAGTGATTTAAAGGAAGTGGGTGCCCCTGCGGGCTGAGGCGCAGAGGGGTGGCGTGTTGCTCAGACATGATCTGTGGTGAGTCAGCTGGCACACCTGCGTGTGCGTGTGCGTGTGAGTGCGAGTGTGAGCGTGCTTCCAGGGAAGGGTGTGGTCCTCACACAAGCTTGGCGTCCTGCGCTCTGTGAGAGCGGGGATCCCTCCCTTTCCGGGCTGCCCAGTGTCGCCCCCCTGAGGGTTTAACATGACTGATCGTTTCGGGGAGCAAGGGATAGCCTCTCTCCCAGCTCGAGGCAAGAGAGGCCTTCCCTCGGTCCCTGAAACGATCAGTTTACCACCCCCCCCCCCTCCCCTG
Source organism: Anguilla rostrata (assembly GCF_018555375.3). Taxonomy (NCBI): domain Eukaryota; kingdom Metazoa; phylum Chordata; class Actinopteri; order Anguilliformes; family Anguillidae; genus Anguilla; species Anguilla rostrata. The sequence continues at coordinate 23,889,802 of NC_057948.1, forward strand.
TTACTGAAGCTACTGAACACGGCTGGCTGCAGACTGTTAATTACCCCGTTCAGGAAAGGTTACCCCCATTCCCTGAGCCTGTCCTACCCTGCTTCTACCAGATTCCTTTTTACAGAAGCTCTATAAACTGAAGCCAGAATGTTCTTGCCTTATGGCGTATTATCATTACAGTGTAAAGCTCTACAAATAGGCAACCCCAAATCTCACGCTCACGTTAGGAGCCGGAATGAAACTCGGGGCTTTACGGAGCGAGAGAGGGAAAAGTAATTAAATTCAGATTCAGTGGAAATGGATTCCAGAGAGCAGAATGTTCTTCCACCTTCTTCCAAAAAACTTTTTTCCATGAGATTGAGAAAAAAAATCCGTGTGCGTGCGTCCGTGCGAGCGCATGAGTGTGTGTGTTTGTGCATATATTTTGGGATAATTTTTTTTCCCTGCCAATGTTATTTTTGTTCATCAAAGGGAATGTCATTTTAAAGCTATGTATTTTAAACCCAAGAAAGAATGCATTTTTTCCAGGTTCAGATCAGCTCTTTTTTGCTACTTTGATGTGGTTGTTGTGGTAAAGCAACCAGTCAGACACGTGGGCGTGGCCCCAGCAGAGGTGCTGGGGGGAACGAAGGCTAGATGGGGGGTGGCGAGCGTGCGATCCGTCTATTTGGTGACGTAGCCCAGCCCTGTACCTTTGAACAGGGCTTTCACACCTACTGGAGGTTTGAGCTGGATATAAGAAACAGCTTCCTTCTCTTGCTGTGCTATCGCTGAGCTCACTTTGATTTCTGTTGCATCGCTTACCGAGTTCCACCCTGCAGGCGTTTAAATCTGACGGCGGCCAAGTGAACCACAATGATGATGATTTTCTCCCTCCCAAAAGGATTCTGTTCCAGACAGATTCCAGATTCTGTTCCATCCCCCCAATATCAAACCCAGGGCCCATGTTGAGTATGCAGCCTTTTGCTTGAGAGGGGTGTGGCCCAAGCTGCCGTCCCCCTCCCCCACGCGTTCAACGTTTTATGGGCCCCCTGTGGGCTGCTGGGGGTTTTTGCGATGGCAGACTTTAGTCACTTCTGCACGGCCGCTGACCCCCTGGCAGGACAGTTTTCACCGCCACTCCCCCCCACACATGACCCTCATTTACATTTAAAAAAGAGAGAGAGAGAATGGCAGTTCCTCCTCTCTGTGTGGACTGCTTGCTCTTGCATTGTATTGATTCCCTTGATCCCAGATCCTGGATTCACCCCCTCCCCTCCCCCCCCGCATCCCTCCCCCCCATCCCCCTCTGCAGATGGTCCATCCGCCCTGTATGGGAATCTCCCTTCTGGTGCAATACTGACAATCAGGCTCAACCACCATGATTCCCTTTTTTTTTTTTTTGGAACGGGTGCTGGTCAGCGCGTCTCTGTGTTTCTGTGGAGGGGTCAGAGAGTTGGGCAGAAGGGGTGTGCACGAGTCAGGCCATCTGGTTGCTATGTTAGTCTGGCGCTGGGCAGCAGGCTGCGTGTGCCTGGTTATTTTGGCTCCCCTGTAACGACTCCGCATAACTGGGCTGGAGACACATAGGGGCGGTCCCCATCAGAGCCGTTCTGACACAGCTGACAAACTTTGCCCCCTTCCGCCCCCAGTCATGAACTTATTATTTTTTTCCACGGTTCTGCGCTGTAGAACATGACAAATGTTGTGAACACCATATGCAGGGGAGCTGAACGTGCCATAGACAGATTTCACCAGGGGGACCTGAAAACCTGCACCCCCGTGAGAGTCCTCCAACGGCGAGGTAGCCCCTGATCCCTCCCCGTTTTTTAAAATGGTATCTCCTGAAGCATCTTGCGATGCTCGGGTTTGACTGTTAAATATAAACAAACAAATGAAGTGACGGTAATTGTGAGGAGCTCTAAGTGCTATTTATGCTCCAGTGAACAGGGAGATTAAAGGTAAAAGGGTTTCTTCAGCTTGCCAAAATTAAGCCTGGGCAAAGACAAGGTTGCCGTTCTGTGCTTTCAAGTAGGTGCTATTAGAAAATTACGCCCAAGAACATATACATTTGTAAAAGAAGGCACACATGCATGCCTGTGTGTGTGTGTGTGTGTGTATATATATATATATATATATATAGATGAAATTATGCTCAATATATATAGACAGATTGGTCTCATGTAGCTGAAAATCTGCTGCATTCAGTCTTTGTTTGCTCCTGCTTTTATGTGCAACGGGGTAGAGAGACACTGCAGGGCCGTTTCAGGGGCCCAGAGCTGTTTTAAAAGAGCCTTTATATCATGCTCCTGTCACTTGCATTCACAGAATGATGTTAAGCCAATTTCTTCTAAGAGCAGTCATAATTTGTGGTGTTTATGCAATAATATATTCACTGGATCACCTCATGCTTGGCTCAGACCTCTGTTCAGGGAATCGGGGCTAAGGTGACGTGATGTGAACGAACAATAAAGAGGGCTTGGACCTAAAATTGCTCAAAGTGCTCCCTCATAGTGCTTCTCCTAGCCCCAAACTGGGGAGTGGGACAGTAGACTTCCTGACTGGTGCAGGGCCATCGCATCTGTGAAGCATCCCAACTGACTATTAATAACGAAAATATAATAAGAAGCATGTGGTGCCGCCTGGGAATTGAATGCATATTACCCAGAATCCCTCTGAGACTCTTCCACCTGGCGGACGTCTGAGCCTTGCTTTTCTCTATTTTTGTCATACCCAAAATCAGTGCAGTTTTTAGGTCTGCTCATTAAATTATGTTTTTAAAGCAAAAACAGACGTTCTTTGATGACTACATGTTTGTTTGTTTGTTTTTGGAGAATTATGTAGTTGGACCATAAAATAATAGCTTTTCAATTTACAGCAAATTTTGGTGATTTATCTTAAATCTCAATATCCTGTGCAGTCATGAATTAATACACACTTTACATGGTGCCTACACACACCCCTCACACGTTTCTTTTCCCCCTTTTTTTGTACCTTCCATAAAAGATCAGAGGGAGCCTAAATTTGCCCCTGAGCCCCCGAGCTCTCACACAGGCCTGAAACGAGGCGAGGCGAACTCAGGGTGCAAGCCAGCGCCTGTTCTACAGAGGCCATTCATCACCTCCAGAGGAAATGAACCAGCAGAGCCCCCCCTCTAAACCCCGCCCTTCGGGCGGTGGGCCCGGCCACGTTCTCCGTGGCCCCCCCCCCCGAGAGCGACCGCTTCGGTCGCGGGCGTCTGCAAGGTGTCCAGCCCTGCTAATGAGCAAACCACTGCTTTCGGGCTTTGTTTTAATTGGGGTTTTGCATCCCCCCCTCCCCCCTCACCATGTGAAATGAAAGAGAGAAAACACGGGGAGAGAGAGAGAGAGAGCATGTGGAGAGAGAGGGAGAGAGAGGGAGAGAGAGAGATTGAGAGCATGGAGAGAGAGATTACTACTCAGTCCTGGCAGTAAAGGATAATATTACAGCCGTTGTGAAGGGGGCTGTGGATGGCTGGTGTTTTGAGGAGGGGGGGGCCTCCTGCTGCGAGGGGGTCTAAGGATCAGCTCTCGTAGACTCACTGAGGAAGCCGAGGAAAGGGAAACATTTTGAAGGTAGATTTTACTGTTCCCCCAGAACCATTTCACTTTTCCCTGAAGGGACACACAGGGAAGTCATTTGCTTTTGGATAGGAAAGTAGCAACACTGAATAACCTAGAGAGGTTTTTCAGACTAGGAAAGTAAGCGCATATCAAGACAGGTAAGACCTGAACTGACAGCTCAAGAATCAGAAAGAAGGATAAGAAGACCAAATTAAAATAAAAAAGGAAAAGAAATTAACCCCCCCCCCCCTCCAAGCATAATAAACACAGTTAAAAGCTCAGTGAGAGATCAGTGTGAAAGTGTGTAGATTGGGTGATCTCTCTCCTCTCTGAGTAATGCGCAGCGCCGCGCGGGGGGGGTGGATGTGTGCCGGTCGTATTTTTAGCGGCCGCGCTGTCGTGTCCGCCGGGTTTACGTAACGCCCTTTACATAATTGCCTGCGTTTAGCAGCGCAGCGCGCCCCGCGCCCCGCGTCTCCTCGCCGCCGCGTAAGCGCAGTAAACAGAGAGAAGCTGCCCGACGGAGGCATCAAAGGGGGTTTCTCTTTCCCACGGAAGCGCGGGATCGAGCAGCGCACTTGAGCAGCGTACTCGAGCAGCGCGCTCCCGTTCGAGTGTTCCTCTCCGGCAGGGTTCAGGAGAACGTTTCGCGTCTTGCCTTCCGTCTCGTGTGAAGGGGGACCACACCGGTTCTTTCAGAATCGGGTCTGGGCTCAGTCTAGCCTCAGAGTGCACTCCGCTCGGAGCGATCTTGGCAGTTGATTTTATTTTGCTGGGTGTGCAACTTTTTGTGTTATTTCAGCGACTGCTGGAATAGAAGTGCTGTGGAAGTAACAGCAGCGGTGGAAAAAAAAAACACTTCAATTTTCTTATTTAAATTTACAAACCAAGCAAATTGAGGCTAAAATGAATCTCTGTGGAAATCTTGATTATGGAATATAATATCTGATATTTTGTGAGCCTGCATGCACACTAACCCACTGTAACACCGAGAAGAAAACATAGTTTCTTCCTGGGGGCCAATTCGTTTGAAGAATGATGCATTTGGGCCAAACATTTTGCCACACATTATGCTAGATGTGTTGTGCACGTGTGCCAACAAAGTAGATGCATTCTGTAAATATGCATGGCTATTTCTTATTGTTCTATCTCTGGTGGGAGCTATGATGGTAATGTGCTGATGCAGTGCTAGACATAGTCACATCTTTCGATCCATTTGAATAATGGTTTTTAAATTATTCTTTTTCAGATCTGCGAGCCAGGAGCATGTCTATGGCAGGCTGAATTTGGCCCCCAGGCCAACTGTAGAACAGCCCTGGCATAACACAGACATTACAATGACTGAGCTGCCTGCAAATGCAAATTAATCAGGGCTGCAAATATCCTCTCAGGCAACAGAATGAGCTGAATGGGAGGTGGATATTTACTTGAGTTTGGTTTGAGCAGCATCACTCAAGGGCACCACAGTAATCCTCCACCTGAGACTGAAGCCAATAACCTTCTGGTTATGAGCACTGTTTTCTGATAACCATTCAGCCACACTGCCAATGGTTCGCTTTTCAATTGTGTCAGTTTTTTATTGAAGAAAGAAACTACTACTAAAAATGCAGCTTGCAAAAGTTGGAAACTGGGCTGTCTGCCAGGCTGTGCATGTACGTGAACATGTACTCGTCTGATGACACTATCCAGTCCTTCTTAATGTACGGTAGTAATTGTGGCCACTCGGACCCAGTCACTCTCACTGTAGCGCGCACGGCCGTTTACCCAACGTATCCTGCCTCCCTGTGAGGGGGCGTGGCTAGCTGCGGCCTGGATCGCGCGCGGGCGCCTAGTCAGCACGCGGGCGCCGGTGACTCTGGCGCGCTCTCTTCTCGGGGCTAATGGGATCGATGGTGACAGCTGTAATTGGCAGAGATGGAACGGTCTGTGCTGTAATTACACCGCGATTGTGAAAAAGCAGGCAGGGCAGTAAAACACACCGCACACTCACGGTGCTCAGACTGGATGTGCTGCTATAAGAGGCTCCGCATTTCATCAGCGATGACCCGACGTGTATTATTTATACCGGCGTGATGCCGAAGGAGCTTTCAGATCGAACAGCTTCTCCGCTTCCTAGAACCATTCGGCCAGCTAAACGGTTCTAGCCTTCTGCCTGCATGTTTATTGGTGCCTGAACATCGCAAGTGATTTGATTAAGCCAAAATGAAACTGCCAGTGTGCACTTTGCCTTTTTTCCCCTCTCTTTCAATTTAACATTGATTTAGACTGAGCATTGACTCCGTAGTCTATTGTGGTATGGGCCTTATTGTTAAAAATAAAACTGACCATTTTGCTTGGACGTTGCTTTTACCATTAATATCGTGTTATAGGTCTGCTTCCCTCCTTTCAAAAATGAACAAAATTACAAGACTGTAGGGCAGATCATTTCAGGTACAGCTTTCTGCAGTGGCAATAAAAACATCAGGCAAAAACCCTAGGGTGAAATCCGATTAATGATATGTTTCTTCAGGATACGTCTGTCATGCAAACCAGAGTTCTCTGTAGAAGTTCTCATGTTTCGATGAAGCCAATAAGTCCTGATGCATAAATGAATAAAGCCATCTTTTCTCTACATGACATTTCTCCATTGTGTGTTCTCTCCAGTGCTCACTGCAGCTCAGAGGCATTTCTAGCACTGCTTAAGATCAGGGGCTTAAGGCAGCAGTACCCTTAATACGAGAGCGAACGTGCCTGAAATTCGACAGCAGCTGAACACGGCACCACCTACATACTGTATGCGTGTACACTCACTGCAGCTTCGAATTGTTCATTTAGTTACACCCCACACCAGTGGGGGGCGCAGTTTCAGATTCTGCAGTTGTGGTAACCACGGGAAACATGGAGTGATGGCTTGCAGCAGTGAACTCCGAAAACGATGACTGTGGTGAACGAGCAGAAACTTTGACAGATGGAAAACAATGACTTCAAAGTTGCTTTAGTTTATTTAGTGCCGCTAAAAAGAAAAGGATAAAGAGAAGGTTGTGTGTTCGTCCGCTCAGTCAGACATCCCAGCCAACGTGGATGTGCACACTGCAGTGGCTCAAGTCAATTTTTTGTTTTCTCCACACACGCATCGTTTTGCATCATTAGTTTGAATGAACTAGCCTTAATTTGTTTGTGCAGCAAGTATATTGCCCACTTTATCCTCTGTAGAGGGAGTCCAGGGGATACTTAATGCGGTAAATCATGGACCGGAGGGGGGGTGGGGGGAAGATTGCGGTTGCTACCTGTCGGGCTGGAGGCTCCTTGTTTTTCGACAATAAGTAAGTTAATGTTCAAAAACAAAACTGGAAAAAAAGATCCTGGGTTTCTGCCAGGGATCCCCCAGCCGGCTTCACCACTCCTTGAAAACCTTGCTGTTTCTGAGCAGAATGGCCTTGGATGGGTGTCCTGCTGTCTTCCCCATGCTCAAAGGCCTGCTCCGGGTCTCTATCCTGCTCTTCCCCATGCTCAGCCCAAACGGGACACATCAGACATAAGTGATGTCTCCTGACGCCATATCGATCACACAAACATTATTCAGACTGCGGGAATTGACAGTGATTAATGCTGAGACGGTGCCGTAGTCCCACGAGGACCAGAACACCGCCTCAGTCGCCTTCGACGGCAAACGCAAATATTTACAGTCATTCTCGGCATATAACTTTAATTAAAGCAGGACATCGATCCAGCGCTGTAATAATGTTGAAGAAACCTACTGCAGGTGACAAGGATATTGTCTTGGGGGCTATGAACATAAATGGTTTTGTCCTCGTCACAAAGTGTCATGCATGTATACCACATTCCTTGAAAATGTATGCAAACCTCATAGTAACTGAATCGCAGGTTCTGTAAATCGGTCATCTTTATCATAACGGTAATTCATCCACTATAACTCGCACGTAACAGTAAATTGGCTTGCTCAATGAGGGCGTGCGCTGGGAATGAACGCCGACCTTGTAGTGTGAACGCCTCAGAAATCACAGGCTTTAACAGGCCGAGCGCGCCGAAATTCACCCGAGGAACATCAAGGAGATCAGCTTTTACGGCGATGCTTAATAAAACTGTGCTTACGCCTAATGAGCAGGGCTCACAACCAGAAGGTTGCACGTTCAATTCCCAGGCCAGGCAGCACTGCGGTACCCTTGGGCGAGGTACTTCGCCCACTTTGCTTGAGTAAATATGCAGTAATAAAAATGGAGAATATATCAAACGCAGGCTGTGTAAGTCACCCCTGAATAAGGGCCTTTGCCAAGCGGATAAATAATGTAGATGATAATGAAAGTGAAGTCTCTGCCTGCCATTCCCGCCATTCTCGCCATTCTCAGGCCCGTCTCATTAATGCTGAGCCCCACTGGAGGGCAGGCCACCTTCTCCCGTCATTGGGACCAATTCCAGATCTGTTTTTGTGACTACGGCACTCAGTCAAGACTTAAGTGCCTCCCTGCTCTATGTGTGTGTGTGTGTGTGTGTGTTTGTGTGTGTGTGTACATGCGTGTGTGTGTGTGCACTCAAAGAAATAATATTAAACATAATTTAGGATTTGGGGGTTGGTTATGCTGAGTTTATGCCACCTGTATTGTGTGTATTTATTATATTGGCTTTAAAGTTCAATGTTGAGTGGGGGGGGGTCGTGTGTCCCGCATCTGCAGTGTAATGGTGGAGGCGGTGCGGGTAGCGGGTAGCGGGTATACACACAGTGGTGTATGCTTTTCAGTGGCAGGACCCCCTCTCCATTCCCTTCACCGACACTAACACTTATCACAGTTGCACTGAACTGGTACTGCTGTCCTTCCAAGTCAGGAAAAAGTGAATAAAATGAAGGTAAATCCCCCCCCCTCCCCCCTTTCCACTGAAGTGGATGGAGCTTAGCGAGGCTATGGGGGAATGAATAGCAGTTCTCTGCAGCATTACGGAGTGTCAGTCTCTCGCTCAGAGAGATCTGAGGCCAGATTTACCTGCGGTTTACCTGCTTCCCTTCAGTCACAGGGCTCGTGCGTCCCTGGAGCCGAGAGGCAGACTCATGCTCCTCACTGTCATACGGATCAAACGGCCCGTTCACTGGGCTGTTGGGACGCTCCCCTCGCTCTCACACCGGTGAGGGGTGTGCGGATGCTCCCATAGGCACAGAACCGATAATGCACACAGTAAAATGTTCAGTGTTGAACTTTGACGTACAGTTGAAACCGTCGGTGATCAAATGTACTTCATTAGAGAGCTGATTTATCGCTGAACATTCTACTGTGAAGTATCTTTTGTATTTATTTTGTACCATCCTCCCCTACAAAGGCTTTCGATTTCAGCCATGGTGGTGAGATCATGTCCTCTGTTCTATCTGAAACAGTCTGTGTGCAAAATAGGGTGGTGCCAAGTGTATTGTTATCAGTAGAAACCAATTTGCCCAGTAACCCTGTAGGCAAAAAGAATGTGCAGTCATGCAAACATGTAGTTTGTCTTGCTTGTGAGCATGTGGCTCTCAATTTTAAAAAGATTTCAAACAACTTGCTCCATTTAGTATGTCTCTTTATTTAAAAAAAATGTTGATAAAAATGTTTATCCCTGCTATATTTCTGTTCCCGCTTTTGTAATGCCAAATTTATAAATTTGTGATAGCATGAATTGTATTTAAAAATAATTTTAATGCCTGTCCAACATTGGCAGGGGGGTGGGGGGGTTGGGTGGGGTGTGGAATGGCGTTGCCAGGGACACGTCTGTGCAGCCGGCTCTTGGCACCCCTCTGCCAAACTCAGCAGAAGCGATGAAGCTTTTCGTGTCTTTGGCCTACCCCCCCCCCCCGCCTGAAGGGGCCCCGTAAGGGCTGTGTCAGCTAGCAGTCATAGGTCACTCAGAAAGGGGGGGGGGTAGGAGGGAGGGGCCCTTGTCACAGATCTTAGCTGGACAAATGGTTTGCTTGGTGAAGGATTACGAGCTGTCTAACAGGCAAGATTTGGGGGTATCACAAGACTTTGCTGTTGCCTTTGTATGCTGTAGCCCTGGCTCAGCTCACCTCTACTCCCACCCTCCCAAAAAAAAATTTACGATTGTCAGTTACTCAATGGAATTTCGTACTTGTTGGATAGACATCAGTACCCAGCATTTGTGACCCAAAAATAACATATGAAATAATCAAGGTTTTCCTTGATAACTGTTGTAACGGGCTAATAAAGTATCAATAAAACTACAAAACCAAAGAGGAGGAGAAGGCTTCCACTTAGGCATATCTGACAAAACAAATACTAATGATTTCTATTATCTATTAGCGCAGATATTGTAGGCAGATAGCCTTAACCAGGATGACTAACAGCTCTGTTATCCATTTACACAGCTGGGCATTTACTGAAGGACAGGTGCAGAGAAGGTACCCCACCTGGGAATCTAACCTACAACAAACATGCAGGAGCTAGACACACACACACACACACACACACACACACGTGCACACGCGCACACACACAAACACACACACACACACACACGCATTCACACACATTCACACACGCACGCACACACGTACAGATAAGATCCATTCGTCCAATATACAGACGTGTTCTAAGTACATAGCCCTCAAGGTTAGAAAAATGCAAGTCAATGTCTGGATTCAGCATTGATGTGGCATAATAGTTTATGAAAAGATGAACATAAATTAGGAAAGAAAACAATCGCCCCATTTCTGACACGGGGTGAGACTTGCAGTGATTTAGCACAGCAGCAGAGAGAACAGCATTGCACACCTTTTTTCTTTTGTTTTTTTTTCTATTTGTACATGCATTAGATGATGGATGCATATTCACATCCCAAAATAAGTCTAAAAGGCAGTCCCTCTTTGCAGTTTCACTTTGATCCTAAGGCGATTCCTATTGTGACTCATTACTCATTGTGATGTAAATGCATCAGCTTCAGTGATTTTCATAATGTTTTTCTTGATTTGGCTCTGTACTCCATAATTTTAGGTTTATAAGTTACATGTTAAAGTGCACATTTTTTCAAATTTTATTCAAGGGTATTTTTATACATTTTGTTTTGAATTACAGAACTTTTTATAAATAGTCACCCCCATTTCAGGGTACCGTCATGTTTTGGGACAAATGGCTTCACAGGTGTTTCTGATTAGTCAGATGTGTTCAGTTGCTTCCTAGTGCAAGTATACAGTAAGAGAGCTTTCAGTATCTAGTCTTGATTCTAGGCTTCTGAATGCCTTTGGAGTCCATGAGGACCAGAGTGCCAATAAAGTCAAGGAAGCCATTATGAGGCTGAGAAATAAGATAAAACAGTAGGAGACCTAGGCCAAATAATAGGCCTAGCAAAGTCAACTGTTTGGAACGACAGTAAGAAGAAAGAGCAATGCTGAGTGCTGTAATTGCAAAGGGCCTGGTAGGCCAATGGAAGACCTCTGCAGTTGTTGACTGAAGAATTCTCACCATAATGAAGAAAACCCCCCAATGCTTGCCCGACGGATCAGAAACACTCTTCAGGAAGCAGGTGTGGTGATGTCGGCAGAAGACTTCAGGAACAAAACTTAAGAGGCTACACTGCAAGATGCATACCTGTTGCTAACTGCAAGAACAGGATGGCCAGACTAAAGTTTAAGAAGTACCTAAAGAGCCTAAAGAGTTCTGGAAAAACAGGTCTTGTGGACAGATTAGACCATGATTCATTTGTATCAGAGTGATGGCAAGAGCAAAATTCTGGAGGCCAAAATGAACTACCCAAGATCCGAAGCACCCCCTTTCCCCCATCTGTGAAACGTGGTGGAGGTAGTGTTATGGTTTGGCCAGGTATGCCTGCCACAGGTATTGGCTCACCTGTCTTCATTGATGATATAACTGCTGATAGCAGCTGCAGAATGGATTCTGAAGTGTACTGAAGCATCTTATCTGCTCAAGTTTAAGCCAGTGCAACTAGCCCCCGAAACAAGCAGGAGCTGAAGATGGCGACAGTACAAGCCATCACCAGAGCATCACCAGAGCAGATACTCAACACCAGGTTATGTCTACGGATCAGAGACTTCAAGCAGTCATTGCATGCAAAGGATATGCGATAAAGTACTAAACATGACTGCTTTCATTTACAAAACATTATGTCCCAAACATTATAGTATGCTCAAATGGGGGGGCTATGTATAAAAAGTGCTATAATTTCTAACACTGTCAAATCAAAGTGTTAAAAACACCCTTAAAAAAAGCTAAATTAAGAACTTTAACCACATGGTTGTTTACAAAAATAAGTACAAAGAAGAAAAGATGTCTGTGTCCCAAATGGAGCTCACTGTGTGTATGTTATACATATGGTAGTGTCATTACTAACAGAAAAAATATAATGTGCAGTCAAAATATAAGGTACTGCCAGAATGTGCATTTTCATTTTTGAAGGATTTCTTGTATGAGAACATTTAACCCACATTACCTGCCCCTGGTGACAAGGCAATAACTCATACATGGCAAATAATTTACCATTTTTACTCAGTCACTTGAGCAAAGACATGATTGGTTGCCCATTATGACTGATGTCCTCTGAGCCAATTGGCTCAGAGAGCAAGGACACGGGGTGGGCTTGGGATCCCGAGTGGCCCTGTAGGTAATCAAAAAGGACGCCTCAACCTTTACATGGTCTGTAAGGTGCAGAATTCTCTCTTTAATTATTCATTACACAGCCCGTCCAGAGAGGACAGTAGCAAAACAGGCTGCAGTCACGTCTGCGTCTAGACACCGCTGCATTCCAGTGACGGAGACTCAGACCCTCTCCAGGATACGCGGCACGAACCGCCATCTGCTCCTACTTGCACTCGCGCTGCGTCTAGATAAGGCATTGCAAATGATTCTCTTCCCATGGTTTTTACTGTCTGAAACCCCCGCCCCCCCGCCTGGCCTGATGGCTGTGCAGCCTTTGCCGTCTGGCACCGCCATTTTCTCAGAGTCCCTTTTTAGAGAGCATCATTTGTGCTGAGTAAGCGGGTCGTGACCCAACCCCCCCCCCCCCCCACACACACCCACCCACCACCCCCATCCCCCACCCCCACCAAATCACCCTGTATTAAAACTGAATACGAACCACTGCATTTAAATTGTGCGCATTTCTGCAAGTCTGCCAATAAGAGATTTGCATGTTATCCCCCCCTGAACCGCGGCAGATAAGTCAAGTGTCTCGTCAAAAGGCCCGGGACAGGAGCCTCTTCTCAAACGCAGCCCTGCTGTCCCCTTCTGCCGGGGCGTGCTTGACGAATGATCCCCTATCGATCAGTCCCGCCGTCACTCCACATCACATTAATTTCTTTCTCCCGGTGTCACTCGAGTTAAAATAAGACTGCTCTGCAGCGCCGGGGTGGGAGCTGAAAAGGTAGGGTGTCTGGAGGTCTGCTCCAAACGTCAATCATGTCAGCCATTTTGGGGGCATTTATCAGGGAAACTTTTCATGGAACGGAAAGCTCTGCTAAGAACCGGGCCTCTAAGTGCCATCTGCCGTTACATTGTGACTCTCTTATTGACTGCATGACCTGTGCTGTGACTCTCTGATATAACGGACATTGCTGTCGGGAGTCAGCTGGAAGTCGGCATCGGTACGGTGATGGGAAAAGGTCCGTATGTGGCCAATGCCTGCGACTCACGCCACAACTGCCACCACGAAACCAACCGATCCTGTAACTCTGTGATTGGCTGTCGACTTTGACCCTAAATGAGAGCAATAACACAGCTGCGCCCCGGGCTCGGAGGCCTCCGCGCACCGCTTATGCACGTGCGCGTCGATCATGTGACAAGCGCACCGCGCCCCAGACAGCTGTATAACCTTGTTGCTTCCCCTTGAAGCAGAGGGAGGAAGAAAGTGAACTCATTTATAAAGTACATTTTAGCGCGCGGTCCGCCCTATTCCCCGGGTCTCTGCAGAGCTAATTAGGGGGCTGTACGTCATGTTCCTCCGTAATGGCTTACCATCCCTTCCTCTGTCTCTTACATGCAAATAGCTGCTCAGGCTGATTACCTCTCCAATGGATTCTGTTTCTGTGTGAAAATCCACAAGAATATTCATGCGCTGACAATAACAGCTTTTAATGCGTCGTAGGAACAACCTTACTGAAAACTCACCTGCAGTTTAACGGCGAAAGCTCATTCTGTGTGTCATTTACCTTTTTTTTTTTTGCAGATACGTTTTCCATACGGAAGATTAATTATTACACACAATATGCGCAATAATGTATTAATATATTCCATAGCGATGTCATTTTGTTTATCGGAAGGAAATTCTCACAAGTAAATTATGGCAGGCTGCCCATGTGACATGGAGTCACCGCCCGTGATTCAGGGTTCAAGGATTGCGTTTGTTTTCAGGATTACGTGTACCTGACACGTCTTAAATGGCAGCGCTCCACCTTTCTGCCGATAAACCAGTATCAGCACGCAGCGCTAAATCACCTTGTTTTGCTGAAGGTACTTGCTGATAAAACATAACCTTTCAAGCGTGGAATACTATAGCTTCAGCCAACTGGAGCATTCTGTTCTTACAGTGCGTGTGCAAACCGACCGAGGGGCGTGTCTGGTTCCCGCCCTCGCGTTTGAGAAACGCGCACGAAAGTGAGCAGTGGTGAAAAGCTGTTTAGCTTTAACGTAGCCTTGCGTTTATGCAAATGCCATTGTTCATTATCTTGTTAATATCCTCGCACTCACAGCCAACACCACTGATCTGTTGTGACACACTGAATGTGCTGCTGCCATTCTGCAGAAGACTGTCAATGTGTCGGTATAAATGTACTTCACCTGAATCGAATGCACGGGCCGTTTTGTTTGTGTGTTTACTGCAAATCCTTTTTCTACATGGTTCTGCTATGGGAAGGGGTGAGATTGTAAAGAAGAACCAAAGAGAACAATATTTAGAAGGTTGTATATGGTTTCTGTTATTTATGGCACCAACCAGCTATGGTCTTTCTTTGAGAATGTTTGTAGAACCTGTTAGATCTGGCCCTTAGAGAACATTGAGTTGTGGGGGATTTATTTGAACTTTGGGAGCTTTCTCATGCTCTCAGGCGAATGGAGCTTTGTGCTCAGAGTGTGGATACTGCATCTCCACCTCCACGGGCAGCCACACTAACACTTCCCCACTTCCCCTTTCTCTCTCTGTTCAGTACTGATGTATTACCGTTCTGTTATAAAAACAAACAAAAGAAAGTTCAGGGCTTGGGAAAAAAAAATAGCTGATAACAGTATTTTCAGATTTACCGATATGATAAGGATGTTTTATGGGCAATTTAAAAAAGGCCCAGTGTGCAGTGACATTTGTAATTGTCGGCCTGCAGTTTGTAAAAAAAAAATGTTTTCCCCTCTGAGCTCCCATTTGCAATAAGAGTCAAATTAAAGATTAGAGAGGGGGGAAGAGGACGCGATGAGGGATTATCCTCCGTTCCCTTGCGTTTTTAAATTTCTATTTAAAAAAATTTTTTTTATGAGTGCTGAATGAAACCTGTTGTATGTATCATGAATCCTAACACAGCAGGACTGACAAAGCCATTTGGAGAAACCTCACTTTGCGTTCATTCTGCTTCTGTGAAGAGACACAAGGCTGCTGTTGAGAAAAACCCAGATAACCACTACCCCCCCCCCCCCCCCCCGATTTTAATGTCTCCGCTGCAAGCTCGTAAAGAAGCTTGTGAAATTACGTCTGTGCACAAATAAATACGGGCATGGAACTGGCAGAGTAGGAGTAAATCAGCTTTGCTTGGTGCGCTGCGTGTTTCAACAGAAACCTAATTGTTGTCAAGAGCACAGTGCAGAGAATTTGTGTGCTTTTAAAAGATGCAGAAGTAGAAACTCACTTTCATTTTGCAGCAAATAGAGGATTGAGACACGGCGAATAAAATGAATAACGGTACAAAGGGAAAACAGAGATTTGTAAGCGAACTGTTTCACGTTAGTAATGTGAGGAGTAAATCATCCTGCTCTTGAAACTTGAGAAACTGGAGGAAAAGCAGTACTTGAAAAGTATGAATGAGGAAAATTCTGTGTTATGGGGAAGTGGGTCTACTGCAGACCATGAGCCATGCCCCCCTGGGTGTCCTCATGCTACAGCACCAGACTGTATTATCTCACCAAGCCAAAGGCCAGGGTCCCCAGCACAGCGAACCAATCACGCTCTTAGGGTGCCCACGGACAGGAAAAAGGTATATGGAAACATTTGAAGCCCTCACCCCAAAGTGGTCATCTTTGGTGTATGACGTTGGATATGCAAGTGCGCCTAGAAGCATGTAGAAGTCTGCTTGCAGTTGGGCTCATTATTGGGGCTTCAGAGGGTGCTGTTACCCTCTGTATCACACGTTTACGTGTTCTCATGGTTTTGAACTCCACTGCATCAGATAATAATTCATAACTGATGCTGGTTTGGAAAGAATTCAAGGATTAAGCCTGGGACTAATTCATGAGGCCTACACGTCACCGTAATGATAATGGTAGCCTTGATCGATGAGAGCCAGAGGCCTACATGTTGGAATCCCATCAAGCATAACCAGTGTTTGTATCAGTCTCTACCAAGCAGGAGGTCCAAGATTATTTTTCTCTTAGGAAGCTATTTTTTTGTTTGTGTTTCACACTCCAGTAACATTGCCACGCCGTGAACATCGTGCTGTCACTGCAGTGCAAAGTATTGTTCGCTAATTTGTCACTAGATGGCCACCATAGTTGCGCACACTGACATTTTAAATTAGCTTCGGCATTTTGAAAATCTGAGACGGTAGAAATAACAAACAGCAGACAGCGCTGAGGCCGCGGTACTCTGGGGAAATGGTTCACTTCTTCTCCGTCTTGCCACAGATTTTATGAGACCTTTGGAGGTAATGAGGCGCACGCTCATCTCCTCACAGATTTGATTTGCTCCCTCATTCGGCAGGCGAATGTGGAGCATGCCATTTTATTGCCAATTTTGCATATTATTGCTGCATTGCAAACATATTCTGGGTGAACTAGATTCCCTACAACTTTTAGGGGAAACAAATGTGCTTTAGACAGCAGCAGACATTTTTTTATTTGATCATGTTATGAAGCTATTATTTATAAAGTTGTGGGGAAATATGTGATAACAGAAATGTTGAAGTTTAAGTTAAGGAGCTCTCCAATGATTCGGTGAAATGTTTGTTGAATGTTACCATGGGTATACAGCACGGACAAGATGGTCAACAACTGGCATTTGTGAAAAATGCGGGCCCTGCTTTAAGTGCCTCTTTTTACTGGGAAAAACATGCAAAATAATTTAGAAAACTAGTTTAAAAAGTGCAACCTATTTTATAATTTTTTGTAGCAATTAGTAAACAGATAATACAGTTTATATTTGGGTTATTGGCATACTGGAGTACTGCAGGAAGAGGCTGTTTAATTTTATTGTATGAATATTAAAACATGCTAAAGTGGCAAATTAAAAAATTGAATATGTCAGGCTGTTTATAAATCAGTTACCAAATTGCTTCAGATTTTTCACTTGAAATTGTATGCCCTCTTCAGTTTATGGGCCTTTTCCAGGCATCTCATTGCCAACTACGTCAACTTCTACTAAATAAACATGTTGAGTGTACCGGTAGAATTGTAACTGTTTTCGAAAAATATAAACCGGTCCTTAACATTAAGCTTGATTGGATGTTGACGCACATGATGCGAGTCAAATTCCCAGAAAAACTGGCCCTCTGCATGTAGCCATGTAATCAACCCCCTGCATCTGATTGGCTGCACAATGCATTACATTATGGAACTCCCCCAGGCTGTCACTGTAAATGAGAACTGAGTTGCGACTTCACCTACATGGTTAAAGAAGTTTTAAGAAAATGTTTTTGCGAGGTGGTGGCAGAGCTGACCAAACCCATAAACTACATAAGCAGCCGCTGAGGCCCCACGACCACCAGGGGGCACACTGATTATTCTGAAATATGTATTATTTATGGGGTGGGTGGGTTGGGGAGTCACCCTAGTCAAATCCCGCTTAGGGTGGCTCAAGGGCTAGGGCCGGCAATGGGTGGTGGAGATATGTGATTTCCCCATTGGTGAGTGAGTGCCTTCCCTGGGGCAGTCTGCTGTGTGGGGATATGGCTGAGCCATTTGCTCTTAGGCAAGCTCTGTTCTGCGCTGGCCTGGTACGAATGCACTGTAACATGATGCCACGTTTCCACAGGTGGCCCAGGTTTCATCGCGGCTCTGGTGGAACAAACACCACCTCAGTCCTGGAATATGACTGCCCTCCTCCCCCTCCCCCACTTTCAAAATGGGACCTTTCAGGAGGGATCAAAAACACCCTCCCCCCCCCGACCATGAAACTGAGGCCTTCCACAATAGATCAAACACTTCCCTTCTTCTCCAGACCACTCATTGGCCCTTCCCAGTGCATCTGCAGAGAGCTGATGTGCAGAAGCGCTAAGCTGCTCGGTGGCGCACACGGGTATGTCACAGTGTCAGTGGCCCGGAGCTTCAGCCCTTCTCACATCACTTAATTCGGTCCTTTAATGTTGTGAGCAGCTGAGCCTGCAGAGTCAAAAAACAACTGCCCCCGTTCTTGCCACTTTGCACTCGTTTGCACGCTCCTCCGTCACCTAATTAAAGTGTTGTTTCATTTTAAACAAATTAAAAGGTCAAATGAAGAATTCTTTGCCCATGACTTTTTATGAAGTTGCTATTAATTAGGATGCAGCTGCAGCAGCCTTGCCATATGGCTTGGGCGTGCTTCTTCACTGTCCTCCTGTTTCCCAGACTCCCCGGCTCCTGCTTGTTATGGCGGAGGCTTGAAATTGTGTGTTAGCTTACATCCACTGTCCTTGCCTCACTAATTGCTTGGTTGTCAGGTAGTTGGACAAAGATTGCTAGGCAGCCTTATCATGTTGACTCTTGCAGGTGCCATTGTACTTCCCAAGTCATGTTTGAGGGAACTAAGGCTAATTGCATTGATAAGGCTGAAGCCTCAGCCCCCTTGGTAAACATTTCTACCATTGCCATCTTATCACTGTGCACGTATAGGAATTCAGCTGTATCTATGAGTCAAGGAGGAGTTTCTTCTTACTATTAAAGAAAAAAAAATGTTTCAATTAATTTTTTTTGCTTAAAAAATACATTTAATTGATCGTTGTATGTGATAGTGGTTCATCATTCAGCTCAAGATAAAAAAAAAGTTTTTTATTAAATGCAGGTTTGTTCAGGGGCATTTATTTTTTATTTTAGATTACTTTTTTGTTTATTGCCCTAAAACATTTAAGAGGCTTTTTCCAGACGCACACGCACTAGCACACTCACACACACACACACACACACACACACACACACAATGTCTGTTACTGTGTGTAATTGTGTCTATGTGCTATTGTTGTCTGTAGATGTGCAGGGGAGTGGGGCATTGATGGTTCTGTTTATTGTCTTCCATGGGGTGGGGCTGTCAGATCCGCACACACTCCCTGAGGTCACTCCAGTTCATATGAACCAGAGGTCAGAGGTCATACCCACCCATCCACGTGTCACAATACACCATTATGCCTTGTGCATATATTATGATTGAAACCTCAGACTGGCTGTCCTTGTGAGAATGCTATTAGCTAATGCTAATAAGCTGAAACTGTACCTCATGTTATGAGTTTATTTTGCATCAAGTCCCACACATGATGATCATTTGAGCAGTATAAATATTCCTCAGTACTTTTCCTTCAGTGCTTAGTTACACAATTTCCATTTGCTATTGGACAGCCAATAGCAAATGGAGGGTAAACATTCACCAAAATAATATGGCTCCAAAAAAAACAGCTGTTCTCTGTTACCATTTTAGTGCTGTGCCTAGTCTTGTCTAAGTGTAACAAAAACCAGAGAGCTGTAGAATAATAACAATTGCAATGCAAAATAAAATGCTAATTTCAATGCTGAAAATAGCAACTGGACAGCTGCAGAATGCAAGGAACTGATTGAGCTCTGGCAAGTGCAGAGGCTTTTAAATTTTTTTGTCTGCAAACAGCTACCGCTACAGACATTGGAATTAACTGGAAAGAAATGCAGTACACATACACACAAAGATGAATTTACTTGAGGTTTTATATACAGTATATGTAATATATATATATACAGAATGTAACTGGTAAAAGAAGCCCTGGTAGAGTGAGATTTTTCTGGTATTGCAATGTGATTCAATTTGACTAATCGAAAAATAGCTAGGAATGTGACACCTCCATTTCTCATGACTGATGCTGTCGATCTCACCCAGACTAAGGATTTTGCACCCAAAATGCTGCACAGATCTTCTAGTTTTTAAAATCTTAAATGGAAATGCCAGACTTTTTTTTTTTTACAATGTAGGAAAGAATGATTTTTTTATTATTAAAATTGCCTTATTGGTCAGCTTTCCTATCTGAAAGATAGACAGACCCAAGCTAACACGTCTGTATGGTTTTATTAGCTAGCCTGCTATTCATGAAATGTGCAATAATGATGGCTGATCAAAACCATTTTCAGCTGTTGGAAACCACATAACAGGTTGTCAACAATATCATGAGGCACGCATACATCACTTAGTTGTTTGGACTAACTGCTGGAGCCGATGCCTGTCATTGCTAGGCTAGCACGAGAGCAGAGGGAAGCCAGACTGAAGGGGAATCCAGTGGTGACTGAATCAGCCTCAGGCCAGTATCTGTTCTGTGTAAAAGCAGCCAGAGACCCACATACCTTCGCATCCACTGAGATAATCAGAAATGATTGCCACCACAGCATGTATCATGCATCACTGGATTAGGGAAAATCATGCTTTTGTGTGTATGCATGTGCGTGTGTGTGTGTGTGTGTGTGCACGTGCATGGAATTGTAGGTCTGTCACTGTATGTTTGTGTCTTGTGTGCATGTGCTGCTCTTCATGTTTGTGGTTGTGTATGTATGTGTGAGCGCATTTCTCTGTGACACTAAAGCAATGTGTGTATGTGGTCATAAAGCCAGTACATCAAGGACCATTGCCCTGCAAATAAATATTTTCACCAGTGCTGGGATTTATCCTTAAAAAAGTAAAAATTTCACATAATTATGAGCAGGAATTCAGCAGATCTTGCTGTCTTGCCCCATAAAGATTCCACCCCTCTCTTCTCACCCTCGTCACTGTAAGCCAGTGCTACAAATCCCACTGCCTCATTGACTTTTAAGGACTATTTATGTTAATGGAGCTGGGATTATTAATGATGAAACCCATGTTAATGAGCTGAAGTAGGCATGAATTTTAAACACTGTGTTTATGCAGGGGGGAAAAATGACATTTCATTATGAGGGGGAGGGTTATGAATATTAGTGCATTAGTTTGTATTATGAGTTTTGTTCTCGCTCTTTCTCCCCTCCCCATTTTCTCCCCTCTCTTTGCCTGTGGTTTTGGATAGGGTGATCTGTACAAGGGTGAGCTGCAAGCTAAAACATTCTGGGCTCTGAGATATTATTATACTGGTTAAACTGTTTTGGCATATTTAAAATTAATTGCTTGATTTTAAGGCAAATTACAGAAAAAGCTGTTGTATTAAATAATATAAATGTAAACGTTACGCCAGGTATGTATAGGAGAAGGAGAGGATTAAGCATAACCTTTAAATAGCCTGTAGCCTATATAATGCATGTTCTGGGCTTAACATGTTGCTTGGGGGGTTCACCATGCATGTACTTTGTCAAGTTCAATTAGTGTTTAGCATCTTTCATCCTTTAAAAGTTTTGAATTAAAAATGAAATAAAACAAAGCTTTGTGTCAAAGAGAGGAACAAACATTGAATAAACAATGCAATTCCATTCTGAATTCACATCAGTCTGAGAAGAGGGTTGGGCCTACTGGACCAGCTGTGCTTCCCAGCAAGATCTTTTAATGCAAATTATTTAAGAACAATCTAATCACAACTCACAGGCAGATTGGAGGATAATTCAAGGATAATTCAACTGCATTAGCATCTGTTTCCTATCTGCAGGAGTTTGTCAAATACATAAATGCAGCCAAAGGATGAAATTCCATTTCTAGAGCAAAATCATATTTCTGTTCCGTCTGTGCTTTTATATTTTCAAAGTTATCTGATTAGTCTGCTGCGAAGGAAATTAATGAAAAAGTGTTGTCTATATTACGCCTTATGAATCTTGAAAAATTGGCATAATTGCAAATTTGTTCTCGACACATATCTTGCAATCAAACTTGGTGAACCGCAAATATATTAATTGAATTTTCTTGTTCAAATTGCATTCTAACCAGGTTCTCCATGGCATTGTTCAACCTGAAATTCACATACAGAAAAGCATCACATGTTCCAGGCTCTAATTAAGGTTTTTTTCTTCTCCATTATATCAAGAATATTTAATGAAGCTACATAATAAGGTAGTAATGAAAAGATAACTTTTTTCAGCAAAATTGATGTAATTGCAGAGGATGCTTATTAGTCATCAAGGATATCATTGTACAAGCAGACTTTCATTTAGGGCATTTATTTTGATAAATCTCTGCTCTTTTCGCTGTAATTAAATTTGTTGCGGCAGGGCTGGCGATAAAAGGTCGAAATTGAGTGCGCTGAGCTGGTCTTAAAACACAGAGCTATTATTACCAACACGGGCAGATAGCAATCAGAGTGGATAAGCTGAAGAAAGCTCCCTGATTCAGATTAGCAAATTCCTCCATTAGCACGAGCTGCGGCTGCAGGTGATTTCGCCGTCTCGTCTCGCGTGCACGAAGCTGATTGTTTTGAATAAAAACAACAATGCTCCGCTGTTTTTGTTTCTTATTTGGAGGTGGTAACTGTGGACAGATGGGCGGGGCAGCGGAGCAGCTGAGAGATCACTGGCTCCCTAACAGCCCTCCACAGCCTGCCCGCCCGCCTGCCTGCCCGCCCGCCTGCCCGCCACCAGGCTGGAACGGTGCTACGGGCTGTCCCGGCGCTTAGCCGCGTTAGCGAGGCTGTTGATTCTCCATGATAATTTATGCAGCATTGGGTCAGGAATCGATCCAAACGTCGCAGCGCTCCATATTCCAGCGCTAACAGCGCTGTCAGCCCGCTGTGTACCAGCCTGGCGCCTCTGCATCAATTTGGCACTGCTAACGTCTGTGCTTATAAAAGCAAGGGCTGCAGCCTCGCTGGGAATATAGCCCTTCCATCTCCCCCCGTATCCCTGCTCCCTCTCCCGTCTCCCCCTCTCCCTGTCTGTTCCTCTCTTCTGGGGTTACACCATGTACGTACATTTTATACCCGTTTTGAGTTTTTAAGCCAAATTGGACTTAATTTCCAAACACTGTGGTGCAGGCATTTGGATTTTGGATTACACCACTCAACGTGTGACAGTGATCCCTCTCTGTGTGGGCTGAGAATCCTGATATGTCGGTTGGTGTCTGTTAACCAACACTGACAGCCGTATTCCAGCCGGTCGCCCGGGGAGTGTTTTGGAACAGGCTTGTCAGTTTTTTTTTTTTTTGGGTCAACTTTTATCCGCGGTTTTCTCTTTTAGAGTTTGGAATGTTTCTTCGTATTTGTAGCACAGACAAGTGCTGGTGGTTCTCTTTGAAGTGTGTGTTCTGCCAGCTGGAGCTTCTCTCCCCTCCGCAGTCCGCCAGTTTAGCCCTCACCGTCGCTACGTCAGTGCAGGGCACTTCCTTTACAGCTGAGGCAGGCAGACTGCAGATGCTCCATCAACCAGAGTGGTCGCTGTTGTGCAGTTGTGCCGGGAAGACAGGGAAGACCCGACTGATTGAAACCTAACCTTTCTCAACAGCACCGTGGCCCGTTATACGGACGCCCACAGACTGCATTGGCACGGTCGGGATTCAATACCGTGCCCTTGGGTTACTGCACTGAATACCAGTCCTCATGCAGGAGTCACCGTCAACCAATCCCTTAGTGTAGTAAAAAACTGGGGGTGACATAGCTCAGGAGGTAAGACCGATTGTCTGGCAGTCGGAGGGTTGCCGGTTCAAACCCCGCCCTGGGCGTGTCGAAGTGTCCTTGAGCAAGGCACCTAATCCCCAACTGCTCTGGCGAATGAGAGGCATCAATTGTAAAGCGCTTTGGATAAAAGCGCTATATAAATGCAGTCCATTTACCATACTGCAGAACTCCCCTTTGCTGAGATGGAATCCAGCGTAGCTGAAACATCAGCTGTCGTGCTGCGCTGTTCCTTCTAACAGGGTTGCTGGTCACGAATGACCGATTCGGCCAATGAGTTACACTGGCAAATACAAAGTCCACAATGTTCTCACCCTGAAGTAAAATGACATCAATCAAATTTCCCTGTCACATAGCTCACCATGGCACAGTGCACAAGAGATTCACCAGGCAAAACAGGAAATGAAGTAATGAACACTCTGGACTACACGTGAGCTCAAGCTTCATTTGCCTCCGTGAAAGGAAACTACTGTTCTTACTCTTATTGTTACTGTTGTGACATGTGGTCATATTTCATGGACTAAAACTCCCATGCAGTTCAAACTCACTGAACCTGGGGCTGCATGGGATGTGTTGTTGTGTATGCTGGAAGGTATAGTTTTTTTATAATCACATTCATGTCCTATGCTGCTTTCTACGGATGACCTGCCATAAAAACTTTCTAGTATGGCAGACTGTGTACTTTACTTCAGGCCACCACTTCAAGACATGTAAATAACATATGAGCAATTTAACCTCTGTAAGTCTGAAGTTGAAGTTGAAAAGCAACACAACGAAATGTGTAGGTTAAAAAAATGTTAATGTTCTTTTGAAAGCACAACTGAATTGCCTAAGCTGTGGGTGACATGCAGACACCATCGGTACAGTATAGCTGACATTGGTTAGGGCACTTCTGCCATTTTGGAATGGCCAAAGAAAGGAGAGAAATATCAATGAATGGTGTTAAAAATGGTTTGCAGCACAAAATGGCTGCAAAAGATCAAAATATTTGCTGTGTTAGTGAAAGTTCAGAATCTAAAAGCTGGCTTATTGAATGGTGCTGTTGGTGGAGTAGATCGTTTTGCTTTCTCTGTAAGACATAATGCCATACAGCATAGCCACATCTGTACTTCATGGGAATTTGGCAGCACAATGTGCAGTACGAGCTGCATCAGCATGAAGCATTAATGGACCAATCTCAAGTGAAAACTGTCTCCAATCTGATATTCTCAAAGGTGTTTTCATTCGAAAGGGTTTGTCTTTTTAAGTTATATTTTCTGTCTTTTTTTTGGAGTAGATAGGTGTATAGAACTAGACATGCAGGTCAGGATTTCTCTAAGAGTGAAATGCATCTGCATTTAAAATGCACATCGCTCTCCAGACCAATAGAATCAAGCCATAGTTGAAAGCCTGTAGTGCGTTTCATTCAGTGGTACCCCGAGAATTAACAGATCAAAGTTACACAGTAAACTACAAAACTTCAGATCAGTATTTCTGTCACTCACAGTTTGTGCTCCTGTTTGATCAGTGTCCTCAGAGAACTAGGTGTCAGAACTTGGCTCAGTTTGAGGTGGTAATAGGCTGAAATGCTGAGGGACTGAAAGCTTGCCATTAAATAAAAAAAAAAAAAAACATAGGATGAGCGTAATGCAAATGTGTAATTCCCTGCTCCTTGGTGGTCACATCTTACCACTTTATGGATGCAAAGTAAACAATCTCACGATTGTTCCTGATCTTTTTCCTTTGCAAAATTTTTTTTTTTTTAACAGACGTTTGCACATTATGTAAAAGACCCAATGTGTTAGAAAGTGGTTCAATTTAATATAAGATTGAGAATGCAAAATAGGTGTCCTCGCTGGCCTGACTGTCCCATCATATTAACCCCTTGTAAACACTGTTGTTGCTCAGTGGTGAGGTCACTGTTGGTCCACATCTACATACGTCCAGATACAGTTTGACTATAATGTACTTTGTTTTGTTGAGCCAAATGGGGGAAATTAACTATTTTTGTCTCATACCAAGTGCTATGAGGTTGGAATTCACTAAACTGAAAAATAAATTATTTTAGATACATTTAGACATCCATCATTAAGGACAAAAGATCAATTTCTTTGATGGAGTTCCTTAAAATAGTTTATCTATGCAGTGCTTATGTAGACTCACACAGAAAACCCCCAAGCCCACCTTAACCACTTATTCATGGCAACTGCAGACTGCCACTGCATGCCTGATTTTACAGGGAATACCTCTCCCATCCATCATTTACCCCTGTATGTATAATAATGGGAGAGCCCTCACTTTTACTTGGTATTACTTGAAAATTTTGCTGCTATTTTTCTTCTAAACTTCCATGCATTAGTTTCAGAATTAATAAAATTCCCGTAAAACTTTGGATTAAAAACCTAATAATAATAAAAATGAGTAGTTTAATTAATATTTATATGAGTAATTAATTTATATGAGTAGCTAAATTTATATGTACTTTACAGAGATAATAAATCAAAGATCAAATGTGAAAATGGCAAGATATAGAATGGTTTGTAGGGATAAGAACCAGAGATATACAGCAGAAAGAAAGAAAAAAAAGACTGCAGTGAAACCACATTTTTTTCAACATTTATTGAAGTAAAATCAAAACAGTAAGAGTGAAAAATTAATAATAGCCTCTCCATTATGAAACTGAGTCTTTCTCAGCTCTGTTCAGGTAAATAAAAGAAATAACCAAACTTCCATTACAGGAGAACTATCGATATGTTGTGAGGTATGACTATTTTTAGATTTGTCCATAATTATTTCTTCTACCTGATTTATATGTAGACCTTTGATTTCTTGTGAGGATTGTGCATTCAGTAAATTGTCAATATGTGCACAGTCCATATGATCGTACATATTTATTAATCTCTTTGGCAAACACAGTCTAGGCTCATTAAATACTGATTGACTGGCTGCCAGAAATGCATTCTGAATGGATAACACGTTAGATTGTGTATGCACGTATGTGTGTCTGTTTTCATGTGCAAATTATACGGATTTATCAACCTCCAGGTTCCAGATTGCACCATCCTCTTAGCATTTAGAAAATCCAATTACTTGACATCAGTTAAAGATCTATGCTAATCTTATCTGTAGTAATTAAAATCCCATTTTTTACCAATGATATGTGTTTGCTTGTGTTATGGAATAGTTCTCTAAAGCTTTTCTTCAAGAGTTTCAAGGTTTTTGCTTGCAGGCGGTTGTTTCTGGCTTTGTGTTTGTACTGTACTGTTGACCTTTATTGTTTGGCTCAAAAAAAGCACATCAAATGGATCCTTTACAGGCAAGATGAGTTGCATGTCTTTTGTTCACCTTCATTTTTTGGTCCAGAAAAAATGTTATTCCCAAAAAAACCTAGTATGAACTGACATTTCTGTGATGCAGAAACGTTTTAAAATATATCCTCGTGACCTACTTAAGTTTTCACACCTTACTGGGTAGCAGTCATCAGGGAAAGCGATTTCTGATTGCATTTTAATGACATCCATAGGTCATCCCTATGCCAGATGAGTTTGTGATTTGAGTTCAACATAATCAAAAATATGGGTTCAGTGCTCCAGTCAGTATATGAACAAATACAATGGGTGCGGTCATCATTGGAGAGACACTTAAATGCATTCACGACTGTGTATAAATAAGGATGTGCGTGAGTACAGCTTATAGAACAACTTATTGTCAATTAAATTTAAATTAATGGCTAAAATAAATAAATCAATGTGTGGTTTTTGTCACTTTATTTCCTGTTCAAATATATTGATCCGCAACCTGAAGTGACAGATTGCAAGCAAAGTCTGAATCTCTGTTTTCTGTCACTGAACTTGCGCAGAGCTTATATAAAAGTGATGGACTACACTCACTGCTGGTTATGTGTGTCTGAATTTACACATCCACGCAGAAAGTAGGCCTAGACTAAACCATGTTCCAAATGTCGGTTTTCCATCCAGCATCACCAAATAGGCATTTTGTTGGTGGTAGGCCTATTTGTCAATGAAGTCGGGACATACCATTCATTTAACCTCACACCAGCGATGAAATCATTAATACGCAGGTTAAATGAACTGTTAATGTGGGTTAATTTGCAGGAAATATTTCCCCTTGTATAAGTCAGTCATACAGTAGACCTATAGCGATTTCTCATCTATAAAATATGAGTTTCGAAGGGTGACTAGTCAGGTGCCATTGCGCTCATCATTTCTTGTCTGCCAAGACTGGTTCCATCTGCGACTTGGTGCTTGTGTCACTAGGAGTGAGAATTGGACTCTGAGCCTCGTGATCAAATCTGCTGGTAAAAGTTTGGCTATTGATGGTTCACTTCTTAAAAGTTAAGTAACGGCAATCCTAATCCAGCCCCTGCGTTCCTGCATGGAGACAACCCTCCCCTCTTACCCCACCTCCCCCTTCCAAGTTACAGGAAAATTGTATTGTTCTGTCCAGTAGGCCAGAAGAAATGGCTAATTTGGAAAACTCAGGACCATACTCATCTTTCCTGCAGTTGCTTGTGAATTTGTTGTTATTATAAAAGTCCCAAATAAGAAATCTACTGGGCATAAAGAGGCTTTAATTAGCTGAAAATTCATATCTCGCTCTTTGACAGCCTAATATAAAAAGTGTCATTTGGCAGTGCACGGTGAAAAACTGTTATAGGCTAAACTCTGATGTTGTTTTGTTTTCATATTTGTCATTTGAAAATTGAACAGCAGCTGGAGATTGGATTGTAATGTGCTCTCTTGGTTACTGTGGTTAAAATGTGTCTAGTACCTGAGGTGGAACAAGTCTTTACCAAAGATCCCTGCAAACCGTACGGTGGGGCCGAAAACATGTTTGGCCCAACAGTTGATGGATTTTGTGCAGCTGTACGTTTTGTGTGGCAGTTGATACTGAGTAGGAAATGGAGAAAAGTTCTGTGAACAGATTAGGATTTACCAGAACCTTCCTCAGTTAACAGTTCTTGGCTTTTCAAGAAAGTGCAACTATGTGTGTATAACACAGCTCTACTGGCAGAGTTAAAAGTGAGATCAGAACAGATGTAATATAATTCCAAAAGATAGGTATTTGTGATGACCTTTGACACACAGTGATGATGTCATAGTTAACCAAGATGCAGTACACAAACTGGGTGATGCATTAAGTTGCTCATTAAGTCAACAAGCGTTTTGCCTTTTTAAAGAACCTGTGTTACAAGACTGAGTTGTTGGGAAGTGAAAAGTGGCAGTGCTTCAGAGGAGAGCGCCCTCTGGAGGATGGAGCAGAGTTGAGAAGGGCCCATGAATTGAATTGGGCATTTCAAAAAGATTAAAAAAAATAAAAATAAAAAATCCACAGTAACCAAAGTTTAGCTGTGCCTGAAAACAGAAACTACTCTGAATGGAATGATGTCAGCTCCCACCAATGTGGAAACTTTGAAAGTGACCCACAAATACCCTTTATAGGCTTAGAATATCTGACTTTGGTAAAGCGCAGTCTATCAACATTATTATGGAAGTCCACTTGTTTTGGGACTCTGAGCGATTTACATATTGGCAGGTTGCTCTCCAAGGCCCTTCCCCTGCTAACTTGTATTCAGCGCTTGCATTGTTCTGGCAGCTGGACCCTCACAGTGGAGCAGTGAAGCCATCATTTCTAATTCACAGCAAAACCTCTTTGTCATGATTTATCCATCCGCCCACCTAATGAAATCCTACTGGAAAAAAAGCAGGGCAAATTCATGCCCGACCATACTAATGACAACTCCAGCTAATAAGCCACCGTAAGACTCAATCTTCCCCACAGTCTGGTCCCATGACAGCTGGGATTTGGGGGCAGTTGAGTATGTGGTACCCTCATAATTTGAACTGCTGTGTAGCCATATGCCTGTTATTTTAACTGAATATTAGGACCTACTGATGAATCCTTTTCCTAACCTTTGAACTGGTGTAGGCTGAGACTGATAATCAAACTAGATTGAAAGTTTGGCGCAAAAACATTTGCCCGTGTTCTGACTACCCAAATTCACAAGCTAACGACCTACCTACCTGAACTGTGATGACATCTGAAGCTTTTTCACCTTGCTATCAGTTACAGTTAATCTCACACATAAATCTGTACTACCCTGCAATAAAAAAGAAAATCTGCTGTGCTGGCTAACTAGCAAGCCAGCTAATTTAAAGTGTGTTCTGTTATTCACATGACAGGGCTGTTTTATTTTTTCGTATTTCTTACCTGGAGACAATTTCTCACGTGCTGCTGTCCATGCATCTAGCTTTAACAACAACACATGGGAAAACTTCAGCGCCTTGTATTTTAAGGATTACTGGTAGTTATATTTTAGTTCACATGTAAATATCTATGCCTGTGAAATATATCACAATAAGCTTGTTACAGTACCTTAACCAAAGTTAAAAATCCTTACACACTGGTCCGACCATTTCAGGCACCAGGTAGGTCGTCCTGAGTGCGTAGGTCAAATTTTCAGAACACTGGCCCCCCAGGGGGCACTTGGGATGTGGGGGGGGGTGCTGGGCTTTGAGGCCCCGGGAGCCGGATGCCATCCTCTCGCTGTCTGCTCAGGACTCTGTCTTATTTCACCGCTGAGCGCGCTTACATCAGGTTATTGC
This sequence comes from Anguilla rostrata, assembly GCF_018555375.3. Lineage (NCBI taxonomy): Eukaryota > Metazoa > Chordata > Actinopteri > Anguilliformes > Anguillidae > Anguilla > Anguilla rostrata. The sequence continues at coordinate 23,919,843 of NC_057948.1, forward strand.
TAATTACACCTTCAGATACGCCGCAGGTCCAATAACCCTGCATTAATGTAAGACAATTACAGAGTTTAATGATGCCATCATTACACACAACCGGGTAGAATATGAAACAGAAGGGGAGAATCTAGGAGAGAATTTGATGTGTATGTGTGTGTGTGTGTTCGTGAAACTGCATGTGTATGTATGTATGCATGTGTGCGTATGTGTTCCCTCTGATTAAGAAGTGAATTCTTTCAAATTTGTGTTGGGTGCTGCTTCAACTTTTTATGTAACTATTCAGGAAATAAATGTTTGACATGTTTGGGTATAGATGTGCCTTAAAAGTTAATTAACTTGTGATTTGTTTCCCAGGTTATACTTAAACTCTGAGTTCATTTTAGCTGTTGGCAGAGGATTGATATTATAGTTTGTTATTGTAATCATTTGGGCATTTCAACTCGTGTCAATGTGAAATAGCCACTCAGCAGAAAAGACAATTACATTTTCATGGAAGTAATCCACCTTGACGTTTTATGAGCTGTTCAAATTTGACAGAATGTTCCTCTGCACTCCAGTATTGAAACTGACAGTCTGTATTGCAATAGGCAAATTATTTTTGTAATAATATCTCTGTAATAATATCTTTCACTGCATAGTGACAGATCCTTGCTTGGGTCCCAAAGGTCTGTTTAATTATTGATACGTGGAGTCTTTCATTTCTTTGGGAGAAGTTCAATGTTGCATTGTTAGGTACTGCGTGCACATTCATGTGACTTAAGGTTATGTTGCTCCAGCAGTTGGTTTATTTTATGGTTTATTGCATGGTACTTTAACCTGCTCTCAGAAAGTAATGTATTTTACGATCTGTTAAATCACTCTGAACACACACTTTTAGGGGCTAAGGCTGCGCAGTCGTAGCACTGTAATTTAGCGCTAAGGGTTTTCTACCGTTGTGAAAATGACATTTCTATACCCACAGCCCTTGCTCTTACTGTTCTTGTGACCTATATTGTGTCCTGCCTTGACGACGCGGTACAGGGACTCGCTGTGGATAAACCGGGCTGCCAAATAAACGAGCGATAATTGAAAAATATCTCTGTTAGGCTCAGATCCCTGCCTACAGGGGCACCTTCAGTGGAATCTTTCGCTCAGATATTATTAGGCTCGCTATCAGTCACACTGGTTCTCTCGCGATTGGTCGCTTGGTGCTGGCCATACGCTCGGAGAACAGCATGTGCACCACTGTAGTGCAGTTAGCTCTGAGACCCCTAAACCTTCACGAGTTTCTTTTTCTTTATTTAAATATGTCACAGTCCTCACACCCTGGGGGGTTGGGGGTTGTAGCATACTGTAGCATAACACTGGAATATTACACTTCATTTTTTGAAAAAAAAAAAATATATATTTTTGCAAGAGCTGTGCATATTTCCAATGGGAAATATCTGGTACTAGATCCAACAAAAAATCACAAATTAAAAATGAATAAATAAACTAGCACTCACTACAATACTTCAGATTGTGATTTTTATTGATGCACGGTGATATCAGAATAAAATAGAATAAAAGCTTCCACACTGCTCGCCTTCAGCTTCTCAAACAACGTTAAAAAACAAATTAACTTTCATCAACAGACAGATACTGGAAAAACAACAGGAGTATTCTAGCATAAGGATCTTAATATCAGCTGTGCAAAAAGGACAGAAAAAAGCTATCATGCATTTGTTATGCTGATTGCCTTTGGTTTAAAAAAAATGTTTTTTGGAGCCCACAGCATCTTTATTGGATTCCCTCAGGGTAGTTTTTGTCAAACTAATGGGAATGTGGGTGGAGAAGGATGATTTAAAATGCTCAGTGTTTTATTATTTGTTTTACATGTCACTTAATTGTATCTGTGGCTTCTCTTGCCCCATTTATCCTGAGCTCTTATGTAATGATAAGAGTCATAGGCCTATATAATGCACATTTTGAAAATGTAATTATTTTTTTCATCCATTTGAAATTGCCAGTGTTGAAATGTGGTATGCCAGGAAGCAAATAACCCTTTCATGGTTTAACCCTTTAACCCACAGCATTTAATTCCTCCCCACCCCCACTCACTCCCCATCAATCAGAACTGTATTATTAGACATATTCTGCTAATTATCCATGTCATTACCATGAAGAAAGAAAATAGGGAAAGAAAAGAAAGACAATCATGTTCTGGCGAAGTATAAATCTTTTATGAGCATAATTACAGGAGAAAAGGGAGGGGGAAACTGCATGACCATCTGCTTCTCAATGGTTTATCAAAGCAAAAAATCCTCCAAATGAAATTTGCATGAACTGTATTAGAAAGCCAAGATCCAATTATGCAGCCATTCATCAAGATTGGCTTTCCTCATGGCTGCCCAGACTTCAGGGAGGAGGAATACGAAAGAGTGGAATGGCTGAATGTCCACACTGATCCTAGATCAGTCTCAGCTCTCCTTCCACAGTGGCTTCACACAGATCTCTGGCCACGCCCTGCATCCAGGGACAGCTTCTGGGGCTTCATTGCATTATATCACATTTTGGCATTTAGCAGATGCTCTTATCCAGAGTGGCTCGCACAGATTATGTTTTTACTTACAATCCATTTGTACAGCTGGATATTTACTGTAGCAGTTCAGGTTAAGTACCTTGCTCAAGGGCACAATAAAGGCATCCCAGCTGGGAGTCCAACCTTTGAATTACAAGCTTGGTTCCCTTGCCAATACACTACACCGCCATTATCCCGGAGACTTAAAATATTTTATCCTCTATTTTGTGCTTTGTGCTAATTTGGTGTGGCCAGCCGGGCACCTAGCTGCATACGACGTGCTCATGTAATGACTGTGAATCTGAACCAGTGGTCTGCGGAGGGAAAAGATGATGTGGCAGGTGACAGGTGTGCTTGTCTCAGCTCTCCTGAATTGAAGGAGGATGTCAGAAGTGATTGGATGGAGCCTACAATTATGACTGGGCATTCTAAACTGGGAAATTTATATTATTGTTATTATTGTTAAAAACTGGGATTTAAAAAAAGGTTGACGATGCATGAAATACAGTCTGTAACTCCTAATCATTTCTAGCTGAAAGGGATCTTTGCTCTACTCCTAAGCTTTATAACTTGGTCCCTCTGCCCAGTTCTCAAATATAGAGCGGTGGAAGGTGGGAATTAAGGTTGATGCTGTGTGCTGAAATCATCTCCACCCTGTTGGTTTGAGAAGCTTCTTATCGCTGGTTTTGATTCAATATGATTGTACAGCCCTTAGAAATATCCTGTGAGATACAATCTTCAGAACATCCTGTGGTCTTGACTGCTTTACTTATAGATATTTTCTTCTGTCTGGTTTTGGGGAGTATTTTTGGGGTCAATTGGGACGGATGCTTACTGTCAGTGTGTTTGTGGCTGGGATTAAATCAACATTTGTCCTTAACTATGACTAACAAAAGCAAAAATATATTTTTCCTCCAATGGTTCCCAAATGAGTTCTGAAATCATTATAGCAATCTCGCTAAACTGAATGAATGAAGAAAAAGTATAATGCTTGAATTTACTTGTACGTCAAAGTTAAGGACACATGATGATTGAATCACAGGCTATGTTTTTGAATCTAGTCTCACTTGCTGTAAGTATTGAACATTTGGAGTCAATAGCATCTAGAGTTATATATTCACAATCGCTACTTGTTTCGTTTTTCCACTCTTCCCTTCACTTCTTTTTTTTTTACTACTTGACATTATACATTTTGAGACATTAAAAATGTGAATTTATCTCTTTCCTGTTCTTTCCCCTGATTTTTTGCTCCTAGTCTCCCAATAGGAAGCATGTAGGCTTTTCCAGAAATGAGGTCAGGAGTTGGATTTCGGCAGTGTCTGCTGAAAGTCCACTCTCTCGCCAGGAAATGTGGGCCTTCAATACCGCCTTCGTGCTTCGGCCAAGAATCTGAACTGCGTGTGACATGCATGCATCGCCCCATACTGTCTGTAGTTGTATTTCTCTTACCTTTTTATAAGCAATGGGAGTTATCTGGCCTCATTCTGGTGCCGGCGGTTTTGAAGTGGTCCAGCAGAGCTGTAGAGACGAGGAGAAAATGTGTGTCAGCCGACGGGAAAGCAGACACGTGATAATATTTCATTATTTAGACGTGATACAAACTCATCCTGTGTAAGATTTCCCTCTCTGCTGAGGCCAAAATGGAACTTTTTTCTGGATTGTGAAGAAGTTGCCAATCTCACTTAACAAATCCCAAACGCAATCTCTCTCCATACACTCCTTATCAGTTTAATATTTTCACCCTGGCCTAATCCTCCTGCACGTGACCGGGGCTAATCCTCTATATAAAGTGTGTCTCAGAAGAGCTGGAGTATACTTGAAGATTAATGAACCCAATTTGCAAAGTGACCCTTTTACTGCCAAACTGTGAAGACGCTAAGCTGCTTAATTCTTCCGTTTGGAAAGTGTTGGTATAGGGGCAGCCCTTTAGATAAGAGTAAAAAAAAAAAACTCCGGCTGAACTTATGAGGAGTATAAGTTAAAGTTCTTTAAGTAGCTAGCTCATCAGAGCACTTTGAAGAGGTCTGCATATGAAAGACTGGCTGGCACGATGACACCTCATTGCGCACAGCAGACTGAGCAGGGGCTTCCACCCTGCACTCTCTCTCGGAAGGGAAATGTTGACCATCCGTCTGAATTATTCCTCCTGTATTTGCTGAAAGAAGCGGGAAAATGAGGTGTCCGTGCGAGGAAGCCGCGTTCTGTGACTTTCATGCTTCTCAGACTCTTAAATGTACTTATTTAACAAGTAATTCTTCCGCTGTTAAGTTACGACCGTTGTCTATCAAAGGAATAAATGTTTGACACTGGCAAATATGCAGTGCAAAGCAATAAAAAGCATTCTGAAATAAGGTTCTAGTTCTCTTCTTGACTGCTGTTATTTCCATTAAAAATAATACATTATATATCGGTGCCATTTATCTCACTTGTAAGATAGTGCTTCAGGTTCTTTCAAGATGGCGTCCGTATTTGTTTTTGTGGGGACAAGGTGCCTTAACAAGGCCTCTCAAAGTAGAAGTGCTCAGAAGAGCAAAAATAAAGTTGAAACATTTTTTTAAAAGCATTTATTAAATCGTTCCGGTTTGGTGTGGCCGGACTGAGTGTGTGCGGATGAGCCGGGCCTTTGCGGGGGCTGGGGGAGGGACAGAGGCCCCGCTGTGAGCCCCTTCACACTGATGGAAGGCCAGAAATAAGAAGCCCTGCTGACAGTGATATAGAGCTTTGAAAAAAAGGCAGGGGGAAAAAATGGGACAGAAAGTAAAAAGGCCTCCCTGTTGTAATTGAAGCTGACATTAGCAGATAGATTGATTGCAGCCATTTTCAGTTTTTAAGCACTTGATGAAATGAAGGTATTGTTCAGGCCTGCCCAAGGACTACAGATGAAAACTGGCCTTGGGATGAACAATATAAAATGATGCCCTAACATCCATGCTGGCTGAAAACTGTCCCTTGTCATTTTTAAACTATTAAATGTACAACTCTAGTCCTGTCTCTGCAAGCTCCTCTCTGGGTTTGGAAGGAAAGAAGAGGTAAGGATTGGTACAAGAGGTTAGGACAGGTAAAAACAGGCAAGGTGTGGAGAGCTAAGGAAAGGTAAGATTCAGCAAAGTTTGCACAGGTAAGGTCTAGAGAGGTTCAGGCAGATAAGATTTGGAGAGCTGAGGCTTGGCCACCTCATCTTTGGACTGTATTGCCTGTTTCAGTTTCAGTAACGATGCTGTCTTTAGCCCGTGTTCTTGGCATGAACGCTTCTCCGCACGGTGGCACACTCTAAAGTGAGTGAATTTATGCCGGTGCCTCTCACTCACATTCCCTGCCCGTCCCGTTACAGGGAGGTGCTGTGCTTCATCAGAACCAAGCCTTTTTTCCCCACCCCTTCCCAGAAAGGTCAGACAACCAAAGTTTATTTTCCTGCCTGCTTCAGAAGAAAGCGGTCTAAAAGGGTATAAATGGAAGACTGAACAACACTTAAAGTACAGAAGAATCACTCTCTGCCGCTTAAAGGCTATTATTTATATTAAGAAGCTATATGTACGTGTGTACGCCAGGCCAAGGGGATAATAAAATCCTTAAGAGAACAGGCCTGTTCACACATGTAGAGCGTAGCATCGTTTGGCATCAGGAGAAACTCAATGCTACTGCTAGCACAGGATTTTGTGATGGTGACACAGTGCACTGTTTGTGCAGAGACCTCTGGGTATTATGTCATCTCGCTACAAACAACCTTTCAATGCATCAGGCACAATTAAAAAGGTGACCTTTGTTTAACCTACCCCCCTCCCACAGTGCCCCCCCCCCCCTCCTGCAAAAGACCTAAACTCAGCCATGACCTCACTCTAAATGCAGCTGGTGCTTCATTTTGCCTATTGATTATACAGTATTATGTCTCCAGTGACGTTAAACATAGGAGACAGGGAGGTGGATTTTAATTCAGATTGCATTGTGCAATGTTTAGACAAGGGTGGAAAAAAAAAATCCAAAGTGCACTCTCCAATGTTATAGAGGTCAGAACTCTTCAGCTAATTTGATTCATTTGTTTTCTGTGAGGGATCCCTTTATTTACATTTACTTCACCATTTGGGAAGCTCTGCTCTTTCTCTGTGTTGAGATAAGACATTTTAAAATCCCCAGCACAGACTAAACTGAATATCAAAAGCTAATCTTCAACAACACAGTGCAGAATAGCAATATATTCTAAAACATTGCAAGCTATTATAAATGTATTTCCCCCCTTAAAACGTAAGCTCATCCATTTAAATACTAAAAATGTCTGTTTAATATGCCATTTCACCAGGTCTATTTAACTGCTTCCTCTATTTTCATTGTTTATCATACAATCAAAAGTGTTCAGAGTAAAATGAGAGGAATATTGATTGAATTGAATATAATCTTGTACACCGGTGGTGGTGCTGTAGTTAGGTCTACAATCAGCATACAACACCATTTCACTGAGGAAGGCAATAGGCTGAACCATTGAGCTTAACCGTTTAATTAATTCAGGAGCCACACCTGTACAGAAGCACCTGCTTTCGGTGCACTTTCCTGTCCCTCATTTACCCAAACGCTTGCACTTTTCTGGCCACGATATACGCATATAGCGGGGCGGTCGCAGATGGAATCAGTAATTTGTATTTTTCTGCAGTTGTTTGAATTCCTGGAGCCGAGGAGCAGTTTGTGAAGTCGGGCAGGGCTTCTCCGGCTCCTCCATGCAAATGCGAGTCTCGTCTGCCGCCGGTCGCCTCCGCGGTCTCCCGGGGAGGGCGCCTCCACCAGCTGGCGTCGCCGCCTCTGAATAACATTTTATTGTGTTTCGTCCAGGAGAGGAGAAGAGAAACGGCCCGCGCCATGGAAACGGAGCGGAGACGAGTCTGTAGGCATGGCGCTCGCTGATGCAGAAGAATAGATCCGTAACGAGCACGGCTTATGGTGGCTGTCTGGTCCTGTATCAGGCTGTTAGCACATGGTTAAATCTCTGTGACAGTTTCACAACTTCAGCGGCCAGGGAAGAGGGGCAGACTCCCTTCCCCCTGTAGAAGTGTGGGTGGAGAAGGAGACTGGGGGAGTGGGGGGGTTTAGGATTATTGGGAACAGTCTGTGGGGTGGTGTTTGCGGTACAAATGGATGGGCATTTGCGCTCTGCAAACACAGAGTTATTGTGTGTGTGTGTGTGTGTGTGTGTGTGTGTGTGTGTATATGCGGGGGCATATGAGTGCATTCTTTCATGCATGCATGCATGTGTTGCCAGTTCCTCCCATAGACAAGAAAATACACACACACGCACGAATGCACACACACACACACACACACACAGTTCCTGCAGTTTGATATGACCTTGCGAAGCGCAGAGCGTACACCACTCTTCTCTCCCTTCTTAACCAGACAACTGGCCTGAAGGGCAGGATGGCAGTGCGCCATCCGCAGCCACCGGGCACCACGCGGCTCCGAGCCGCACGCCAACACAACGCCATTATGAGCCAACGGGAGGGCCGCCAGCAACCGCCGGCACCGTGCTCCCCCACGCCATTAACCGACAGCGCTTTCGTAATCGCGTTAAACTCGCCCAAAACTATTTCAGCCTTTTTGGTCCTCAAAGCAGAATTTAAAAACAAGACGAAAAAAAAAAAAGATTTCACTCATGCGAAGATGGACCCAGGTGCTCTGTCAGTGTGCTGGATTTAATGTCCATTTAGAGAGTGCATTGAATTATGGCACACAGGGCTGGTCTTTGAGTTCAGGGCTTTAATAACATTAGGCCGTGTGCATTATGGTGGCCAGGGAAATGTGGAGGAGCCTTGCTCGCCTTCAGAGGGCATTAAAAGCAATTTCCTTCTCAACTTCTGAAATAATGTGATTTAATTCAAAGTAAGTGAAACCGACCGTCTCTCCGGCAGACTCTGCTTTAGCAGCTTTTGTGTGGCAGCAACAGAAAACTCCCTTATAAGAGGTCTGGAGAACCTTCACAGGATTACTTGAGTGTCTTCGAAAGTCGGGTGGGTGGCTTTTGTTTTGTGGCAAAGTATTTCTGCTTTTCTTAGATGGGCAGAGCACAGAGAATGACTTCAATGGATGTCTGTTAACTGTTTTTCGCGGATGTATTTCATAGACTGGACTCATGCGTGTGTCTTTTCATGTGCTGTAGCACAATGCAGCCTTCTTAGTTGACTGTATTGATCTTTATGACGAAGAAGAAGAAAACAAAGGAAAAGAAAAAACATCAAATGCCAGTCCCAGTTGAGAGGGTGAGCGTGTGTGTGTGTGTGTGTGTGGTGTACAGTAGCAGTAGGCTTTCTTCTTACCCACACAACCGTAGTCAACATCCAACATTTGGTTTTAATCCAGGCTCTGGTCTGAGCTGCCAGACAGACATTTTCTTTTCACTAAGAAAAATCCTAGTTTTGCTCCTCTCCATGCAGGAGAGCAGAAAGAGCCAGCAAGGAGCTTGTTAGGCCCATGAACACTCTCCCGTGGGCGATAAAAAAATAAATAAAAAATGTACCTCAGGTCTGTGTTCTGTGTCACAGTGGTTCTTCAGGAGCCAATCCGCTCGCAGCCAAAATATAAATTGGCTGCTTCATCTAACCCATAGTGCACACAAAGAAATTTGTTTTAAAGTAAGCATGCTTGTGTAATAATTCCATATTGATCATGAATTATTGATGCAGATAGATTAGGTTGGTCAAATATGTAGATGTGGACATTGAGGTATATCTTGCATAAATATTGATGATATTTGTAGAATATTGTGATGTGTTTTATGTTTTCAGTAAGTAAATGTGAGCGATCAAAACTGGGTACATTTTCTCTAGTTATTGGGACAATATGACCCTGATGCTAACTACCTTGGACAAATGCTCATAAATCAGGGACTGATTGTCTGGTCACTGTAAGTTCTCCAGGTGTGTAAAGTTGAAAGGACAGGTGAGAGAAACCCACGGAATCTGAATCTGACTCTCTGCCTCTCAAACCCTCAGCCAGCAAACACTGTGGCTTCGAGAACAGGTCCTGAGAATACAGGAGAAAGCAGGCGTCTTCACTCGCGTCCTCTGTGACTGTCTGGGGACACATTTCCCTCAGACATTTATGACTTTTTGTATGAAAAAAGACACTGGTTGTTGTGCAGAAGTTGCCAGAAAGGGTTCTTTGTAGGGAACCGTCATGTTAAATATTGGGGTCACTTATATTCAGAGCTACACAATTCATATGCATTTTTAACAGTGTTAAAATATGAAGAAAAGTCAGTATTTCAAACTATATTTTCATAATATGCAGGGCTGCAAATATCCAATTCCTACCCCAATTTGGAATGTCCAATTGTCTGCAACCACAGCTGCACCCCACAGCTAACTCTGGAGAGTACAGAAATCTGTGGTTCTCCTCTGGAAAATATGGTGCCACTACTACTTGTCAGAGATGACATCTAAACTCGTGTAGAGCAGAGTCAGAGGAAGACCTATCATATACGGCTATGGCATGCGGTCTATGGGCGCCCTGATTGACCAGTTAGAGAGTGATCAAATATGGACCCCTATCCAACAGAGCCCTCGCATACCCTGGGCGATACAATCAATAATTGTACAGAGCCCTGTTGAGCTACTGGCCACAGCCGGCATTAGGACGGTCAGCATTCGATCTGAGACCTTGAGGCTCATCCATACACCACAATTGACCAAATGGGCCATCCAGAAGCGCCTATAACTCAAAATGGCCGCCTCTCTAACATTAGCCAGCGAAAAAATTTACATTTATTTAAAAAGCTGCTGCCTTTCCTGTGTTCCATTGCATGCGTTCAGAGTGTCTGTGGGATTTATCTGGCGTGTTGGGTTTGCAGCGTTTTTAGTTTCCTTTACTCCAGAGACCAGCAGTAGAGGTTTTAGTGGAGGCTAAGCAGGCTGTTTGCTGATTTAGGATTACAGAGGAAAGGTGTGCTGCGTGAGCGCCCAGCTGTGCTAATAGTCGCACAGAACACATCCCTGTCCGTCGGCCCGCCCGCCCGCCCGCCTGGCCATGAAACGCCGCCCGCGTGTGCGGCTGGCGGTGTGTCCGGTAAGAGGCTGGAGATGAAAACCTGGCGCCCGGCTCTCGCTCGCTCTCTTTCTCTCTCTCTGTCTCTCCAGGAGTGTTCCATTCTCTTTTCCTCTTTGTTGTCTCTTTCTCTTTTTCACAAATTGAATATGTGGTGCGCTTTGTGCTGCTTGACTGACAGAGTGGACCGGCGCTTTTTAAAGAAGAAGCTTGGCAGAAGGCCTTTGAATGTATTAAACTATAAATAAATAAAAAATGCATACTGAAATGAAATGAAGCCCTGGGCGTCTGACTGCTGTTCTGTCTGGCTGTGGCCCTGTGGTGTAAGGACAGTAGTTGGGTGAAGTCTGCCCCCAGCCCAGTGAAATGGCTTTGCTAGTCCTGATTGATTCCAAGCTCTCCATTACAGGTGATCATTTGTTCTGTGAAACTGGCAATAACCACGCTAATATTCTTTCCTTGGCATTTGAAAGTAATTTCAGATGTATCAGCGGTATGAGGTATACAGCACCCACCCCCCCCCCCCCCCGGAAGGGTGTGGGTGGTGGGGGGCTGGATGAAGTCCGGCAGTATTATATATCTTGAAAGGTCATCCATGAAAATCGAAGGAGTTGTTAATCACACTGAATCAGCTAGTGCCCTACAGTACGTCATCCTAGGACTGCTTTCACAGGGGCTTTCTGTTAATGCTTTGCATTACTCAGCTGGGTTGAGTTAAGGTATCCCTTTAAACAGTGGCGTTCAGTTAATGCACCGCTTTAAACAGCTGCAGTACGGTAAATGCGTTGGATTAAAAATGACGCTCATTTAACATGTTGGTTTAAACGTGACCCTTGGGGTCACTGGCTGGCTCTCGGGTTCTAGGGCATGCGTGAGCCCCACAGCATGGCGTTGAATCCAGACTGTGCCTGTGCTGACTGTAGACGGTAGCCCCTCAAGCTGACGCTCAGTTGCTGCTAGCATTGTTTAGGAATGGGTTTAGTCTGCTGCTGGAATGGTAGCGTCTCACTGTGTATCAGAACTCCCTGCTATTTGCTGAGGAGGCTGCGAGCTGGCCTGTTGAACTGCACATGAAGTGCCTTCGTCTGACTCACGTCTGTTTGAGCCCGACTTGCGAACCGTGGCATGAAAAAAAGCGGGGCTTGGCATTATGCGCTTTGGAGAAGAGCGTGTGCTCGTCTGTGCTGTTGGTTGCTGCGGTGGGCATTTATATATATCAGTCGCGAATTGCATATTGGGGTGAAAATGGAGGGAGAAGCTTGGAAAAAACATTATGTTCAGTCAATGTTTCAGTTTAAATAATGCAAATCACCTTTATTGGGTGAGGAGAGGGGGGACACTGTGGGTGTTTTGAAGCCCAGCAACAGCAGTGGGAAGGAATAGCCTGTGCAGTTTTGTAGCTTTGTTTAAACAGGCAGAATGGTCATGTGATCACGTTATGTGTGTGTGTGTGTGTGTGCGTGAAAGAGAGGGAAAAAGAGATAGAGAGATTATAAACAGCATTGTCTTTCACTGAACTTGCCTGACAAACACACATAGTAATCATTTATCACTATTTCTGAGTGTTGGTAGTTCATCACAGTAATTTGACGTTCCGTTGATATGACATGACTGAGAGACAAATTATGATGCATGAGTTTTAAAGATGGTTGTACCAGCCAAAAGCTCAGGCAATAACCAACCACAGTATTCCTATTGCAGCCCTTCTCTTGCCATTTGTTTAGTTGTTTGTTGTGGTCTATTTCACACAGTGCTGAAAGAGGTTTTTAGTGCAGTGTGAGAGGTGCTTATCCTTTCTCTGTGTGCAGGCCCTTTGGGGAACAGTGCACTGAACCTCTGCCCCCCCCCCCACCTCACCCCGCCATCCCCCTTCCCCAAGGCCTGGGTTCAAACCCTTTGGCCTGGATGTTTATCATATGTTAGTAGGACCTGGAGGGTGGAATTAACCAGCAGCTACAGCTGGTAATGCTGAGCATGCAGGCAGGATTGAGATGCATGAACAGGGGCCCCAGACTGAATTAGAGAGGAGAGATCTAATCATGCCATTATGCCAAAGAAAGGGGTAGGGTGGCTAATGTAATAATGACTATGTATGAGTACAAAAATGAAAAATCAAGCACTGATGGTCTTTCTTATTTATTTTAAAAAAACATTTTTTCAAGAAGTAGTTCTCAAGTCGTGATGAGGCTTGGTTTGTCAGCGATGCAGAAGAACCCATTAAGGGCTGGAGTTTGATGGATCTTGTGGGAAGAACTATGCACTATGGGAATTGTAGTGAATGACATATAGAGATTATTTCCTAGGGGCCCTGATGCTCTGCCCATGTATCCCTATGCTGGTTAAGAACATGTGCTAAACACTACTCATGTTTTTAATTTTTGGTCCACGATCCCTGACTGATTAAAAAAATGTGTTCACAAATAAAGCCAGGGGAGAGTTAAATTATGATTGAACCTCAGGGCCAGAGTGGAAGGAGTCTGGCAGTATTTTTTAATAAAGTCAGATTACTTTGCTAAGAGAGAATGAGTTGTGGGTAGGAGTGGGTCTTTCATTAGAGTCTCTGTTTATGTGGCATCATTATGATAGGATGTGTGATTTTTTTTGGTAGGAAATTTCTCTGTACAGAAATATTAAATCCAGCTCTTAACAGTCACTGTTAATTATTTATGGATATTGTAGTTCCTGTATGTTTGTTTGTGCGGGGGCAGGTTGTGAGAGCTGTGTGTGGGAGATGAGGGATGCCGTTCTGCCTCGACTCACACCAGTGCGGCCATCGTCATGGTGTGCATGGTTTAAACCACTGTCAAAAGTCAGCAGATTGGGTGCCCTGGTGGCGCAGCCAGTAAAGGCACTGAGTTTTGGCTCAGAGCTGACCACTCCAGTCTCAGTTTGAATCTCACTGGAGCATGTGTTGGTAGGTGACAGGGCACCTCATGGATGGTACCGGCCGTGTCTCCACTGGATAGTCCAATGGGGTTCTCATCTCTCTGTTCGCACTCTAGTGACCTCTACAGTCAATGCAGCACCTGCGCCTGTAACAGGCAAAATAGCGCTCTCCTCCAAACGTGTTAACGTTGCCTAGTAACGGTCACACCACACCAGGTGGGGAAAAGAAAGTGGTGGCTGGCTTTGTTAGCACTGGAAGGGGCTAGCGCTAGTCCTCACCTTCTGGGATTACGGTGGCTGTGGCAGATGAGAAGGAGTCCCCGGTGGGATTGGGAGCTGGTCAAGACTAAAATTAAGGGGAAAACACGGAATAATACAAAAAAAAAAAAAAAAGACAAGATCGTACACTGAGCCGCCCAGCAAGACATGCCCCCCCAGGCAGTGGGCTGTCCCGATTCATTCAATGCCAATATATCTCAAACAACCAGCTCAGAAGAAAACCCCTTGGTGGAAGAAACAAAAAGAAAATCTCTTCCTGTGCTTGGAGCCCAGTGCCGGCTAACCCAATCAATAAGCTTCTTTGCTGGAAGTGGACGGATAGCTCCTTAATGGGGGGAGCTGGGAGAGGTGGCCCGTCGTTCGAACACAAACAGAAACACGATCCAAATATATTCCTGTCATGCTTTCTCTTTTTGAATTGCATAAACTCCAAGGTAAAATTACTTTTAGCCTTTGTTGATCTGTTTGAAATCAGATTAAAATAATTGAAAATGATCCTTGGTAAATGCGAGGACTCGTTTTGCCTCTTTGTGAATGCCATTAGTCACAATTAAAGAATTTGCATCGTTATCATTAACCTTTTTAGTGTGGATTGTTTTGCCTTTCCACAGACAAATATTTTTCACAGATAAATGTCTTTCGTTTCAAAATATTGACTCGATTTGTTCTACACCCCAAAGTTAATTACGCGGAACTCTCAGCCACTTCTGTTTTGCGGGTGATCGATGAATCCCGCTTTAATGAGTCAGTTCATCACAGTTGAAGGCAATGCAACACGATCGTGTCAGGTGGGTATATGAGCAGTTGTGTTTTACTGTAATATACTGTTGTTGAGGACTTAACAACAGAAAGTTGGTACAGATGTTAAATTCAGATTGAGAGGGAGATTTAAACCCTTTACTCTAATTAACACTTTAAAAGACTGATTCCTAATGTCTATAAGAAGTCCAAGTGTGATTGATTAGTACACTCATGAAGGCACAGCTTGTGATTATAGTAAGACAACGACTTTGGTAGGGCAACTTGACTTAATCCACCTCAGCTATTTTGAAACCACTTTTTGCTCAGTCTCGGAAGGCACTTTCATGATTGGTGGCCTGCTCCACCCACCTGTCCTAACATCTACTGTCAGTTTGGGTGGGGGCACACGCAAGTACGCACGTCCACCTGAGTTTGCGCAGCTGGAACAGGGAGATTGCCTCCCAGACCAGAGGAGGTACTATTAAGCAAAGATCCACTGCAATTTTTTAAACGCAGCCGGAAGGTGGGGGTGGGGGAGGGGAAGGGGGAGGCTTTTGTTGTTTCCTCCAAAGTCTGTCGGTTTATCAGTAGTCCAACACGAGCCGAATGAGGACAGATGAAAGAGCGAGACTGCCCCCTCAGTGTTCACTGCTGCAGTACTCTGTGTGGGTTGAAACTTCAGTGGGAGAATTTCAAAGATCTTTTTATTTATTTATTTATTGTTTTACTTCACAGTGAGGCTGAAGAAAGCACACATGGGTTTGTACGAATGCAGCTGTTTAGAGCACTTTGAAAAACAGCCCGGTGATCCGCCTGAACACTTGTTACATTGTGCTTCTCTCTGTCTGGCCCTCCTCTGGTTCACAGTGCATATTAGCATGTGGTGCGTATTGTTCATAGTGATCATGTGTTCACTCTTTTCTGTCGTATACCTGGAATCTGACTATTTGGTACCTAACCGTCATATGCACCATTTGCTAAATAAACACATTTATAAACAAAGTTTCAACAAATTCATTTGAATCATTACTTTAATTACTACTACTTCAATGTTCTACTGTTATAATTGTTATTATTAATAGTGATATAAAAGCAAGTGCATGCAAATATTCCCTGACTGAATGAGATATTTATCAGCTATCCAAATTAAGCCTGACCTTCACAGTGCATTTGTCCTCTGATTGAAGACTTGTGGTTACATCCCTGAATCTCTGCATTCAGGCTGTTTGGGATGCAAACAGAAGGAGGGCCTCACTCAGCCCTCATGTGCCCTGCAGGCCACAGCATTGTAAAGATAAGAGTTGAATTGTGGGATTGATTGGAGGACCTCTCACCTTTTTTATTTCAGACTGTGATGCTGTGAGCTTGAATCTGCATTCTAGCCACAGCCCTGATATCCTGCACCTGTGTCCGTTTTTTGCACTGGCATTGCACCGGACACCTATAGCCTTCTCAGTGTGGGGGTGGGGCCTCACGTGCTTCCGCACATGCTCAGTATTGCCACGGTGGCATAATTGGATCGACAGCCATTTTCCCTGTCTGTAATATAAGTTGACCCTTGATCTGTCAACTGGTGACCCACCCCTTTGTGTGTCACATTACTGCACAAAGTAATGCTTAGTTGACTAATGCTTAGAGGAGTGGCAGGGTGGCGGTTGGGTTCAGGGTTCAGGGCAGAAGTTGACTGCTTTTAGGGAACGTAATCTGTGATAGTGCCTGCCTCCATCTCTCCAGCAAATGTTGCTGTTGCATTATTAAAATAAACGTGAGCATTACCTTCAGAGAGATTGATGTGTATGTAAAATATGAAGCCTGGTGGTTCATTTGTTATTCTCAAACAGTTAATGTTTTGCAGAGATGAGACAGCGCTTTACAGGGTGCTGTAAATTTTAAGCGGCGGCGGGTCGTTAAATCTGCTCCCGCTTGTGTTCTGGGGGGCGTCGCACGAGACGGGCGGGAGATATATGGGACGGGGAACGGAGCTGGACTGTCTGTTCTGAGCACAGCGCGGTGATTACGTCTGGCTGAACACAGACGTAATCACAAAGCTCGCCAGCGCTGGAATTATGGAGGAAGTCGGATCATGAGCAGATCTGTCTGTCCGGCCTCAGACTGCGCGAGTGTGTGTGTGTGTGTGTGTGTGTGTGTGTGTGTGTGTGTGTGCGTGCGTGCGTGCGTGCGTGCGTGTGTGTGCATGTGTGTGTGCGTGCGTGTGCGTGTGTGTGTGTGTGTGTGTCTGTGTGCGTGCGTGCGTGCGTGTGTGCATGTGTGTGCGTGCGTGTGCGTGTGTGTGTATGTGTGTGTGAGTGTGTGTACGTGTCATTCCTACAGTCGAAGAGCACAGTCCTTTTCGCCTGTGCCGTCTGGCTGTTATCAATAGTGTGTGACCGCGGAGCTGGCGAATATCCCCGGAATTGCAGAGGTTTTATTGCTGTGTAAAAAATGGACTGTACTCTCAGACTCCAGCCTCTGTGGCAGTGGGCCCTGTAAAAGAGTTAATGTACTTAGTGAACTAATGCAGTTACTGCCAGTGTAATTCACCACGGCTGACTCCAGGCTTGCTGTAGTTCCTGCTTTCTGTTTATAGACTTGACTTGCTTTCGTACGCAGAGATAGAGTGAGTGAGAGAGAGGGAGGCAGTGTTTTTCCAAACTTTTTTCTTTATTTTTTTTTTTCTGGAAGTGCCATCTGTCTGCGATTCACTCAAAATTTCCAGATTGCTGTTCTGTCCATACTTCAAAAACACAAACAAAACAATACTGATTATAACAAGGCTAATCATTTGTTGGGACATAATGGCATTCTTCAGTCACATTATGTTCAGAGAATATGCTGCATGTCTTAAAAAGACGCTACTCATTCCATGTTGTCATGCGGTTTATGCACAGCATAAATACACAAGCCATTACCTCCTGGGGGGTTAAAGGGTAATGGGAGGAAAACAGCGCTAATGTCTATGACTAGTCTGAGATTGTGGGCCTGCAGCTGTGTATCGGGGCAGCTGACGAACTCTGCCATGTGAATTGAGAGTCCCTTCAGGACAGGCACTCAGACTCGCTGTCATGTGACCGATCTGAGGTCAGCGCTTGGGATGCCCAGAGTCATGAGTCAGAGTTCCAGATGGGAGGAGTCCGGAGTCAAGTGGCTTGTGACTGATCTGAGGTCAGCACGGTATGTGACCCGGGAGTCACAGGTCGCTGGCCTGAAATGTGTTATTCTGTATGCCACTCTAGAAGCAGGATAACTGTAGAAATGAATTCTTTGAATTGAACCTTTTAGGATTCATGTCTTTGATACAAGGGAAGATGTTTCAAACGTCTAATGGCTGCTACAGTATGTGCAGGATGTGTGGGATTTGTCAGCAGGCAATCTCAGTGGATAACAGAAGGGGGGTGGGGGGCTGGGGTTTTCTTCATTTAAAGCGCATCTACGCAGGCTACCTGAAATGTTATTATTTAGTCTGCATAGCTGCCTAAATAGCTTTTGTCATTACGTATTACGTAATTTGTTCTGAATATTATAGTAATGAAGCAGTTAAAGCAGAGTATTGCTGAAGGATATAAAAGCTGTGTGGGGTTTTTTTTTTTTTTGGGGGGGGGGGGGGGGGTGGGGGCAGGGATAGAGGTGTGGAATTCATCCATGAACTATCCCCACAGCTCCAAAGTAGACAAAACATTATCTTCTTATGGGGAATTGTATACGTTTTTGGCATGCGTTTTGTGTGAAACTCAAACACAGTGTGCATCAGGTATGCCCATTATGTGCTGTCCAGTGAAAATGGGCTGAAATACGACTCTGGGATTACATCCCACGTTGAGTACCACTGCGGCTCATTTCGCCTCTGGCATCCTCCGGGAGGAAGATTAGGCTTAGTGTTAGACAATCAGGTGGAAACAAGTAATACCACACGAAACAAGTATACCACAGATCCATTCCGGATGTCTGGAGAGGTTATTAAAATAAGTTTACAATTTAATAATGATTGGCTTTGAATAGGGCCTTCTGTGAATCTGAAGCTTCATTACGGTAAGGAGGTGGATGGGAAAGGGGTGGCTGACCTGCAATGGTGGGTGAATGGCAGCCATTTTGTGCCAGAATGCTCACGACAACTCGGCTGTTTCAATCAAAGCGCCATTTGAGAGCCGCGTGGTTGAATTATTTTTATTTTTAATTTGGTGAGCACCCCGGTCTTTGACAAGTGCAAGTGGTCCATACATCTAAACCGCATGTTAATCTCTCATCAACCTCGCTGATAGATATGCTCTTGGGTGGTTTGGTGATAGTTGTACGGAAGAGTGTGGGATAGAAGTTTGGGCACTGCATAGTGCTACTTCCTACTCACTCATTTACGGAGTTCTACATTTTAAATTTGGCAAATCTCATGAGAGCAATCAGCTCTACTTTTCAGCGCTCCTTCCCAACTGTGGGCATCGTCGCAGAATTTCTACCAAATGTTGCCCAAATGATCCTGAGTTTGGCAGGCGGCTGTGGAAACGCATCTGTGCTCTGAACTGACTGAGCATGCCCAGTTACGCTCACCAGTACTGTGGGACTCTGAGAATAGATTTGGTGGCATCTCTAAAGCAGCCAGCTTTGCATTTTGCTTCAGCTCACATCCATATGTAGCCAAATACTACTCTGTTATCAAATAGGGGTATAACCCCCTCCATCAACATAAAGATCATGTTTATTAAACTTGTTTTGGCAACAAAAAATAGCCAAAAATGGTTTGAAGGATGTGTTAGATTTTATTAGATATATGCTGCTGGGAAAATTGGAGTATTTCAAAAAGTTAAAGTTAAAAAAGTTAAAGAAGTTTATAATATACTTCTGCAGATTCTTTTATGGAGTCACTTGTGTAATAAAACATAATAAGACATCTTTCCCTGATTAGCACACTCTCTTTTAATGCCCTCTTAACATTTTACTCGCATTTTACAAGTTTTTAAATTGTCTGTAAGTGATGATTCACTATTATTTTTAAAAATAGGGTATTGGTACTACTGAGTGTCTCTTCCTGTTCTAGTGCGTGTGTGGGCCTGGTATCAAATCTGGACCAAGCTGTGCATGGTGTCTTCCTTCGGCTCACGTCTGTGTGAGGCCGACTAGCGAACTACATTGTGATAATTAGTGGTGGATGACATCACTTTCTTCTGAGGAGAGCCCGTGCTTGTCTGCGCTCTCTTGAATCGATAGCAGAGGTCACGGCATTGAGCTGAAATTAATATGTGATTGGGCATTTTCAACCAGGGAGAAAAGAGGGAAATGCTTTATCTGGTTTATCAAAGACAGGGTTCTTGTGTCTTCTAACCAATCAAACTCTTTCCCCCGGGCGAAAACTGATGACCACAATTCTGAAGACGCAGCCATTTTGTTTTGTTAATCATACATTCACCACAAAAACCAACTCACTACCAGAAAGGAGTGGCCATCAGTGTCCCTTCTCTAGAGAGAAAAGCTCAACTGCAAAGAATTACTGCAAGTGTATTATTATCGTATCAGACTCATATCAGAACATAAAAGGGTACTTCAATAGATTTGACATTTAATCTAATTGGATAAGTGAATGATTTGCTCTTTTCAAGGAGGGGAAAAGAAAGGGATTGTGCTGTCAATCTGCAGCTATTGTCTGCTGAAAAGCCTAATTACGCTGCGCATGTAGCCACAGCACCAGAGCAGGGTGGGGAGGCTGGGGTGGGGGGGTGGGGGGGGCACCGCTCCTGCTTCTGTTTTTGAGGGGCGGCGGGCTCGCGGACAGACGTGCTGGGATCAGGGGGGTTCTGGTGAACCCGGTTGGTGCCACTGGGTTTAAGGATTAATGAGTTCTTGAAATGACACAGAAAGTGGGGGAGTTGGAGGAGGAGAGAGTAGACAGAGAGAGTGAGAAAAGGGAAGAGAGAGAAAGAAAGCATGAGACTGAGAGAGAGAGAGCAGGGAAGCACAAGAGACAGAGAGGGTGGGAGAGACAGAGAGATAGAGAGGGGGAGGGGGGAGTAAGGGAGTATAAAAATAAGGCTATACTTGGAGAGGGCGGGTGACGGGGAATGAGAAAAAAGTAGATGAGATTGAACATTAAGGGATAATTTAGTATTATTGGAGGATGAGGAAGGGAGGGAGGAAAAGTAATGATACAGAAGGGAGAGGAGGGAGGGGAGGGAAAGAGGGAAAAAGAGAGAGTAAAAAGAGAGCACTCTCCTGCCCAACAGCTGGTCGCTGCAGTTGGCACTCTGAGAAAGGTCACATCTTCTAAAATCAATCGAATCACATCCCTCCGGAGATGCTCACTCCATCACAAAGGAGTGACAAGGGATTCTTTGGGCGTGGCCATCCCCCGTCCCCCCCCCCCGTCCGTGTCCCTAGCCAATTGGGGGGGCTGATTATCTGTCTCTCTTCAAAGGGAAGTGCAATTAGGCTTTGTGTGTGCTTCCGATGGCCAGGCTAGTGTAAACAGCTTGGGCAAACGCACGCTGCGGGAAGTCGTTAGAGCCAAGGACAATGTGACGAGACGAGCTGAGAAACCCGTCTCCTCAGGGTCCTCTCTGTCGTCCCTCTCTCTCCCTCTCTCTCTCTCTCTCTCTCTCCCTCTCTCTCTGTCTCTCTCACTCTCTCTCTCTCTCTCCCTCTCTCTTCCTCTCTCTCTCTCTGAACCCTCCGTGCCGCTAGCTGCCGTTAGATCAGGAATAACAGATTAATAGCAGCGCTGCTTTTAATCAGCGCAAGTCCTCGTGCTGCTCCCTCTCTGTCGTGCCCGCTGATCGCACGCTGCCGCCTGCGCGGTCGCTCTCGCGCGCGGCGGATTTGAGGCGAGGTTGCGGGCGACCCGTAACGGTGCGTCGGCGAAGCGGCGGAACGCTTCTCCGTGGCCTGTTTCCGTGACACCGTCCAATTAAAATGCGTCTCATTCTGCTCTTCCAGCAGTCTGCTCTGAGGGGCATGGCGAGCCCAGCTGGTGGGGCTCTTAAATGGGGCACCCAGAGCTTGGTTGCCTGAGCAGCAGAGGGGATATTATCAGAGGCATTCACATGCAAGCCATATTCCAACTGCTTGTGTATTTTATACTTGGTAGTCTGACTTAATTCTCTGAATAAGATATTTAAATAACATTTTATATTAGTTCGGCACATTAATCATTAATTTATGCATTAATAAGACGTTATTACAATTGATTGCAGCGTCTGTGCTAAGGTAAACATCCTTCACCCTTTCTAAATGACTTTTGGGCAGCCATTACAGCGGGAGAGTAATGCTCGTCAGTTTGAATTGATGTCAGGTGGACATTAATAAGTCATTTATAAAGCGGATATGATGTTTAGGACTGAGGCTGCAAAGTAATTGGACGGTATTGCCAATGTTTATGTGCACATAAAATTACTGTAAGTATGTTGTGCACAGATGTGTGTGTGTGTGTGCATATGGGTGGGGCTCAGTGTGTTTGTGTGTGTGCATGTGCGTACATGTGTTTCTGTGTGTGCGTACACGCACGTGGATATGGATGGGTTTCAGTGTGTGTGTGTGTGTGTGTGTGCGTGCATGGATGGGTTTCTGTGTGTCTGTGTGTGTATGTGTGTGCATGCATATGGGTGGGTTTTAGTGTGTGTATGTGTGTGCAGGGGTGTGTGTGTATGTGTGTGTGTGTGTGTGTGCGCGTACACTCGTATGCAGTGTCAGTGTGTGCGAGTGAATGTAACATTGTGTGTGACATTGTGCGTCAGTGCCTAGGGAAGGACGATAGTTAAGAGGGTAAGAGATGTGATAGACTCCAGCCAGACCCTGATAGTGACAGTGCCAGACTCACTGTTAATCACCCTGAAAGAGAGCCAGAGTTCCCTCTGCTTACTGGTGAGGTGTCTGCCTTTGGCCTTGGAGATCAGCTTCACCTCCGTTTGTCTTGTGCAGGCGCTCGTTTAACGAGCCTGTACATTTCTGCCCGGAGGTAATCAGTGTTAGAGATAACTGGGTCTAATCCATCCTAAGTTTCACTTCTCTTCTCTTGCGTGTTGTTTGACCAAGAGGGGCAGACTCGCCTGTGTTCGTTAAGAAATCACTCATTCTGGCTCACAATGCTGTGCTATCTTCTCATAATCCCAGAATTTGTACTTTTTTGTCTTAAAGTTGTTATGACCCAAAAGGCACTATAAACGTAGAAATAGTCTATATAGAGTGCCTATATTTTGGGAATTCAGTATTGGTTCTTTTTTTCTCCAAATGTGTATGTCTGACGTGGATTAAGTCTGTTCAGTTCTGTATAATGAACAATGGGGTGTTTTGTACGGCTCGTTTACAAAGTGTTTTTTTCCCCTTAATTACCGTGGAATTATAGCAGGGAAAAAACACAAAAGGGCTCTATTTTTGGGACCAGAGATGAGGAGGGCTCTGCGTAAAATGCATGCCACACCTGGAAACAGGGATGGATTATACTGAATATTGAATATACTGAATATAACAGATGTTTCTCACAAGGCATTTGCAGGAGGTGCAAATTTGGGCTGTCACTTTTTTCTATCACCAACAAATCTCGTAGATAAGATAAATTTGTTTGCATTTGTTCAAAATAAAATATCCACCAGTAAGATGCATGAGACTGCTCAATTATGTTGGTATGAACTGATACATATAGGAATTTGTAATGATTATTAACTGAAATGTTAATTATTTGTACATGTTTGTTTTATGTTGATATTACATTTATTACACATTACATTTTATTATTCCAAAAAGAGAGATTGTTGTGAAATAGTGCATTAATCATCAAACTCTGTTTATACAGGCCATCTGTCTATAAAATGCACCGGACAGAAAGTAGAGCCCTTATTGTTTGGTGTCAAGAGGCTGGAATCTGGTTGAAGGTATCTGGTGTTTGACATCTTTTCGACATCCTCGTCATCCACTTTAGTGCAAACCAGAGTCCGTATATTATTGAGGGTATTTCTTTTGTAAACATCTACTTAGTTTTTTGTCCTGTTTTCTTTCTATCAGCGCTACCTTCAGTCTCATATTTCCGTGACATGTATTAACGTCATTAACATTGAGCTTGTCATCTAGCTGGTTTGCCTAGCATGTCACCAATGACGCTATCACCTCATACTTGTCCTTTATGCTGGGTCTCTGACTTTCACTAGCTGCAAAGCAGTCCACAGTTCATTTGCAGGTGACCTGAGACCACTGTGTACCAACAAACTCCAGATTTCTTTTTGCTGTGCTCTCTTGGGTTTGGGAAATAGTATTGACGTCTGTCAAATGGACAGAATTTTGAGTTTTCAGAAACCATCCAAATGAACTAGATATGAAAATGACACAAGCTGTTAGGATCCTAATTTCTGTTACTGCACAGTGCAGTGACTGAACTAGTATGGTGTAGCACACTGAGTGTTGTTTTGTTCCTATGCTGAAGTGACTTTCTGTAAAACCCTTCTAGCTGGTCTTATCGTTGATTATTTCTTTCATACGTCATTTGGAATTATTCTTTGAGTAGTGCAAGTATTGAGCCTTTGACGATAGATTAGATTAGGTGAGATTGGATTTGATAGAGCTGCTGTCCTGGAATAAGCATATGTCTTATTCAGCAGTTGCTGCTGGGTGGCTAGCCAGGTCAGTTAAAAACATGATTTTCTGTTGCATCAATATTGCATTGCTCCTGGCCATAGTAGTTTCGCACAGGGGATCAAGGAAAAGGATTTATATTTCTCAACTTTTGCTTGTGGTAAATAATGGCAGTCATCAGACTGCAGTAATAACCTGAGGCAAACATGTTGTTCTAGCACGAAATGCTTAAGAGTGTGTTTTTGAAAATAATGGACTGAGAAACCCTGTTTTGATAGCAGACTTTTTTCTATACCCAAGCCAAAAAACACTTTCCTGATACAGATCAGTTCTGTGAACCGGTGGGGGCTGGTTTGATCCGGTTTGTGTTTCCCGGTGTGAAAGGGCATTTAAGGGTGGGGGAAGGCAACCCCGTTGTGGAGCTGCTGCCCGTCTTGGCGCAGCTCGCGTGGGCGACACGTGTGCGACGCTACGCTCGTCATACTGTGGAAACACGCAATTCTCGACGTAATTCCAAATTCTGTGCGTCTCAACTAAACTGGGATGGGGAGTGGGGGGAGGGGGGGGGGAGGAGTCTGAGCGTTGTTCTGTAATCGTTCTCTCCTGGGACTCCGCTGCTCAAACGCAAACCGAGAAGAGCGTCCCTCTTCGGCCGAGAGCACGTGCGAACGCTGGATAAACGGAACAATGTCACAGCTGTAGCGGGCAAGCTGTCTCGCTCTCGCTCTCTCTGCGAGGGAGCTTTTAACCTGCGGGACTCGGCGTGGGTCCCTCCTTATCAGGCGCGGAGCAGGCCCCAGCCCCTCGCGCAGCTCTTTGTCTGCGACGGGAGGCGGGTGGACTGCTGCAGATCTCGTTCTGCGTCTCGCTTTCTCTGACAGGACCGAGAGGCCCCGGCCGTTAAACGGCGGGTTGGGAAGAGGGTGTTTGGGAAGAGAGAGGTGGTGTTTTTAAAAAAAAAAAAAAGTTTTATCTGTGCTCAGAGAGAGAGGGCTCTGCTGATCGTGCGTGTTGGAGGTGAGTGTGTTCTTGTGACCACGCCCCAGCGTACAGTCGCTCACCTCCGGGGGCTCTGCTCCCCCCTCCGGAGATTAATTATGAGATAATCAGATAGAACAAAAGTGCTGCTAATTAGCAGTGTTCTTTTTATCCCTTTCGTCTTCTTTTTTATAATGCTTTGTTCTTTTTTGCCATTTTAAATCCCAGGAACATTATTTTAAATATCTTCACTTTTTTTCTGCCCTTTTTTGTTTTTCCCTGTTTTTGCGCCCCGCCCCCCCCCAGTCCGTATCCTTCCCCGTCCCCGCAGCCCAGGGGGAAAGCGTGCGTCACAGAGTCCCCCAGAGCCGGGGGCTGCCTCTCTCCACAGCCCACCAGCTGAGCTGAGCAGAGCTGCGCTGGGCTGAGCTGTCACTGTGTCGTGTGTTAGGCTGCGCTGCTCTCGCAGCTGGTGCATCCAGGCTGCAGGCACTCAGGCTGCCACAGGGGTCACTCTTGTGCTCTTGGTGTGACACTATGGCCAACTGTGCCCCGCCCTGCCAGGCTATCGGCTACTTACATGGCCAGAGTCTAATTTAGGACAATGGCTTGACTGAGCCACTCGGTCTCTAGCAGTGGTGGCCTTGCGTATTTATGCTGGCTGATGACACTGAGGATTGGCTCTGCATGTGACGGGTCTGCATTGAATGACTCAGAGAGGACCTGGTCTTACAAACACATCCTACCCCAGAATTCCACATGTCCTTTATCAGTATCATAGTCTCAGACAGTGCATCCTCCTCCTCAGTATTATTCAGAGACACAGTGCCCACTCTATGGTAGATTTCTCTTGTATTGATGTGATCTACATTTCTCCATGCTGCAGAATAACTGGGCACCCCTAGAGAATTTACATTTTTTTCTGTTTCATCCTTTCTGTTTTTATCTAGAAACCTATTCCTCACTTTATCCCTTTCTGCCTTTGTCTTGCTTTCTCACGCTCTCCTTCTGTGTTTTGTAATTTTTTATTGACGATCTTATTTTGGTCTGCGTATTTCAGTGCTCTGAACAGCACTGAAGCACATAAGGCTGCAGTGCTGAACTCTGACCTTTGACCTTTGAACTACTGAGGATAATCGCCTTCCCCCTTTCTGTCCGCATCCAGGTGAGTTAGTCTCTGCTGCTGATGAGCAGGTTCAGGGATCTCACTCCTGAAATGTTTTCTGTGCGTACCCCTGACAGTCTGCTTCCTGGCTGACTCTGGGCTTGGCTAATTGATCCTGAAATGGTGGAGCTTGTGTGTGCACATGCCGGGTCTGCAGCCAGAGAAACACTCTCATTGCTCAAAAAAACATAAAAAAAGGAGCTCTCTTGGTGTGTTAAACATTAAGAAGAAACTACAAAGGACATGGTGTCAGTTTGTTCTTTCACTTGTTGTGCATTTATTAACCGTGTTATAAACCCGTAATTGGCTTTTATTTGTTCTTTATAATATTCAGTAATTTTTTAAGCCTGTTGTAGCTTTTTAACTAAAATAATTGACTGCTACTGACCCAAGACTTATTTGATGAAAATACTCACATTAATTTACATTCCAACATTTAGCTGATGCTTTTTATTCTGAGCTGCTTACAGCTTATATCTCATATATCAGCATTAAGTTGCACTTACTGACAAAACACTGATATAAATTTCAGCTTAATTATTTCAGTTAAATTTTCATGTTTTTGCAGAAATGACCAAATCGAGCCGGGGGGGACCCTGGCTAAAGAGCACTAAACAGCAAGCTTTTCTGTTTTTCTCAGTTTATGTCCAAAAGAAGCTCACCTGTGTATTAATCACGCAAATACACTTAACCTAAACCCCCACCCCCCACACCTCTCCCCCCAAGCACATCAGCCCACTGACAACCATCAGTCTCATTTATCAAGGTAACGGGGGTGGGACTGTTGTGGGTCACCAACCGTGGACCTTGGCGTCGGTGTGGCACACCAGCAGATGGTAACTTGAGTGCCAGGGTAAAGACAACAGGATGAAGTGCTCTCTAATGGCAGGTCAGAGGTCAGAGGTCAGTGCTGCAACTTTCTCCACAAATTCTGCAAGTCTGACCAGCACAAAACTCTCTCGTTGGGGTACAATCTCAGAGAGGAGTGGAGAACCAGCGAATGCTGCTGAATTGCCTTTTAGAATGCATGATCGCCACCTCTCATACACCCCTCAGCTCCAATGCTCAAGCTGTAAATTTCAGACTGTTTTTTCCCCTGTATTTTTATTTCTTATATTCTGAAGTTGGCAATGTGCTTCACACCTCATTCACTGGAAGGGTTGTTTTGCTTCCCATCTACTGCGAGTGTGAGTCTCCAGTTACGGGGACGAGGACTCGCAGGCTGTGAGACATTGCGCTGGCGTGAAATCTGCCAGGGAGTGTGCACCCGAAATCAGGCGGTCCAGCTCTCCTCCCGAGCGTTCTGTGTGAGAGAGAAAGCACAGAAGCGAGGCGAGAACACCGAGAGGGACGGGGGTGGGGATGGGGATGGGGAGTCCTCTCTGCTGTTAATCACATACCTGCTGCTTCCATTTGGATTCAGGCATTATAAATGGCAGCTTTTAAAGGCAGTAGGGGGGGTGGGTTTGAGAGTCACAGTAATGTAAAAAGGCGCGCAGCACAGATTAATGCAGCCTGCCGTCAGGCTGGGCCTGCTCAGCTTCCGCAGGTGAGCACTGCAGCAGCACCCATCCCACCTCGGGGGTGAGAGAGGAGGCTCGCATGATTAGATACCAAAAACTGGGTGTGGGGGTGGGGGAGTGTAGGAACGAGCTCCTGGATGGAGCAGAAACTGGACAAGCCAACTATTCTCATAGTTGATTTTGAAATCATAGTTTTTCCCCTCTGGATTTCAAATAAAAATGTATTTATATTTCACATTAAGTTTCACAAAGGTTTTGTCACGGCATGACCTGGCTTCACAATCAAACCCAGACAGTCCTGCTAATAAAGCCCTCCCTTCCTGGTTGATGCAACCGCCATTTTGCCCAGTCCTGCTGGCCTCAGGACCAGACTGCCAGTCATGTCAGTTACACTGAAACACAGCGTCTTTACCGGATGAGCCACCCAGAACCCCGCTCAGGCTGGAGTGGATGGAGAGAATGGTGGAGGGGAGGACAGATAGAGGAATGGAGGGGCTGCTGAGGAGGGCCAGCGCCTCTCGGTGCGTAAGCTCTGGAGGGCGACGGGTGGGGGAGGCTCTGACCGGGCCGGCCCGAGGGCTGGGAGACAGATTACTGCGACAGTGCTGACGGGCCCTGCCGCAGGTGCAAGATAAAAGGCTGTAGCGGGAGGAGAGACCAGCGCGCGCCTCCGTCTTGAAAGAGAAAGATTTCCTGTGGGGAAGGATGCAAATGGCTGCGTTCACGGAGAATTAAGAGCCGGCCGATTTGGGTTAGCGCGCCGTTGCGCCGGCTCGCCGCGCTTCCGTGCTCTGAGATTCGGAAAATAAGTCTGGACTGCTGTAGGAGAGGAGAGCAGCATCTGCCTCAGTGCTGCGCAGCGCCTCTAATAATAATTATCATACGTGTTAGGCAGAATGGTGTTGGCGAGAGGGATGCTTTAATTACGTGCGAGGGGTAGTGTAGGACATCTCATTTCGCCTGCTTTCCGGCTCATTATGTAAATGTTTGCTTTTTTGCCTTTAAGGCTGGCGCCGAGGTCGACCTAAATGAGCAGCTTCCGCCGAGGAGCCGTTAGCTCTCTTCTGCTCCCGCTGTAAGTCAATTAAAATTCAGATTCAGGGCGGGCGTGCCTTCGCTTTCTCTGGACGCGCGCGCACGCTACGGAGCCGATCGATACGCCCAGGAAACTACAGGAAGACTCTGAGAGCGAGGGGCTTCTCTCCCCGGGGGAACAAACACCGGAGCTTTCTCTGAAATCCACTCTGCTCTGCACATTCCCGCAAAAGCACGGAGGCCCAGGAGACTCGCGACGCTTTCTGATCTTAATGGAGACCCTCTCCCTCAGAGCGGAGAGGATGGGGTGGGGGTGCGGGGGGGGGGGAGGGTAGCATCAATCAATGCATCAAAGAGGGCTGCGGTTCTCAAGTTGTGGGGTGGGGGGGGAGGGTGGGGGGGGGGTGAGAGGTGTACCAAGTGGAGGGCCTGTGTTTTTTAAAGGCTGTGTTCTTGACCCGTTTCGGGTTCACCTTGCTCTGTCTGCTTGGAAGAGAGGCTCATTTGCAAGCGTAATTTTCTGGCTGGCGATGTGGGTGGGGCTTGCAGCCAGCAGGGCCCTCGGCAGCGCTCAGATTTGCCAAGCCTTGGTGAGAGAACAAAGGAACGCAGGAAGGAGACTATGGTGCAGGCGGGATGGTGGAGAAAACAAGGGATGGCGGGAAATACAGGCTGGAAGAATAGACAGACAGACAGACAGACATGCACGTGTGCATCCTAGTGCCTGCTTCCTTCCCAGCTGTCACTGTTGGAAGTGTTAGCTACGATAGCCCGCTCTCCCCCCCCCCCCCCCGGAGAGAGTGCCTTCCTCGCTGTGGCGCTGCCTGTCAGAGGCTGCATTTGCACGCCAAAGTAAGAAATCCTTAATGGCTGCAATTGACAGAGGTGTGTCAAATGGCCTTCCCATGGTGCCGAGCAGATGCGTTACCGCCCGACTATGAAGGAAGACTCTGAGTGCTGTTAAACCATAACGGCAGGTGATGAAAATCGCCACGGCCATTGCTGTCACAACGGACGACTGTGATTGGCCGCCGCAGAATGGATGTTGGAGCTGAAGGAGTGGTTTATTGTGCTGGGGATGTAACCCCTGGTGATTCTTCACCCCTTGATGCCCCCACACGTGCATCTCTGTGAAGCTGTAAAAAACACAGGACGCTTTGGCTCTCCACCTACTCCATCCATCTCGATAAAACAGTGACGAGGCTTTCAGACACAGGCTTTTTCCCCCCCGTGTGCATCAGCTTTAAAGCAGGCGATGAATTATTCAGCTCTCTACGGTCATTGTAATTAGACCCTATTGACTCCCTGCGAAAGGCTGCCGACCATCAGTCATGGGGAGCAAACCAGATACAAGCTAAAGCCGCGGCGCTCTGAATCAGAGCCACAATGAAACAATATACAAACTAAAACCACCTTACTCTGAATCAGAGCCACTATGAAACCATATACAAACTAAAACCACCTCACTCTGAATCAGAGCCACAATGAAACCATATACAAACTAAAACGACCTTACTCTGAATCAGAGCCACTATGAAACCATATACAAACTAAAATCCTGTCTGATCAGACACATGAAACCCTATAAAACTCACCCTCTCTGAATCAGAGCCACAATGAAACCAGGTACAAACTAAAACCACCTCACTCTGAATCAGAGCCACAATGAAACCAGGTACAAACTAAAACCACCTCACTCTGAATCAGAGCCACAATGAAACCATATACAAACTAGAACCACCTTACTCTGAATCAGTGCCATAGCAAAACCAGGTATAAACTAAAACCACCTCACTCTGAATCAGAGCCACAAGCAAGCCAGGCACAAATTAAAACCAGTCTGAAACAGAGCACTACCCGCTTACTAAAACTACCCAGCACTGAATCAGAGCCACAAAGAAACCAGACATGAATGAAAACAGTCTCCCACTGAATCAGAGCCCCATAACTTCCCCTCACCCAGCCAGTATGCTGATGCTAACCCCTGGCTGCGTGCTACCTGGGTGGGGTGGAAAGCGTCTGAGGTTTGGAGTACCGTGAGCCAGCCGTTTCCGCTCGTGCTGAGCCTTGATTATTTACCTCCACAGTGCAGGTCTGGAACTGAAGGGGAACAGTGGGACACAAAAGCCTGGCTGGTACCCCACGTGCCACTCGCCGGGGTGAACCCCTGCCCCTCCCACCAGCACCGCTGGCTGTAGCCCCGGCCCCCGAGCCGGCTCCAGACTGGGCTCTGTCTACACGGCTGTTACGGCAGCTCAGGGTTTGCGAGCAGCAGCATAAAACAGAGCCGCACGCGACTCACAGAGCGGGTGGGCGGTACGGAGGGGTGAGGGGGGGCGGAGGGGGGATGAGAGAAAAGTATAATCTACTCTCCAGCTGGCACTGTGCTTTTTAATCTCAGGAACTAACCCACAAATGAAATGGAGATAAATACTTACTTTTCTATGATCACCACAGGACACGACTGGAATCGTCTCTCTCTCTCTTTCGCTCTCTCTCCCTCCTCTTTCTTTCTTTCGCTCTCTCCTCCTCTCTCTTGTTCTCCTTGTCCTCGGAGCGATTGAGCTGTTAGAATCTCAGCCCTCTGAAACGGCATTGTGCTGGAGCTTTGTCTGCCATAGATTCCTGTGAGCTTCCAGGAAGTGTGTGTGAGCGCTGCGTGCGTGCGTGCGTGTGTGTGTTTTTGTGGCAACACTGCTCTTCACTCAGGACTGCTGTGTGACTGTGTGTGCAGCTCGGTGCTGAGAGAGCTGTACTGTGTGTGTCTGACTGCGTGTGAAGAGTGGTATCTTTGTGTGTGTGAGGGGGGTGTGTCTGTATGTGTGTGACAGAGTGTTTCTGTGTGTATGTTTGTGTGTGTCTATGTATGTGCATGTCTGTGTGCATGTTTATGTGTTTGTGTGTCCGCGTGTGTATGTGTATGTTTGTATGTGTGTGTGTGTGTGTGTGTATACATGTGTGTGTGTTAGTGTGCTTGTGTGCATGTGTGTGTCTGTGTGTATACATGCGTGTGTGTGTATACATGTGTGTGTGCGCACACTGATCTGCCCATCTTTTATTCTCCAGGGAGCTTACTGCTGAGTGTCCCTCTTCAGGCGCATAGATTACAGAGGCGTCTTTAGCGATGGGCAGATGATGCCAGGTTCTGTCTCCTTTTCAAGAACAAACTAATGAATGCATGCTGGAGTTTCTCTGGCTGACGAAAGGGAATTTGTTTACGAGTCCGCTCTAGATAAGGTGCTTGTGCTGCAATCGGTCAGCCGAAACAAAGGTAAACTGATTGATGACATTCCCCCTTGATACTTTCATTAGAATACGAAAGATGAAAGAAGCAGACGCACTTGTGAGTGATGAAGGAAGCAGAAGTACTTATGAAAGTGCCTTCCACAAGGTCAGCCATTCCTCCAGTGTCATTGTGGAGGGCACGACAGGATTTGTTGCCAACTAGCAAGATATGCAGTGTTGCAGGGTTCCATTTTCTTATTAGGAATCGGGCTCTAAAAGTCAGGACTGGGGTCGGTGCATGAGAATCAGAGGTGGTGAGGTCATCCCACAAGAAATGCAATAGCAAACCCCTTCAGGGTTCTGATGGTATTCCAGAATGCAGAACAAAGTGCTGGTAGCTCTTGAAGGCGTCCTAATGAAGTGCTGTGGCTTTGGATGCACTCACGCGCGCTTCAGACATCCATGAAAGATGCTTATTTATTCTGGGGATCTGCGGTGAGTGTTCTGGCACAAAATGGCTGCCATGCATCACCCAGGCGGGTGCTGCATATTTTTGCTGGCTGATGTAAATGTCCCCCCTTTCCCGGTGACGTGCAACGGTTTGGTGAAAATTGTCATACAAATGCCCATCTATTGTTATTATTAAATACAATAATGTACAGCTGCCTTATATTTCCCTGTAAAACACACACACATACACACACTCACACGCACACCCACACATATGCACGCACATAGAGACATGGCTAAATTAGCAGAGTATACTAATTCAGACAGTGAGACTGGGGTCGTGAGGCCACCTCTCATCGTAAATTCAGTGTGCATCCCACATTGTCTGAAGGTGTACCCCAGGGTTCAATGGGACATCCCTTACCCCCTCCGACCCCCTGTTGCTCTGTTCAGAGGCCCATGCTGGGGTCCCCCATCAGGACTGTAAAGTTCATCTGTCACAGAGGCCTCAGGTGTTTACACAAACATGAAAGAGCACAGCTGGGACTCAGCTTAACAGAGCAGTAATGGCCTATTCTACTGTATTATTATGAGTATTATTATTATTAGGGTGGTGATGTTGGGGGCAGTGGTATAGTGGTTAGAGGGGTGATGCTGGGGGCAGCAGTGTAGTGGTTATAGGGGTGATGTTGGTGCATGTGGCTCAGGGGTGTTTGCTGCTTTCACTGGTTAGAAGCTACTCTTTGGCTGGGTAGCGTTAGAGGGTGATGTTGGACAGTGGATTCATAGTGTAAGTTAGGGTTGAGTTGATAATCATGGGCCAAGTGTTTTGATTTGGACCTGGGTAGTTAGAGGTTTGGCATGCAGTCAGTGTGTGTTGGGGTGATGTTATGGTCATGGTAAGGTGTGTTGCATTTCTTTTTTTTGACTTCCTCTATTAAATACCATATTTTTTAATCTTTACCTTATACTATATTTTTTGATACCACCTCCAGCACCACTCTAACTCCCCACTCACAAATGACCAATTACGAGTAGGGTAATTTTGCAATAACTTTCAGGGAGGCCTGTGTACATTGAAAGGGTTAATGGGCTTGATAATTGGCACACTGGCTCCTTCAGCTACCTCGCCTTGGGAATTTCCTGTCCAGTGTTTTCGGAGTCCTCTGCGGGAGCCGTTGCTATGGGCTGCACAGCCGCTACAGCGAGACGCAGACTGCATGCTCTGTCATTACTGCCCTGGATCCTAATTGTTTACCTCTCCCTCAAATCTGCCCACATTATGGCACCTCCCCACCCACATTTTACCATCCCACCCCGACAGGTAATCTCTCCCATTCCTCCTGCCTTTCCTTCGTAGGACAGCTTTGGGTGTTTGTTCCGAGATGCAGGAATGATTCTGTCTACAGTTACTGATGGGTGGTTTCCACGGTGAACAACCATCTGAAGGATGGTGTTAAGCAGAGGTTTTGCTCCATGATTCCTCACCTGATGGTTCTGGCAGCAGAATAACAGTAACTATCAGAATTCATCACAAGGCTGTCGCACCTGAGTGAGTCACCGGCTACCTGCTCTCTCTCTAATACGTACATCTATACATATTTCATAAACTGAGCACTACACTGAATAGTAATGAACTTGCGCAGTACTGTCACCATGCTGCTTGTGGTGTTGTCTGTTTTTTTTTTTTTTTTAAATCCTCTACTTTTTGTTTGCCTGTCATGCATACTTTTGATGAAGTAGGAAAAGGAATTTCCATATCAAGGACAATGGAACGAATATAATAGGGTTTAGTTCATTTAGTTCATTTATTTGCACAATTTAAAAAATGAAGAAAAGGCATTAGGAAAGTAGTAAGCCTTAAGTAGTGCAGTGAAGGCAGAAAACCCTGAAGAGCTTATTAATGGCATCTACCTAAATAGAAAGAAACGTTCACAATATTACACAGTATAATGTAATATAATCTACTCTGATCTAATCTAAATTGAATGGTGCAGTAAACATGTTTAGATATTCTTGCTTACAAAGCAAGATAGTGTCACTACTCTGCATTTTAGGTACTGTGAGCAAGCACTCTGCATAATTAATAAAAATATATACACATATAATACACATGATACTCTGCAGAACTCTTCCTTGTGTGATTTAAACTGGATATTGTGATTTTTTGCAAGTTTATGCCTCAAGCATATCTTGTGCTGGCATTTTTTTGAGACCAGAAAGAACATTTATGGTCATGACAGCACATCCATATACATGCACAAGTGCGCACGCACACACACACACACACACACACACACACCATGACGTGTCAGACCCATTTCATGAAAAAGTACATCCAACAAGTTCACCCCTAGCAGCTTTTTATTTATTCTTTCTGTTGGAATGAATCAGAATTTGCCGGAACAGAGGCCCCTTAATCTTAATTCCCTCCACTCGAGATTATGGATGCGACTGTTCTCTCATTATACGACTGAAAAGATAAAGTGGGCAATTAGAATTCTGAGCAGCCCACAAGATGTTGGGATATTCACTGACATTCATTTTAATGGCCCTGCTGACAGAGTTCTGCCAGTAGAATGCACTGTGTTATTGGCATCTTAACGTCTGCTACCTTAAAGTTTCTCCTGTTATCTATTCTTTCCAATTAAACCATTATTTATCCGGGAAGGTCAACCGAGGACTCAGAGTTGGTAGGGAATGGAGATGTATCTGATGGGGGGGGGGGTGGGGGGGCATCAGGTGGCATCAGGTGCTGAGAGACTGTTTGGGAATCGGGCCAGGATGCTGGCGGTTAAATCCCTAACACACTCTTTGCGAAAAGTGATATGGGAGTTGGGACTTAATTTTCGCCATTATGTCAGGAGTCACGGCACTCGCAATGAGCGAAGAAGGGCTAAAACACCAACAGCACATAATCTGATTTTAATAAAACTGCATTTTATGTTCCATAGTACTAAACAATATAATATGGGGTCTGTTTGGACTTTAACCTTTTCCATTGGAATCCAGTTAAGCTATTCCTAGCCTCTAACTAATTAACAAACTGTCACTGGTTAGTGTAGAATAATATATTGCTAGCTAGCTACTTAGCTAACTAACAACCAGTAAAGCCAGAAAGCTAGCTACGGAAGTAGGTCGTGATTTTGCGTTGGAAGTCATTATGTGTCGTGTGTCACATCTGTCACTCGTTTTACATCAACAGCTTCATACTCAGTATTATTACAAAAGCTATTACCATGGAGTGAGAGAGCACGAGAGGGAAAGGAACATTGTTAAAAGGTTACTTTGATATTAGGGAATTTCCCTGGGTGATGAGCCGGCAGCCAGTCAACGAAGCATAACACTGCCCTCATCTTTTTGTAACGTATTTTCATATTCTAAAAGTGAAAGCAAGCCCATCACTGTTACTGAGATACTTAAAAAGAAGAAAAATGGGAAAACCCCATAAATAGATTATCTGCAGGGTTCATTCAAAGCCCACGTAAGATTATCACGATTCTCCAGGAAGTGCTGAATTACCTCAGTCGAAATCTTGATGAATGCTCAGTGTTTCTGTTTTGTTCCAGCGTTTGAAAGCTGAGAACAGCTCTGGTCTTTCATGTAGCTTTTTAAGGTGTTTTGTGTGTCTGTGTGTGTGTGTGCGTGTGTGTGTGCGTGCGTGCGTGCGTGCGTGTGTGTGTGCGCGCGTGTGTGTGTGTGTGTGTGTGTGTGTGTGCGGCCCTTGAGACAGCTCCAGTCTGTCTCCCACACCACAATAAAGGCAGAGGTCATGTGAAGGTCAGTCACATTCCTGTTATCGCTGTCTCTGACACACAGTGTCTCAGGTTCTGGCAGGACCACTGTCCTGCTCATGACTTTCAAGATATGGATTCAAAATACCTGAGCTCATATCTACAAACAGCGTGGAAAAGAGTAGGCCAAGATAAAAAATTTTTTATCTAGCTACACGACAAAAAGTCATTTTGAGTTCTTTAAAGTTGTACATTTCTTACAGTTCATCTATCCCAAGGGGCTCGGAATGATGGTTGTCGTTAGCAGAGCAGGCGTGTGAATGTGCCGTCCTGTGGCACGGGGAGAGGGAATCGACACGCGTTGCACTCGCCGGCTCTCAGAAAGCAATATGGAAGATGTTGCTCTTCCTGGCAATAACAATATTATGAAGTATTCAAACACACTGGAGACAGCTGTCCAAACAGCAAAGATTGTGTTAACCTTATCACCCTGGACTGCTCCACTCTGGTGGTTGAAATTTGAAAACCAAAACTCATATTTCGTTGGTGATACCCATCCTTTAATGTCATTCCCTTGACTGAAGCAAGATGACACAAATGCTAAAATAAAAATATCTATCTAGTCTATAAATTTTTCACATCATCAAAAATCACCTTCAGTGTCCTGCTCCTGAGGAAGAAAATAATTAAAGCCCATCTGTCTTTCTTTAAACTGAATCCTTAAACAAAATAATAATAAAAGTGCTTATTTTTCTTCAGAAGAGAATAAACACGTATCCTCCTGCTTTCAGGCAGTGTAGTTGTGGATGAGCTTATAGATCATCGTGTAGTGCCGTGTTAAAAAGTTGTATTGTACTGTTACTCTTACGGACAATTGTTTATCTCTGTGTACCTGTCAGTATGTTGTACGTGTGTTGCATGTTGTTCAGATGAATAATTATGTTGGGTACGTACTTATCGGATCACTTGTTGTATGCATAGATTTTAGCAACCCGTTTTATCTTGATTCCACTCGTTGTTCCAGTTGTTTTTGCCTCTCTTGCAATGTGCAATTAATGCTTTTTGCCACAATGACCTTGTGCTTTAATATGCTCTCGATAAGAGTGGCTAATAAATAAATAAATAAGTAAATGGCCATATAAAATCTCTTCTGCGTGAGATAAGTTAATTAGTGTGGCAGTCTGGCATGTTATCTTCTACATCGATGATTAAAGTGCACGGCAGCATGCTTGTTCTTGAGGAAATTTTTCCCTCCTTTATTTCCTAATTTGGAGTACCCAGTGGTATAGGAAATGTAAGCATCTCAGCCTCATATGGGGGGGGAGGGGGGGTTCTGTGTGTGTACTCAGGCACAGTGTATGGAGGTGCTGTGTGTGTACTGGGGAACAGTGTGAGGAGGTGCTGTGTGTGTACTGGGGAACAGTGTGTGGAGGTGCTGTGTGTGTACTGGGGAACAGTGTGTGGAGGTGCTGTGTGTGTACTGGGGAACAGTGTGAGGAGGTGCTGTGTGTGTACTGGGGAACAGTGTGAGGAAGTCAGTAGATCACTGTACCCCATTTCTCCCTGCAGATGAATTTGTGTGTAACAGCCAGCAGAATGAGAAATGGTGACAGGAACCTGGAGAAGCAGGGTAAAGCATATATCTTCTCCTCCACAACCTTCTCCTGGGTTTGTGGGTGTTTGTGTTTCAGAGGAAAGTGTGCTCTGGCGTGGGCTGCTGTTTGTGGAGTCAGGACCCATACGACGAGGAGAGGGGGGGTCCCCAGCCTCTGCCCTCTGCATGCGCAACCTCCCCTCATACACACACACGCGCGCACACACCCATGCATACACACACACACACACACACACACACACACGCATACACACACACACACACACACACGTGCGCACACACCCATGCATACACCACACGCGCGCGCGCGTGCACACACCCATGCATACACACACACACACACGCGCATACACACACACACACACGCGCGCGCGCACACACCCATGCATACACATGCACACACACACACGCACACACCCGCACACACCCATGCATACACACGCACACACACACGCACACACCCGCACACACCCATGCATACACACGCACACACACACACACACACGCACACACACCATACGGAGAAAAGAGAAGAACTGCCCGAGCGAAGCGTTTACATTACCTCCATATTTCATGCTTGTGGGACTCATCCGGGGACTGTATCCATCATATCTGGCAGAGCGTGTTGTATGTGTCAATAAGAAAGGCACAGAGGTAAAGAGTCAGAGAAAACTCGTTACTCTCGCCCTGAGGGTATTGCGTTTGCCATGGTCTGTTTCTCGCTGTCTGTCTGTCTGACTTCGTCTGCTCACATCACAGAAATGCGGTAACAACATTTTACCTCTAGGGGTGTAGCCTGAATTAAAGGGACAATGGTCTGTGCCTCTGCGACATCTCGCATTGATATCCATTGCTTTACACCTGCTTGCTCTCCACCTGCCGCAGGGTGGGTAAATAAGACTCTTTCATCAGAGAAATCATTCACAGGAAACAGCAGCACAAACTAATCACATCAGCAAACAAGCACGGCGAATGAAAAATAAATACACAATATAGATAATGGCTGTGTTGCCGAGGTAAAATGCAGAGTTTTGAATTCCATGTTCAGGACTGATCGTATACTGAGGGGCTTCTGCTGTCCACTGTCCGCTTTGCTTAGCTGGCCCGCAGAAGGGTCCCCCTACTGTGCTGGATGAGCATTCTGATTGGCTCATTCACCTGTCTCGCCTCTTTTAAATCTTGTTCCGCCCCGCCGTGTCTCACAGAAATAACCTTTTATCGGCTCTGCCATCATCGGCTGACCCGTATTTTGGGAAAACCAAAAGCGGAGCCACAAATGGCTGGACGTTGGGCGTGTCGGCAAAAGCAATAATTCCAACGCGCTGCGATGCGTGTGAATTGTCATAACCTACGTAGGACTGAAGCCTGCGTCGCTTGGAAATTACACCTTTGCTTTTGCACATGGTCGTGCCCACGTGGACTACGCGGGCAGTCAGCATGTTTACACTGTATTAATTTACACTGACAGTGTATGACGCGGCTGCTTCGTGTAACTCCGTCTTTATATATTTATACAATGTTTATATATTCTCACGGCTGTAGTAAAGGAGGTTGGGGCATGTGATATGCTTTAAACAAATCTTTATCGGCAAAAATGGCAGCCATTCCATCGTAGTAGCAAGATTAATAACATAAGTGGTGAGAAAGTCCAGTAAAACATGGAATGGAATGACCATGCCCAGCACAAAGGTAAACATGAAATAGAGTATCGTTCACAACATTACATTTATGCTAGCAACCTTGTTTAAGTGTAAAATATGTGGTGCTCCCCCTGGGAATTCTCGCCTTCTGGTTATCTGGTCCTGAAACACCGTGCCCCACAGCCTCCTGGGAGGACCCGTGTGCTCCTTTCAGATGGGGATGGGCATGTAGGGCAATGTGCTGACCATTCCCAAAGCAGCCATTTTCCCTTCCCTCTCTCTTTTTCTAAGATGATGAGGGCGGTGGTGTTATGCTTCATCGACTGGCTGCCATCTCATCTCCCAGTCAATTTTCCTAATATCGTACAAAGTAGTGCTTTAACGATGTGCTTCTCTTTCTCTCTCTCTCTTTCGCCCTCTCTCTCTCTCTCTCTCCTCCCCCCTTCCCCTTTACTGACACAATTATGCTGTATCCCCTGTCCAGTGGAGATATAATTAGTAACTAATTAGCCACCGCTGCCGTGGAGGGTGTTTGGATTGTACCTCAGTTTCTAGGTTTTCGAGGAAAAGCGTTTTTTCCCTCTTTGGAATGTATTTTGTATTCTCTTCATGTTATGGGCATTCTAGAGGGCAGGACAAGTCACGGTTTGATCCTCTTTCCCGTTTTAGGATGCGATCTGATTCTTGGCTCCCGCCGGACGGGGTCCCCCTCTGGGGCGGGAACATGGGGCCCGCCGAGCGAGCGACGCTAAGCCCTTAAAAACACCCATTTTCGGAACGAGCCAGCGCAACGTGAAAGTGACATTCACGGCCTCCTCGTCTGGGTCACGGATTATTGTAATCCCGCGATTATGAAAATTACAGGCAGGCCGTCCCTCCCCCCCCCGCCCTCCCTCAGCGCTCCGCTAAAGCTCGCCGCTGGCTCCGGTCCGTCTCCGGCGGGAGAGAGAGCCGCGGGCCCGTCCTCCCACCAGCGGCTCTCCAGGACGGCGCGGCTCTGTTAGGCACGACCAACACCCCCCGCCGGCGTCCTTCAAGCAGCTCCGAAGATCCCCCCGCTTCGACGGCGCCGTTTCCCCCCGCGCCGCTGACGCCACGCCGCTCTTATCGTCTCTCCTGCTGAAGCGGAGGACAGCGATGGCAGTCTTAATTCCATGTTGTCTGAGTTTCAATCTGGGAGCGGCAGTGAGAAAGGTGTTATTTTACGCAGCAGGTAATCTGGCAGGTTTAGAACACAGGGAGTACAAGCGCCTCTCGCTGTGCTTTTTTTTTCGCCTCCATTGTTGTCTAATCAAATCAAGCCGTCACACTCAGGCCCGGTCTCTTCCACGCCAACCGTTTCCCTGACAATCCCCTGATTTCCTGGCTGCTTTGCATCGCGTTCTAGATGTTATTTTTATGTTTTGCTTTCTGATTTATGGTCTTAAAATATGCACAATTAAAACAGAAGCATGATATGTTTTGAGTGTTCACAGTATGGGGGGGGGGGGAGGTCACACCTGACTATGAAAATTTATGATTGATATTACAGCAGCAATCGCAATTCCACAGTTTACTATTTTCTCTGGAAGATTAACTCCTTTACCTTTTAGCTTGGCGTTGACGTCTTATACAGATTCAGGAAATTAAACGCTGGCAACCACACACTTTATGAAAATGCGGATAATGCATTATTAAAATATTTATCCAATATATTAAACATACAGTTCAACTGGAACTTGGGCTTTTGTAAAGGCTCATTTTTATTAATTTCTTTTGGGCAATGCAGCTCTCTTTTTCTACTGCCTGTGTTTATCTTTCCTCTCTGAGAGTGCTGCAGGGATCAACTGTCCAATTACTCTATTAATTATAAAAGTGAGATATATATCAATGTGAGTACGATGTTGCGATTAAATGTCTGCAGTCACAGTAAATTAGATGGATTTTCCCCTTGGTCTTGGTCTGGATTCAGGGGGAACGTTCAGCATTCAGAAGAAGGCCACGTTTGAAACAGGGATCACCCTTTTCCTTCCTCTCTGTCAAATAAAGCAGCAGGGATCAGTTATCAAAATTAAAGACGGCTAAAAATTAAATAAAATGTCAGCGAAGCTTTGCCTCATCAGGAATGCCTGATTTATTTGTGACCCCACGCAGCTTGGTCACTTGCAAATGCTGTGCACGTGCGCGCGTGTGTGTGTACACGTGTGTGCGTGTGTGCATGTGTGCGTATGTGAGTGTTTATGTGTGTGTTTTGTGTGTGTACACGTGAATGTGCAGGGTTTTGTGTGTGTGTGTGGTGGAATGTGGTGAGTGTGTATGAGTGTCTGTGTGTGTGTGGTGCTAATATGTATTTCCATAGTGTCTTCCTGTTGCCAGCATGGCTTGATTATCACTAATAAAACAGATTACACAGCATGTGGACAGCAGCTGAGGCTCAAATGATGGATCAGCATTAACCCTGTGAGCCCATATACTGCTCTTTGATGAGAACACAGATAACTTACAGTGCCACGTGCTGCTGCTGATACCAGTGTGCTTCAGCCTTCACCTCAGTCTAAACCAGGGGTCTTACACCTTACTTCATAGACACACACGCACGTACGCACACGCATATACACGCACACACACAGTTACCTGACATGTGAGTTTGGGTGAAAGGAATGCCTTATGTTTTATTGTGTGTGTGTTGCATTAGAATCATAATAGCATGTTTGTGTGTGTGTGTGGGAGCGGGGTCTGTGCCTGTGTGTGCATGTTGAGTACTTATGTGTGTGGGGGTTTGTATGTGTTTTGTGTTTGATCTGTACTGATTACATGGAATGACTTGATGGTGCATTTATCAGGAGACTAGGTATTACTCACTTCACAGTGCTGCTAAAGCAGCCATTACAAACCATACGCGAGTCAGGAAAGCAACAAGAGTCCTTTGGGATGATCTGCTTTTCTCTCTCAACTCACAACATAAGCACATAACTATGGGCTTATACAGTTTACAGTATAACAGACAAACACACACACACATGCATAGACACACACGTATACAAACAGACATACACTGCACCACACTAGGAAACCACAAATTGATCAAAAATATTTTTGTTCACCATTACTGACCACCATGTGACCGTTATGGCCGGATATGGCTGTGGATGCATATTCATTTCCCTTTACTCTGTGGACATTACTATTCTGGTTGTAATTTCCTCCAGAAATCCCCCATTGGTGCAAATTCAGGTTCACATCTCCTCCTTTCCACCATTTTGGCTCAAACAGCCTCCCTGTGGAGACTGTCAGCATTTCAGATATAGCATTTCAGAGGTTCTCTTTTTGAAGACAGCAATTGCAATTTTGTGACATTTCAGTGCACGGTCCAAAGAGACCATGTTGCCTTTTGTTGCTCATATCTTTTCTACTGAGTCAGTGTCATTTTCGGGTTCCCTCAAAGTTGCCACAGAGGGGAACCACGAAAAGCGCCTCAGGACTCCAAAAGCCTCAGTCTGCAGTTGATCCTGCTGACAGTGAACGGTTGAATGGAGGCAGCTACTCCGGCCTAACACACCAGCCTGAGCGGTCGTTTCACTGAATCCTGTACTACAGTCTCAGCAGAGGGCTGTTGCACTCGTAAGAAGGTAGAAACTCTAAACCATGTCTAAAAAAATAACCTTGTTCGACTAAATCTCATCCGCAATTCACAGTGGCTTTTTTTTTTACGGCCCGTCTCTCACTGCAACATACTTTGTCAATTTGGGAGAGTGCAGAGACCACATCTCCCATAAACCACATGCTGCTAGCTGCCAGCCAACCACCAATTTGCATGGGACCAAAGCAGCACATCTGGCTGGATTCCTGCTCCCGAACTTGCCC
This sequence comes from Anguilla rostrata, assembly GCF_018555375.3. NCBI lineage: Eukaryota > Metazoa > Chordata > Actinopteri > Anguilliformes > Anguillidae > Anguilla > Anguilla rostrata. The sequence continues at coordinate 23,963,052 of NC_057948.1, forward strand.
CCTGCACCAGAGAGCAGAGGAGGGAAATACATGTGCTTTGAGGGGAAGGGGGGGGGGAGAGCTGTCTGTCAGTGTGGCTGGCAAGGGACTGCGTGAAAAGCAAGTCAAAACCAGGAGCCGCCAAGACTGAGACAGCAGGCCAAACACAGAGTCACTGAGCGCGCTCTTTCCGTGCTACCCGATCCCCCCCGCATCACCACACAAGTATCACAATGTGGAACGCCAGCGCGTCTTCCCCAGCGACGGCCCCCTGAACTCGGACTGGTGGGGGTGGGATGCCGCTCTCTCACTGACGTAAGCAGAGCCTGTGGTCTGAGCGCCGTAATGAAGCCTTTATCTGGGGACCTCTGCGCACGTCAGCAGCTGAAACAGAGACCTGAAAAGAGCGCTATTTCTGTCTCAGCGGTGCAACAAGATGAGCACCTTTTCAAAACAGAAAGTGTCCTTTATTTAGAACTCCTCAGAGGAAGATGGAGGCGTCCTTTATTTAGAACTCCGCGCTGTAAGATGGAGGGGGGATTGTAGGGCGGGGAACGCATTTCACGGGGCGTTCCGTTCGCCCTCTCTCGCCTCCCTCCGTGAGAGAGCAACAGCCGCGGGCGTGGAAAGCGGAAATGCCGGAGCCCCGCGACGCTCTGCCAAGACGACAAACGCATCCTCGCGCTCGCTTGTATTTTTAGCGCCCGGTGGCTGCCTCCTTTGCTTCCGAACGCTCGTAAGAATCTCACCCGCTTTTCTGCGGCGGATAGCTTTACCGGTACGATACGGCACACGCTGTGCCGCGCGTCCTACGCTGTGCCGCGAAACAGACCGCTAACTGCACGCCAGGAATAAGCGTGATCCGCTGAAAAATAACTGAACTCCGAAGAGCTGAAGGGCGTGACGGCATGCGGCAGACCAGGTGCTTCGTAAGTGGGGTTGCCACCGGTTTCCTTTCTCCTGAATTAAACTGAAGGGCCTGGGGCCTCTAGTGGTCCAGCCCGTAGAACGCTAACCACATGCTCAATGCGAGCCGCGACGTTGGTGGTTCGAATCCGACCACTGACCTTTGTCGCACATCTCTCCCTCTCTCTCCTCCTAATTCTTCCTGTCTCTCTACACCGTTCTATCAACATAAAAGGAAAAACATATTAAAAAAAAAACGAAGGGCCTGTCCATTGCGAAGTCCTGAAAACCCCAGAAAGAGAATCAGCTTGCCGCAGCCGTGATTATCTCTGCTTTCCCTGAGCAGAGATAGATGCCATTAGCGGGAGAACCAAGCAGCCGGCTGAGACGTAGAGACTGATATTGCGGTCGGCCTGTTGTGTTGTGGTGACCCGCGGTGAAGATTTGGCGCTTTGCCCTTTATGCCGAAGGTTCTGGACTGTTCCGCGAACCTCGTCGCGGCCTTGATGCGTGGCGAGGCTGGTAGCAAAATCGTCCCCTTTCCGGACAAAAGCCTTCCCATGGTGTGCATCTCCAACGTACTGGGCACTGCTTTCAGTGCGAGTGATTCAGCCAGAAAGAATCTCCTCCTCTTTCCCTTCCTGCAGTGTTAAAGGTTGCTGTGTGCGTCTGTGTGTGCGTGAGCAAACGTTGCATTTGTGGGGGAGTGGGTGGTTTGGGATGGGGGGGGGAAGCTTTGTTGAATGTTGATTTAATTAGGTAAAAACAGATTTGAGATTAATGGAGTGTTATTCGTGGAAAGGTAATGGTCAATGTCCAACCATGCTAATTAGATCTCCGCGCCTTAGCTTAATGACTTCAGGAAGCAGCTTATGCACAAGCATCAGAATGGAGCTCATCCTGCAGTCTGTGGGCCATGAATCTACCCCATTTCCTCTTCTTCTGGCTATTTTTGGTAAAGTCAGTAATGTTTCCATTCTGATATGTTATGCATGTTAATCTTGCACCAAAGTGTTTCTGCGTATTAATCTTGTGTTGTCACACTGTGTGCCTACTGCAGTACATGTCAGTTGTAAAACAATAACAAGAGGGTTCCCAAATACTGTTGTCTTAAGGGCCTCCAAAATGGCCACCCTGTAGTTGACCTTTCACCCCACTAAATAAAATATGTCGTTTTTCAGTGCTCACTGCAGGCTGCAATGCAGTGCAAATTTTAGTTTATTGTATTTGCTGCAATAATTATTTTAACAAATCCAATTATCACAATATTACTATGGTTGTGTAAATAGGGCAATAATTATTTTATCTTAAAGTCTAAAATACGTCATTTATAAAATAAGCACAACAACATATTTAAGTATATAATCAGCTCTACTCCTTTTAACGCAATTGGAAATACATGTGAACCCTATTTAGCACATACCAGCTCTGTTTATGTTTGATTTGACACTGAGACTTTTACTGCGTGGAAATATAAATAAAATATTATTTAAAGGGAATTTTAGTTCTTTTTTTCCTGACGGTGCCTAGGGGACTCCTTCACAGACCCTTGGGGGCCCCGGGCCCCTAGTCAGGGAGCCGCTGCCATAATTGTATTTATGGCTCCTTGTTCCAGCAGCACTTTTCAGGCTCACAAGTGTGAAGCTGGAGGGGCTGGGATGTTCAGTCACTCACTGAATAACACAGGAGAGGCTCCATCTGTTCAGCGTGGCACGGAGCAGGTTTTTACTTTTACACAAATTTGAACCTCAAATGGAATGGAAAATAGAATATATTGACTGGAACAGAAAGTGCACCTTACGTACCTGTTGTGTTTTTAAATATGGCATATTTTTACTAAGTACAGGCAATAAGGACGTTTGCGTGATCATTTCTGTCTGAGCTGTGTGTGTGTGTGTGTGTGTGTGTGTGTGTTCCCCTGACAATTAGCAAACACCATGTTTTTACACTGTCTTAGAGGAGGGTGGGGGTGCTAAAATATGGCTGCAGAGTGTTGCCTGGCATGTGCGTTTGTAAAACCCGCGGGTGCTGTGAAACTGAGCTGTCCTCTGACCTTTGACCCCCACCACTTAGCGGTAGGACACTCTCCTTGTCTCCTGTGACCTCACTGGGAATGTACATGCTGGAGAGCCCCAGATTGCGGTCAAGGCTTCCGCACAAACCGTCTACCCTCAAGCACATCTGCGCTCTCAGGCCCCACCCATGTCTGTGACTGACCGTCACGTGACCACACAAACCTAAGGTCCATCGCAGCCTCCCACTCACTGACCACAACCACAGATGCTTTTTTTTTTTTCCTTCGCTAAAGTACCTCATAAAATAGAATTCTTCTGACGCCCTCAACTTCCTCTGAGTAGCCTTTGGGAGGAGTGGAGTTCCAGCTGTCCTTGAGCATGTAGATGTGTGTATCCTTTATTTATGAGGGAGGAATGGATGTTTTTTTTTTTTACAAATCCGGTTTTAGACGCGGTCATGCCATGGCGAGCGTGTAGGCGTGGCCTTGCAGTCCTCCTGCAGTCTGCCAGGTGATTTCCCTCCTCGCGGCTTGCTGGGCCGCCAGTCTTGTAGGTACAGCTCTGCTTAAATATTTAATAAAAACCATTTAAAGTGACATGTTGCCTCTATTTCTACCACATGAGGAAAAGCCTTGGAAACAGTCTGAACAACACAAAGCAGGAGCAGATGGAGAAGCAGGGATGTGCTGCTTCTTTATGTCTGTCCCCGTGCTGACTGCCTATGACTTATTCATATCACAAACAAACTTACTCTTGTTAAAGATCATTCATACATATGCTGACAGCAAAGCTGCTTGTGTTCTGCCTTTGATTACGGGCAATTGAACATTTTTTGCACAGTCATTTCCACACTCTTGCTCTGCATAATGCGTGAAAAGTCGACGTGTGTGTGGAGTAATTTAAGCACGAGGAGAAATCTCTGAATATTTTTAGGGTCGGAATGTTATTTTGTTCTTTTTAATAATAGAATTATTGTGGCCACCAGGGCCCTTTCAACCAGGCAAGTGTCTTTTTTGGAAGCTCAAGACTGCAGAGAACATGGTCTGACTTGAATTCATAAAAACTAATAACATTAATAATGCTGTTTTTTCATGTTTTTGTTCCAGGCAAAAGGCAAAGCTGCAGAGGGTACAAATAATTGCCATAGACCATGCATATCGCCTGGTTTGATTTTTCACAGCTGAGGTAAGCAATGAGTTTGTTTTTGTCTGTGGTAATGTTCTGTGTTCAAGAACCCACACGCACACACCAAACACAAACAGAAACACACGCATACACACAAACACATTGTGCCGTCTTCTTATTTATTTATTTATTTATTTACCTGAAGTTGCCCTTGGGAAAATTTTTTATTAAATTCTTTTTTATTAAATTATACTCTCAACTCAGGCTTTATTTACCTTTAATGTAATCAATAGCACTTTCCAGAGATCAATGGAATGTGGAAACATTAAACAGTGAGTTTAATGTTTCCACACTTACATCATGCAAACTATGAGCAATCAGGTTTACTAAAGGGTAAAATATCAAGTTAATGTAATTTATTTGTTCTCCAATGCTTAATGGCCAGCCAGTAATTCTGTTGGTCATCAGTCGGGTGTCTTGTGTTGGTCATTGGCTGCATCTGAATAAACGCAACCACGGTGGAACCGCTTGTGTTTCACTGCCCTTCTAAAGGCAGCGAGTCTCTCCCTAGTCTATCTGTCCCTATGTCTAAGTTCCTGAAAGGCAGTGGTTGTCCTGTGCAGTTTGGAATCTTTTCCAGCCTTCTTTGTGATGGTTTGGCACTCTTAATGATGGTTGTGCCACAGTCTCCCTGTTCCAGTCGTGAGGCTGGCGCAAGCAATTAGTGGGGAGATTAAGTTTTTGTGCTTTTCTTTTGGCTCCAGCTTGCGCAGTAGCAAAAGGGAAAACTAACGGCAGAATTGTTAAGCTCTGAGTTTAGACGTTTCTCTTACCTGGGCCTAGCAACTATCAACATATCACCTGTTCTGTCTTTTATTAGCACCTTGCTAAGTAAATGAAGACTAAACTGGAGACCAAGTAGATTGCTAGTAGTATTCTGATCATAACCAGTATTCTGACATGCTGTCGATGGTGTATGTTCCTTTCAGCATGCAAAATTGTTATTTTGTGGACTGATCTAGCTGTTAAGATTGAGCCTACTGACAAAATTAGCTTATGAATTCTTAAATTTAAAAAAATGCCTCACAGCATTCTCCCATATTTGACTATATTCCTGTTTTTATGAATTTCCCGCACTTTGCCTGGAACAGCTTAAAAACCTTTTTGATTGAGTGTATGAGGTAGCAGTCTAGACAGAGAGAAGACTCATAACAGAGTGGAATGTGGTCTCTGAATCTCCTCTGAATCTCCGGAGCCCAGAATCTCAACAGAATCCAACGAAAGTGGAATTATTACTTGAAGAATGTGCTCAGAGAACCTCAGAAATGGACAGCTCAGTAGAACTCAACAGGCACTCAGTGGAATCGAATGAGCATGCTCATGTAACTCTGGAATGAAATGTGCTCAGAGGAACCTCAGAAATGGAACATGCTCAGTAGAACCTCAGGAGCAGAGTGCACTCAGTGGAACCTCGGGAATGGAGCATGCTCAGTGGAATGCACTCCTGAGGAGTTAAATATTAGCATTTTAGCATGCTCAGTGTAATCTGAGGGAGGGAAGAGGTGCTTAACTGGAAGATCCTTATTAATCACTTTTCTCTCTAATGTCAGAGCCCAATAGAGGACTATAACATTCTTACAGACAGCACCCCTCCAGAAGTCTGCTGGAGACGTGCAGTCTGCAGTCTGCGGCTGTCACAGATACAAACACGGCAAAATAATGACCCTTGTCCATATTACATATACGGCCTTAAAGTGTCCCTGGGCTCTCGGATTAAGTGAGAAATGAATAATGCATCTGCATAAATGTATCCATAAATGATCCCTCCATATGTTCAGATACCTGGAAAACAAATAAACAAGCACAAACTCACTGTCATTGCAAGAATTATGGAAAAGTTCTCTACATGCAGGTGTGCGTAGAGAGATCAAGGTGACTGTGTGTGTGTGTGTACAGACAGGCAAGTGTGTGCTTGTGTGCGTGTGTGTGTAAAGATCCCTCCAGGGATTCTAAATATAGGGTTAATTTCATCTGAGATGCTATGAAGATTTGTGAGAACAGCATAGCTGGAGGCCCCTAGGGGCCCACTGTAGCCTCCCTACAACTCCTGGATGCTACAGAAATACTGAGACCCCCCAGCTGAGTCAGAAGTAATTCAAACAATTCATTTACCTTGGTCTAGTTGGTGAGGTGAATGTTGATTTGGGTGGGTGGGTGGGTGGGTGGAGGTGAGGGTTAACTAGTCCCTCTCGCATTTAAATCCCGAGTGATGAGTCAGCTGCAGTCTTACATTAGGTATGACCACCCCCCACCTCCCACCACTGACCCCCAGGAGTGGACACTGTCTGTGTTGCACATGATTACTCTCTAAAACAAATTATTGTTATTATTATTATTATTAGAGCAGTAGTAGTACAGCAGTAGTATTATTGCTAGCAGCCAATGGCTTAAGTAGTAGTTAGATAGTAGGGAGTAATATGTGGTTTTAAGGGTTGCAGCTGTTGAAATTGTATGCTGATATAAGCTGATATGTAAGCTCACTATAGGTAGCATTGGTCAGATGGTCAGTGGAGGATACATATCGCCATAGACCTCCACCCTATAAGCAGCATTCCTTGTAAGCAGCGTTCCTGTCTCTTACTCGCTCCCTGTCTCGCCTTTATCTGCAAGGCAGATGGACCTGAGATGAGTGCTGACTGTGAGAAGGCTCAGTCCAGTAATGATGGCCTGCATCGCGGTACGAGACACGTCTGCGTCGTTCCATCGCAGAAGCGTAGCCGCCATCGCGGCTCATCTGGAGTGCCTGCTTTGGGGATGAATCGCGACCCGTCTCGGTGTGGCCGCGTCCCCGTCAGGTTTCGCTGGCCTTCGGGGTGATATGGAGCAGTGTAGCGCAGCTGTCGCCGGTCACAGCAGAGCGCACATTTCTGGGGGCGGCGGGCCAGACCTGAGCCATGCCTGACCGGGGTGACACGCTTTACACCTCACGCTGCGCACCCCGCCCCCCGCACCCCGCTGGCAACCACGGAGCCGCCGCCGCTGCCACGTTTCCCTGGAGACCGGTTTGACTGACACATTCGGTGCGTCACCACAGGCAACGCGTGCGTCCTGCTCCTGCTACGTTTGTGAGATTCCAAGTCGCCCTCCCTCTTCGTTTAGGCACTTGCACCAATAGGAGCGCACCACTGTCACTGAGCTTGCTCTGTGATTGGATGGCGAGTCTCCTGGGACACCAATTTACATTCCCTTGAACTGTGTGGACTTGTTTATATTTATATCCTGCAGTGTCTTCGCCTCTGACTACAATGCTGTTGTGTGTGTTTGTGTATGTGTGTATGTGTGTATATATATATATATATATATATATACTGCATATATAAGTCTCATGTATTGTGAACAGCAGTAGTCAGAAGAAATTTGACGTAAATTTCCAATGGTAAATTGATGTGGACATGTCTCTTAACAGAAATAACAGAAACAATTTTTTTTGCCAAGGTAATACATTCTTTCTGCCAAAGGTGTTGGTGTTATGAAAAAAATGAATTGTATCATATATAAGGAATTTCAGGAGTTTACAAGCAGTTTGAATAAAATAGAGGTTGCGGGTTTTGTTTTTCAATTTATTGTGCGTTCCTGCTACCGGTGTGTTGTTTTAGTTACTGCCTTTTCTCCTGCATAAAAAAAAATCATTGCAAATCATGAATATGGGTGACAAGAGCTATAGAATTTTGCGGGATCGTTGTATTTTTTTCCAGCGATACATTCACAGGGCAAGCTCATATGTCTGTTCTGCCAGGGAACATGAAATGTGTGCCAGTTCCTATAAAAGAGGATGCAGTCGTAAGGGGAGAAAGGAAAGGACTATGTTTGCATTTCTCAAAGTTGTTATTTTTGAAGTCGGTCACATGATAATGTGACCATCCACAGACCCAGAAACGGTGCAATGTTTCCCTGTGAGCCCGGTGATTGATACATTGGGGATTTTTCACCGCCATCATGTATTCAGAACACACAAGGTAAAGCAGCCTTCCTGCTGTTTTTCCCTGGACTTCCTGTGCGGTCTTCTCAATGTTTGATGAACCTGCCGTGGCATATGCAAAAAGCGTTGTGGGAAATTGCACGTTGTGCAAGAAAGTTTTTAGGAGGGTGCCATATGTTACCATTTCTAGAGTGAACCTCCAAATAGATAGAGAAAGAGAGAGAAAGGGAGGGAGAGAAAGAACGGGAAGCGAGAATAGAAAACACTGAAACCTATTGTTTGAAAGGTACAAATGATGAAGAGCTGTTTCACACAATTTTCCCAGAATGCTTTCCTCCTTCTCCAGAAGGGGGGGGGGGTATTGTGGAGGAGTGTTGTAACTTGTGTAGTATTCTGAGAGTGGTGTTTGGCTGACAATGATGTGCGGATAGCTTATCAGTACTGAAGGCTTTAGCAGTGAAATGGGGGTCCCAGGCTGTAGAGCATGGGACTCTTGTACTGGTCTGATGGCGTATCTTTGGCTTTTCTGGAGGAGTTCAAACTCAACACCCCCCTCCCCCTGACTATCCCCTCTACTATATCCCTGGCCTGGACCACATCCCCAAAACAGTACTAAACCCCACCGATAAACTCTTATTTTATTTTACCTACCCAGCTTTACCACCTGTCGCACACCACACATTTTTAAAGCTTTGCAGTCAGCCTCAACATGCTGAAACAATATTACTGGCAACAACTAAAAAGTACTAAAAGGCATTGCTGCTCTGTTTTTTTCCCTGGACATAATCTATAATGTTATAAAGGTCGAGAGTATTTCTCACAGGTTTCTTCCCCTTTTAAAATATTGTCAGAATATTGAATACCTTGCAGCACTGAGATTCTATTTAGGGGAAGCGGAGAAAGGGCTAATGCTGGTAAATTGGGGAGACATGGGGAAGGGGGGGGTGTTACGGGTTATAAGGCTAAATTGGTTCGATCAGGACAGTGATTGGCTGAATCATGTGGGCAGGATGCCCCCCGCCCCCCCCCCCCCAACCCCACCCCCTTCCTCCAGGAACAGTGCTGAGTAGCCTGTAAATTCTATTAACCCAGTAACTCAATCCCCCCAATCCCCCAAAGACCCCCCTGCACATCTCACAGAGCCTGCAGTGCAGCCTAATGTCTCCACCTCCTCTGCCTCCTTCACCACCTGCACGGAAATTAATGAACGCCTCTGTTTCTAATGACTTAGGCCAGCTTCCCAGGGCATCCAATTAAACCCAATTAAGGCCAAAAAAAGTATATACGTTAGCGGCTCTGCACATTGCTTTCCATTTGCCTCGTCTCCATGGCAGCGGTGGAAATGTTCAATGATTCAGGCGTTTTTTCGGGGGGGGTGAGGAGGGGGTGGGGGGAGGGTTGGGGAGTGGGTCGGTGAGTCTGTGCACGCTTGCATGTGTGTGTGGAGAGACAGAGACAGAAAGAGAAACAGAGAGGGAGAGGGAGAGAGGGGGGGGGTATAGTATTTGGTGCGTCTGCCTCCCCTCTCTAATCTCTAGTTCTTATGGAGCTCTTCAGCAATGGACACCCATTTACTGTCGGGGCAGAAATGACACTGTGGCGACAATAGGGTTTCAGAACGCCTCTACTTTCACACTTCCCCTGAAGAAAGGACCCCAAAAAAGACAAATCTTCCCTAAGAGAGGATCATCTCCAGTCTGGCAGTCTCACCACTGATCTCTCTAACAGCCTCCATTACCCGAGAGGCAGTTTGTCTCAGCACTTTGTTTGTTTTTTTACATTTCGTTCTCCTCCGCTGTTATGTTTTCCTTTAGTTAGCAGAACAACGGCAGGGGTGGTTTTTTTTTTGGCACGGGGCTGCGGTTCGCTCATGTACCTCATAATTGGAGCGGAGCGTCTCCGGACGCCGGTCACCCGACTCCCCGCTTCCTTAATAAAGGACCAATCAAACGGATCAATTTTTCCCTGTCCAAGACCCTGCCAAACAAGCCGCAAATATATTAAGAGATTAGACAGGCCTGCAGTGCCAGTCCGATCCGAGGAGAAAAACAAAAGGAAAGGCGGCCGTATTTTACCTGTCCGTATCACTCTACTCAGCACTCTGCGGTTAATTGAATAGAATAAAGGAGGGACAAAAAAACCTTTTAATCTATTTTACATCTGCACTTTTTTGTTTCGTTTTTTTTTTTTTAACCTACTGAGTGTGAAATGTTGTGCACTACAGGGGAAAAAAAATACTCTCCATGGGTGGCTAAACTTCACTAACAGACTTCAATTAGGCTACATGTGAAACCTTTGTCAGATGCATCTCTACACAATGACGTCCACTTAAGCCTGTAGGTACAGTATTAGTCGTATTGCCATAATTATGTTCCTCCATGCACAAGATCAGGATTATATATATATATTTATTTTTTAGAATAGTGGGCAGTCTGCAGTACTTTTGTATTTTTTCTTGCTTTATTCAGACAGAGAGAAAGCTGAGGGGGTCACAAATGGAGAGGGTGTCATGGTGCATTAAGTGCCATGGTGGGGGATCGTACCGCCCACCACAAGGGGGGGTTTGTAGGGGGGTTATGACTCAAAAGTCTCCCCCCCCCCCGCCGTACGGTCAACCTCACGTCTCACAGGGATAAATATTTTTATCATAGTCATTGTATTTATTAATTTGTTTAGTAGATTTTACGCACGTTTTAGCCGTAAACAACACAGGCAGTGAAGTTGCTGATGTAAACTGCTGCAAAAAGCAACTTGGCGTCAAAATGAAACAATTCAAAAGTTATTTTTGGCACACATACAATGGTGGACACTTAAGAATAACATGCCTACCGCACCTCATATGAAGGGGCACATAGAGCCGTAAAATAATATTTAAAGGCGGTATAATAATATTCACACGGTGCCATGATCTGTAAAAGCAATATTAACATGCCTGACCTTCGCGCTGTGCTCATAATGAGCTGGCCTGGAGAGCCTGTGTTTAAGTTGTATGAGATTTCACTCGGGAGTGTTAATAATTCTCTCTCTCTCCCCGGCTACCGTGTGGCGGATGATGTAATGGTGTATAATGTGAGGTCATGTGACTGCCTCTCAGCGCCGGTGTGGTGTGAGTAATGGCCGTAGTCCTGTGTGTTTATGGGCTTCTGCTTTCCTGGGACGGCTGTTATGATGGAACATGAACTCCGGGGCACCATGAAAGCCCTGTTTGGCTCTAACAGTGGGTGCACTGTGCGTCCGCTCCGGGGTGAGCGCGAGGCGCTCGGGACGCCCCTGGAGCCCAGCGCGTGACCTCTGACCCCGGCCCCATGCATGCACAGTGTACAGCTTTACTGTGTCACGCCACTGGGCGCTCGGGAAACATCTGGACTGCTGTCCAGTTAAAGCCCCGTTTGTTGCATGCACTGAATCACCAGCACATCACTTTCCTCTGACAACTCCTGAGAGCACTGACGCATTTTTAAGTATTTCAGACAAGAGATTCTGAGCTGCTATTATTTAAATGCGTGGTATTTTAACTGTCAGTTTATCATGGCAGCTTTGTGCCTTTACTGATTCAGTGTCATCACCACAAAAAAAAAAAATTAAGAATGCAATAGCTGGATAGCATCAGTGCCATATACGGGTTGCTCTGCTGTCCGTCAGTAGTTAGACAACTTCACTGGAGCATAGTCCAACCTGCAGGAGATCTGCCTACTTTTCTCTCATTAAATGAGCACGCAGGTGTCTGTATGCTTTTGGCCAGGGATGGGGGGGCCGGGGGGGTGGTTGAGTGGGAGGATTGGGGGGTAAATTCTCTCGCTCGGCTCCGAGCCTTCCATCACACACCTTCACGGGTCACACACTCAAGAAACCCCCTCCGGGTCATTTCTGTTCCCACGGAAACCCACCATCGACCCCACAGCCTTCCAATCGAATTGCACAACTTCAGCAACAACCCCCCCCCCCCCCACCCATTTTTGCTATTTTTGGCCACAGTGTACAAAAGATGTGCTTTCAAAACCTGCTGCTCTCTACGCCTGCTGCTGTTTTTTCTTTCTTTCTTTCTTTCTTTTCTTCACCACCTGTCATGTGGCAATGAGACAAGGCCATTCTCTCACACCTCACATCCCCTGCGTCGCTGTCTTTCTAGTCTGCAGCGCGCTGCATGGTTTGGGTGTCGGGGGGGGGGGGGGTGGGGGGGGGGGCTGACAGGTTGAGTCCGCAGGTTCCTGCTCTCTCTCTGGCTGACTAAGACGAATCTCCCCTGCGCCCCAGAGAAAGCCCTAGGCAGCGCAGACGGTCAGGTCGGGATGACTCTGGACAGATCAATTTGGTTTTTTTTTTCTGAGGAAGAACAGTGAGGGGGAGATGGAGATTGTGAAATGAAAAGACAGATTTCCTGTGTTTTGCATGTATTAGTGAAGAAAATGTGCTTCCCTGGTTAATCCGTGCCTCTGTTGCCCCTGGGTTCGGTTCCAGTGTTTACCTCTCTGTGAAAGGAGGGTCCTTATCCTTCTGATCAGGGCAGAGAAATGTAGTCAGCTGGCTTGAAAAACTGACGCTCCAAACTCTATGACTGTGTGCTTTATCTGGCCCGGACACAAATGCATAGCTCCCTCCTCACATCAGACAACACCAGCTCCGAGCTGGACGAAGTCTTATTGTGTGACCAGACTCCCTGTATCCCAAGGGCAAAACAGCCCTTAATGGCATGGTCGCCCAGACTGCAGAGGTCATCTGGAGGACATTCAACGAACCCAAGTAAAAACAGGATCTGAGAAATACTCAGTACGAGACTTTATCACACAGTCAAATTTATTCATTCATTTATTTATTTTTGTGTTCATATATAAAGGTCAAGCTACATTCATAAATATGGCTGCCTGTAGAGTCACCTTTGCTTTGTGGACATGTAGGTCATGTGAACTGATGAGCTGCTTGCAATACTGTCTGTGGAATTCTGGGATGTGTCACTCACAGAGATGTTTTGACACCGATGCCAGTTTCAGTTCTCATGCCATCCAACTATCCTCCCCCAGGTGAATTTCCTGGATTTTACTGATTACCCCCTGTCCCAGATGTTCTCTCCCCCCAGCATCTCCCAGAATGCCCTTTGTTCGGCACTTCCTTTCGGGTACACGGGTCCCGTTGCGTTTGATTAACGCTGCCAGCCCATGGTGGAGGACACCTATTGCTCTGCACAGTAAAATTGACAGAGGCTGTGCGGCGGTGTGGGGTCGGTAAAAGATGGGGGGCATTGTTTGGCCCACACCCCCACGTTTTTCTGCACTGAGGATTACTTCTGCTCGTTGCCCTGGAGAGAGAGCAGGCGCCCTCCCTCCCCTCCTCTCTTCCACCGTTAATTAAAATGCCCTTGCCTGTGTAGCTCCTCACCTCCTGGAGTCTCACTCAGAAGAGTGCTATCTGTACACAACACACGCACCCACTGCTCTCTCAGCAGGTAACACTGACGGGGAAATATAAAAGGCAAAAAGATCATAAATTCCTAAAATGGAGTTGATAATGCAAGTATGGAAGGCAATTCTTCTCTGAATATTGCTGCTGTATTGCCATGCTTGCAAAGGTTGGTATGGATGCAGGGGTCAGAGTGGCGCAGCGAGCAACCTTATTGCCCACTCCTGCCCAACACGCCCAGATAAGGACCAGAATAGGAAAGGGCTGTGTTTAGAATATGATTATGGAGCTCACCATCACAGCATGAAAGAACGTGGGCTCAAAATATTGTGTCAACAACAAACTGTGTCATGTGGCCTTCCCTGAGGTTGCTGGGATAGTATTCTGTCCACCCATGGAGGGTGATTGTATTCCAGGATTCCACTTGGATTGCTACTGGTCATCCTTGCAAAAGGTATTTCAAACTCATCGAGTCCTAACAGTAAAATAACTGACTTTTTTGTTGGACAGAGAAGGAGCGATTAGGCAGCCTTAGTTTTTCACTAGATTTTTAGACCGGGAGATTCTTGATGCTGGCTGCTGTAATGTACTCAAACGTGCCAGAACCACAGGCCTGTCCTTAAACATGCCAGAGACTGGAAGCTTTCCAACCTCCTCCATCTGCATCTCCCCCAATCCAGGCCCCATCCATCTACACAGACCCCCCCTCTCCATCCCAGACTAGAAACCACACTCAGCTCCTCTCTTCTCGCTCCGGGAAGCAATGACATCATTGACTCAGAGAAGTGGTCACGGTCGGGTGAAGTTATTCGGGGGTCGTTTGGCCCGCGGGAAGGTTGCAGCACCGCTCTGATTGGTTTAGAACGGTGACGAGTGTTTACAAGTGACGAGCGATAGGAGAGACTCAGGGAAGGCATTTCACTCACAGTGAAATTAGATGCTTCACACACGGCAATCATCTGCTATTGAAACCACTTCCATTACCCACAGTCCCTCCACGGGCCTGTGGCTGTTCCACAGCGAGGTAACGCACACTATAAAGTTAAATTGGGGGATGTGATGCACGGCTAAACACATTTTGGTACTGCATGCTTGAGGATTAGCCATACGATGCTAATAGGTGTGTTAAGGTACCGCTAACGCAATGGAGGTATTATACAGGAGCAGCCTGAAACTAGATGTCATTGAAAGTGATTTATTTATATATGCCTCCTGCCCCCCCCCCCCCCCCCCTTCACCCATCTGTCCATCTGTCACCATTGGTGACGGCCATCATTCATAACACACTGAAAGGCCAGTTCATTCTTTCTGCCGCGGACGGCCGTCTGAAGCACCGCGGCGCTGATGGACGATATGGAGGGTGTGCCTTCAGTGAGGAGAATGGCTAATGTGCCGGTCTCGCTGGGAGCCGCGCGCACCGCTGGCTGGCGGTGAAGAAGAGCTGTACTGTAAGAGCAGGGTCATTTCTGAGCCATATATCTGTGACAGCGGTGCGGTGGTTTCATTATGACACGTTTTCACACTTTAGCAGAAAATTGTGCTTCCGTTCGCTTCCACACATCGTGTACGGGGATTACTGTTGAATTTCTGGGGTGGGTGGGGGGTGGGGGTGGGGGGAACCCACTGGCTGCTGTCAGAAGAAAAAAATTTTATTAGCTCTGTTTTTTCGGTTGAAAAAAGACTTACATGGTCAGTAAGGGGACAGGGGAGGACCTTTGGATGTCTGTGAACATACTGATAGGCTACACTCCCTGGAGGCAGGGACACGGGAACCCTCCCATCTTTGCTACAAGCTGCAGAGGACTGTGGGGGCTTTTCCACAAAAGCGTGAAGTCTTGTTGGCTAAAGTCCGCTCTACATTAATGTAGCGGCTGTCCATTCGGTTGGAAAACCAAAGCTACATAAAGCGCCACTAAGCACTGAACCACAAAGACATGAGTCAGATCTCAGACAATGGAGAATTCTTATGCGCAGTGATTTATTAAGGAAAATCTTTTGAATGCCAGTGTTGACATAAATGGATGTGGGCAGAATGGCAAAGAAACAATAAGGATAATCTGGGTAAGTGCTTCTGCCAAATGACTGTGAAGTAATGTAATATATCAAAAAAAAAAAAAACCGGAAGGAGAGTCTGCTTTGCTATAGGACATTAGTTCCAGGGCCTCGCCTTCCTGACCAATGAAAACTAAAATATAATAAATGAAAAGTCCATTTACATTAAAAATTTTTGGCAGACACACTTATCCAGAGCAATTTACAAGTGAACTTGAGTCTGAAATTCAAACCTCAAACCTTCACCTTCAATCAGAAAGTGAAGTGCCCAGATTGCTCCTTGTGTCATGCTGGAAGGTGGTCATGGGTGTGACACCTTGTCCTAATCCAGGAGAAGAAGGTTTGGCAGGCTGGGAGAGAGGAGAACTCTTTCCTCCCAGAGAATGAAAATGAGTCCCAATAAAAGGACTGAGGTATAACAATGAGTTTCCAATGGGAACAATGGGAAGCAACAATAACTCCTCATGCATGCGTCTCTATTGAACTAATGCTGACTCTACTGATGAGGCATCTCCATTCTTGTATATGTACAGGTTTTTACTTCCAGCTGTCATTTATGAGCTTTTCAGTAAATTTAGTTCCTGTTTCATATCATGTATACGATTGGCTGAATTAAATAATTAATAGGAATAGTTGATATGAAATCCAGCAACATACATTGCCCACCCCTGTAAGTGCTGTTCATCAAATAAAACATACAGAACTTTTTTTTTAACATGCTAAAATCAAACATACAATCACATACAAATATCTCCTACAATGTACTGTAATCTAAAGGTCAAACAAAAAGGCATCTGTCATTATTGTGTACGCATGGCTTATGTTTGAACAATTTCTTCTGAATTTTTTCCCATTACAAGAACTCTTCTTTTTGCGTAACACATTATTGTCCAGTTGTCTGTTCATTAGCCACAGGCCATGTTTAGCCATGCGTCACATACATACTGCCAGAGCTCTGACTAAACCAGGGGTCTCCAGCCCTGGAGGGCAGCGCTGTGTACTGGTGTATTTCAGAGCGGGTGATTCATTTAAGTTATTGATTGGCTAAAGAGTCCACACACCTTGCTCTCAAAGCCTTAACTGGCTCCTGATTGAAAGGAAACCACTAATACCTGCAGACACTGCAGCTCCTCAGAGCCAGTGTTTAACGGCCCTGGTCTAAACCAATCAGGAGTCTTTGTTCTCTGCCCCTGGGACATGTGAGAAGATGTGCCTTGACTGATGTCCATAAATAGCCCTGTGTTAAGATACCGTGTAATAACTGTGCGGTGGCATGAGTCGTCCTGGAGGAGGGCGACTGATAATTAAATCATGAACAAAAATAATACGGTATGACTGATAATGCAGTATGACTGTGGAAACTATTTTACCACATGTTGATCTTATTAAGAATGAGGGCGAGGAGAGGGGGAATCATGTTGGTCTTTGTGTATCTCTTCCAGAAAATGAAATGGCATTGAATTACGCTGATATTTCTCATTTTCCAGTTTGAAAAAAAATAAATAAATAAAGTAATAATGTTTTTTGATTCTCTCTGCGTTTTGTAAAGTTGGGATAATGAACCAATTAAGCAAGCAAAGCAGGTTTTGTTTCTGGAGTGAAATTAGGTCACGTCGCTAAGTCACTTTTTTCACCACATCTGCTCAGACAACAAATCTAAAACCATCCCTGCCCCACCCCCACCTACCCTACGTACACAAATGCATACACACGCATGCAAGCACATGCCTGGACAAGCACAATATATGTACATATGTATTGTGAGCATCATAATGTTTGGTACATACGTATACTCCACGATTTTAGGTTTGTAATCAAACAATTCACATGTGGTTAAAGTACACATTCCCAGCTTTTTTAAGGGAATTTTTTTGAACATTTTGGTGTCACCATTTAGAAATTACAGCACTTATGCAGTCCCATAATGTTTGGGACAAAAGGCATCAGAGGTGTTCCTGATTAGTCAAGTGTGTTCTTAGTACTGCTATAAGAGAGCTTTCAGTATCTAATTTTGAGTCCTGCCTTTTGATTGCCTTTGGGATCTGTTATTGGTGTTTGTCAACATGAAGACGAAAATTGTGTCAATGAAAGTCAAGGAAGCCATTATGAGGCTGAGAAATAAGAAACAACAGAAACATAGGCCAAACCTTAAACTTACCAAAACCAACTGTTAAGAAATCTCTGGTAAGCTCAGAAATCACAAAGAGTAGTGTGGATCTGTGTGTACATATTTACAAATATGGGTGCATGTCACATCCATACACACATACACATTGCTTTGCAAATGTCTATGTGTGTGTGTGTGTGTGTTTGGGTGTGTATGTGTGTGCTGCTGTGTGTCTTACAGTGAGGGTTGAAATCCCAGAATCTGGGCCGTCTCCATCCTGAGGAAGGTAAGACTGAAACATCCTCTGAGGGGTTAACCCTTTGCCTCACAGAGAATCCTATATCCTCCTGGAAGAGCAAAGATTTTTCACTTTCAATTTAGTTCAGCTGGAGGCTGTGAGGTTTTTAAACAGTATTACAGATAAATAATACATGTGCATTTTTACAATGTACGTTTGTACAAAGAGGCCTCCAGACAGAATCTATAAAACAGGCTCTGAATATGGCTGAGCTGGCCGTATATGTCTTTCCTAACCCCATAACCTGTATTTAAAGCTATAGTGATTTCTGACTGTTCCTGGTAACTGAATTACAATCGCATTTTATATTCTGCAAAACGTACTTACTGTTCTTCGGCCTCCAAGTGGTGTATCCAGCAGTGCCCTGCAGTAGCGTGATCTTCCCTACAGTAGTGTAGAAGTGCATTGCAGTAGTGTAGACGTGCCCTACGGTAGTGTAGAAGTGCACTGCAGTATTGTAGACGTGCCCTACGTTAGTGTAGAAGTGCACTGCAGTACTGTAGACGTGTCCTACTGTAGTGTAGAAGTGCACTGCAATAGTGTAGACGTGCCCTGCAGTAGGTGTAGAAGTGAACAGCAGTTTTGTGGGTGCGCCCTACAGTAGTGTGGATGTGCCCTGAAGTTCAGATTGTATCCTGACTGTACCAGTGCAGTGTGGCTATGGCATAATTGACCGTAGTGCCACTTAAGGAGGCAGGGCTTCAGTTTGCAAGTCACATTATGCAAGTCTCATTGTGCAATGACGCCTCCTCTGGTAGATTTGTTCTTCAGAACCTGCCTGCACTGCTGTGTCAGTTATGCAGTCCTCAAGCACAGTAGCTCAATGTGTTTCAGAAAATGTGCAGTGCATACAGTATGTGTACAAGTCAACACCCTCCCATGTTCAGGGACAACACTGGTGCACTCACCCCTCTTGGGTTTTGGGAATTTTAAACTCGGAGAAAAGAAGAATAGGCAAGGAAGAAGAATATCCCCAAAACTATTAAACTATTTTCATGTTCTGTGGGAAAAAGGCATTTTCCACAGTTCATGTATCAGAATTGGTAATACCCAAATGTGTCACTTTGGGATAAATCATTTCTGACAAAATAATCACCTGGAAACAGCTTGGGAAGCTGAATATGAAATATGAAAATGTGCTACAGTATAGTGTTTCAGTGCCACATTCCTACAGTGCAGTAGTTGGTAATGTTCACACACTGTGCTTGTTTTACATATTATGTGGCTGTTAACTGGGATACTGTCCTCAGTCGACAGCAGGCATTCTATAACCCGAAGATTGTTGGTCCGCCTTATACACAGAAAAATGCTGCAACTACATGAATAACTACTGTGATAATTGCCATACATGTATACCGAACTTAAAAATGTGATTAGCTCAACCCCTATGATTAATCAAGGTTTGGTCGTAGTGTATGGTTTTTTAAAAATGGGTAATCTCACGGTTTCTTAAGGGCTTGCATCCACTGGACTTGTGGCTGGAAAGGTGTTGCTTTGTGTGCGTGGGGTGGGAGTGGGGGTGCAGTGGGGATTAGCGATATTCTGTGTTTTGGTAAGATACCCCACTCCCTCCTCCCCCCCTGTTTAAGTAAGCGATGTTGAGCAGTGCGGGAGTGAATGGGAGGAGGGTGCTGCTCTGGTCTACGGGGACAACTCACGCCAGGGTTCTTTCTTGGTTGTCTCCTGGTTGGTTAGCTACGTGATGCAGTGAGCTGTGAAGTGGAAACTGAGCTTTGCGGATCAAAGTCCTGGATAATTGTCGCACGCACGCACGTACGCACGCACACATGCATGCACGCATGCAGGTTGTTCAATCTTCCCTGTAAGTACAGGCAAGCATGTGACAGCTTTTTAGACCAGGTAATGAATCAACTTCCTCACAAGCATAACAGGGCCCCTGCTTTTCTGTATGTCTCTAGCATGAGGGAAAAAAAACAAAAGCAAAAAACTACTGAGCAGATTTTTCAGTTGGGAAACTTATAACCAGCTTATAACCACATTAGGGCAGTCAACACTGGCCAAAAATGATGTCAAAATATTCTTTAAAAAAACAAGTTAGAATTCTTTTAAAAAGTTAGAATATATTTGAATATATATTACAATTTTAAATGTTGAATTACATGTAATAATTTTACCATGGAATAATTTGAATTTTTGTGCGGTGTTATTTGTGGATAATTGGAAGGCAAATCAATACAGTAAGATACTTTTTTATTTGAACATAAACATGAATGTAGTTAAGTTGTTAAAAAGATGTTGACATGAACATTCGCGAGGGCTTTTAATATTTACACACAGTACACTTTTATAATTAGGTGTTGACATAAGTGGTATGAGAGAGAATTTATGTAATAGTGAAAATCACACCTAAAAATAGGTACCTATCTGAAATGAATACAATAACATTGTCGTGCATTTTTATATTTTTTATATATTTTTTAATATCAACTTGTTTTTGTTTAAATAGCTTTAAGGCACACAATTTCCATAATTTGACTGAAATATTTTTCACAATAGATAATTTACATTAAAGTGCTATTAAAAGTGAAAAGTATACTTTCTTGGACCTTTTGGAGAGGTACCTAAGTACCTACCAATGTTTGAACAGTGTCTTCCCGAAACACCAGAACTCCCAAAACACTAGCGTGGAAAAAGAAATGGGTGAAACTAACTTAATTGGTGAAGCATTTTATGCCAAGGTCAGGCCAGCAGGTTATTTGCCAAAAAAAAACACAAGACGTTTCACTTGCTTAGAGGCCAGTGCCAGTCTCCTCCTTATTCACTAAATCCTCTATTCACTTTATTCACTGTATTCCCAGAGGAGGAAAAGATGTGTTCCAGTCGCACCCAGGATGAAGTGAAAGTGCCGTGTCCGTCAAACGGCATAGCAACGGCTCCGCCCAACGACAGCCATTTTCAGCATAGAAGAGGCGCTAAAATGCGAGATTTATTTTTGGTTTAACACAACCCAGGTTGAAAGGAAGACAGCTGTAATTTTTTTCCTTTCACATTAGAATATTCGTTTTCACACTCGAATGCCTGTTTTCTTTTACAATTCCAATAGAATTCAAATATCGAACCATCATTCGACTGCCCTAAAGCACATTAAATTAAAAACAAAGCAAGATGTCTTTCCCTGGGTGAGTATGTGTTCTCAGCAAATTACTGAGAAAAATGATTTTGTTTATCCAGTCAATTTGTTACAATTCTCAAAAAAAAAAAAATGCAACCTGCTAAGTACATTTTTAGATGTTTTAACTGTCGAGCTGGATTGGTTTACACCATTTGCAGCAATAGCTGCTGCCAAAATACAGAACCATCCTTCATACAGTAAATGACCTTGAAAATGGAAAGCCCACTTGGGTGTGGCTTAATTCAACATTTGTCCTTGGCTTTGACTCAGAAATAAATGGGAATGTTGGCTTTTACCTTCACCATGAAGTTAGCTTTGGTGATCACTGAAGTCTCTAAACTGTGTTATGGCTGAAGTGAAAAGTGAACACCGGTATAATTTTAAAAAATATCAAAGTAAAGAATGAATGCTGATTGAATGGAGGTGGTAATCTCTGCTCAAACAGTATGGGGGGGTGAGGGGGTTTGTGACACACGCAGGGACTAGCAAACATATGGACAGTAGCGACGAGGCGCGCACACGTGTGCTCAGTGGTAAAGTGGAGCAGTGAGCGATGCCGTTCGCACCGGAGCGGGCCAACGGGTTTGACAGATGCTCCGCACAGGGGCACAAATTAGGGAGAAGGCTGGGGCTCTGGATGCATTCCTGCTTATGAACCTGGAAATCTTTCCAGGCAGACGGAGGAGGGGGCGCTGTCGTCTGGTGGTAAGCAGGCAGGAGTGGAGGAGTGATTCCTCTCCTAAAATTGCACTCTTAAAATGCCCCCACC
Source organism: Anguilla rostrata (assembly GCF_018555375.3). Taxonomy (NCBI): domain Eukaryota; kingdom Metazoa; phylum Chordata; class Actinopteri; order Anguilliformes; family Anguillidae; genus Anguilla; species Anguilla rostrata. The sequence continues at coordinate 23,984,809 of NC_057948.1, forward strand.
CTCCACCCCCCCCCCCCCCACCCCCTGAGCCCCTGTTTTCTGTGGAGATCTCTCCGGTCTTCCGGTGATGTGATTCCACCTCAGCGGTAACGGCATAAATAATTTTCCACGCCGACGGTCCCAAATCCAGCGCCTCCTCCACAGCGCAGGTGTGCCGACGGGCTCAGCGGGGATGAGCCAAGCCACCGAGACACCGCCGAATCCTGCCAAGAAAACAGGGGAGCTGTGGGGGAGGGCGGTGGGGGCTGAGTTATTTAGCACATGTTCCGTTCTGGCTTTCCGGGCGGCAGGGGATTCGTCCACTCTTAGCTCCCAGTGAAACCGTGACAGAAAGAAAAACAACGCTTCCGTTTTGGTGCGGCAATATAAAAATGTGTGTGTGTGTGTGTGTGTGTGTGTGTGTGTGTGTGTTTTAAAGGTAATTGCCTTATTTCTGTGGATGGGTTGTTTGTTTTTGTTTTGTTGAGCTGGAAGTTAACAATGAGAGCTCTCTCGGCATATGCTAACGTCAACCTCTGCTGCACGGTGAAACATTACTACAGACGCAAACGCTGCTTACCATGAAAAATAGTCCCAAAGAAGCACAGGTCATGGGCTGTTGCATCAGGCAAAGAAATGCATGCCTGGAATCTTTTCTTTTTCTTCTTTTGGTGGGGCTGGAGTATTTGAGGGGGGACTGGCAGGGGCTGTGGAGATGCAGACGAGGTGACAGCGTAGACCCCCTTCCCAGCATCTGTCAAACAACAGGACACTTTCTTGGCTTTTGCAGAAGGCAGACAGATTGTTGTTGCTGCTTTGTGCTGAAAACCAACTGGAAGAAAAAAAAAAGCAAAAAAAAAGATAACTACAGGAAAGGAAAGACCAGATGGCTGTCATAACGAAAATAAATTCATTGCCGTGCTAGAGAGGGTTTGGAGTGGAGTGTGTATGGGGGTTGGGCAGGTTGTGGGGGGGGGGCGGGCGGCCAGTCACCGTGTGGCTATGGTGGAACGCAGCCCCTCTGACTGTTTGTGGAGAGACTGCCTTGGGGGTCAGAGGGAAAGCAGGGGGGCAGAGGTTAGTACTTAAGGCCCAGGCTTCACTACAGGAGCTTTCCGTAGGCCTCAGCTGTGGAGCGCTGACCCCCTGTGGCCTTCCCTGGTGGTCTCTCATGTATCAAGAGCCTCGGTGCGCATCCGCATCTGCGCTTTCAGTGCCAGAACAGCCCACGCAGAGCCGCCGGGTCTGTCTGGAGGGCCACAGCCAACACTAAAACAGATTTTTAACCCTTTCAGGTGTAAGATCACAAATATGTGATTAGAATGTTCTTAACCGAACATTCTAATTCTGATGTAACGATAACTACTGGTAACTGAAAGCAATGTAGTTCTAGAACAAGGAATTAACTTAAATTACTTAAAACATTAAAAAAACCTACTCTTCAAGGGGTTAAAAAAGTCAGTGCCTTAAGTGGACATGATATGTTATATAGTACTCATTTATGGTGCACCTTTTTATGCAAGGAAGGGAGAAGCCCCAAGTGCTTTGCAGTGTGAATAAAAAGTGCATTATTAAAACATGGATAAAATTGATGCAAATAATTATGAGACAAATATAGTAAACAGTGAAAAAGCTAATTTGTAGCTGGGACCTTAAACTAGCAACAAGGCAATGCAGCCTCTTATCCTCTTACTTTTTTTGTGACAAACTGTTCCATAATTTAGGTGCATACACATTAAAGAATGCTGCACCACTTTGTATATAATTTACCTTCTGCTCTCCACTGGGGCTGCTGGTGAAAATGAGTGCTTACTGTATGTGCAGTACAGCCAAGTTTCCATTTGATTCATTTTTCCCCCCCGCATGCACTGTCCTTTCCAGATTTTTCCAGAAAATCTCAGACTTCTGTCTGTTCCTCCCAAATATGCACGGTGCCTGCTGATATTGAAACCTCACACAAATAACACAATGCAATGCAAATAGGTTTCTGTGAACCCGTCGAAGCTGAAGTGCAGTAGTTCATGCTTCTCAGAGAAATCTTGACAACGGCCATTACAGCCTAAGGTAACGTGAGATGCTCTTAATGTCAGATGATATTTCAGCGGAGAGGCCGCGCGGCTGTGATTATAATAACATTCACGCCGTTGATTTGCTGCTTGTTTTACTGCTGGGTCTTGTCCCTGATGTGTCTCTTGCAGATGTTAATAATTCATATTTATAAATAGGTTAATGTGTCCCAGACTCTGGAATAATCCGAAAGGTTCTTGGCATGATTTCCCTTTCTGTTATTGGATGGTAAAGCAGTTATGGGTTTCTTGTCCTGTGTAGCTCTGCGGGCTTATGCAAAAGAAAGTAAATCTTGAGCTTTCACATTTGATAGCAATAGAACCATTTCAGCTCTTTTAAGCCTAAATAACTGGAGCTTTCATTCTGCAAACATTCACCAAACATTCAGTGTGGTGAAAATTCTGGCGCCAAATGGTTGGCATGCATCACCCAATAGGGTGCTTCACATTGGCAGGGGTTGAGGTGTTGTTCCCCCTTTCACTGTAGTCATATAAATGCGATGCATTATTATTATTATTTTGATGATTATGATGATATGTATTATTATTATTATTATTATTGAGGGGGATGTCTACGTGTGCAGTTAGGGGACTGGGCTCTCCAAGTGTATGAGCAAGAAGATGTAGGAAATCTCCCCATAGCTGTGCATATAACTTCAGGACTGGAGTTTCTTCATCTAAGGTTCTAGAGCAGGCAATTCAATATGTAGAATTATGCATTTTTCTTTCTCCTCTGTTGGCTGGATTAGTGAATGACTGGGAATCAGGTCCATGATTGCTTCCATTCCAAGTGCAGAATTGAGAGTATCACATATGACTGAGTCTGAGTATGCCCTCCTGTCTGAAATGGGGAGAGGATTCACACTAGAACATTGGAGATATTTTATTTACTTCTGTTCTTCTCTTTTCATGCTAGCTGCATGTGAATGGTGGCCCATTATCTGTACTTTAACAGCAAAGGTGACTTTGAAAGATAAAATTTTGAAAAAACTAATTTCAGCGCAAACAGTAATTTTTAAAATGTAAATGAAAGTGTAGCAAAGTGCAGACAGACATTAGTCTGCTGGGGAAAACAATCATTATTATTCCTGTGCGAGACAATGACTTTCATTTTCAAAGCAAAAACATCTACTGAAGAAAAATAAACAAGGAGGAAAAAAAATGTATGAAAAACATTTCTGCTTTTAAAAAATAATTGATCTAACATTTTAAACATAATTTTCCTTCAGCTCCAGAACATAAATTAAGAAAATGCCATGTACTGATGGCTAGGGCACTGGTGGCATAAAAGAGCACAATTATTCTTCTGAGAAAACGTTGTTATTCTGCCCCTGTCAAATTGAATCTTCTCTGGGGGTTTTGCACCTTCTGTAGATATGTGTACAGATATGAAATCCTGCGGGATATCATGTGTAGTGCACTCACAGACATGTATGAGCATGCTACAAAGTCCTGTTTAGTGGATGCATGCACACACATACGCACACACATGCGTACATACACACATGTCCACGAACAGAAACTTAAGCATAACTGGGTTAGGTAGCAAGACAATAATCTGAAACACCAAGTCCTGACTTTAACCCAATAGCGATGCGGTGGCAGGACCTGAAAAGGGCAGTTCATGCTCAAAAAACTACCAATTTCTCTGATTTAGAGCAGTGCTACAAAGAAGAGTGGGCTAAAAAAGTTTAAAGAGGTAATTACTTTTTCACATAGGCAATATGGGTGTTTGATAACTTTTTTCATTAAATAAATGAAATAATTATTTATAAAATGTGTTTTGTGTTTACTCAGGTTCCCTTTGCCTAATATTCCATTTTGTCTAAAGATCTCAGCATTCAGTGTGCCAAATGTGCAATAATAGAGGAAATCAGGAAGGAGGCAAATACTTTTTCATGGTACTGTACATGCGCACACACCACACACACACACGCACTCAAACAAACTGCACATGCAAATGCACAGCTGAAACATCACATTCCTGTTTTTGAGTGGCAACAGTAGCAAGTGGAATGGTTGCTGAATAGCAGGTGTATGTAGAAATAAGGACAATATGTCCAATGGCAGTAAATGCCGCTGGACCACTGCCACCCTGTCACCAGGGCTGGGGTTTAGCCCCGCCTCCTCTCCCTTGCACACCTTCCGTCGCTGGTGTGAGGCAGATGGATGGCGGGTCCGGTGTGCAGGGCCGGAAATCAGGGCAACATGACGCGCTGCCCATTCACCACACATTCGCCCCCTAATGAGCCTGTTCCTGCTACCTACCTGGACTGCTGTCAGGAGACTGCAGACAGGCTAATGCTAATGCTAAAGTTAAAGCCCCACCACCGGACTGCTGTGTGACCGCGTGTCCAGTGGACTGGAGGGGTTGGGGGAAGGGGGGTATTGGGGAGAGGGGGGTATTGGGGGAGGGACTAATGGCCAATTAGGCCTGTGTGTGTTCTTGCCTTTAACACTCACACAGACAGGAGGCTTTGGACATTCCTGATTAATGGCTACATTTAACCCCACAAAAATAGAAGAAGATTGGAGTGAAATATTATTCTCTTAAAGCAGCTCTCTTCTTTTGAAATTCAGCCTCTTGAGCGTGTTGGAGCCGAAATGTGATATTATTTTTATTGTCTTGCAATTCCTTTTCCCACTACCGGTTTTACACTGCGAAAAACAAGTGTTTTAGTCTTGTAATGACACTTAAAATCCTTTTTTCACAAGTAAAAAATATTAGATTGTTTTAACTTGCTTATTGCTTGACAAGTCAAATTTTTTTACCCCACTGGACATTTTTATTAAAAAATTAAACTATTTAGCAAAAAAGTAATAGAAATACGTTTTTAAGTCTAAAATATATGACTAAAATACAAAAACAAATTGTTTTTTGGTGTGTACTTATAGACAAGAGCAATGTGTTTTATTAAACGATCTCATTACCAGCTTGAAAGCGGACTCTTTTATTAGTGCTAGATTTATTAGTGCCAGATCTGACTGCACAACAGTCTGTTTTAGCTTAGGGTCTTTGCAGAAAAAAAGCGCATAAATGGTCTCTTCTTGGTCTTGTCAAACATTGACACATCCATTCTTTGTTTGCCTCCAGAAATTAATCACACCCCCTAACCGCAGTAGGTAAACAGAATTCCTTCTTTGTTTGTGTCGTAGGACGCCTTTAAAGGCGCAGCATGAGATGAGTCAGAGCTATACGTTTCCCCAGCTGTTAAAAATAGAAATGTATCTATTTCTGTTCTCCCAATGCTTTGGCCAATTGCTCACTACCCAGTGATGGCCCTGCCTGCTGTGCAAAATCACGTTATTCTGCAAATGTACAGGAAGCAACATCTTGCAAAAATGATCCAGCGCTTATCTCGGGGCTTTGTTAATAGAGGAAACTGGGAGATCCATTCAGCAAATCTTTTAATACTGTGTACGTAGCCTTTGGCTCTCCAAAACAACAGCAGTCTGACGCACTTAAAATGCTGAAGCGCTAATTATTTAATCCTTTTTTTTTTCAATTTTTATCTCAGGGTGGAATCATAGCCTTGCTTCCTTTCCTGAAAGGCAAATAGTTATTTTCAGCCCTTTGAAATGAGTCATCATCAGACCCTTCTCTGAATCAAAGGCTAAATTTGCTGATCTGCACGGTTGATTTCTCTCAATGTTTTTGAAATAAGTTCAGCTCTTATTAGCTTGGCAAGTCCACTGTTTTATATCCTTCAGAAATGCGTAGCTGCATTTGGATGCTTGTGCTGTGGATTCACACAACTGGCAGATTGCACAGGCTTTTAAAAGTGTCACAGGTTTCCCGATAATGAGCTTTTAATGGCTTTTCTTTTCTATCTAAAACATTAAACTCTCCTCTTGACAGATTTCACAGGCAGTTTTATCCAAATTTTTGACTTTTCAAGTATAATCAACATTATTATTTCTGCAAAATGCTTTACCGTGGATTAAATCTTCTTGTATTCTCCTTACAAACAAATTGCTTGAGGGCCCATGTTCGTGTCATTTGCCTGTCCTTGTTTAAAACAGAAGGCACGGCTATTTAAAGGTCCTCTGCTATCTGTTATGATAGGGGTAAATGACGCCATGCCACTACGCTTGAATTATGCAAATATCCCCACAGGGTATTATTTGAACTAAATTGTAAACTAAAATGCAGTTTATTCCACTATCATAACAATCATACTAAAAAAAGCTACTATATATTTGTGATCTTTATTTGTGTTTTTAGTATGATTGTTATGATAGTGGAATAAACTGCATTTTAGTTTACAATTTAGTTCAAATAATACTGTTTGAATGGCAGCAATGTTCTGTACTTCTGTTGTGGGATTCAGATAATTATTTCCCCACGCCCCTCTCAAGTACAATCTTCCCTCCCACCCTTCTGCCTCCCTCCCTCCCTTGTTTTGTCATTTCTCTGAAGAGAGCACTGATTGCCTTGGTGAGGTTTCTGCCATGTTGCTTTCACCTGACTTCACTCTATAGACCAGGTGAAGGAAGGAGGGTACGACACAAATTTTTGTTTTTGTTTTTTTGCAAACACTTGGAGGCCGACCTGCTATCATCCCTGAAAGGCCAGTCTCCTCCCCGTCCACCACTCCCTTCCTCCCCCTCTCCCTCCTCCTCCTCCTCCTCCTGTGTAGTGCTCATTGGCTGACAAGGGGACCTTGGCAATACGGTTCCAAGGACGCGGCGCTATCGATCCTCCTGGCTTCGGCGGAGACGGTCAATTTGGAGGCGCAGACAGATTAGCCCGCGAGCGATCTGAAAAGGAGCTTTGACTGGTCTGCAGGTCCCGGCCGGCAGGGGTAATTGATCTTCTGATATGACAGCGACTGAAAAGTACAATAGCGGTTGTCTGACAGCGAGTGGCGTGGCTTCAGAAAAAAAAAGGCCTATTTGGATCTTCTCTCTCCCCTCGACGGTCAAGCTCGTAGCAGTGTGAAAATATCAATGGTAGTATGAGCTAAGAGCCCAGCCAGACTGACATGCCCGAGGTTGTCATACACTGGGGGCGGGTGTGGGGTAGGCTGTGGCGGGATCACTGAAATCAATGCTAAACATTTTCCAATAATAAAGTTTGTTTTGTTTGATATTCTGTTGATTGCTGAATGGATCGGTCCCAAAAGTGGGGAGTGCACCCACTGGGGGGGACACAAAGAGACGGGGGGGGGGGGGGGCTGGCATTGTGAGAGTTGAAGAAAGAAAGTACAATGCAGGATGTGTGTGTGTGTGGGGGGGGGGGGGGATGGGTGTTCGTATAACCAAAGGAGGGCCTGACAGAAAAGGCTTTGATACCACTGACTGAAGGCATGGAGTTAGAGATATGCAAAGAGAGAAGTAAAATTTCTGGAGAGTAGGAACAGGAAGCAAAAACATTGCAAAAACCTTACATTGTACTCAGAATTTTTTTTCATTCACTTATATTTGCAAGGTTTTAAACTCCTGCATCGAAATCTAGCAGTGGAAACAAATACTTGAATTATTTAAGAATATTCAGTTCAAGATGAACATATTACACTACACAATTTGCGATATTTTGCTAGTGTAAACAACACAAATGTACTCTATGCGAGAGAGTCGGTTGTGTATATTGCCACTTTCTGTTCAGAATATCCAGATGAAACACAAAATGTGAACTTCAGTGCATCAGCTGCATTATGACCAAAGAGAAAGCATCTGCAAATTATGGGGTAATTTGGCAATAAACAGATCTAAAGGCATCAGACTGGCTGTCTTAATAAACTCAAACCATAAGATTGCTGTATAGATTTTACAATCAGGCTGTAAGCCAGTCTTTGTCTCTGATTGATGTAAAGATGGGTAATTGGGGCCATTAAAACTAAGCCGCAATTTGGGGGCATACAGGACTCTGTCTTGCATCATTTCTACAGCCACAGGCTTGTAAACAGTTCTGTTTTTTTCCGGATATTTTTCCAGACAGATGTCTGACCCCTTGCCTACCCCCATGCAGTGCGTTGTCTCGGGTACAATTTTAACTGGAAGCTGCTGGCAGGCCCTGAATGGTGTAACAGGAAGTGTGTCGTGGCCCATCACTTTTCCCCTGATCTCGGAGCTGTCAGCGGGAGCGCGGACGGCGGTGCCGTGAGCCGGCCGGTCCTTGGGCGGCTGATCTGAGATCAGGCTCCGCGGCGTCTCAGTGGGCTCCCGCGTGCGGCGTGTCAGCCGCCTCCGTGCCGCCTGTCACCGATCCGCAGGCGAGAGTCTGCGGGGTCGCCACGGTTCCCCCGTCCCGTCTGCGCTGTAGATCTGAGACGTGCTCTCCTTCTTCTTCTGGGAGTTTCTCACCCTTTATGCCAAGAGAGAAAAAAAATTCCTCTGCTGTGGTTCAGTTGGTTCTTTTCCTTAATTTCTTAGAGAGACAACTGTGCAAATAAAGAGTTTGTTTTCTTTTGGAATGAAAAAAAACTGAGCATAAACACGAAGGCGGCATGGTATCCCTCCAATAACAACTTTCTCACTTAGGCTGTTTGATGTTCCGCTAGCCTTAGAATGAAAATGACACTTATTGGAATCGGTATAAACAGTGAATAAATTCTGCAAGAAATCTTAAGTGATGAAAAGGCACAAGCTTACCGAAAAGGCAATTTCCTTTTAATTGGGCATTTGGCAGAAGGCGTCTGACGTGCTAATATTACACCATCCAAACATATTCATTCATGTCAAAAAGCAGTAGCCGTGCTTTTTATCATCATTTATGCACAGTGCAGTACAGTAAAGAAGCAGTTACAGCTGGCTGAATGTCAACAGGCTGTTTTTGATTTCCGAAGCCCAAAGTTTCCTCTTTGCACTGTGGTTGAACCCATTATAGTGTTCTAATTCATTTACTGGTCTGTTTTGGGCAAAACACCCTATAAAAAAAATGTGCACAGACTCTTTGTCCTCTAATACTTTATTTGTAGCAATGTCATTGCTATCAGGAACTCTTTCTTTCGACCGGATTTAAACGGTTTAATTACATGAGAATATGTAAAGAGTAACAGGTTGTGTGGTGCAGTCGATAGGGCAGCCGTTTCTTGAGCCGTATGCAATTCCTACCATGTGGGTGTGGGTTTGAATCCTGCCATGGCCCTGGCTCTGCTGTGGTCACATCTTTGTTACCCTCTGTTTTCTACCTGTCTGAATAACATAATACAAAATGAATGAGGGGCACAATGTTCAGCTCAGATTTGAAGAAGGTAGCAAAGATTTTGAGTCAGTAAGGATTCTCACCAATAGGGTGGGCTGGACCCAGCAGTCCCAGGTTCAAGCCTGGGCTATGCCACTATCTGACTGTGGCCAGGAGTTCATTGTTCTGTAACATGATTGGCTTGATCCCAACAGGGCTTGGGTGAGTTGACAAAGGGTGCCTGCCTGGTTTTGTCAGCGAGAAATATGTATCCACTCAAGTTGGTGCTAGGTGTCCTGTAGTACTGCATGTGGACTGTAGGAAGTAGAATGGTCACCAACTCAAAGGCGAGTATATTGGATTATTGGTGGATGTGTTTCAGCTGCAGAGCTCCTTGCATGGGTGAGGGTGGCACAGTAGTGTTTCTTGTAGCAATTCTAATTGGAGGAGAAAAAAATGTACAGCCACTGTTCCCTGCTGAAATATCAATAATAATACAATGAATACGACAAAGAGCACAAAGATACAAAATGCCCGCCCGTCCCACATTTCCTGTCACCTCAAGAGAAAAAGCCTTAAGTCTGAGTAATGGCACCCCGCAGTGCACCAGGTTCTCCAGTGGCCAGACAGAGGAGGCTAGGAGTAATGACGGGTTGGTCAGTGCTGGATGGCTCGATCAGTTTCACCTTATTGCTCTTTATTGTGAGTGTATAGATAGCTCCAGAGCTCTTTTTTTTTCTCTGTCAGTGCAAATAAATAAATAAATAGAATTCATCTCAAGCAGCACAAAAAACTACATGTCAGATCATATTGTGTGAAATGAATTTCAGCTGCAGGGCAGGAAAAGAAAAGATCCTTTAATCTTGATACATGTGAGGTTATGTAGATTTCCCAATGTGAAAATAATTTTGTTCACATATATTATAATGGAAATGAGTGGCAGTAATGGGTTTTGGGATCACAGCGGTCGGCTTGGCAAAGACCGGGGAAAGTAATCAGAGGTGATCTGGGGAGGGATTTTCCAGCCCCCCTATTGTGCCGTGCGCAGGAACTGGGACGGCGAGAACAATATCCTACACCCTCGTCCCATTGTGTCAGCCCAGTGTGCCAGTACAGCTCGTGTCAGAGCTCCTAGAAAGGAATCGTTTATCCGAGATTCAAAAACAGCCTAGCAACCGGCTAGATAAAGCCAAGCAACCTCCTATTGTCCTTTTGCTGATGTTGATCTTGTGTTATTATTGCCGTTATTTAAAAAAAAAAAAAAATCATTATGACGTATATGAATAATTAGAGGGAAGAAGTGTCGCATCGAGGAGAATGAAGTGAAGGTAAATGTAAATTGGAATCTCTTGACACCTGATGAATGCAATAGCAGTACTGGGAGATGACAGTATGGCAGGATAGCCAGGCTTCTGTCTGCATTGTTCTCTTTCTTTCTTTCTTTCTTTCTTTCCTTCTTTCTCTCTGTCTCCCACACACTCACTCACCGCTTCTTTCTTGTTCTCTCTCGCAAACACACACACTCCCTCTATCTCTCCATCTTCCTCCCTTACTCACTCACACATGCAGACACACCCTTTCTCTACCCCCCCCCACACCGAAAAGCAAATGCACATACATACAGATAAACTCTAACAAAGAGGGAAATTTCATTCTGCTCCATAATGTTTGTGTCCCCTTTGTGTCTGTGCCTTCACCCATACACAATCCATCCATATGCACTCTTACATACAGTCTTATTGTGTAATTCTTTACGTTACAGTATTGTGTATAAACCCCCAGCCCAATAATTACTGTGGAAACTGAACTTGTCCTGCACTGTCCTGGACTTGAAATTGTGACTTTATATTTACAGGCAGAGCCAGCCCATGTGAGAGCCTGTCTGTGGGGCCCTAGGCAAGATCTTCAAAATGATCCCCAAAATCAAAATGATAAATATATTTTTAAAACACCACGCAGGAGCCCCTTAACCATGCCAGTGCCCTGGGCAGTCATGCATATGTCCTAAAGGATGAGCCAGCTCTGTTTATGGGTTAACTGCCTTAATCAGTGTGTCTCAGCTATTATCAGCCTCCTCAAACCTGTGTAGACTAGATGTGGTTCCAAAAAGGTGAGTTGAGACCCACCACTGGGTCAGGGAAGGGTTTTAGAGGTGAGCTGTTAAAAATAACAGCTCACAAACAAAAAGGGAACATCTACAACCGAAATAGAAAACCCTGTTAACTGTCCACTGAGTTTTCAGAGAAAAGGCTCACTTGCCTGGAAAGAACAAATGTTCATCCTGCTGTTTCAGATTGAGGTGTTGTTCAAAGCCAATTTCTGTGATCAAAGCCAATCACCAGTTGTTACTTTTTTATTGTTTCTGAGTTACCAGTGGCTGTGGAGTACAAATGGCCATAGCACTACACTACGTACTGTCCCAAAACCCTCATTGCTCACATTCCCAAGTGTGTTTTTTCTAAACTGATAAAGCTGTCTGTAGCCTGGGGGCTGCTGTTTTTAATCCAGGCTGTCCTTTGCAAAACGCTAAGAAGATGCTTTAGCGTATGGTGTGTTTTTCATTAAATCAGATTGGCAGTTGCTAGGCAACCCTTGACCTGACAACGGCATGGCAACCCCTACCACCGTTGCCCTACCACGTTGTAATTCCACCCCTTTAGATTCAGTCAAAACTGCCAAGTCATCTTTGAGAAAACTGCTATTCAGTAAAAGGTGCCACTCAGATGGGCACTGCTCTCCATTATAACACAGTGACTTTTGTCCCGTCTTAGATCGCCTGGCAGCTTTTATCAGCCTGAGTGGGTGCTTTTTGAAACATGGGTACAGGGTTAATCTGAGGGATTTTTTGTCATTGAATAGCTCTTTCCTTTATGATAGGATGGTGGTTTTCATTGAATCCAGGAATCAGTCCTTTCATATAGTTATATGTCCGTCCTAATAATTCTCTTGAGTTAGTGCTGCTTCAGGAAGCCCATTCATGCACTACTGAAGTCATTCAAATACTATGAGACAGGGCACGGTGGCTTATCTCTCTTCTGAAGCACATTGTGGCCAATAACCCATCCTCCAAGCCATACCTGTGTGTCACCTGCTTCTCATCTAGTGCTGACTGGTTCAGTGCTCTGCAGCATCATCTGCCAGGGAAAATCAATCTTTGGTTTCCTGTCATATTGAGTGAAAAATATACACATTTATTTTTAAAGTGCTTTTTACTAAACATTTGACATGGCTGACAGAAACATTCTGAGGCTGTACTGCACAGTTGATATTCCCCCAAATTCATCCATAATAATTTGTTTTTTATTCTTTTCTCATTCAAACAGGAAGCGTCAGCAGAATTTCCCTCCTCGCGTTGTTCTTGTACGAACAGGAGAAGGGAGACCCTCAATGACCCTCAGTCCTATCTTAACTGGTTTCTGTTTCAGTCAATCAGCAAGAAAGATGTTTATAATATAAGCCTCAGATGTCACAATTCTAACAGAACGTCTGGTCACCCCTGCCACAACCTTGGTCATGTCTATCCCATCCCCCCATCCCCCAAACCATCCCCCACCCCCTTCCACAGTCCCCTGCCACAATGAATAATGCATATAGAGGGATAATGCTTTCAAGCAGACCTGCTGCTTTAACCTTGATATTCAGAGCTTCCCCATTGCCCCTGTCACTCACAATGCCCAATGAAACGTCTGTACCAATGAAATGTCCCTGTTGGATGACGGTGTCTCCACCCCTTAAACCAGAGTGCTGAGATGGCAGATGACATCAGCCACCAATCATGGTTGATGATGTACTGCAGCAGGTCAGGTGACCTAAGTGCTTAGAGTGGATGGTGGAGTCACCTCCAGCTTTGTCATTTGGTCCTTCAGCCTCCAATCCTGGATGCTGCACGCTGGTCAGTTGACTTGCCACAGTCTGGTGTCCAGTGGTTTCACCCCTTGGCAGTCTCAGAAATCCCATGAGGTGCTGAACTGATCCATAATTTTCTTGTATTTATAGTGGGCAGACATCACTATGGTTGCTGAGAGGTGGGCGTAGAGTTTTATATGGGTAGAACACTTGGAGGCTTGCTCAGTCCATGATCAGATGTGTGAATTTTTGCTAAATTTTTTTGTTTGCTATTCGAACTTTTCCTCTTTTCGCCCTTTGCAATTGACTTACTTTTGTTCTTAGGATGCGTGTCATTACTTTTTAGAGTATATCGTACCCATAATATCTTGTAATAATACTGTCACCCGAAGGTCATTCCTTCTCTGTTTGTCATTGTGGAAACTGTCCTCTGTCTCCATTATATGTGATGCGGCGTCCATTGCAATTTGCATTGCGTCTTTGCAACCCAGACTGCACTAGAGCCCTGTGGCAGTTCCTTTGTGAAGGAGGCTATATTAATTAAGAGTCTGATTTTGAGAGGAGAGTGATGTTGCCTACACAGCCACGTCTGTATAGATTTGTGTGTCTCACCAAGGCCCACTTCATGGGCGCACTTTTGCTGTCATTTTAAGTCTAGAGTGTGTGGAAGGCGGGGAGAGTGGCTGACTCCATGTTGTGTTGTACATCAGTGCTGTGGCATTAGAATTCCTGGGACATGCACCACACTGGCTCGCTCTCTGCCACCCAGTTCAGTTCTTTCCTGCCTGTGTTCTTCTGCTTTGTGCCGTTTGATGTCTCACTGCATTGAAGGAATGTGTATATGTCAGTGCGCTCCCATGCATGTATGCGTGTGTGTACGCACACACAGGTATTTGTCAATGTATGTCTATAAGTGTGTGGCAGCTCCTAGCCCTGATATGATTTTACACAGGGCATTTAAATATATTACAGGTATTAATATAAACTGCCAGTCATTGCTTTCTGCTTTTCCAGTCCTGCTCAGATCTAGGAGTAAATTCTTCCTTTTCCCACCTCCTCACTCTGCAGATCCTTGCAAATGCCCCCCCCACCCCAAGCATGCGTCAGTAATGCCCTGCTTTAGCTCAGGTGACCTCAGAGTCGAGTCACATGAGTGTAAATGAATATCCTGGTTGACGAAGGATTTTCTGCAGCACTTCTACATTGCAAATAAGACACTGCAATCTGTCACATGATGATAAAAAGAAGAAATTGCTCTTTTATGTCAGGAGTCCCCCTCCTCCACATCTGAAAGTGTATCAGCTACATACCGTAGCAGCTGCATTACCGTTTGCTTTAATTTATGTGGGAAGAAAAAAATGTGGAAATGAAAAAGGCAGAGATTTTGTTGGAACGGTTACAGTTTTGTGGCACAATTTAGTAAACTGACAAAATTAACCATGCTCACAAAGTCATGACTTCAAATAAACACTTAAAATATTGAACCCAATATTAAGACTTAAAGATTCAAATTATCTGTTAAACTCTGAGCCTCTCAAATTCCCACTTTCATTTGTAAATGATTTGAAAATAACATTATTTTCTGCCTGACTTATGTTTAATGCAGTCTGCTCTTGCAGATATGACCTCCAAAGGTACTCTTAACACCTGCATTTTTGGCTTTCAAAAAAACATCATTTGAAAAGCTATGCTAACTAGCTAAAAGACTCAAAACCATATTTCACGCAAAGTTGAGTCTCAGAAAAGAAAGTGTCTGCCACCTTGTGCTTCACAGGGTACAAGGGGAGATCAGGTGAGAGAAAGACTCCCTGTACAGGTACCCTGTGTACACAGCTTGTGTCAATACGTAAGGTAAAATAAATTTAGCCCTTGCAATGGCTATAAGGGTGTGGGCTGGGGGCCGGGTTGGGCCAGCTTTCAGGCTGCACACAAAGTGTCTTCCTCCGACTCAATGGTAAATCCCTTCTGACCAATCAGGCGGGCTGCTGTGTGCAAATACGTCGTGGCTGATGTTACAGGTTTGGTGGGAGAATGCACACTTGTCGGCACCTGAATTGACAGGGGCGGTTGCAGCAATGGACACAGACGCAGTGGGGTATTCCAAATTGGGAGAAAATTGTGGTACAATGAAAACAGAGTTCATCAATTCATTTATTCATTTATTTTCATTGTCATTCATTTATTCTCTTGCCATTGTCTGCATGTGGAAAGAAAATACACAATCCAAATTTATGAATAATAAACCTGTCATCTCAAGTCAGTCCAGTTCCCTGTATTGATAAAACTGTAATGTAATGAATACGTGGAAGAATAGATTTATTTAGTAACATCCGTAGCACAGGAATGGATCTGTGGCCCTGAAGAGCTGAAGTGTGTCTGGTTTAGTTTCATTCCACCTGAGCCCTGAGATTGCCATCTAAATCAATTAACTGTTCCTGCTCCATTTGATGAAAATGATGCTTGTTCCGTCTTTCAAATCCCTGCTGGTATATAGATACCTGTGTAATTTCTGATGGTACATAGATATTTGTATAATCCCTGCTGGTACATAGGTCCCTGTATTATTTTCTCTGGTAGATACCTGTGTAATCCCGGCTGGTACATATATACCTGTGTTATCCCTTTTGGCACATACTGTAGTTGGCAGTGTAATCCCTTCTTGTACATAGGTACCTGTGTAACCCTACTGATACATCCTGTAGCTGCCAGTGCAATCCCTGCTGGTACATACTGTAGAAACCTGGTACATAGGTGACTCTATAGTCACTGCTGGTGTTCTGCTCTCTCAGTTTGGATCAATGATCAGGACATATGCCCACAATGCAACAGCAATAGGAAATGTTTGATGTTGGGAAGAATGCTCTTGAGTCAGTTAGAAGCATTGCAATTTGTTAATAGCAGTGTACAAGCATCATATGGCACTCTTAAACGTCCCATGCTTGAACTGAACTGTGACGTTCTTGGACTCACTTTATTCAGTATATAATATAGCTAAATACATCACATATACTATGAATGGCATATGTAAAACATCCCATGTACATTACATAATGCATTTGTTGTAGCACAAAAGGTTTTTCCTTTCCCAATATCTCACCTCTGTTTTTTTATTTATTTTATTTTTTAGAATGCCAAGCACAGGCTCTCTCTCTCTGTTGTTCTCTAGACATGTAGAACAGCACACAGTGACTATACCGATCAGTGCTGTGCATTCGCTGACAGATGACTCCAAGGGAGGGGCTACTGCCCGAAGTGCCATTCTAATTCTGGGGAGGGGATAGGTGAGTTTAGGTTGTTCCTGTCAGGTGACACCTGGTTGACTTGAATCACCTCATCACTCCGCCCACTAGCCTTTGACGGCCAAGATCATTATGAGGGTGTTTCGATTTTACATGTGGAGTTGTCACCTCTTTGATTGGCCAAGGCGGGCGGTAGAGGGTGGGATGGGATTGGAAGAGGGTGGTGTGCTGAATATTTCACCTCCACAGATGAACACCACAAAGGAAGCGCTTCCTGATGATGCGGTCCACTGACGTGTTTGATTATCACATTTCTTCATGACACACCTTCTACTCCATCCCACCTGCATGACAGAGCAGGCAAAGATAGCAAAGGCTGCAAGCGGCAGCCATCTTTTGCTCTTCATGTTTGCTTTTCATGGAAATGGACCTGCAGGAAGCTATGGGTGAGTGGGTCTTCAGGAGCCCCAATTAGCTGTGCTGGCGTGTGTTATCGGTGACTCATGGATTAGCAGCAGACGTGGTGTTACTTGGTAGGGAGGAGAGCCTTTTTATTGGTTGGTATGAGGCGGGAGATCGAAGGGAGCATCGACAGCACATCAGACCAGGAACAGCAGTGGTTTCTCTCAATAGGCTAATTATGAATTCAGTTGTGCCGCCCCTTGAAAACCACGCAGTCAACCACACAGGAGCCCCCGAACATTAGCCATGTCAGACCCTGCATAATAGACCAGCCTCGACTTCGCTCCCTACACTCCACTTTCCTCTCTCATTATCTTCTCTTTTTCTTATCCTGTTCTTCCCTCTCCTCTCAATTCCCTTTTCTCCTCACCCCTCTCTTCTCTTCTCTTATCTTCTTTCTTCTCTCCCCTCTGCTCTTGACTGCCCCTTCCCTTCTCTCTTCCTATCTCTCTCCTCCCCTCTCTCTCTCATCTCGTCTCTCTCCTTTCTCTGCCACTCCTTTGTTCATCCTCCCGTCAACAGGCCACACCGTTCATCCACGAATACGAGTTTGGTTTCTCTCCCTCCTCACCTCTTCCTGTCAAATTGTCATGTTCCCTGACTACTGGCATGGCAGTTCTATTCTCTAAGGAAACAACAACAACAAAAAATAACAGAAAAACTTGAGGGCTTTTCTTTATTTAATTTTTCTCTTGTGGAAGTTTTTTTTTTCCTCCAGATTTTTTGAAGATTCAGCATTTTTAGTTCTGTACTAGGAAGCCTTCACTTTGGAGGTATTCTTTGGTCTTCCTTTTCTCACACAGCCCTCTCTCTTTTGTTGAATTAAATATGAAAGTTTTCTTTCTTTGTTGTTATTTGGAGATAAAAGCTCACACAGCAAACAGGGTTTGGTGCTACATGCAGCATAATGATGTTCTTGCTTGATGCTACATCCTGCAACTGCCGGAGGAAAGCAAAATGTGCACATTGTGCATTCTGCAAAGGATGTTTTTGTCATTCTCTATCACAAGGCATAATAATAATGATATACATTTTCATAATTGATAAACACATGCAGTAGTCCAGAGAAGGGGTTCAAGATGGCTAACCAGAAGAACCTCCCTCTTCCTTTTATATATGACTCTAAACCTGAACTGGTTCAGTACCGGTGTCCAGCTGCTTACAGTAAATGGGTAATGCAGATGGAAATGTAAACCAGACTCAATAAATCATCCTGCACAACAGTTTAATCTCAAGGATCCCTAAAATGGCCACCCTCTGGCCAAGTACATGCACCTCTATAAAATAGTTGACACCTTTATCCAACACCAACTACATTGTGATGCTAGATTATTATGTGCCCCCAGCACGTAAAAATGTTATTATTTGCAATATAGGAATATTTTATATTAACATATATTTTGTATAAACATACTGTTTCCTATAGCCATAATATTATAAAGGTTATGCAAACTAGACAGGTTTTGTTTTATTTTAAAGTCTAAAGTATGCAATTCATCAATTTATGGAAATAAAAATAAGTGTGAATATTCCTAAAAAGGGATTTTTTTTCTAGTTTGCTGAGGGTAGCAGCTGGGCTTATATCCCAAAGGTTGCAGGTTCGATTCCCAGGTAGGACACTGCTCTTGCACCCTCGAGCAAAGCAATTGACCTGACTTGCTGCAGTATATATCCAGCAGTAAAATGTAAAAAAAAAGGAAATGCTGTGTAAATCACTCTAAAAGCCAGGATGTAATGTCATGTCCAGCCCCTGTTTGTGGGTCCCTGGGGCAGTTGAGAGAGAGGGCTGTGAGCGTCGATGGTTGCAGCGGTACATGAGTGCGCGGGCCTGTAGGGATAAGCGCTACGTTTAAATGTCCAGGTGGAAGGCTCATGCAGCTCCCATGGATGTGATTGGTGCTCGGTCCACATTTTGATCGTATGTAGGGGTCTTAGGGTTCTGATTTAGGGGTTGAGGAATTATGGTTTTTGTAAGGCATTCCCGTGTTTTTTTTTTTTTTTTTTTTTGAACAGGCCTGTTTTAACTTGTTCCCCCCAAACCTGGAGAGACAGCCCACTGACTCTGGAGGTTTGAGGTAAAAATTAAAGGAGGAGAGGGGGTTTTTGTGTGGGTAGGGAGGAGGTTTGAGGTTATGGGAAGGGGGGTGGCGGGGGTGTAGATTTAGGGATGTAGACAGGGCCAGCTGCAGACTTAGGGGGATCTCCGACCATGTTTGCCAGAGCTTCTCCCCACAAGGCGAGGAACTCGCAAGGGACAGGAAGACAAGCGAGTCAATGAGGTGAGAACATAACGGCGTCACATAGCAACTGCACAGTTTCTTTCCCCCCTACAATCTCCGATATCTGGAGGAGTAGTCACTGGCCAACAGGAAATCGGATCATTCAGTAGAGGAGCTCTGTGTGGCGAGAACAGGTGAAAAATGAAAAGGAAAGCAGAGTTCAGACAGGGTTAACTAATATCACAGCTGTTGTTTAAATATGGAAAATAATACAGAGCACTTATAAGAGCGGGACACTCTCGTCCCGCTGAGCTCTTGCTGTGAGTTATCCTCTGTTTTATGAACCGGATCTCTGACTCTGTGTCTGAGTTTGTGTCAGTCTACCCACTTGGTGGTTTGGACTGTATTTCTAATTAAACATTTAAAGATGTACTACTGTCACTCATAACTCACTCAAAAAAAGGTTTTTTTTTTTTTTGCATTTTTAAGCAATTTTTAAAATTTAACTCGATTGACTGCAAAGCAGAGAGAAACTCTGGCTGTTGTAAAGGCTATCACTTTCCTCCAAAGACACCCAACAGTATCGACTACTGGAAATAAATAATAAGCCAAATAACATCTGAAGGGTAAAAACACCTTCATTAATGTACATCTGACTTCTGACCTTTGCTAAAAACCTATCATCTAATCCCATTGATTTCTTTTACCAATTTCAAGTGTTCAATATTCCCAATGAATAATAAACAGGGTGTAGAGATTTCTGGGGGTGGAAGGGTGTTTGGGGAGGGAGGAGGGGGATGTACTTCATAGGTGACTACCTCACCCTCACCTCTATTTGTCATTGAAAGGATCCAGAGGTCTTAGTATAATGTACGCAAATGATGATGTCAGCAGACCACTGTGCATCATCTGTGCCAGAATACTGCAATGAAAATGCAGAAATTCCCTGTGAATGACAGCTGACTTAATCAAGGTCCTTCTGAGTCTGCAGACAAACTCAAAGTGTTACTTTGGTGTTAGCGTTCTGATCCCGTCAAGCAAAATTAGAAACTTCCTTCAGGGATGAGTTGGCATTTTTTTGCACTAACAACCATTCCAGGTTAAACACTAAAAGTTAAATAAGAAAAAAATGAATACATGTGTTCCAGAATACTTTAGATTACGTGTTATTCTCTGGAGACTGCCCCTTTCTCATGAATATTAAAGACCGTCGCCTAAATATAGACGCGATTGTTGGGCAAATTGCCGTGCGTTTGCGGTTGGAAAAATGGAGCTTTGTCTCGGCTTCCAGCCCTTGACAGGGACGCTTTCCAGAAAACCACTTCAAGTGTAAGGAAAGGAAGGGAGTGATAATTAGATAGTAAGCACAGCGGGTAACACATTTCCTTGCTTCTTCACAATTATAATGACATTAAGCAGCACGCAAGGCTCTTGTTGTTGTACGAACAATGTGTGTGATTTACTTATTTATTTATTTTTTGTCAGTATCATTTTGGAATCTGTTTTCCCCGCCGAATGAATGTTCCAGTGTTCCTGCCCGTTTTACCATACCAGCTCAGCAGGCTGCTGTGAAATGGTGAGACTTTTAACGTATTCTTTTTAAAACGTATTCAGTCGATTCTGATCTTCTGCATACACTGGAGTTTAAATATTGTGGCGATTTCAATGAGGGACAGACCGGGCAGACCTTGCATTACAGCCTTTGCTCATTTATTAATGTGTAAAGCAAGGGAAGCATACACAAGCACAAGATGACAGGAACTGGCCGTGAGCACCGACTGAGCGCTCCTTTCATATCTATCCTGCAGCCCTTGCCCTGCAAATCACTAGTACAAACTTAGGGTGCCCAATAATTGGCTGGCTAGCTGCACATGAACATGGAAGTAAACACTCTAGCTCACGTTATTTATAAACAAGTTGCGTTGGCTAGCTGACTGGCCAGCCACCACAACAATATATACATTCTGTGAAAATACAGTACATTCATATGATATATTACATGAATTCTCCCGCAGACCACATGCACCCTCCTACAAATTATGTTCCTGCTGAATATGGACGGTGTGTTTTTCCAGTTTTTTATTTATTTATTATTGGACAGTGTGGCGCATTTATGTTTAATGCTATAATTCTGTTTAATTCTATTGTGTGACAATTTAAAAGAATCCTTTTTTATAGTAAGATCGGATGTCCCTGACTTTACAAAAAAAGTTTGAAAAGACTAAAGGCCATTTTCTGAGTGGCGCATGCCGTCGCACTGGCAAAGTGGTATTTTTGCCGTAGATTTTGATGCACCTGAGCGGTTTGGTAACTGTGTGACTCGCTACGCGCTGAAATAGGAGGAGAGCTGCTGTTGGGGCTGTGTTAGTCAAAACTGAGCAGTGCACTGAAATTTTGGTGCAGCTCAATGTAATTTTGGGTGGACTTAGCCTGAGCTTATTGCTGGCCTGCTCAACCCAGGTCTACTGCACAGGTCGGAGCCCAGCGTATGGCATATTGCTCATTGGGGGTCTCCCATGCAAGGCATGCATGATCATAGCCTATTAAAAACCAATCAATTATTTTTATGGATCATATGCTTTTCAGTTTGACTTTGATATAAATCCAATGCAAGTAGGAAAAATCCATCCTAATTTGTTGTTCATTGTCTTTTTCTATACAGCCTAACATTTTAGCATTAACTTGTAGACTTCCTGATGGCCACTTAAATATCTTACATGGTCTAAAACAACAGAACTAAAATGCAGTGAATGACCAAGCATACTTAGTTTGTGATTTTAGACATTACCTTCTGAAACAAATGCATTACAGTTATAGTATACATTTTGAATGATATCAATCAAGAATATTTTTCTGCCCTGCTCTTAAAGGGACTGATTGTCCCTTCAATGTCATTTGATTAGCTATGAGTAAGTTTTCCTCCACCCGACCGCATTGGCAGGAAACAAGTTGAAGGAAAACACCCTACAGGTCAGGTGGAAGTGCTTTTTCCAGTATGTCTGCGCACACCGTTTGTTCCCCCACTGACTCTACCATACCCTCTCTTATACCCATCCCTGCTGATTAGAAATGCAGATAAGATGTTCACAACGAGGGGCGGGGCTGTCCACGAGGGTGCCTGGCTCCATGTTGCCAGGTAGTCTCTACCTTCAAAGATGACGGACCTTCCTTTGTCACACTGCCTTCTGGCTAAATACCTAAGCCCAATGCCACCCTTGTGTACAGTCTGTCCAGGCCTGAAATTGTAATGAAACTATCGCTGGAGTTTTCTGTAACTCCCGCTGTTTGATTTTTTGCCTGAATGGTTGGCCAAAAGCTATTCGTTTATTTTAGGAGTCCAATTAACAACAAGATGGAATCTATCATTGGTTGGCCATCTTGGAATGATACAACATCTAATTCTCCCTCCTGGAGTCACCATAGGATCCCTCTCCACTGAACATTGTAATTAGCCATTCTGCCCATTATGTGGGATGATTGAAATAATGTGCTTCAGTGAGAGAGGAGAGAGGTAAAAGAGAGACAGCGAGGGGGGAGGGAGAGAAAGAGTGAGAAATGAGTGAGTGAGTGAGTGAGTGAGAGAGAGAGAGCGAGAGACACAGACTACCCCAGTAACACAAAAGAGGAGCTTTAACTTTATCCCTTTGAAATGCCTTTTTGTCTTTGATGTGACATATGTTACGTGTGTGTGCACGTGTGTTTCTGTATTTGTGTGTGTATTTGTGTA
The DNA here is from genome assembly GCF_018555375.3 of Anguilla rostrata. Taxonomy (NCBI): domain Eukaryota; kingdom Metazoa; phylum Chordata; class Actinopteri; order Anguilliformes; family Anguillidae; genus Anguilla; species Anguilla rostrata. The sequence goes on from NC_057948.1 coordinate 24,007,473, forward strand.
TGTGTGTGTGAGCATGTCTGTGTGTGTGTTTGTGTATGTGTGTACTTGTTTGTTAGTGTATTTGTACGCGTGTGTGTGCATATGTATGTGTGTTTGTGTATTTGTATATGTGTGCGTGCATGTGTGTTTGTGTATATGTATGTATGTGTTTTACTTCCATCACCATTGTAGTATAGTAAGTGAAGCAGAGGGAATGTTTATATTCCTGCGTATTTCTGTCTGTGTACAAAACAAGGATTGAAAAAACTCATGAACATTAAAAATAGAGTTGTTTGATCACCACTCAGTGAATTAATCATACAGTTGCATTACTGATTGTCCTTCAAGGCAAGATGGACACTTGCACCATACACATACACAGTGTTTTTCTTCCCACTGTGGAATTTTTTTTTCCTCAATTGCTCGCTTTTTGGGTGTACAGGCCAAATTTTCCTTTTTGTTTCCTCAACTGTAAATCAACTTTGTGGCAGTACACTTTACAAACATAATTGAATCGAATTCCCCCTTACATGCATGCAGCATACACAGTAACTGTACACAGACACATACATACAGTATGCATGCACAGCCCTACAAGCATGCAAAATCCCACTCACATTTACATGCCCCTGATGTCTCACCCAGGCCCCGCTGGACCCACCAGACATGAAAAAATAACCGTCTTCTGATGTCATCCAGGATTGGCTCGCGGTTTTACTGTACATGTCAGAGCGAGAGAGATTTGTAACGGATCGATGCTCACATCACGGGGCTGGAACCCTGGCACGGTGACAGGCGGAATGTCCCTCAAAATGACGGGGTCAGCGCTGCGGTGTCCCAAATCTGCCCAGTGGGGTCCGACCCGGAATGGAACTTCTGGAGTTCCTCACACCCGCGTTCTCCCCGGCCCCAGTGCACCATGGGTTTATCGCACCTCGCTGCACTACGGCGCAGCCGACGGCCCGCAGTCCCCATTTTGCTCCCGTCGTGCCGCGCTCTGTATCCGCTTGGCCGAGGTGTGTCGTCTCCGCAGAAGAGTCGTGTCAGTTCGCTGTCACAGAGCCGGGCCGCTTGCGAAGGGTATCCGGCTCCCTGGATAAATGTGTATCCAGTCCGTCAGAGTCCGCGGACGAGGAAACGAGCCGTTTTATCGTGTAGGCAAATCAGTGAAGCGCACGTGTCAAGCTAACCATCTGAAAAATGCATGACGTGCCTTCTCACTGCTGGTGGTTGGGAAGGCAGTGGTTTCTGTCAGCGCATGGAGCGCTGGCCAGGTTGAGCGCAGGGGACAGTGCCACGGCACAACTTTGCCGTGACTCCGCGTTACTGACACAGGTCGCCGACTTCTGAATAATTAATCGCAATGCAACACTGTTCTGGAATCGTCCTGACAAGGTGAACGCTTTACTTAGCATGAGGGGAGTGGATTAGGCAAGGCAGGGCTCAGTGCACAGAGCGGGGGGTTTGTGAACCCCAAAATGGAGGCATGTCCAGCTAAAGTGGTGGTGCTTGCTGCATGTAATTGTCTATAATGTTACCCAGAGAGGGAGGGAGGATTTAGTTTGGGGGTATTTCCTGGTATCAGATGCACATGAAGCTCATCGCAGTGGAATACCTGTCCAGCTCAGCTGATGGACTGCAGAGCAACCAGAACTGGCAGCAAGAACATGTGTGCATGTAGGTACACATTTCAGAGAGCATGCCTGCATGTGTGCACATTTGAGAGAACACGTCTGTGTGTGCACACACATTTCAGAGGGCATGTCTGTATGTGTGCGCTCATTTCAGAGAGCATGTCTGCAAGAGAGCTATTCATAAAGCCCCACCTCACACAGGCTCACAAATTCAGGCCCCTTCACTGTATAAAATGCTTAGAGATTCTGAAAGGTGCTGTAAAAAAACCTAATCCATTGCTGCTGCTCTCCGATCAGCGGGCCAGGGGGAGCGGGGATTTCATGCATCACACAACAAAATCAGACTCGGCCCGTGAGGCGCGGAGGTGAAGAGCCGCCCTTTAGCGGCAGGGCAGGTGGGAGCCACCGCGATCACACAAACACAGCTTTCAAATAGCGGCCCGCGCGTATGCTAATGGCGCCTGTTTCACAACAGACACGCAATCTGAAGAGGCTCGCATTAAATCCTGTCCAATCCAGAAGGGATCACGGCCTGATAATTTTGGGTAGCGCGCGTGGAGAGGTGCTTCAGATTTTTTTTTACAAAAGTGCCGAATTACCGAGCAGCGCGCTACTCGGTTGGAGAGATCCAGGCTGGGTTTATGTGTAAGTGGATGGAGATACTGTTTACACAGCCTCCGCCGTCACCAAATACCCGCTCATCAGGGGAGGACAGGAGTGGGGAAAAGCGTTTGTTTAATGCCAGATCCATGTTTGAACATTAAAGCTTTATGAAATTCTCTAAAGATGAAGGACACGACGCCAAGATCAGAGTAAATCAGGAAAAGGAGAAAATGTCAGAAGTATTCATCTCGCCACACTAAGCTTTCAGCGTCACGCTGACTGACTGACTGACCCCAGCAAAGCGGATGCGCTTGAGTAATAAAGAATATACTCTGTAGGTGCTATTTTCTGCCCGGGGTTTTAACAACAACATGGACCCCACAAAGACATGAGGACACATACTCACACGCTTATGCACCCTCTCTCTCACACACACCTAATGTAAGTGTTACTGGGGTGGTTTGTGTGCTTTGGTGGCCTCTCCCTCCCTCCCTCCCTCCCCCTCTCTCTCTCTCACTCTCTCTCTCTCCCTCACTCCCCCTCTCTCTGTCACTCTTTCTCTTGCTCTCTCTCGCTCCTACGCGCACACACACACACACACAGTGTCTCACTCTCTCTCGCTATCTTACCCTCCCTCCCCCTCTCTCTGTCACTCTTTCTCACTCCTGCACACACACACACACACACACACACACGGTCTCTCACTCACACACACCCAGACATACACACACAATCACAGACCAATAGACTCCATCACCGCCTCAGCAGCAGGATTCTATTTCCTCTGCTAATTTTCTTTAGTAAATTTCGTTCATCAGCGTTAATTCACCCAGCAGGCTCTGAGCTAAGTGTTTATCCTAACATGCAATAATCATTCGCATTAAGAAGATACACTCTCTGAGTTTTTCAGAGGGTTGTGTTCAATCTAACTGCTTAGCCGCTTAATGTGCTTTGAGTGATGAATTCTTGCAGGTTTGACATTCATTCTCACCTTTAGATTAGTCATATTTCAATGTGGTTTCAGTCTCTGAACTCAACTCAAGATTAAATCGGAATGCAAAAGATGCAGCTATTGCTTAAATGAGTTATTCAAAACTGAGGATGAAGCACCATAGAGGTTAGAGGGAATCCACTCCCTAGAGTGGCATACCAGAGGGTTCTCTTTAGCTGGTAATCTAGGATAAACATCCTGCAGGTGTTGACAGGCAGGTCACGCAAACTGCTCATTTGGTTTGATTGTTTTTCATCTCGCTTCCTGTCTGTAGCGTAGCGGTGGTCAAACAGCTGGTTAATCACACAGGTGGCTCACGGCACTGAAGGGAAGGCAGGATTAGGGTAACAGAGGCAAAGTGCAGTCTCTAGGGTGTTAAAGCCCCTCACCTATGGGCTGTGAATATGGGGAACAAACCTGCTTCTTTACCACCTGCCCTGCGTGCTTCTCTTGCTGCATGCTAGGTCCTCTGTGTATATACCCCCCTTCCCTCTCTCTCTCTCTCTCTATCTCTCTCTCTCTCCTCTTTTGTCACTCTCTCTCTCGTTCTTTCATGAGGTTCATGGCGATCAGTCCCAATTTTAGCGAAATTGGTGAAAATGAAAGAAAAATATGACTGGAGGCAGAAAAGCATAGCAGCTAAATGCAGCACATATATCAGTCTGTCACAGCCCGAGAGATGAGTTTGTGTGTGTGTGTGTGTGTGCGTGTGCATGTGTGTTTGTGCGTGTGTGTGTGTGTGTGTGTGTTATATGTAATAGATTAAGGGGAGAGGTGTTCCAATGCAGGTCATATGTTTTCTTTTATAATATAACAATATATGTGTGCTGTCAACTCATGTTAAAATTATTCAGCAACTGTCCTGCTCATTTGAATTGAACTGAATGAGAATGAGTGGGGGAAAGAAGGGAATGTGGATCTCAGCATCTCGGCTCCACCTGTCTCCCCCAATGCATTGTTCCATTTGGTTTGATGAAGTTGTCATGGTGATATGGTGATGTGGTCTTGTGAGAGTGCCTGCGCTGTGCCTGAGTCGGATTAAACAGGAATGCCTCAGATGGCTCTCGGACGGGTAAATATTTAACCTGGGGTGGCAGGTGCTGCGGAGATGTCCTTTTGCTCAGATACACAGTCCTTTTGTTTGGATGTGCCGTTAGAATCTGGAAGGAAACAAAAGAAAAAAACAAGAACTACTGCTACCACTATAATAATAATAATAATAATTATTATTATTATTATTATTATTATTAAAAATCAAACCTATGATCAAATATTTTTTTGGTGAAAAATAATACCAAAATGTAGCATTTGGTAGTTCTATTTTGGTATTAGTTTGAGCTTCCTCAAAAACCAGCCCAAAGTGAGATATCTGCAAACTCATGGCGACTCTGGGCATCCGGGTGCCCTACAGGGCGGCAGCAGTGCTCAGCGACGCTTGTCGGTTGTCAGGCGGGGCTGCTGCAGACTGAGGTTGGCGGTTCAGTGGGTTGAATTTATTGGCGTGCGCGGAGTGTTCCGGAACCCAGTGTGTGATTCTGCTGGGCTGTGCGCTTGGCCCACCGTGCGTGTTATGGTCCATTAGCCCCGGCACGACGCACAGGCATTATTACGGCAGATATTACACCACTGAAACGGGGGGTGGGGGGGACAGGCAGATCATTAAGGAGTTCCATTTCGCTACACATTCCAATTTTCATAAAAAACTATGTGGGTCTGATTTTGCCCAAGTGCCTGATAACAGCGCATTACCAAACATTGGAGAGTTCTGTACTGCAAGAAGGCTTAATGTGCCACCCCCCCTCCCCCTGCCCCGGCCAATGGCACTATTGCAGTTTCAGAAACTTAACTGTGAATGGCCCTCGTGTGCGTAGACAGCGAAGGATGCGGTCGTGCGTGACTGGATTCATCACATAGAGATGCTGTATGTGTTCAGGCCTCTTCACAGACTGCTCAGTTGTTTCCACTGTTTTGCACCCACATGTAGTGAACTTGTTTTTAATTTAGTCTTTATATAACTTGGTAAGTACCCATTGAGATTAAATCTATTTTTCAAGAGGGACCTGGCCTAGTGTGGACTATAGAGTTAGTTTCAAATTTCAATTTTCTATGAATAATGTTAGTACAATGCTCATAGACTAATAAATAGAATGAATAAATGAATTAATGAATGAAAGTTGATTTATATAGCACCATTCCAGAGCAATGCTTCACATGTTGTTAAAAAACAATTAACATAAACCTATTAGGACACTCACAATACAATAACAAACTACACAATGACATAACTGAAATGCCTGTCAGTACAAAAAGGTTTTTAAATGCTTTTTAAAGCAGTCCACGGTGCTTAGAGTTCAATCTGCAAAAAGCATGAGAATTGAGCTTTGTGAAAATTGTGAAAAGTTTCAGACAGTTGGTCTGCGGTGGTGGTTGGTAGACTGTGGTGTGTTTTACCTCAAGCTCTCTCCTTTGATGTGAAAATGAGATGCGTAGATAGCTTGGAGGCTCTTTGCCTTCAGGGAGGTGCCGTGGCGGACCTTATAAGCCGCCGCTTTGGGGCTGCCGAGTAGCGCGTGCCACCAGATAAATAAATCCCGCCAGGAACGTCGGCCCTGGCCTGTCTGCGCTCTTTACTCTGTGGGCAACCCTGGGCGTGACCTCGGCCGCGGTGTAAGTTTGTTGTGTTGCTCGCGGTGCCGGGATTAATAGTGGTGACGAGCAGCGCCAGATGGGGGCCCGTGGCCCCACCTCTGGGGCGCATGGCAACGTGTTTCTTCGAATCGTCTTTCAAGCCAAGAGTAAACAGAGAGCGGAGCTCCCCAGACCTCCGGTTTCTTGCATTTTTGGAGCCCTTCCCTTTTCTTGCATTATTGCTGTTTGTACAGCCCCTGTTGCCTCCATGCACGGCTCAACTCTCAACAGCCGTAGGTCCGCCCATGGGAGGGCAGAAAGAACTGCTGCCAAAGGTGGCCACACCTCTGCCTCTCTCTCATTTTGCCATGGCTTCGGTCCCATAAAATGGGCCGATTTGTGTTTTGAATTTTTTTGTCCAAAGTGCTTTGAAATAGCCCAGATCAGGACTTCATATTCAAAGCAATCGCCACACACACTTGTTTTCTTCTGTTGCAGACAGGGCTCAGATCAAAGGCACAGGAAGCTCTCTAGTGTGAAAATATCATTGGCTTTTTCCCTTTCTTTTGCCTTGGTTTGCTTTTATCCCACAGAACCTAAAATCGATGCAGCGAGGAGCGTGAGCTAGTGCACACAGTAATACAGAGGTGTCTGATAGCATCAGCGCATCCCATGAATTCATCCTTTGGCCATTCAACTGAAAACCTTATAACACAAAAAAGACCAGACCCCCCCTTCCCAGAAACAAGGCAGAGGGTTAGATGTAATCTTGTGCACCTCACCTGCGATCAAACAGGGGTCCAAACGCAGCGGGACATGATAATTGAGTTCTTTCCTTTGACGAATGTCGTCTGGGGACCTAGGACCATTTCACACAGATGCTCATCATCCGAGTGTCAGAAAGACTCCTGTAACCACCGCACTGATGTCAGCATTCACACCAAACACAGAGAGAGAGAAGAAAAGATAGATTGATGAACTGTTAGAGAGAGAGAGAGAAAGTGAGAGAGAGACGGAGAGAGATAGACACATAGATGTAGACGGAGAGAGACAGCAACCTGACTCCAAAGGCCTTTGATTACCCCCAGTCTGTCAGATCTTAGTTATCTTTGTTAGAGAAGGCTGGGAGGACACAGGGGTTTTGAAGGATAGGGGCAATCACTGATCGTTTCTTCTTCGTCTCGAAAGCCCAGTGATTTTTTTTCTTCTTCTGTTAACTCAGTTGAGGTAGGAGTGCCTGTTAAGCTTGTGGACGGTGGCTGCTGCTGGGTTTTTCCATACAGCCTGACCCTTATGCATCATCCCAGACTGTGGCCTCAGTCTGGCTACTGTTGCACATTTGCAAAATCCTAAAATGGTGGAGACATGGTGGATATATACATGCCATTTATGTTATTGTGTGCGCATGTACATGTGTGAGCATGAGTGCCTATGTGGCTATGTGTGTTTATGTGTGCATAAGTATGTATGGATATTTGTGTATGTGTGTGTGTGTGCGCGTGTGTAGAGGAGAAAGGATGGTGAGTATGAGATGCAATCAGCTGTTGCAGTTCCAATTATTTAACAGAAAACTATTTACAGGATTAAAAACTTTAAACCTTCGCTGATGTAGGGGAGAGGCCTCACCGCTGCATTTGAATGAATGTCACTGGCTGAAAAAAATATTAAAATCAATATTACAGATTTCTTTTCATAATTTATTTTGTCTATGACCAAATGGTTGAAAACAAGGATTGAAAATAAATTACTGAATATCATCTGGAAAAAAAGTAGTTTTACCTGCAAAAATACCTAGGGGATCCTGACCAACAAGATTGGTCTTTAAAAAATAATAATAATAAAAACCTATTAATATCCATCCCTACTCTATCCCTCCCCATGAAATTATTTTCTTGTATTACTTTCCAGCTTTATCAGGAGTGATTTAAATAGTGTGCTGGAATAAAAATGAATTATTGATTAAAGTTTGAAAATTGAGAGACAGCCAAAGTAATAATCCCCAGCATTATGCTTGAACTGTTATCTCTTAATTAACCACAGGCTGTAGTTTGCTTACTTGTAATTATAAACAGGAAGTGGAACACCTCATTCCCTCTTGCATTGTAATGTAAGGTCTTCCTGAAATGCTTATTCTGTGAAAGTAAAAGTGAGTGAGGAAGGTGTGGTAGCATGTATCCTCCCACAGTAAATTAATTATTAACTTATGATTTTATTTTGTCAAAAATTCTGGGAGTGAAAGTTTTCTTGTGTGGCTGAATACGTGTATGCTGTGGGCGAAGGTCCAATTTCTTGCAACTTGTCATTAAAACCAAAGTCCATGATGCCGCTTAATTATAGAGCTACCCTGAAATGGCGTTTAAACTACATGCTACATCAGCTGCCTTGCCATTGAGGCTTTCCATGTATTTATTTTAATTGCAATCTTTCTCGGCCTAAATTCCTACTCTACCATCGAAAATGCTATTGTAAACAACATAATCACCGATAGCGGAGTTGGAACAAGCATACTGGCAGTGTCCTCTTCATGTAAGGCAACAACTTTCTGACAGTGGGTTATGTATGGCCTGAAAGCAGAATCTTTTCAACAAAGCTCTGCAAGGCACACATGATTCCTGTTCGTATTTGAATATACATGGCCTAAAAAGTGGAGTGTTTCTTAGAGAAGCAACAGGCACTCAATCCTCTAGAAAGGAATTCTTGACGAGCTTCAGCCGTTTTCCCCTCCAGCAAGTTGCTGGCAGAGAGATTCCTGGTTTAATTGTGTCAGCTTGTGTACAGCATGTCGTTTTCCTGTCAGGAGTCTGTGGAGTTCATCTGCGGGACATTCTGGAACATTCTTTGGGTAAGCCAACTCTAAACTGAAAGCAGAAGTTCTGCGGCATGGATTCAAGCAACATCTTTCCTTCATCCATCCATTTTCTAAACTGCTCACTCTTGGTCAGGCTCATGGGGCTGGGGTGGCGGTTGGGGTTTGGTTCGGGGTGGTGGTTTTCTGGAGTCGATCCCAATAGAAATTTGGTGAAAGGCGAGAATACAACCTGGACGGGTCACCAATTTATCACAGAGCACACACACCATTCACTCACACATTCATACCCCAAGGACCATTTAGACTCATTCAAGAAATATCTTTCCAAATTTGCATTCTTCCCACCTACACATATTCCGCAGTCATCAAAATTCATTAAAAAAATGTTTTTTGAATTTTAGGGGAAAATGGAAACATTTGTGTCGGTTTGTAATCAAGGAGTAGCTTTTTATCAGAGCCAGGCCTGCTTGGGCCAACTGCACCCTTGGGTCTGTGCAACTTGCTATTTAAAGCAAAACTGTCAACAAACGGAGAAATGTCTGCTATTTAAACACACAATGGATTAGAACAGACTGTAAGTTAATACGGAAGAAACCCACTGTAGTGCCGTTGTCGCACACTGTCACCCAATTACTTGCACTGCACATTGGAACTGTATCTTTGAGATCTCTGCCAGATCCTCTGACATTTGTCACTGCTGGATCCCCCTGGACCAAAAGCTCTGATCCAAAGGATCTCCTCCAATTTGTATCTCACTTGTGCACCGACAATTAAAGTCTGGTCTAAGCCTGAAAGAGACTAAAGATTTAGTCTGGTCATCCTCCAGTCTCTCCAGTGAAGTCATCTTTGCAGGTTTACAGTCCCCAGATTTTACTCCTGCGATGACCTCCATCTTGTTTTTTATTTTCTTTTATTTTTTTGCTCCCACTCTCCAGAGGAGAGGCGAATTGGAGGCCAAAGCCATTAGTGCTTCTCACCCCCTAACTGCAGTAATTGTGTTTGTTCACAATGCACTGTGAGGCCAGCAGTCATTCAAGGCTAATTAAGCACTGTTTTATCTCTGACACCGGGGTAAAATGTAACAAGGAGGTTCTGTTCGGCAGCAGCAAGTTCAGCAATAGAGTTCACTCTGATATCCTTGTAATTTAACAGATGCTTGTGAAACATCTATTCTAATTAAACGGAGTAATGAGAATTTTTCATTTAGAAAAAAATATATTGTATTAGCCATTGTTCCATAAATTGTAACACTAATGCCAATTGTTGGGCTGATAACAAATGAATCCTCTTTTGCCAGTGGCTGAGCGTGGTTCTTCACGTTTACTTTTTGTGTTCATGTCGATAATGGATGTTACACGTTGAATGTGTTTAAAAACCCAAGACCATGGCTCTACCTCTCCCTCCAAAGCATTGCTCCGAAAAACAACTCTTCTACCACTCAGGCACCTTGAGTCTACCTGCACCAGCCAGACATGAAGTGTAGCTCAGGTGGTGGACTGAACAGTGAAAGGAGGATCTTGCACTAATTAGCCCGTTCATCCACTGCTGTTTAATTTCTTTGATGTAATGTGGCTTGTAACGCTGTATCTCATTGGCCGTTGCCTCGATTTCCTGCCTGGTCTGTAAATGTATGTTTTCTTTTCCTTGTGGTTGCCTCACTAATTGAGCCTAGTTTTTCAATATCCATTGCTTAGCACCTTGTACTCTGGACATGTAGATCTTTCTTATGGGTGCGACCAACCGAACAAAATGTGAATGCGATCATTTAATTTTTTTTGATTGCGTAATACGAACAAATCTTAGTAAATTGTTTGCTGTGTCGGTATGTGCGACTGCAACAATTTATTTGCACTGCGAATACTTCCAAATGAGAACATAAGTATATAAAAATGGGATAAAAGCAAAAATTGTAAAAAAAACAAAGAACAGTTTAGAACCTGCAAGGATAAAATATGAGTTCTGAGGTGTGAGTTTAAAATTTGTGCGTTCTGGCAGAATATGTGGTGAGTAATGGGGTTACACAGCTTGTGGGCTGTAACAATAATGGCTGTGTCGGGATTAGAGAGCAGCCTTCTTTCAGACAAAGCCCTGAAATATCTCACTCTGTGCTGTGAAGCTCCACCCCTCTCCCATCATGCCTCTCTCTCTCTCTCTGGGTTTATGTATGATGGCTCCACATAAGCCATCCAAGCGCCTCCGTTAAACCGTCTCCAGCAAAACAGCCAGCCCGCAATTCCCAGTTTTACAACAAAGAATTAAATAAATAAAAATTAATAACACAGTGGAAAAGCCAAATCACAACAAATAAAATAAAAATAAAAAACAAAGCATGAAAAGATCCAAGAAGTCTTACTGCACAAAAGTGAACTAGGTGTTGATGTTTTTTTTTTTTTTTTGGCTTACAGGAAAATGAACAAGATTATGTGAAATGCTGTATCCAATAGAAACCGAATTGTTGGGGTTTCCTCTATGTCTGGCTCAGCTGTGGGGTTCTATGTAAACTCAAAACAGGTTATGGAATGGAGGGGGGTGGGGCTGATTCTGCTCAACGTTCTGTTCATGAGCAGACAGAGGAATAGGATTTCTCCTTGTGTGAGTGTGCATGAATTTGATTTGTGGTGTATGTGACTGTCTGCCTGCGTACATATTTATGGGTGTATGTGTGTGTGTGTGTTTGTGTGTGTTTATTGTTTGTGTTTGTCTGCAACGCCCTGCGGAACAAAACAGCGTCTCAAAACCACAGAGAAACATTGTTACTGCAGAGATCAGCTGCAAACCAAACCCTGTCTAATGGTCCCTACGGGTCCCTGGCCGCCTTTACAACCAGTCAAAATACACTTCCTCAAGAAAGGGGCACGGTTGATAAACAATGAATTTAAGATTCGCAGGCACCGGCCCCCCTAGAGTTGCAATTCATTTGATTGTTCCCGAAAACATTAAAGGAAAATTATCTGTTTTTACGGGGGGTTTCAAACCATTTAATCAGAGGAGGAGAGGAGGGGGGTAATGACTGCTCCTAGTTTGCTTTTCTCCTCTTTGTTACTTGTATCTCCATTACTGAGCTATTCACAGTTAGTCTACAGCCCAATTCCCCATAGCCGTCAACTTACAGCTTTGCCACAAGGCCCCCTGTAGAAAAATATTGATTTACACTTTTTGTGTTGTTTTCTATTGCCCTCATTCTCCTGTGAATCACTTCAAACCCTGTGACTAATCTGGGGTGTGTGGGAGACTCGGGGTGGTGGGTGGCGGGTGGTGGTGTTTGGGGAGACGGCTGAAATAAGTAACTTACCCATGTGTTTGCTGGGCTTTGACAGGTCTGCGACTGAAAGATCTACGTGTTGGTCCCTATGGGTGTGTCAGACTGCTCACTGCTGCTGCTAAATGCAAGGAAGCTGGAGGGTTTGGGGATAAAAAAGAATGGGCTTGTTTTGTATTCCAAACACATTTAAAAATGGAGATAATTCACTGACGACAAAGCCTACAAAAACTTAATTTGTGCCGCATGCCTTCCTAGCCAATTGTGCTATTTCATACATTAGAGTTAATTTAAAAAGAAATATCTCTTTGTAATATTGCCTTTGGTTCCCTTTTAATTTATATGGAATACTACGGTATTTGTTTAATCTGACATCGCTGGGCGCTCGCGAGCAGCAGAGCTTGGCTCGAGTGCAGACTCGGCCGGCCCTCTGCAATCTCAATTATGAAAACACACAGTGCCCTGGTAAGCACACCTGAGACCTGTTGACCATCTATAATTGACCACTGAGCTTTTGTTTATGCGAGCTGGAGTTTGAAGTGGAGGGAGGCTGTGTTTGCTGGCTCCCATACAGATGTGCCTGGCTATGGGAGATTACTGAAGAAGAGAAAAACCCGCTTTCCGTCTTAGAAAAACCGCCTCGGGCAGAGATAGAGAATTTCATTACATTCCAAGCCACTGCAGGTAGCATCCCTTATAACACACATCCGCGGTATGAATTATAAAACAAGTGATTTTAATCAAATGGCTCCCGGCTAGCTAGTTCCATAACATAAATTAAGTGCTGTTCATTTTTTAAAATCTGAAACAATCAAAGTTAATAAAGGCTAGGCTATTTTGTTCTTGTAAATATTTCTAAAGGAACTGCTGTGTGTTGCTAATAGAATGAGACCATGTGATATCCAACCATCCTCAAGTGCTACATGATGAAGCTAACCTCAGGGAGCTGTCTATTTATGTTACAAAATACAGATGTTACGGCTGACACTTCCAAGCAGCATTCAGCTTAACGAGCTTCTCTCACTAATTTGTTTTACATTTCCTATTGTTCTGTTTTCTCTAATCTTTTATGTTGTAGTCATTTAACTCACACTGGAGGATTGAGCAGAAAGTTTAAAATGAGTTGTTTTGTTTCCGATGACACTGATGACGGATTAAAAGTCATTATTCAAAACCAAATATAATAATTTTATGAAAGTTATGCTCGAGCTCTTTAGGATTGCAGCCAAATTGTAAGTTGTACCGGGGAACCATATGCTGCATTTGCATACTGTAATGCGTGCTGAGGTGGAGGAGATGTGTGTTGAAATCTTGAAAAGTGTGAAGTCCTGATTCCAAGCTGTACCTGTTTTAGTTGTCTCTCATTTTACATTCTGACAATGAAACATATTGTATATTTGAAAAATGTTTTAAATTATGTTAATTACACAGGCTGTTCATTGCCTGGCCATTGAAATCGGATCACTTGTACAAACATAAATTAAAACGAATGAAAATTATTTTAATAGCATGTTGGGCTGCCATGTCGTGCCCTTATAGACTATAAGTATCGTGTTATAGTTCACCAGCATCCTGAATTCCGCTCAAAGGACACAACACCTTTCTTCTAAGATGCTATCAGCTCTAACTTGCAAAGCTGATGGAACTGTTCCAGAAGATCCCATACGTGGTTGATTGAGTTCCAGGTACGTGACTGAGAAGGCCAAGATGGATATACCAGCATATAGACATCAGTATGATTTTCTTCAAACTGCTGATTGACTGCTCATGCTCTATGGATAGGGGATAATGTCATTTATAAATGCACCCTTCCCTACAGGAAAGAAATGCAGAAATGTACTTATTGTACATCCTTTTGGATAAAAGTGTCAGACAAATAAATGTAATGTAAATGCTTTAACATGCACTCTCAGGTACCCTATAGGTGCATAAAATTGTACCCCTAACCAGCAATACATAATTAATTTGTCTATTTTTTGCTTGTAAAAGGTAAGTATTAGTACCCACATAGAACATTATTGTACTTTCAGTGTATATTTGGGATATGTATTCCTTAAAAACAAAAATCTACCATCACTGTACCTTTTTTTTTCCCGAGAGTGTGGGGTGAAGATCTGTACCATTCAGTAATGATTCACATGGACCTTGCCTTCTGAGGGTACACCCAAACCTTGTTAGAAAAATGCACCCCACGCCATCAGAACCTTTGCTGTTGAGGTTCCATTTGTTTTGAGAACCCATTGCTCAGTACAGCAAAGACTTTTTTTGGTTTGTTTCCAAAGTTTGTTTGGATTGTTTCAGATGCCTTCATGATATGTGAAATATTGGTGCGGCTGATGCTTTGATTGTCAGGAGTTTAAGTAACCTACTGCTTGGATGTAGCACTTCAGGGAGGCTAAATATGCTTTCTGTTGTCTGTCAGTTATGTAAATTAGTGTTCAAGGACAACAGCCATAGCACTTTGTCTCATGCAGACAGGATATATTGAAAATGGGGCATTGTTTTCATTAGAGCTGTGCAATTAACATAATCTTTTCATACATATAAAAATCGCTGTAATTTCTACACGGTGAAACCAAAGTATATAAAAATACTGTACCTTTTAATAAAGGCTGACAAACTGCACTTTAACCACATGTGAATTGTTTGATTAAAAATATAAAATTGTGGAGCACAGAGCCAAATCAAATTTAAAAAATGTCTTCGTTCCCAGACATTATGGAGCTCAATGTAAAGGACCAAAAAAAAAAACAAATAGCGCGATATCAAGTCCATTTTAATAGATAGTTTTATTTTTATCCTGAAATAATTAAAGTTCTTATACTGACCATTACAGAAGTAGGTTGCCAATCAGAAGTCAATTTGAAGTGAATAGAAACAGATATACTCAATCAGACTTCTGTGTTTAGAAATGACATACTTTACATTGCAAGAAAATTGCATTATTTTCTTGTTTATGATTTTGAAATCATCTTTATCTTGCGACTTAATGAAAACTTCAAATGCAAGAAACAAAAGTGATTGCACAGTGTCCTTAAAGGGACATTACACTTTTACAACACGAGTAATTTAGTGGAGCTTACCCCTTACCCCATTGTCTGAATACTAGCAACATCGTCCCTGTTTTCCGTTAATGGTAGTACCGTTCCTCCCGGTTGTCCGGTTCCCATTCACTCCCATTCATTTTCAGAACCTCGCCAAAATTTATAGTTTTTTAAAAAACGAACTGTATATGTTGCTAATATTCACGCTGCGCAAATACAATGGGGTATGCTCAACAAAATTACTTTTTGTGTTGCAACAAAGTGACACATCCCAATAAGCAGTGTTAGCTGAGGATACTTCAGTAGTACCAAGCTTGACCCAAGTAGGACCAATGGACTTTCATCTTTAACTGGCTAGCTCCCAACATACGGTGAGTATTCTTATGCTTTAAAGATTTAGGACCCACCAAACAATTAATTAAGTTGGATGTTAGTTGTTTTTTCTGCTGGCTTGATATTGAGGATCTGTGTGCTTGTCATTTAGTAAGGCTAAAAGATCCAATGTAGTTCAGTACCTCCCTGCCCTAAACCTTGTGTCACCTCTCTCCTGATGATGCTTACACATTTATTAATTAGGGTTGGTAAATGCAGGATGGGCACTTTAAATAGAAGGATGTATGGTTGTACGCTTGAATCGGTTTTATTGAAGGCCATTAACATCATATGTCAAAGTATCGTCCTCTAGCCCTCCAATTCAAGCTTTTTTTTGTAAGCAAATATGTTAACTCATGTACATCGAAGTAACCTGACACTTAACTGTGTCCTTCAGTTGATCCGTTAATTGAATACTGATCTCCCTTTAGCGTCACTTTCAAAGTTGAAATTTAAAATCGTTTACTAAAGACATTGGCTGTTGGATGTGCTTTTTTAAAATAAAAATTAAATCATGTCTTCGTACAAATCTTTTTCTTAAATGTTGGGCTGCCCTCCCACTGAACCCAAATCTATTATTGTGTAATTTATCCAAGATATCAAAAACCCTAATTGGAAAGTAATTTCTTCTCATGTTATTGTTTTGTTTTGTACAGGAGCTGGGGGGGGAAATGTAATACAAAAATACAATAAACATCTTAAAACTCTTTGTTCGTACAAACAAGTCATCCCGTTGTCAGCCAGCGTCTTATTAAGACAAACAACGCATCCCTTTGATAAAGTGTGAGCAGCAAATCCATGCTAAATGATGGCAGCCGAAAATCAGCTCAGTCAAAACTGCCTCATTAAGAGCTCAGCTGGAGGGGAGACAGGCAACCGCAGTGTTCTTTCAGACAGTGTCTGTGTGGAGGGGGGGCAGGGGGGCATCAGTGCTCCACCCATCTACCCATCTCTCCTCAGTTATTATTCTTTTTTAACACCCGCCTCCCCCCATCCCCTTACTTATTCCTAATTTGTAATCAGTGTCTTTGGCTCTCCAGTTTCCGTCGAGCCACCTGCTCCCATGCAGCAGGAACATCGCAGCTGACGCACGCGCTCTCCTATAATCTTGCCTGTCAGCCGGAGGCTGGTCTGCACCCCGCAGGTCTTACAGTGGTTGCAGGTGTGTCTTTGGGTAGTGCAGTGCCTGTGGGTGCTTTGTGCACCACTAGGTGGAGTCAATTCAACAGTCACCCGAGTAACCAAGTAATCAACACTCTACACCTGGCAGGTCCAGTGCAGTTGTGTCCTGGTCGTTATCATAGTCAGATAATAGCCAAGGCTCAAAACTGTGATATCTAGGCTTCAGGGCCTCACCTGTGTTCGTGTCAAGGGCCTTTCCCACCTGACCCCTCTTCACTTCCTGACTTCCTGCCCATCGTGTGAGGACTCCGTCTGGACAGGGAGGGTTGGATTATTTATACATGGGCTGACTGGGAACGGCTCTCTGTCTTTTGCTCCCAGAGCTGACTGGAAGGGTTGGATGCTCTCCCCTCCATTACCCTGAGCCCCTGGAGTTTCTGGGTTACTCAGAGAATTCTTGACTCTGGATGCGGAGCCTTTCGGAGGGGGCCAGCCCTTCCTCACAGGCAGGAGCGTGTGCAGGACAACCAAACTGCACAGCGTAAAGCCTGCAGCACAGACGAGTGGCGTTCCAATATGCTGGAAATATGATTACGCTTTTCCAGTACCATGAGACGTTTTCCAACATGCCATGCATATTCAATTACTGAAGGAAGAGAAGGCATTCATCTAAATTTGATGCTTTCTTCTGTTGTTTTTCACTCATATTCCACTCAATTATCCAACATTCATACCCAAAATCCATTAAAGCATCTACACATCTGAAGAAATGCGATATTCTGGGGATGAAATGTTTGACGTTTATCCATTTACTTACAGCACTACCTTACTTTTACTTTGTGCCTTGATCGCCACTGACACGATTGTAATAAATTCAAACCCAGTTACAAATGTGTTTATATTTTGACATATGTCAGGCTGTATTTCAGTGTGGGGCGGGTCACAGGAAATGCACTGTGGGCGGGGGCTCAGACAGGTTGGGATTCGCCGCTCTACACCCACCTGGCTCTGAGTGTGCGCTGAGTGTGAAAAGTGCGAGGGACGTGAACAGCAGGGAGGTGGGTGTGCTTTTACCCAGCAGCCCCGGCACCGTGATGTGTGTCAGTGTGAATGCTGCCCACGCCTCCCTGGGAGCAGGAAATTAAATGTGTGCTTGGGCCAGGCGCTGCCTGCACCCTGCCTCCGCTGACGGGAATTCCGTCAGGTACTGGCGGCGGCACATTGTGTCCTGGGTGTCCTAGCCACGCCCAGTTTCTTTATTGGTACACCCACAAATCAGAGGCTGTGCCCGGTTCACGATCTGTTATCTCTCCGCCACCGCCACCCCAGCCCCGGTCCATGATCTGTTATCTCTCCCCCACCGCCACCCCAGCCCCGGCCCACGATCATTTACGCCCCCCCCCCCCAGTCCTCCTGCAAATTGCCATGACTGGAACTCTGACGCAGCTACTGCCGTCAGGCCCTTATTTGTGCACTGGCAGGCCCCCGATACGCAATACTGCAGAGCGTAAGTGGAGTAAGTGGAGTGGCGTGTGTGGTCATTTCCCGTCAGAGGAGAGCTGAGCTGGAACAGTATTCTTCGCTGCTGTGGACAGACCCGTGTGCTCACTGGTGCTCTGGCCACAGAGCCAACGGTCCAAGGGCAGTGGGGTGCTGGCAGACTAGCAGCATGCTGTATCATTCATTGTCATTACTTTCATTTGGCAGGTACGCTTATCCAGAGTGATTCAATCTGTACCGTCCAGGCCTGGAACCAGGCCATATTCACATTGGCAAATCAAAACAAATGGGCGGGGCTTCATTCGTGGATGGATTTTTGTTTTTTTTTGGTTGTTTGTTTGTTGGGTTTTTTTCCCCCAGTCTGTTCACAATCAATCTCGCCTTAGACAGCTTTGACACTCTTTATAAATGTCAGATTTTGTTGCAACTGACACAGAGTTTGTTCAGTCAAATGAAACACTTTTGGAAAATCAATATCGAATATAGGAAGCCATCCATTTAATATGCACTCGCTTAGTTGTTAGGAACTTCGCAGTACGTAGACGCTTCAATCATCGACTTTCGGTTGATCATAGGAGTTTATTAAAAACACATGAATAAATCTGTAACCTGATGGTGCGAATCGAGGAGAAACTGTGGGTGGGGAGATACTGTACCTGTACCTTGCTGTGTGGTGATTGGCATGCAAATTAATGATGTCACACAGAATGGTCTTATTGTGATGTCACAATACTGCAGTGATGCCGCAGCTCGGGAGGAGAGGGAAGAGCAAATGACGTACAAATGCAGGGGAAAAGAAAAACTTTATGTATTCAGGGAGCAGAACAGGTCAGCTGTGCATAGAGAGCGGTGAATAGTGCCCGTCCCACAGGAATACCTTTGATGAGGTCAGCTGAAACTGCTCTTCACGCAAGAGGGAGAGGAGGAGGTTTGGGGCGGGCTTAGGTCAGATTTAGATCGCTCATTTAACCTGAAACCAAAACCGGAGCCAAGAAGCCAGATTAGTCAGTGAGCAGCTAATGTAAAGGACTGTAATTAATGTGGCCTCAGGTCACTGGCGACAGCGTTGATGAGAGACCTGGAAGTTTGACTCTGAGTTGCTGAAAATGCATGTGCCGTACAGTTGATGAAGGTCAACTGAAGGAAAGCTTTTTTATTTCCACTAAACACTTTTCTTTCACTGTCTTTTATAGTGAATTCACAGATACAAGTCAGATTGTATTGGTTTTTGTATGAGAGTATGCAATTTCTTAAAAA
Organism: Anguilla rostrata; assembly: GCF_018555375.3. Taxonomy (NCBI): domain Eukaryota; kingdom Metazoa; phylum Chordata; class Actinopteri; order Anguilliformes; family Anguillidae; genus Anguilla; species Anguilla rostrata. Next base: position 24,026,671 of record NC_057948.1, read on the forward strand.
GTACCTGAGGCATTTGGACATTTGAATGTATTGCATGCTTTTCACAATAGTGGTGTGGGGCAACAACAAATTATTCACGATATCACACTGGCGTATACCACCCAAATGAGTCTGCGTATTGTGCTGTTACTACACAGTCCCCAGCTGAATCAGCCATGGCATTCATAATTGGCTTGTGGTGTTATATGATCAAGTGTAAGGCTACACACAGCTTTAACTAGCTTGTCAGATGCCATTCTCTAGTTTTCTCTCATAGACTCCTGCTGTGGCAGTGCCTCCAACGCCCCTGCATTGGACAGTAACACAATATTCATCCAATCATCTCACCACTATTCTCAACATCTGTGGAGATGAAGGCGAACTTTCTAAGTTATCTTAGCAACTGAAACTTTGAGACTCACGCCTGGTGATTTTCAGAGATCCGTTAACTTTTAGATTAAAATTGAAGGCTGAAAAAAATTGGTACTGGCCCAAGGCTCCAGAGGACGCGAGAAAAGAAACAAAGTTCTGCTTTTGCCCTCTACCTGCACATTACTCCACCCCACACAATGCTAGTGCATCCAGATTCATTCTGTGCCGTCTGCTGTGTGTGTGTCAAAGACATCAACTGTAGGTGTGTGTACATATGTAACTGTCCCAGTGAGCAAATGGGCAATATAGATGTCTAGAGGGGTAGAAATCCCGATTGAGAGATGTTTTGACATAATCAGACAGGGCTAACCCCATTATAACTCAGGGTTTACCCCGACGTAGCCTGGCTATGTCCTAGTCAGCAGGAAAACTTTCACTTTTCAACCATATGTTGACAGCTTTTCACCGGAATGCCTAGATGGCATTTCACCAACTTTTGTCTGATTTTTCACCACTGAAATGTTCACTGGGGAACTTGATTGATTCCTCCCTCGACATATATAGGTATATATTTGTTTTCGATTTAAAAAGAAAACAAAAGGGAAAATGATTATTGCCACATTTGCTTGTTGCAAGTTCATCAGAGGCATATGTGAAAGAAATTCAATAAGTCTGTTGATTAAGACAAATAAAACCCCCTTGGGTACTATTAAATATTAAAATCAACCTGTCAACCTTGACTGAAAGCCTGCCCTGGGATATTTAATTTCTGACAGAGCAGAAAATAGAGGTTGTGCGTTACCAAATGAGAACAAAACAAAATACTATTAATCTGCACCCTAACCCGTTTATTGAGCGTGTTTTGGAGGAATTTTTCATTGTGTTTCATTATGATATAGGTCGTGTTAATGCTCTCACAGCATCTACTCAATTCTGCATTAAACCAGATTGCTTTTTTTATTTGTTTTGATAAAATGTTTTCTGTGACGGAATGAAATTTTAGCCGTCCTCGTGATAACAGTAAAAAGAAAATATTTCTGCTTGAGAAAGAAAAAAAGCATTTCTGTCTCTTGCTCCTGTGTAATAGCGGAATTGAATTGCAATTTACCGCGGCTCCTGGTCTATCGCAGCTGTGGGAGGGATCGGTAATATCGCAAGTGGAACAGCGCATCTCGCAAGATCACGCCCGCAGGTTGATGAAAATCTCAGCAGATGAGCAGATAATTACCAGACCCCAGTGTCTCCTGGATAAAGCTCTCCTGGAGAAGCGGGCTCGAGCAGCCTCTCTCGCTCCCGCTGAGTAGCTCTGAGCTCTGCTGCCATTAAGCGGCTGACGGAAGAGCAGAAGAGGCGACGTTGTGCTGTCATATTGATAAATATACAGGGGACAGAGTCTCCCGGACGGGACGTCTCTCTCTCTCTCTCTCTCTCTCTCTCTCTCTCTCTCTCTCTCTCTCTCTGAGGGAGGGGGGGATTGATGTCCTCTGAATCGTGTTTACAGGAGCGGTGGGAATAGCTGGCCTTGCTCGCGTGTGCCCGGCCCACCAGGCAGAGAAAGAAGTGATAAAGGGAAGTCGACGTGGGGAAATATTGCCGTCTGGGCACTGACAAGAGCTCGCATTGACAATGAGCGATATCCCCCCCCCCCCCCCCAGGTCCCCAACACCCCCACACATTCCCATTCTACCCCACCACTGTACTTCCACCCCCTTTTAGTAGCAGTTCTTCCAGTACACCGCATGCCCTTGACCTCCTGCCTGATGTGCCTGGGTCACGCCCATAAATTTACAAGGGTTTAATGCCTCAGCCAGCCCCTCGTTCACCAGCCCAACAAACTTGCATGCATGCACACACACACACACACACATACATATACACACACATACACACATAAACATAAATGCAATATAATGAACTCCACCTTTGTAGCAGTTGAGCAGAGAAATGGTGTTGAGGCCAGGCCCTAAACCCTGGCCTAATTTCCTCTTTATCAAAGAGAAGCACATGGCCAAATCGCCTGGACTTTGGCCAGGTTAGCGCTGCCACCAGCCTTCCTGCTCTCTACAGCTTTGTCATCCCAAAGTCACCCCCGCCCCCCCCCCCCCCCCCCCCACTCTGACAGGTATGATAGCTAGAATATGAATATTTCATGGACTGGGATACAGGATTTAAATCAACAGAAAACGGTCAAACAGACCTGGGGTCTGGTTGAGATACAAGCTCAGAGGGCTGCTTTTGCATTTTTCCCGATCCTATATAAAATGTGGAGTTCTGGGCCCGTAGCCCGTGCTCTGCAGAGCGTTTATATGGCGATGTATAATCCTCCTAATAAATAATATTAAAGTAAAGCGCCTTGCCATGGAAACCTCGGGGGAGGGGGGAGGGGGGAGGGGGGAGGGGGCACTAACACTTTATCATGAGTTCTACTCTCAAGGGGCAGAAGTCCTTTATCATAACATTACAACATGTGTATTAAAACCAGTGGTAATTAATTGAAGTCAAATGAGCTCCATTTTCATTTAGAAAGCTTTTTGTCTCTCCCTTTTATTTTCTTGCAGAAAAATGTGAAAAGTAAACCCTTTTGTCCTCCCACCCATCCCTAATTAGAAGTGTGTGTGGGACGCACTGCGGAAAGGTTTCAATTAGTCACCAGAATCTCATTCATTCATGCTTGAAGAGACAGAGGCGGGGGGGGACTTCTTTTTTTGTGTCCCTGTGATGAATTTTTTAAAATGCCCCCAGCGCTCACAGAACAGACGAAGTGATTAAAACTGTGCCCGGAGATAGCACGGAGGACCCAACAGTCTAAGATGCACATAATTCCTCATGAAGTACAATGTGCCCCTCAAATCCCCCCCCCCCCACACACACTTTATTTAAAGCGGTATGTCTCTGAGCATCAGTCCATGTTCTGGGGAAAGCAATCAGAAGAGGGGGTTGGTGCAGGGCGCTGCAAGTGTTTTTCCAGAGATATGGTTTTGGCTCTGTGCCATTCGGTACACTCACCAGTGAGCTGCAGAGAAGGTTCCGGATGAGTTCTCCCCTGCATGACCCCTACTGCGCAGGAGATGGAACGAACCCCTCGCATTGTTGTTGCTGTAATTCTGCGCTTATGAATATCAATGTAGCATTGAACCTGCCCTTCTGCAATTAGCCTCAGTTTGTTTCACAAACCTGGCTGGTTTAATAAACCTTTTAGCGGTGAGATTCATCTGTGATGAGGAGCGGGAACGGTGGTCCTCAATCATCAGACGGTGCCCCTGGTTTTTCAGCGTTGTGCTCGTATGCTTGCTAATCATTAATCAGCGGGAGCCACTCGGCTACAAACAGGGCAGGCCAGTAACCTGCCTTTATTCTATAACGTTAATCATCCTGAAGCACTTTATGATTGTTTTACATGATTAAGGAGCCTGGTCATTTAAATAAGGATCAGACATTTCTGTAGGTTATTCTCCCTGATTGTGGTGCCATTTTCCTTGTGCACTTCATACAGTCTGGTCTGCTTTAGCCCCCCCCCCCCCCTTTAATTTCAGTGTTGATCACAAATCTCTTTGGTATGAACAGAATTATTTTTATGGAAACTCTGTCTCTTTGTTATAATTAGAGTTACATAACCCGTTCGGGGCTTGTTAATCACAAATCGGAGGCTAAGAAACAACATTCGTAAATGCAAATAAAGGCGGTGCTGTGTCTTTGGTGCTGTGTTGAGTAGTGCACCCAGAACAATGGCGCAGGGGTGAGAATGAAACGTAAGGCTTTCGGAAATACACTTACAGCCAGACGCTGCTTCCCTCTGAGGCGTAACACTCCCTTGCTCCACTTTTGAACCCCTTTTTGTTTTTAATGTCAACAGACCTCTGGCTTTAGTGCAGATGATTGTGTGTTATAAATGAATGTTATTCTTGAACAAGACTGGAGAGCTGTGTATTGTGGTGTTGCATGGCAGTACATTCAAAAACACGGACAAGTACACACGCAAATGCGCACGTGCGTACACACACACACGCACACGCACACGTTGTTCTTCATGTTTGGACCACGTGATTCCGGTGCCCTTGACCAAATGGCTTTGTTTTGAGCTCCCAGCTACACATGGTTGTGGTTATTTCTCCCAGACTGAAGTGCTTGCGAGGTCAGCTCTGTAAGCTTTATAAAAGTTTGAGAAATAGTTGGAATCAATGGCGATGAGAGGTATGGGAGGTCTTAATATCATGAAGCGAGTGCTATTGCATTATTTTTATTGCCCTGCGTTAAGTGAGATGTGTAATTAAACAGGAGAGATGACATCTTGCCTTTCTGCTGATGGTGGAGTTCTGAAAGCCCTTGAAAACTGTGAAAAAATAATGGTGGATTATGAGCTTTTGTGCTTAGACAGTGTAATTATTCAATTCAGCACCAGTCATAAATCTTAGTTATTGCACATTATCGCTTTAACACAATAATAAATATTCACATTGCTTGATTAACCCATTAATCTGGACTTATAACAGAAATGAATATGAATATTAAGGGATATGAAGGAAAACTTTATACTGTTTTATAAGTTTTTCCCACCCTTGCTCCCAGGCGGGTGTGGTATATGAGTTGATTCATATTCATACATTCAGTCATTCATTTTTCATGTTTAATATTTCACTATGCCAACACAGCGGGACACAAAAGAGAAATCATAGAAGGATGGTAAATAATTCAACTCTTTGAATGTGCCGTGCGAAATATTGAAGTAGTGTCGCCCTGTGAGGTATGGGCGGGATGGAGTCATAAATGTTTCCATCCCTCAGAGATTTTGTTGTTTATTCATTTATTTCTTGGCATTTAGAATAGAGAACGTGCCAGAGCATGGGTACGGAACATACCCTGCTCCCGTGGGTGCCCGCTCCTCCCCCTGGCACTCAGGCTCCACCCACGATCCGGCCCCCTGCTGGCACCCGCTCCCAAGTATGCCAAGGGTGTGAAGAATTCCAAGAATCTTACCATCCTTTTTATTATTATTATCATGGTGTTTTGCAGTTGCATTCATATACTCCCTCAGGCAGGGAAAATAACTGAAATGCAAGATCTGGCTTATCAGCATCATCAACCACAAAAATCCATCTCCGAGTACCGAAAGTCAATTTTTCAACCTTTAGGCTAAGGCTCTTATCACTGCCAGTGTAGGGGTTCAGCATGCTATGAACCTTAAGCGTAAAAAAAGATAAATGATAGTTAGTGGCAAATGTGCTCTCAAACAGAATTATGTATATTGCACTCTAACATTAATTCATCAAAGTGTGGGTTTCTTTCTACAAGATAAATGTACACCCAGACAGAGCGATGGGCGTTTCACAGTTTCTACACAGATTAAGCTTTGACGCATTTGTGTCGCTCTTCTGGAGTGTAAGACGCTTGTTTTAAACGCTGGGCTTCCAAACAGCAGAGTCCATAAAGGCAATCAGCATGTGCATAGCCTGGGATCTCTATTTGCAACTTTTTGTATGTATCATTAGTCAACTATGACATGCAGACAGTTGGCCTTCTCCTACCACAGGTAAGAGGGTTTAAAGTCCTGTAAGCCCCTCTGTATTAGTTCCTCCCCACTTAGTTTTCAGCTATCCTGTAATACTATGAGGCTTTCAGTATGTAAAATAGCAATGCACAAATGTCCTCTAAGTTTTGGACTAGATATAAGTAAAGTATCCATTAAGCAGATGCTGTTATCCAGAGTAACTTACAAAGCAGAGCAATTAGGCGTGTTCAGTAGGCTTATAATAGCGCCAGTAACACCAGTAAAAGATAATTAACATTCCAGCCAGCAGCAGAGCAGGCGCCCACAAGCTTTCAGTTTTTATAAGTTTCAAGAGCCCCAACCCGCCATGGTTACCTTAACGGTTCCCTTGTTCATATGTTTGCTGTTGTTTATCTGAAGTTCTGTTTTTCACATGACCACAGCAGTGTTCCAGAAGGTTTGGTGAACGCAGTTGTAAAGGATTGATCGATCCAGTCAGTCATTTGCTCTGTACACTCCTGCTGATCTGTATCCCATGATGCACCTACAGTAGATTACTTGAGTACAGATCAGATGTGCAGTCTTTGACTATAATGAGTGGTTCTTTTTGAAATGCCAATCTGAGTAAACACTTAGTTTGACTAAGAAATCAAGCAAGAATGATGGAGGTTAAGAATCAGTACACAAAAATGATCAGACCAGGAAGTAATGTGTGAGGTCAGGTTACCTGGTCCTGGGGAGCCAGGGTGCTTTGCATTCTTGCTTAACATTTACTTGATCAAATAAAGTAGTTGTTTCCACAATTAACTCACCTGGTTTCTTGGATCTAATCTGTGTCTCTCAGGGTTCTGGGTTGGGGATCTATGCATTAGGAGATAATTCAGGGTATTTGTAACACACATTTCCCCTGTCATTATTCATAGACACTGATGATTACTCTGGTAATGCCCCTTTGTTATGAAACTGATTTGGGGAAATCCCAAGCATGGATCAAGCATGCTATAAAACAAGGCTGCCCAACCCTGTTCCTGGAGATCTACCACCCTGTAGGTTTTCATTTCAGCTTTCATTTGGCACACCCGATTCTACTGATTAGCAGCTCAATAAGATATCTTGCTTTTGAATGAGGTGTGCCCTGTTAGGGCTGGAGTGAAAACCTACTGACGGTAGATCTTCAGTAATAGGGTTGGGCAGCCCTGCTGTAGAATTACCCACTGGGAACAGAACAGGGACAGAAGAGACTTAATAGACACTTGTGACCTCATCATGGGACTGCTGAAGTAGCCAAAGGTGAATGGTGCTGTACTCTATGTGATATAGAAGGAAAAATATCCTCCAAGGATATCTAGTTGAATGATTGTCGCGTAGCCAGTTAAGTGAAACTTAAACTGTATATTGGATACTGTATATATTTTTCCTTTCTCTCTTGTCTGGTACCAGGGATGACTTTGGGCTTTCAGATGTGCATAGTTCACTGTACATTAAGCTGTATATGCTGTTGCACACAGATTGAATCAAGATGAACCTCTGTGGATATTTCTGACTTGGTTTATTTTCAGTTTTGGTTTATGTTGTTTTCTACACTGAATAAAACTATAGGTATATGTTTGTTCTGCACTGCCACCTGAATGCAGTCCAGTTAGTCCTTATGTAATTGGCTGTTGCATTGGCCTGTCTCTGCTAGCTCGCATAACATTGTCACAGATGTCCCTCCCTGGGACTTGATTCCGGAATTTTACGAATCAGGCTCCCTAGCAACTGCACTGCACCATTGGCAACATCTGTCCAGTCCTCCCAACAACAAACAAACAGACCCAAAAACATCTACAGGAAGCACAACCCCTTTCATCTCCGGAGGTCCCACGGCTCACACGCTATTCCCCAACCCCCCATACCCATACCCCCTAAACCCATACCCCCTACATGAATGTTTTGGCTGCTATGGTTATTCATGCAGTTTGTTAATTTATAATGCCCTCCATATGCCCCAGGGGGTTGGAGAAGCTTCCCGTTAGAGAGGAGGGGCTAATCAACTTACCCACACCTGGGGCAGATGATACATCACATTATTCTCATTTCCCACTGGCCTAGGCCAGGTGACTCTGTGTCACAAACTATGACTGTCTCTGAGAAGCACTGCCCCATCTTAGAGGAATTGTGGAAAAAATAGGACTATAATAATCCAGCTAGCTAGCCAGGCATTTTTTTTATTCCAGAGCTTTTAACGCACTGGCTTATGAAATATGCATGCACAGTGTAGATGGAAACTCCTTGCATTGGTTTGTTCCGTTCAGACGCACTTAGTTTCGACTCTGAGGTGACCTTCAATACGCCTTTATTATTTATAAACACTTCATTGAACTCAACACATAGTTATACGTACTGTACAACACATAATTCCCATATGTTCATTCAAAAGAAAGAATGTGCAACAAAATGAATTGAAAGAGAGAACCATACACTATGTTCTAGAGGGCCCTTTCCCCCGAAAGGCAGAAGCAGGATTAAAGCTTTTCAGCTCTCCTTTGCCATCAATGACAGTCAAAGCACCTGAAATGGGGAACCTCCCCATTGGCTGGGCTGATGTAATAGATCAGGGATCAACGGAGCTCATGGTGTCTGAACTGCTGTCCTTGAGGTCAATGGGAGCGCGGTCAGTTTGTTGGGATCGAGCGGCCGATGAGAACGTGGCCGGCTTGCTGATGTCGGGAGGGGAATTGGAAGCATTCCAGCTGTCAGTCTTCCAGCTCTTGGGCCTGCTTTGTGTGCACGGTACCTGACCTCCCAATCAGGACACGTTCCTCCTCCCCCAGAGCGTGTTTCACAGGTCATTTCAGAGCAATCAAAACAGTCCAGTCAAACAGCACGAAATGCAGTCCCCGACCCCGGCGGTCCGGCGCTGAGTCCTCTTCCCGCCAGCTGACGGCCAGAAAACCGCAGACATCTCCAGCTGTTTTCTGTTTCCCGCCTTCCATTTTTTAATTAAGACTCTTGGAAAAACAACAACAGCAACAACAACAAAAAAATGAAAAAATTAATTCCAGCGCAATTTAACCTTACAGCGTGCATAATTTGAAAACGGTGTTCGTGCCTACAGACCGTGGCGGCCTTAGTCCCCCCCCAGAGCTCGGACTGAGTGCCGCCTGCCCGTTTGTTTGAGAGGGCGTGCCAATGTGGCGCCCCCTGGGGCAGAGGATGAGGATGTTTAGACCTTTGAATCCATTTCTTTTCCTGAGAAATATAACAAATCCCATACTCCTCAGACCCTCAAGGTGAGATGATGGTCTGTTGACATGATGACACCCCCATGGGACGTGGCAGGGGGCAGGGCAAGCGGTAAGCGCCGGGGAGACTGACCAAGACGAGATCCTTACCGGAAGGGGCCGGCTCCTCGATGTGCCGCATCTCTCCAGGGCAGCAGGGATCCCCCTCTAAGCCGCCTGGTTAAGAGAGGGCTGTGACTCACCTTTACAGCTGATAATGAGCTCAGATTTTAAATGAATGCGGGAGACACTGACCTGGGCAAGCGTTATAGGGCCAGAGTAAAATTTCTCCTTAACTTTGAGTACAGTACATATTCAGATGTAAAAAAAAAAAAAAAAAAATCAAAGCAAACTGTGGGTATGGCGAATCAGGGCCCTGCGTGCATGATGCCTCACATCTGATTATTTATTTATTTATTTCACCTTTATTTCACCAGGCAAGTCATTAAGAACAAATTCTTATTCACAATGGCGGCCTGATAGGTGCTGGCCCTGCTTTAACTGTTTGTGTAATGTTCCTTGGTTTGTGGGTGAGTGCCCTGGAGGACTGAAGTCGGGCCAGTTGCAGTACTGCTGTTGTGTTGGTGTGGGTGGTACTGCAGCCTTTTGTGTGGCACAAGTGAAGAATCCAAATTGGAGGAAAATGGTTTAAAAAAAAAAAAAAAAAACGTATCCCTTTGTCACACAGAGTTAAGCACAAAGCAAATTATGGTTAGACTGAATCTGTGCCTTAGTTTTAATAATTTAGCACTAACAGAACATCTAGCATGGCCATTAAAATTAATAAATGAAAGAGTTATGGGAGACTTAGGGCAAAAACGATGGTGCTGATAATAGCTGATAACAACTCGTTCATCAATGTGACATTTATTAATTTAAAGGGGGATTCTTTTCCCTGGTTTAGAAGATATTAAAGAAATAAAGAAATACATTACAGTGCTCATTTTACCATAGTTTATTTTTTATTTTCTTTACCATCGTGGGATTTTCCCATTACCCCGGTGCCCAGAACACCGGTGACAGGCAACAGGGGTAGTGCTGTCAGCAGTCGGGAGATAGCGTGTCTCCAGCCCGGGTGGTTCGTACCCCCATCTCCCCCAACCAGTCAGCGCCATACGTGTGCACCGCTCCCCCGTGTGCAGATAGGATTACGGGGAGCAGAAAAGGAGCAGAATGGGAGATGGTCCAGTCTCTCTCAGCGAGCAGCGACGGCGTGTTTACCTCTGCTTTATCTCCACACGTCATGCCGGGGGGGGCAGCCGACACTCTCGCCTCTGTTGGACCTCTCGCCACGTTTTTACAGTTAGCGGAGGGGAGGGGAGGGGAGGTAGCACAGTTGTGTTGTAGCTTTGGGGAGGGGTCAGTCTAGGCTGCAGTGTGTGTGTGTGTGTCTGTCTGTCTGTCTGCCTGCCTGCCTATCTGTCTCTGTGTGTGTGTCTCTCTCTTTGTGCATGCGTATGTGTGTGTGTATGTCTGTGTGCCTATAAACAGGCTGCATTGTACATCTCAAAATAAATGAATAAATAGTACCTACTGGAGGATGATTGTACTTTATTGTTCTACTGTGGCTTACCATAATGTATCCCCCAAGCTATGTTCTTTGTGAATATGAGGCCTTTCAGCCTCTGGCTAACGAATTAGTGTCACTTTGACTGAAAACAGGGCCTCAGCTGATGGCTTATTGCTGTGCAATAATATATGCTAACAGGCTTTTGAGGGCATAGATCTACTCCTTTAAACCTGTGCTTACTCCCAGTAGTCCATTGTCTGAATGCTGTATATAATGTTTCCCAAGGCCCTGTAGGTAGTTCAATGAAGGAAAAGCATTATGTAAATGAGATGGCCATGCCTTTTTCAAGCTAAAAAAACAAATGGTGCTTTCAATCCTGCAGTGCCTTACCTCTCCACTTTATGGAAACCACAACCAGTACTTACTATCAGTGCGCTGAAATGTCACAGAACCATACATCAGTAGTTAAATAGTAGTTTTAGCAGTTAGTCGAGTTTAGTAGAATAGTAGAGATCTCTTTCCTGTTCTTGAGCTGGTTTTAAATTTGGAATGTTATGTCTTCCTTTTTTTAACCCAGTAGAGCCGTCTTAGGCTTTGGCCCCCCAGTGGTGACACAAGGTTACTACAGCAATTAAGAAGAGCCATTCTTTGCCTTCGGTCGTCTCCTGTGGGCTCGTGTGTTCAGTCTACACCTGAGCTCATCTGATTCACTCAAACCTGAGACATAAATGTCTGCGTTTCACTGAAGAAAAACCAGCTGGTTATAATTAGGGATTGCCCTCACGTTAGACTGTGGAGGCATTAAGTGGATAAACTGCTTCCATGCTGTGTCTTTTTCGAAGTTATGTTTATTTAATTTGTTTATTTTCCATTTGTATTCTAGTCACTTGACACTTGACAAATAAATTAACACATTTCTACGCTGGCAAATAAATAAAGGTATGCGGTATGAGATAAATGTGTGTGGAATCCCAGTTGATGTTCTGGGCCAGGTAAAACAACAGAATGACACGGGCGTGTGTGGAGTGAAAGAGGATTTGCCTTAATCATGACGTTTCAAAAACAACACAGATGTCAGTTGAAATGTGAACTGCGCTGAGACAATCGCGACTGTCAGTTACGGCGCAATCTTAGCGCTCCAGCCGCGCGGAGGGCCTGGCGCGGTCTGGGGCTGAATGGCAGGGAGGGTGGGCGGATCGGCCGTGTTGGCGGAGCCCCTGGCAGGTTAACACACGCTCTTGCCGACAGCTGTCTGCTCTGGCACCATGGAGACGGGCATGTCCGCATGTGGGGGAGTGTGGGCGCGCGGGGGGGGGAGGGGGGTAGGGGGTGGGCGCGGGTAATCCTGTCAGGACTGCTGCGGAGGAACAACGGATCTGCTTTTTCTCCGCCTGTCTCCGTATGCAAATGAGGCGGCTGACGGGGGGCCACAGTCCCAGTTGGGAGGGGGGTTGCCAGACAAGTGACGTCAGAAATGAGGTCTCAGCAGGACTCTGTACCACTGAGCTCTTCAACAGGCTTCCACGCTCACAGAGCATCTGTCTCCCCACCCAACGTCCCTCACCCTGCTCCTGGAAAACTTCCTCCACTGTTCCCCCTTCTCTTTCTTCCATTGCTGCGCTGCAGTGAACAGCTTTAATGAGGGCATCATGAGTGGCGTGCGTTTCTTATAGGCGAAGAGAAGTGGGCTCTGTTTTCTTTCAGCGATGGTGGGCAGGTGCGTGTTCTATTGTCTTTTCTCTTCCTGAAGCTGTCAGAAGTAGCGTGGTTTCCTCTGCCGCATGGGAGGCCATGTTTCTCTCCTTTGGATTGGCAGGTCTCTGGTGTCAGTCTCTCAATTTAATAACTAAACTGGCCACTTGGCGTTTCATCGGCGGTAATGAAGCTGTCTCCTGGCTGTGATTGAACAGTGAGCACGCCCACTCACATTGAGGCTCCCCTGATCTGCCCTACAGTGCCCCCCTCTACCAACACCTCCCCATCTCACCACTCTCACATTTTACTGGGTTTACTTAACAGACACGTATGCCCTGGGAAAAGCCCATTTGGCTTCTTACGTAGGTATTTACCAAAGTAATTCAAGTTAATTACTTCGATCTAGAGTGCAAAGGCTATGCCTGGAGCGAGGTTTGAACCCATTTAATAACCATTCAAGCTCTGAAACTGCTAAATGACTCATATTATGGTTTCTGGAGAGATGGAAAGCACGGTCGAGCCCAGAGAGTTTGGTCTGCCTCACCCCGGTCCTGCTTGGTCTTGTCCACCCTGGACGGTGGCTCGGGCTACTAAGCTCAGGCTACTAAGCAACTGAGATTTCAGATTGATTTGACTGGTAGAATTTGGTAAAACCTTACAACAGATGCCATTTCATCATGTCAGCATTGTGCAGCTATCTGCTGGCAAAATGTTTCTGAAATAAGTTATTTCATATGTGCATTAAATCCCTCCGGCTTGCTGATTTGACTGGAGGCTTTTTGCCTTTCATTTCTGCGCATGTTGCTATTGTTTGTTATGTCTTTGGGGATTAAAAATCAATGAAGGACTTGCTTTGCAGTGCAGTCTTCTGTGTGCTCCTGGGAGGGAGTGCCATGCACCGATATGGCTCCAAGGGTGCCCTTCCTATACAAACGACATCTTCACTTTATGCTGTTTTAAAAAAAAATGAAATAGGCTGTGAATCTGTGTTTGTTCCTCCTTCCTTGTTAGGTGGTTTTAAATACAGTCTGCACAGAGACCTGTGCTTAATAATCCAGACTATCATTTCTGTATTGCTGTATTTACTACTTAAGTTGGTGGAAATCATTTTTAAAGCATGCAATTACTTGCAGGCCTTTCGAAAGCAGCAGGATTGCCTGGTGTCCTGGGGATAGGCTTATTTCAGCATCTCATTTTCCAGAGGGGTGAATTACATGGCTCCTCATGCCTCTAATCAAGTGTCCGATCTCCCAAACGCAGTGCAGGCGCAGAAAGGCCCCAGAATCATTATTACAGAAAGATGACACTTGTTGCTAACGGTGAGAAATGTGCTGTAATAATATGGCCGTTGAAATGGACCCTGTGCTGGATGAGATGGGGGAGCGGGGCGGGGGGGGGGGGGGGGTTTAGGGTTAGGGTTGGGGGGGAGGGCGTGAGGCCCGGCGAGGCCTTGGTTGTTCTCCTGAGTGAAATGGGAGAAGCCAGGTACCTTGCCGAATGGGAAAAATGTGCCTGCTGGTTAAAAAACCCCCCGAAGTTATTTGGGAGGCCATCAACCATCTTTAAACAATCACAGCGTTATAGGCCAACAGTCTCTGTGCTACATGGCCCTGCCTGAAGTGATCTGACAGCTGAGCACATGCACATAAACACACACATGCACACACATGCATATGCACACACACACACATACACCTGCATATGCTCACACACACGCACATATATATCCTCACACACACACACACGCACTCATGCACACACATCCACACATGCACACACACACGCACACACACACGCACACACAAACGCACATGCACACACATGCACACACACGCAGAAACTCACACACATACATGCACACTCCCATATACACAGTAATACTTATGCTGTAATCTAAGTATTGGCCTAATTTATTAAATGGCACATACGTGATGGGATGTTATTCAGGTTTCAGGCCGCTAGTTTGCATCACTCAAGAATACACAAAACTCCCAGCAGCAAAGAAGCAAATTTAATGCAGTGCAATTATAAATATCCAGAAACACACATGTAAAATCTTAATGCGTACAGCGAAGAGATAATCACACTAGTGTTGAAGAAAACCCTGCCTGGAAATAGGCCTGTTTTCCATGCTGTAATTATAGCTGTCTGGAGCAGAACAGCTCCTTCCCTCTGCCATCAACACGTGTGATTTATTCCCATCAGGCACTGCAGCAGTCCTGCTACAGCCCTCTCGCCGTGCATTCATTATGCTCCATTGCGTAATGAACTGGAGGTAATCAGGGTGATGCAGAGGCACTTTGTAAATGAAGGAACTGCTGATTTATGGCTGTAACTTTCCCAAAGTGCAGAATGTCAGATGGGTCTCCATCAGTGTCAGTCATGAACGGTCCTCCTCCCCACTGCCCCTCACAGAATAGGGAGTGGTCAACATTGCAGTGATTTAAATTGCAAAACTCACACAATATTGCATTACATGTGTTTTAATATTACATTACATTGCTGCATAAAGGGTCTACAAGTTTGAAATTGGATCTCATAATGGAAAGCCCATTATATTTATAAATCCTATACCCAGTGTTTGGTAAGCTATTACAAAAATAGCAGAGCAGTGCACATATTAGGGAGATTGGCATGTAACTTGAGGGGTACAGTGCAGCTTGTATCCCTGACTTTTGGTTACTGAAACTGAACAGGTAATATTTCTGGTAACTTCAGGTAATATTATTGTAATTTGGGGGGTACAGTATAGTTTATATTCCTGTACCTTGCTGTGCGCAGTGCAGGTTTTTGTCCTGAATGACATTCTGTTGTTGTTCCTTTAACAGTAGGCGTAAACAGTAAATGGTGGCAAAAGCATTTCAGTGCTTAAATTAAGACTCCTGGGAAACAGCGCCCATTATTCATACTTCATAAAAGCCATAAAATATCAGGGGTGTCCTCACCAGGCCAGACAGCTAGGGGAGAGCAGATAGTCATAAAATCTATTTTATTTTTATTATTGGATGCTGCTCATTAAATTATGGTGACATGGAATGAATGACCTGTTCTGCAGGCCAGCCGAATGGCTTTGGCTGTGCATAGTTCTGATGGCATTCAATGATATTAATAATATTAATAATTATCATTTTTGACCATTCTAAATAATTATGAATATATTTTTCATGTTGAAAGTCCATTTGAATTCATATCATTTGAATGTAATAAAACACATCATAGTATATGTACATCTATATATAACACCTTCAAAGCTAAGTCAGTGTTTAAGCATTCATATATGCCATTTTGTGCATATGCTGTTGAGTATTTAGCAAAATGATGAATATTTTGAACAAAATTAAATATATATTCATGATGACATTAATAACAAAAATTAAATTTTCTGTGCAATATAAATATATTATATCTAATACTTCATGTTATTTTTTCATAAAGAATACAGCAATACTGCAACATAACATTTATATTTGTTTTGTGGGAAAAATGTTTATAATACATGTTTAACAAATTATTTAAGAGTAATATAATTGTGTGCGTAAGGGGACAGACAACATCCAGAGTTTTAGAGGATCAAATTCATTTTATTGCAACTAAGTGCTTCTGGCTCAAGCTCCTCATGTTTCTGCTGTGAGATCATAAAAGCCGGGCATTTTCCCTGTCGATGTGATTGTTTTGACTGCACGTCAGTGATACAGTTCAAATGTTACACCGTGAATCAGGAATCATCTGGGTGATGCCCGAGAACGCGCGTGTGTTTTACGAAACAGCCGATTTCAAACGTGTCGAGTCATTCAGGTGTCCCGGAGCAGTCTTTCTGACACCGGTGTTTCGCTGTTTCTGCTGAAGTGTTTGACCTTGGGGGGGAGAGAATAAAGGATTTTTTTTTTTTTTTTTTTGCAGTGAGTCAGGGGGAACAAGAAAATGACCTTGAGCCCCAAGAAAAAAGAAATGAACACGGCCTCCGAATGAACCGGAAGTTTCCTGACCTTCCCTCGTTCTCTCGTTACGGGCGCGGCCCGCCGCCCCTCACCCCGGCGTTCATTTAACTCCAGCGGGAGCGTATCCATCACGCTGCGTCACCCCCACCTACTCTCATGCATATTTATGCACCCTGGCACCCTAATTGAGAACTTTACATGGAAATAGATTTGACTGGCATGATTATTACGATCATTAAATATTTCATGTTCTCTGGATCTCCCCTCTGAAAATATGTCTGCAATTTAAAACCACTGGAGCAACAGTCATCAAGGGACCGTTTTAGCCCTTGTTTGTACACGGGCTCTGGAAGCGTAGCGTTGGAGTGGTTATGGCCCCGGCTTTTCGCTGACGTTCCCTGACCACCACGTGGCCCCTTTTGATCCAGGCTTTCATTTTGGATGTCATGTCAAATTTAATCCATGGGCGTTGGGCGGAGGTGGGGGGGGGGGGTTATTAAATGCCTGACACAAAGTGATGGGGCAACGCGCAGCCCCACCTTGTGCCTGACCTATGCTCCGCTTGCTGCAGTCCCCTGGAGGATCGCTAATCCGATCATCTGAATGCAGAGGTCACAGCGATCGGCACAGCGCGTCTCCCACAGCAACACATGTCACCTGCCCTCTTGCCAAGGTCTGAGGACAGCAATAAAAATCCAGATTGGCTCCGCTTGAGATTTTTTAAAAATTCCCAAATTGATATTGGGTTTGGCTAACCTGACCTTCCGTACCCCATGGAGACAGACTAATCAGCAAAGGTCACTTGTGATTTTTGTCTCCTCTCCACCATTTTCATGTGCTGCAATCAGCTGTAGTGAGTATAAGTGAACGCAGTTAAGGGTTTTTTTTCCCTCTACTTACCATAAACACAGTCTCAGAGTGTGGACCTGTGTGCTTGCTGATGCTTTCCTGTTGTTTGCCTGGTAATATAGTGTGCGTCTTAATTTTATACTGTTGTTGTCTACATTTGGCGTAATAATACAGGTATATTTCATTCCGAAGCTGAATGAATATCCTCTTTAAGGATGATTCATCAATCCCAATTTTCTCTAATTCAATCTAATATAAATATTTAATCCTAATCTAATACAATATGATCTAATTTAATCTAGTCTAATCTCATGTATTAATTGTGTATCTCCGGCAGATGAGTCAGCTATAGCAGTGATTCCCAATCCATAATCCCCGTAATGAAAAAAGTTTGAGTCCTATCCCAAATATGTTTAAGTTATAAAATGTGACCTTTAATATGTATAACAATTTAATGTATACTGCCTCCTAAATATAGTGCATGTCATGGGTGCTGTATTTAATTTGACTGGTTTGAATCCTAAAGGATATCATAAATAAAAAAGCTTTTTTTTGTGTGTATCACGGCCCACAGATTTAAGATCACTCAGTTAAGGGCCCATCTCCCTTTCCCTCCCTCTCAATTTTCCACCCCATCACAAACAGATCGCACTCATACATCTCTGCGGTGCAGAATAAGATAAGCTCCTTTTACTGCGTTTATGCTGCTTTTGTTGGGGCCCCACAGAGGCATATGAATCGCTAGTTTCACAATGATTGCAGCTGAGCTCACCGCTTCAAATAAAAAAAGTCTTTTTACTTTTGCTGGGAAGGGAAGATGAGTTCTCATTTTCTTCTTCTTTTCAGAAATTTATATCCCCTTTTGTATATAACTGTGTGACTCTGTGTCATGTGTGCTGCCCTGCCCTATCCCCGCAGAGTTCTCCATCATGCATTGAGCTCGTGTGAAGTGTCTTCGCTTCCTGTGCAGCTGGTGACGGCAGGCTGCAGGTGACCAGTTGACCAGAGGAGTGGCTCTGCCGTAGTGGCCGAGAAAGGCACAGCCCCTCTGCGTACGGCCCTCCCACCCTGGGCAAGGCTGCGGCCAGTTATGCGCCAGCCACTGTTAGGCGTCGGCCCCAGCTATGCGCCAATGCTCCGGAACGGTCAGAAACTCACATCACGTTCCGCTGTTCCCTCGAGAAGAGTGCCTCTGCTTGTCCACATCCTGGTCCAAACCCATCAGACAAACGATTTATCAACCCCTGTATTATTTTGCCTGTTGCAAACCCATTTCTGTTCGCAGGATTTTATGCTAGACAAGGGAAGCATATTGCTTGGCTGAATACCTCTGCTTTAGCACAGCCACCCAAAAACCCCTTTGTTGTGCTTTTCAGGGTTTAATCTACAGTAAGTGTCAATTAGTCTCGCGGTTTACATCAAGCACTATTCAATGGGCTCAGCCTGACTGCACTGAGCTTTTCTCAACCAGTTTAAAACCATTTTTTATTCTTATGAAACTTACCTTTTATTCTTTTCAGTGAATAATGATGAAATGTGTTTTGAAAATCAATTGGGTTTTCGAGGTTGAGGTCAGAGGGTTTTGAGGATTGTTTTAACATATTCCCTAGTGTTCTATTATGAGTTGGCATGCTCATATAATGGCTTTTGGCATAATTATTTCTTTAAAAGTAGCCTCGGCAAATGCATTCAAATATCCAGAAATTGAAATACAGGTCTTTTATTCTTTTGCTTCCATTATTTAACCTAATTATTCCATTATGAGTACTTTTATTCGCACCTTTTTATACTGCTTCGATCAGTTTTATGCTTAAAACTAGTTTGATAGAAACATAGCCTTGGTGAATGTAAGAACAATTCTGTCATTCAATATACAGAACAATTTTAGTGAAAAGAGGTCTAATTTATTATATTAACAATGTTATTTAACAGTGTTATTCAGGCCTTTTCATTGTTCGGTAGATTTTGTATTATTGTTTTTAATTTACACACATTACACTACATAACATGAATAAATGAATGGTCAAATTGTTTAGCTTAATATGTCTTAGTTGTTTGCATTTTTCTATTTCCAATTAAAAAAGTAATGTATTGTTTTCCCGAGAAACCCCGGGCCCATGATGATTTGATTTTCCAATTCTTCAGCAATAATTTCTTTATGATGATTGATAAATACACGCTGGTCCCCCTCCTGGGTGCCTTGTGCTTCATCATTTCTTTAAAAGGGATATTTCACTCTGATGTAACACAAGTCATTTTGGGGAGCTTACCCCCATTGCATCTGCATCGCGTGAATGCTAGCAACATGTCCTTGTTGTTAATAGCAGCGCTGTTCCTATAAAAGGGAGTACTAACATCATAAGTTGTTAGTCGACAAAGGAGAGTACTAACGTCATAAGGTCCCAGGTTTTTCGAGCAGATACGCTGTTTTCAGGTTTTGGTTAGCTATAAATAGAGAGACTATTTTCAAATTGGCTACTGCATGGAAACATAACAAGCCACAATTTTTAAAAAATATATATTTAAATGCACGCGCCCATGTGAATATTATTGTGCTCAGGGATACATCACTTAATTAAAACAACAAAACTTTTTTCTTTTATAAGGCAGATATTCAAAGAATCTTAAGACTGTTTTACATTAGTACTCTCCTTTATCCACCTCTTATCCTCCATAGTTAGTTTGTGTTTTAAAACGATTAATTTTGGTGAGATCGCGAAAATGAATGGGAGTGAATTAGGAACCAGAAAACCTGAGTAAAGGCTTTGCCATTAATAGTCAACAGGGACATCTGCTGTTGCTAGTATTCACGTGATGCAGATGCACAACATTGCTTGTGTTATACCAAAGTGAAATATCCCTTTAACTCTTCATTAGAGAACTCAATTTCCATGACTGCACCCATAAATCTATGCCAGTTGGTGCCATCCAGTCTCATTTAACCCTCCTTGATATATGACCTCACGTGACTCCCCGATATCTGACCTTATGTAAACCTCCCTGTGGTCTGACTTGATGCAACTTTCCTTGAAATCTGAACTCATATAACCTTCCTTGATGTCTGAACTCACAAAACCCTCCCTTATATCTGACCTCACGTATACTGTATAAATGCTTTGTGACATATACTGTATGAATTATTAATCATTCTTTCATCACACTACTTGTCTGTGCAAGGCTTTAATTGAAGTGGATTCTATGGATCATGAGATGTACATGCAGGGTCAAGGTGTCACCATCAACCAAACATGAACAAGCTCTCTGCAGATAATTTTTACTACCTGTTAGTAACACATGAATGGTATATTTTTATTATCTTATACCTCTCTTTCGCACTAAATAAAGTGCCATCGCCACTGAATTTTCATAATCTTATTGTCACTATGACAGTATTGATATAACTTGCCATAAAGGCATGAAAAAGCACATATAAATGTACACACTATAAAATGCAATTCTCTGAACATTTGATGCTGAAAAATGTATGATTCCAGGTAAAGCAGCTAACTTTATTAATTCAGTACATGAATTGCAACCTGCCCACGTGTTGCAATTACCTCAGGACAAGGAAATAAATAACTACAAAAAGCTTCACAAAACTTTACTGCGGCCCATGAGGGAAAGGAGTGATGTTCTGCATCTTGCCGCCCCTGTCAGTTGCATGGGTAGAAAACAGGTGATAAATGTCACCTCACTCAACAAAATATAAAAAAACTGGAGACTGTTTACTCATTCAGACATGGCTGCTCTGTCTCCTCGGGTCCCTGGGCTCCTGGCTGGTGTCACCCGCCTACGCTTTTAATCTTTCCCTCCTTACAGGAGGATGGGGGTCAATGTGACTTTACAGTCTCCCGTCATCCATCAAAGTCCGCCGTGCCAAAGGGCCCGCTTCCAACCTCCGGCCCTCGCAATTTGCCTAATTAAAACCTTTGGAAAATGATTGTGCTCAGGTAGGCAGGATTCTAACGGCCTTTGAAGTTAAAATATTCAGCGCCGACCACCTGCGCATCGCGACTCCGGGTCAGCTGCCAGACTGGCGTGGCACGTTTTCTTGTTTCCGCTTTCTCCAGCCCGACGGGGAGCCGAATCAGGAGCGTTAAAGACAGGGATTTGGGGCCCCATGAAACAGATTTTAGGCCCCCGCCACCCCAGGCCAGCCCATCCCTGCACATTTACAGCACAATTTTTGAGGCCCCTGTCAGTCAGGGCCCTTGGAATTATCCTAATTCCTCCCCCTGCCCCGTATGACGCTTCTGGTTTCAGATGCGCGCTTATCAGCTGAAAGGATCAGCGATTACGGCGTTGGCGTTTAAACACAGTTTCAGGCACCCTCCCTGCAGTTCTTTTTTCACAATCATTTATCGCACGCCCGTCGGTTGTGTTTGAGCAAAAACAAAACTGAGCAGTTTTGACATTCCTGAGACTGTGATGACCAGGTTTAATTTGTATGGAGTAATTGGCATTCATCTCTGTGTGGTGGTGAAGGACCTAGACCCTCGTCTCGGTAACTAGGTGACTCTGAAAGGGGGAACAGGCAGTGCCGCGGACACCCCAGCTGGTGAGTTGGGGTCCTGCTGTGGGCAGATGGTTCTGGTCTGCTCGTGCAGGTGGGACGTAGGAGTGGATTCAGTGCCGTCCCCCAGCTGGACCTGTCATTCCTGCGCTTCATTTATTTTCTAAAGGCCTATAAGTAGCAACAGGACGCTAAAGTTGCTTCAAGATTTTGAGTGAGTTTTACATTTCACTTTCCAGAAAAAAATATGATTTTTAAAAATTTTCGGATCATTTCTTTGCTTGTTTGCTCTGATTGCTTTTTTTCCCAGGGTGCAGGTGGTGGCGCATTTGGGGGGTGACTGACAGGTGGCGTGTTGGGGTTCCATTATGAGAGAGCCGCTTGGCGTTAATGGGATTTGCTGGCGGGCACGTCTTTCTGCACTGTCCCTTTCCCTGCTCGGGTCCGATAAAGTGTTTAATTACCGGGGATGATGTCCTGCCTGTTATCGGCAGGAAGGAGAAGACGCTCGGCCTGGCGCCGGCTGCACGAGGAGCTAACTCCGCTTTTATTCTCCTTTTTTAATTTGCATCATATCGCTTCGGCGACAGCAATTAACAGCTGATGTGTAATAAGCAGGGAGCAGGGAACAGGACAGAGGGCTCACCCTTTCGGGGGTGGGGGGGGGGGGGTGACTCCCACGCCGCAGCTGATGGGGTAAATTGGCGGCGTGGAGAGCGAAAGGTCCACTCCAGCTGGTGGCGGGAAGTGCGAGAGGCCGGCCGCACACGGAGGGCTGATTAGTCTGGTAATTACGAGCCGGCTCGGGTAATAACACCAGGAACCCTCTCCTCGCCCGCGAAACCGTGTAATTGGCATCCCCAATCAGAACACTCGGAGTGTCGTTTACATGGGGCCCGACCCCACCGCCCCCCCGCCCCCCCACAGCCCCGAGACCGAACCGCGCTGCACTCTGCGGAATTAGGCTGATGTTTTCGGCTCAGACGGATAATTGTGGGGGAGACGGGACGGGACGGGGAAGGTTGGGCCTGGTGTGTGAGGTCCCTGCAGGTAGACCTAATTGGCACACAGGTCCCTCTCATATGGGTCTCTCGGAGCTGTTCTGCTTTATAGTTTAATGACACCGATTTTGTTTTACTGCCTTCTGCTTTTATGAAAAATGCCATATTTGACATTTTAAGTGAATGAAGAATTTGCACGAACCATTGGGTGAGGATGGGGGTTTGACAATAGGGAGAAGTGGATGGCTTCAAAGCAACTGCATTGTAAGTGCACTGCAGGCCAAACCCAAAGATGTTAAACAAGCATTATCTGCCTTCATGAAGTGTGTACAGGTTTGGAGTTAGTATTAGTGTCTCTAAAAACTATTACAGTTTTTATAACAATTTTCTAACAACTCTGTGATTCTGTACATGAGAGCCGGGCTGGTTCAAGGACGTGGGTTTGACAGTCATTGTCAAAAGTCAAAAAGCAAATGCAGACTACCAGCTTCTTATCTATTTTCTGGCATGTTGGAGCACATACAACATTGACTGCAGGCTCTGTGCATTCATTATGACACATGCAGTGTTCAGCCAATCAGAGGACAGCATAACTGCGCTTTATGAAGGCTGGCTGCAAATGCTGGGATGGTAATTGCATCTCTTTTTACTGCCAACAGAAAGCAGTGAAATGACGGCAGTAGAAATGTTTTAATCTGTGCTCATTTCAATAATTAATTTCACTTAATACTTTTTAATGTACAACTTGTTGATGCACATATTTTCACAACACTCAGTGATTTGTCACAGTCTTAGTGATTCCTCTATTAAGTGCGCACACAGTACCTGCCATGCCTTTTTAGAGTGCCAGAATGTCACTTTAATGAAGGGGGATAAAATTTTATTTCAGTCTGGCTGCTTGTCACAACCAGTGTCATATTTTTCACTACTTGCTGTTCATTGCGTCTGTGAATTCCTCATGTAATGTCTCCAGGGATAATTAAAAAGATGACCTTTATGAAAATATAACAAAAAAATTATATATATCTGAACTATGTGTTGTCATGACTTCCAGCTGCCCTCAGCACACAGTGACTTTATTGTAGCATGCGGGTCATATATAAACCAGTCTGGCTCGTAGCCTGGATTAATCAACGTTAATTACATTTCAAAGTAAGCAAATGAAGTGTCTTGCAGACAGGCAGCTGTGTGCTGTTGGCTCCCTTTTGGATCTGCTGCAGCAAGTGCCATGAATGACAGGTTAATTTTGGTAACTGGTTGTTTGTGAACTATCCTTCCGAAGACTTCTTCTCTGCATTGTTCCCCTCTCTCACTTTTGATGAGGTAAGAGACATTTGTGCCGGTACCTTCAGTTCAGATGAAAGCAAGGTCCCTTGCATACCTCTAAAAGAGATGTCAAAGGTATTTTCCTCTGTGATCAGAGATGAAAGAGAAGAGGTACACTTAAACCTAATGCCGAAGTTATACCTTTACATGGTGTCTGAAGTCACTCTTCAGATTAGGACCGTGTAACTGTGAATAAACTCACCCGATTGTGTGTGCGTGAGTACTCAGCTTGTGTGTGTGTGTGTGTGCGTGAGTGCTCAGCTTGTGTGTGTGTGTGTGTGTGTGTGTGCGCATGAGTGTGAGTGTGAGCAAGAGAGACAGTTTTTGTGTCTGTGTGCATCTGTGTGTCCACCTGTAGCCTATTGATACTTTTCATTTTAATTTGTTCTACCTGTAGCTGCATATGGCTTTGAGACATAGCTAGACACAATTCTTTACTTTTAGCACAACAAGTGTTGTTCTGTTCAGGAAATATAGAGGACTGCTCAGTATCAACAATTTTTAAGATAAAAGGTAGGTGAAGGGAGAAGTTTGGGGAGTCCATCTATCAAATAAAATGCCTTCCGCAGTGCACACAGAGGTGCAATTGAGTATTTAAGAATGATCACAGGCAGTGAAAGTCCTTGTCACATTATTCTTTTTGATTGACTGCCCCCAAAGGAACATCTCTGCACAGTAATGTATTTCTATAAGTTGTGTATGCCAACAGAAGGAAAAAATGGGTTTTAAAGAGGACGTCAAAACAAATGGGGCATGGTCGTCTAATGGCGACGGTGAGAGAGGCATTGTTGTGACCTGCAATGGATGGGATGTGAATAGCTCTCCCACACTGACTCATCTCTCCTTGTGCTCACCTTACCCCTCCTCTACCCCTCACTAACCCCATCCACCCCTTAAAAAAACTCCACTTATCCATGTCACAAGCCTCGCCCGCCCATTCTATAAACCCCACCCACCCCTTCAAAAACCTCCACCTGCCCATTCCACAAACCCCAGCTACCCCTCCAAAAAACCCCACCTGACCATTCCATAAACCCCACCCACCCCTCTGACTTACCCGATTCGCCCATTCCACAAACCCCACCTACTGTTCCATTCCACAAACCCTAAATGCCCCATCTACCCCTACAATATCCTTCTTCTACGAACTATGCAGTCCCTGCCAATTTTCTGCTGTGGTTTGAAGACACATCTCTTTGGACTATACCTGAATTAACTCTATCACTACTCCACAGGGTACTCCAAAATCTAGGATCACAGGGTACTCCCAATCTTATCACATGTATCCTTCTATTTTGATCTTCCAGCACTTTCATATTACATTTGTAATTTAGCCCATCACTTATATTGCACTTGTGTCATTATCTTGATGTTGTTGGTCTATCGTTTGTCTATGGGGGCAACATAGCTCAGGAGGTAAGAGCGGTTATCTGGCAGTCTGAGGGTTGCCGGTTCGATCCCCGCCGTGGGCGTGTCGAAGTGTCTCTGAGTAAGACACCTAACCCCTAACTGCTCTGGTGAATGAGAGGCATCAATTGTAAAGCGCTTTGGATAATAGTGCTATAGAAATGCAGTCCATTTACCATCGTATCTAGTCATCATGTATCATTCTAATTTGACTTGTCATAACTTGATGTTCATGGCTATAAAGGAGTATTGTACCTTGGCGACCCTGTGTTTTGTAATTGTCCAATGACCTTTGGTACGTACATATTTTACGTTGCTTTGGATAAAAGCGTCTGCCAAATAAATGTAATGTAATGATAAACCCCACCCTTCCATTCCACAAACTGCACCCACTCCTTGTGAAAAACTGTACCAACACGCTCCCAGAGGAAGTCACCTTCCACATTAGCACAGTCTCATCTGACAGCAACAGGTACACGGTGAAATCCATATCTAATCACACGTGTCAAAGCAACCACAGGAGATCCAGACTGGAGGAGGAGGAGATGGAGCACTGGTCCCGCTTGATCATTCGCGTGGAGAATTTCAATGTCATCCGAAGAATATTACCTCAGAGAACCATAGAAACACTTACACATGCACGCACGCATACATACAGACACACACACACACACACACACACACACACACAGAAAGGAGCTGTTCCAGAAGGGGGTATGCAAAAATAACCACAATGCTTGCTCGTGTTATTTAGTATAGCACAATGTTATGTCTCTCTTTCTTAGAAGAAGAACCCCTCAACTAAGTGTTCCATTAAATAGTTAATTAAACAACCATTTTAAATGGTAAAACTGTGTGTTGACAATGGAATGTTATACTGTTCTTACCAGGATCTTGAAATCATGATTATTTCCTTATTCAGGTTATTCTATTCTAAATAAGTTGTCTATATGATCTTTGAACAGTCTTGAATTCTTGTTTTTACCCTGTTTCTTCCGGTTTTGTAATGGTGCAAAATTCGTCAAAGTTTGTTCGCATCAGTGTTCACTGCTTGTAGTCTGTGCTATCGATTCAGGAGAGTACAGACAAGCAAGTGATGTCAGACATTACTTCTTATCACACCACGGCTCGCAGAGATATCCGTGGGAAGAAGACATTTCAAGTGCAGCTCAAGAGGTGGGTTTTGGGGCGTCTGGTCGAACAGAGGGGGTTGCTGGTGGGTAGTGAGATGCTGTATTCCCGACAGACTGAAACGGTCTCAGCCCTGGGTGATGCTCTGTGTGTCGCCCTGTGGGCCTGCCAGGTGCAGTTGGCTCAGGCACAGTGTGGATCCGATACCTGACTGTGGGGCCCATCCATGCACTCAAACAGTACCTTTACCAGCCATCCAGCAGATCCGTAGTCATGGATTTTAGCAAGTAAGAAGCTGAGGTAACTCTTCTTTCTTTTCCAGATTTTCTTTTAAAAGTTCAGGACTCTGGCTGCTTAATGGTCATTTGGCACGCACAGAAGAAAAAACGAACTGCTTCATTCCTTAGAACTTCCCCGTTTTTTTTTTCTTTTTCATTTTATATCTCTCCCACCATTAAAAAGGTTGATCTCTTTAATCTTCCTTGACACCTTCAGTACCGAGTGCATCTCCGTGTGCTTCATGAATATGCAAACACATACCTCTGGTCCGCTCAGCTGGTGCTGTATCTGGGTAAACGCATTCAGCATTCCAGCATTTACCCAACAGGGCTATTTACCAGAAAGACAAATAGACACCCTCCCTCCCTCTGAAAACCTGACTCTTCTAAAATATGAATAAGCACACACACACAGCAAAAGAAATTGTTCATTAATAAATTAAATTCCCTCCCATTTTCGTGGTGAATTCTGGTGAAGGATGGTTTTAATTTCACACATTTCTGGTCACCTTGTAAATGTGCTTCGTAAAAAGCCCTGCTATTTTGTGGCCGTGAAGTCAAAGTAAAAGCAAGGTTTTTTTGGCAAGGAAAAATATAATATAAGAAAAATAACTCCAAAGCCCAGCGGTCATTAAGGCCCATAGTTTGAGCCGTAGGGCTGATTTTGTGTGTATCGATTAGGGGTGTGCAGAGAAAACAGTATGTGTGTCTGTGTATGGTGGGGGGCTTAACAAGTACCAAGTATGAAGACATTGTGGACAAACACAGTTTACCTCCCCCTCCCCACCCCCTGAGGGTCAAACTTGGCCGCAAATAAATCTTTCCACAGGACAATGGGCCTCATTCACAAAACTTCTATTTAATTATTCTTACTTTTGTTCTTTAAAATATTCCTATGAAAAAACAACATGGTATTCATGCCACATGTGCAGACCTTTGTTTTTGTGCATATCCCAGGTGTATGAGATGATGAATGCTGACTGTTAGTAAATTTTATGCGCAATTCTGTTCGTGTGATTAGCATAAGGAAACAGCTGTAAACATATAAAATGTGATGATACGCATGTTTTGTGAATGAGGCCCAATGATACTAATTTTACCTCAAAATCAACCAAGAAATGGCTACCTAACAGAAAATTTCCTGTTTGCAATGGCAACCTCTGTCTTCAGACTTAAACTGATTGAACTTTTGTGGTTTGAATTGAAGAGTGCAGTCATCAAATTCTAATGCAGTCCAAGGATCTGAAGGAACTTGAGCGATTCTGTATGGTAGAATGGCCAAAGCTCTCCTGAATGTGGCTGCCAAAATTATAAAACACTAGAGGAGATGACTTTATCCTTGTAAAGTGCTAAACAATTTCAGACCTTGTAGACTCTGTGTGTTTGTGTAAATCCACTCAACCAGTATTAGTTCTAAACCCCACCACACCAACATTGAGGACGCATCCTTGAGTGCTATAAGCAAAATGTCACGCAAAGAGGTGAGGTGGTCAGAGATATTGAAAATAGCATTTTTTGAATGAATTATTCCGTATACTGGTAGCAATTATACAGTGTTATAACGATCTTTACACTGAATGCACCCCTTAGCATGTGGGAACATTGTACGTTAGCTACTCCGTACTGTATAGTTCTTACATTTTTGAGTAGACATTATATTTCACTACCTATATTGATCATTTTATACTGACTTTTTTGTCAAAGCTGCCAGTAATTTCAGAGGGAACTGTATGGTTGCTGACAGGGTTGTAAATGAATCAAGATGTATGAGATGTTGATGGGGATTGGATGTGAGGGATGTGGATGGATTTGCCTGGCAGACCGACTGGAATGTGTGATGAAGTAGAACAGTGGGTCTCACACTGATTATGTGTTCCTTTTGGAGAGCTACTGTAGTCCCAGGTGAACCATGTGAATTACAGTGTGTATAGGTCTCATCCCTAAGTGAAGTTGATTACCAGGTGTGCTCCATTGATCTTCTCATGTTCACCAGCACTCCCATGATGTGGATTGATGTGGCAGTACTCAAGGTAGAAGCATTTATTTAAGGCTGCTTTTGAGGTGGGATCTTTTCCTTGAATTTTCAACCCAAGATCTCACAAGATTTCAGAGTTCTGAAAAGTGTATTCTGCACCATGTTGATGAAAGCTTAAACCTTAAAGGAGAATTAAATCTTCCTGTAGTTTCATGGGAGGTGGTGGTGGTGGGGGTCTTAGGGAGGAGGGTGGGTACATGACTGACAATTTGTTTGCCATTTTTGACAACTTAGTCTGTTTAGAGTTGCACTTCAAGAAGCAGACGAAAATAGAGACTAGCCTTTAGGGGAGATTCTCACCAATAAATAATTGAGTTAGCCCTAAGCCATCTGTTATTTATGTGACAAAATGACAGACTAATCCAGTTCTTAATTTACCAGTTGTCATGCATGCGTTGGACGTTGTATTCTGAAACAGTGTCCTGTGTAATCTCCACCCATGTTTGCTGTCAGTGTGGCCTGTACTTTTGTGAAATATCCTGGCTGTGACAGTTTTTCGTTTGGGAAGATCTCAGTCTCCTCTCATTTTGTGTCGCAACATTTTGAGAGGTTGCATTGAAAAACATTTCCAAGTATTTAAATTAATATTTTACTATGTTCCTGTCCACTCCACTCATTGACAAAATAATGAAAGCAGTGAAAGAATTTTTAAAATCCCTGTCTGTTTTTTTTTGTTGTAGTTCCAATATATCAGTATAATTAGAAGTCTAGAAAAATTAGTGTTTGTTTATTTTTCTGCTAATTTATTTATTAACTGTATTCATTTATTGTAACACTTAATGGACCGTGGGACACCAACAAACCACATTCCCATTACCACAGATCCTCTATTTCCTGAACAGATATTCAGCTTGCTGTTGAAAAGTCACACTGAAAAGTTTAAACTTGAAATGAAAATTTAATGTCTGCGATTGTTGAAGCTCAAAACCTTTCTGATTGCCGTCTGTGTGTGAATATTCATGAAGGGGTATGACCAATAGCAGAACATCGATAAAATGCACAAGCAGGCCCCGGAACCTTACCGTGAGAGACAGTTAGCGTGGAGGGAATGAGCTGAAAGCCTCCTTTCGAACTGTCCCATTACAACCATCCTCTTCCAAGTACTGGGCGTATCTCACATTTTGTAAAAAAAAATTACCATTCTCACTTTGGGCAGAAAAAGAAACCCAAAAGCCAGTATTTTGTATTTTGACGTAGATTTTGCTTTTTTGGTAGATAATCGCATAAGGCAACATGGATAATTTATTTTCCTGCCCAAGACCCCTCAATCAATTTGGAGAGGCTCTCTGGCCCTGTTGGGCAGCTCAGTTTGGCCCGATTAATCGTGTAGTGGACCCTGAAACGCTCCCAGCCCCATTCAAACC
Organism: Anguilla rostrata; assembly: GCF_018555375.3. NCBI lineage: Eukaryota > Metazoa > Chordata > Actinopteri > Anguilliformes > Anguillidae > Anguilla > Anguilla rostrata. The sequence continues at coordinate 24,056,817 of NC_057948.1, forward strand.
GCTTCGGCTCTTTTTACTGTAATTTATGTGACTATATTTTATCCGCTGATTAGCAGGAATGCGGTGCGTTTTATCCCGTGTCTGAGTCGTGAGGTAGAGCTGAGAGGGGGACGCGGGCTTTGAGCAGCGGGAAGTTTTTTCAGAGGAATAATTGATGAGGTGAGTCAGTCGGAGGCCATTTTGCGGGAGCGGTATTTGTCACCCGCCGTGGCTTTTGATGGGAAAGGAAATTAAGGATATTTTTATTTTTAAAAAATGGTTGCTTGTGATGTAGAGCTGTGACTGGCTTTGTGGCATGGTTGCTCTCCCCTAGTAGGCTTTTCCTTTATTCTCAGATCAGCATCATAACAGACATAAAGACTGCTGCTCCTCTGCTGGAAGTAAAAATATCTGTGCTGGCGAAAAGCCCAGTTTTTATGTCTGATTAATATTTGGTAGTGTAGGCTGTCGGAACAAGAGCGTTGTTCTTGTCATTACAACTTTCTATCGTCTGCTTCCTCCCCACTCCCAGCCCCCCTCACTAATTCACTTGACTTTCTCTGCCCTCTTCAGATTCTGAGCCATTATCACCCATTACGGACCACTCTAACTGTCTTTTCATTCCCTGCTGCAGATGCATTTGCTTTTAATTTTGTAGACACGGGCACTCACAAAATACACACACACACACATGCACGCACACACATGTGTGCACACACATAATGTACACATATGCACACATACACACACACATACATAAAACACACACAGGCACAGGTCATTTCACACCAGTTATTATGTGTTGTGGGTTCCTAAGAGGTTGCAAGGGACAACTGTTTCATAATTTAAAATATTTGGATGTCTGACCCACTTTTTTCTAACAGGAAGTCCTGAGTGGTTAGAGGCTGTCCTGAGTAGAGTGCATTTGCAAACAAAACGTTTGTCTCTTTTGTACTAATCTAGAATGTTCTTGTGGCTGAATTCCAGTGGCTGACAGTCCCTGTAAAAACAGAGACAGCACTGGGAAAAGTAAGACAAATGTGCCAGTTTGGTTTGGATGAAACTGACAGTCCAAATTTAAACAATACCGGCAAGCAAAATACCAGCTGTGACCGAAACCAACTACCCCCACCACACAAACACACACACACACACACACACACACACACACACACACTTGAAGCCAATAGTAATTTGCTGCTTCAACCAGCACCCACACAGCGAGTACTACATCTGAGCCGCTCACCCACAAGAAAGTCGATGTTTTTCACACTGTAACCCACACAGTTGCATCGAAGAGCCTTTTCTGATCAGAGGAGAGGCACGCCTTTATCTGATGACCACGGGTAACTGGCAGGTGCATTGTGGGCAGCTGAACAGTAGTAACCCAGGAAGGCCTTGTTGACCCAAAAAAACACAACAAAGCAACTCCAGCTCTTTTACTTGGTCTGGTCATTTTAGGCTAATGACATGGGCTAATCTCAGGGTTCAGACTCCTTTAAGACTTAAACATTTTAATAAGGCCTTGTCAGAAAATGTTACCTGATATGCAGGGGTTACTGTTGGACTTTTCCGTGGGCGTGTGAGAGATGAGGACTTGGGCGACAGAGGGGACAGGAGTCTGTGAGTGACAGCTCTAACCGCATGCTTTTAATTTGAAACCGATCGAAGTCCGTGACTCTGCCTCACACCCCCACCCAATTAAAGCTTGGTTTATTCTAACACAATAGACTGCCATTATTTTCCTTAGATTGCAGTTTCAAACCCGAACAGTGCTGAAGGTGAGGTGGTGTGAGGTGATTCCTAATGGTACTTCCAAAAATACCACATGACCAAAATGGTACACTCAGGTCCTGGAGCTAAAAGCAGTTTTCACATTTAGATGAGAAGGCATCATCTGGCTAGCTGTTCCCTCTCCTTCAGACAGCCGTAGCTCTCACAAATTTTTAATTCTGGGGGGTGGTGCTACCTTTTTTCCCCACCAGTGCAGTGACGGAGTCATGTTCAGGCAGGATGGAGTCACTGGCAGGCAGAGAATCTAGGAAATTCTGTACCTCTCAGTTCAGTTCAATAATGCTTTCTTGGCATGGCTATGAAAACAATAATGCCAAAGCAATTCACAATTAAACAGTTAAAAATGACACACAAGACATATAATTAATACCGTGGACTAAAATATATATGATATACATATATAAATAAATATATAATATAATAAAATAAATGAATGACCAGTACAAGTTGAATGCTATAAGGACAGTAATAACAGCAAAAACTACATTTTGTTGTCCTGCGGAATAAATTAATCCTAGAAGTCAAAAAAAGTCTCTCCCTCTTTCTCTAATAAACATGCATTTGGATTGGATTCTAACACTATTTCCTGGCGACATCATAAGCAATGAATGTTGGTTTCGTATTAAGCGGTCCTGCCGTGAACAATAAACAATCAGTCACCTCGCCCGTGGAGCTTCGCTATTCTCCCATGGCCTCCATTGGAGGGCTCAGACAAGAGGCTTATTGAGCAGGCAGAGTCTCTGGCTGGCGAACAAAGGCCCATTTGCTCAGAGTGGAGCCCAGAATGCCTCTGCAGGGAGCCGGAGCCCAAGGGGCAGACCTCCAGCGCGCGTGATCAGGTGCACTGCTGTCTGCCTGTCTCACCGCAGCTGTTGAACTGAATGTTATTTGGGCTGTGCCATCCAATGTGTGGGCAGGGAGCCTGGCTAACCACCAGACGGTCATGGTTTCAAAGCCTCACAGGCTGGTGTGTCCTTGAATAAGAGTTAAATGAATCAATAAATCATTCGATCGATCAATCAATCACACGTTATTTACATAATCACTCGATCAATCAATCACACATTATTTACATGGCACCTTCTGTGCACTGTGCAGGATTGCTATATTTAAAGTGATTAACATAAAAATTATTTTTAAGAAAGATCAATGAAGAGATACAGTACAATAATAAAAAAGTACATCAATAATAGTAAAAGCAATTGAAAATTATTAAAAGAAAATAAAATTGATAAAAAGGTTGAAGTGAGAGGCCGATGGAGCACAGTAAAAAGATATATTAAAACAAAATGGATCATTTCAAAAACTAGCTAAAACGAAAATCAAATTCAGATTACGATTTTGATAATATACACACTTATGTGGATGCTAAACTAGAAAGATTTCTGAAGATTACACTTAAAAGGGTTGACAGATTGCATTGCCCTCAAAAATGAAAATCTTTTTAACTGAAATGTTCTGAACTTTGTATTCATTGTATAGTGTTCTGTATGAAATGACTGATGTGTGTCGAAGCCAGCTTTTGAGTTATGGTGTGGGGGAGGGGTGGGTCTTAACCTGCAAGTGTGGAGAGGTAGAGTAGAGTGAAAATAGAGTGGGACAAGAGTACAGTAGCATGGGCATTGGGATAGAGTTGGAGTGGAGTACGCGTTGAATAGTGTAGTGGGAGAGCACAGTAGTTGAAGCAGAGTCGGTTAGAGTATAGTGGAAGGAGAATAGTGTACAGAGTAACAGAGTAAACTTTGAGTGAGTAGACTGTGATTCTGAAGAGCTTTTGTGTGTTTTTTATGGGCCTGCAGCACTGACAGCCCATATGGTTTCCATCAGGAATAATTTAGTTTAGCATGTAAAGCGTTCCATTTGCCTTCCTGTACAGTTTGGTTTGCCTTGACACATTTGGGTGACAAAGACGCGGTGATGGTGAAGAGCAGTGTTGAATAGGGTAGAGTAAGGGCTGATGGGTTAATCTGGTGAAACTGCAGATACTACACACACACCCAGTAGCGCTTTCTCTCATGCACACACACACACACACACACACACACATGCACACACATACACTCTCTCTCTCTCTCACACATTCACTGACTTACTCACTCACACGCATGTACACACACTCCCTGACTCTCGCTCCCATAGTCACTCACACTCATGTGCCCCAGGGCACCCAATTCATTATTCCCTTTAAGTCCCTAATCCGGGAGGCCTGTGCTTGCTCTAGCAGTGCTGTCATGAGCTCCCCAGACTCACCCCAGTGTTTCAGAGCTGTGCCTCTCCTTTAAGTGTCCAGGACAGATTCATTTAGGGTTACCTTGGCGTGAACCCCTTGTAACAAAGTCAGGCATGTAGATGGATCTGAACCCAGCACCCTCCTAGGGGAAGGGGTAGCCCCTCAGTATAGGCCCCGCCCCCTATTCTCCCATAAAGCGCTGCCCCTCTCCCTACCCTCTCCTACAAAACCACGCCCCCACCCTCTCCGACAGCACAGCCCCCCTACCCTCTCCTACAGCACTGCCCCTCCTCACTACCCTCTCTTGTATACTGTCCCTCCCCCCTACCCTCCCCTACAACACCACCCCTCCCTCCTACACTCTCCTACACCACTGCCCCTCCCCCCTACCCTCTCTTACATACCCCCCCCCCCGTACCCTTAGCACATTACCGCAGAGTGCAGAAACAGGGTAGCCCAAGGGCATGTGTTCTCTCAACAGCATAGGTTTCTGTGTTGACAGTGAAAAGGCAAAAGAAAGAGAAAATCACACTCTTACTGCAGCGGCACACCAATTCAGCATGCCAGGCTGAATATAAATGTGGATTATTGGGACAAACTTTTTTTGGGGGGAATACGACTTCCTTCGCCGTGAGTGTGGCGTGTGCACGTCAGGCAGCTCCTAACCCTCCGGAATGCTGGGAGCACTGCTCAGAGTTTCAGAACTTTGATCTTTCTTTTCAAAATGGCGTCCAGTTGTTGAAGGCTTTTTTTGCTCCCAGGTGATGGTTCTGCTGTGCTGTATTTGAACAGAACAAAGATCAATGCTCTCTGCAGTTAACCTGCCATTATTATTTCATGATATGGGGTAAGGAGTCAAAGCAAATGTTCCTGAGATCACTTTAGACTTCGTTGATAATAGAGAATTATTCAAATCGACTGGAAAAGAAAGAATGGAATGGAATCTGTGGTGCATTAGTGATTTCAGGCAGGTTTGATTGTGATTCAGTTCTGATTCCAGGCAGGTTTGATTGTGTTCAAGTTCTGATTTCAGACAGGTTTGATTCAATCAATGATGTGAATTTACACCTGTTAATCCCAGGGTAAATACATTAGCCAAAAAGCCTTAAAACTGAGAGACTAGTGTAATCAGTTAAAATCAGTTTGGATCATTTGAATGCAAACCACTACTTTTGGGTGATACAGGGTGGCAGTAAAGGACCTAAAGGTCATAGGTTCTCGAGTAGGACACTGCCGTTGTACCCTTTGAGCAAGGTACTTAACCTGCATTGCTTCATTATTCTGTATATCCAGCTGTATGCAATGGATGCATATGCCTGTAATGTAATGGGTGACTTCTTCAACTCGATTGTAGGCCACAACGTTGGGACACATTACAATGGTACACAAGCAGGCACACAAGTAGTTTTGTGGAAAACTTAAAAGCTCAAACTTTTCACGGTCAGAGCTGCTTTGCAAATAGTCCAAAGTTTTCTGCCTCTTGTCTCATCAGTGTAGCGGAATAGGCAAATGCTGTGGTGTAGTTAAATTCCCTGCCGGCGAAGCCCAATAAAACCAGATTAAGCTTTTGTTTTAACGTGTAAGTGATGGAGCGCCGACATTACCCACCACCCCTTGTTTCTCATGCCTCGGCAGTTCAATGCCTTGATGTGCCGTTATCGTGAATCTGTCTAAAGATCATTTCCTCTCTGGCAATTGACCACAGCGGGCCGCTGAGACTGGTATATCTGGCGATTTTTTTTTATTAGAACTGGGGGCAGACGAAAGCCAGTCGATCTTTCGCCGGCGCCCTGCATCTCTGTGGACATGGGTGGATTAGCCTGCAGTGACCAGGGCAAAGGGAACCAGCTGGATTGGCTTCCTCCCGCAAAATTAGTCATGCAGATGCTTTGAAGGAGGGGAGTGCAAAAATCTATATTTGTCTGTTCCCGGCACAGGGGGAATTTCCTGCTCCACCATTATGCTGAAAGACAAAACGATGCCGTGTGCCTTTCAAAACAAATCAGAGCCGTAGAGCTTGACAGCGCAGCCTAATTGCTGAGAACATGAAAGAGCGTTGACGTTTGTTTATTAATTTGGTAATTAGGAAGTAGATTTTGCATGTTACCAGATGTCCTTTATTTGCTCGCAATGGCTATGGTCCTGCGACGCAAACTCTCCACGGATTCAAACAATGTGCAGCAGTGGTAATGAACGGAGGAAAATTTACTGTTTTTTGAGTTTTTTTTTTTTCTTGCTTGCTTTGCTTTTTTATAAATGACGTGCTATTTGTCATGTCACTGGAGACTGTATTGATTTTCATGGAAACCGTCGTTTCTAAATGCCAAATGTTCCCATAATCACAAATTTATGAGAATCATATTGCGGATGCCAGTTTTAATAGAATAACGCTGCTTCTGGGTACAGGGTTATTAGCAATGAATTTATATAGGCTGGAAAACCCAATTTTCGTTCCCATATATTCGTTGTTTGCAGTAATGCAGAGCCTGACAGATTTGAATATTTATCTGACAGTAGGAATATATAAGCTCTTTCTCTGGTGATAAATGCAGTTTGAATGCGCTAGCAGGGAACATTATATGGCATCATGTAATTCAGCATCCGTAAGCAGTCAACCTCTGAACTGAGACAACACGAACAGCAGCACTGAAACCTCAATGGCTTTTCTGAGACATTGCTCATGCAACAGGAAATAACAACAGCAGTCTCACTGAATCATTTGGGCAAGGGATGTTTTGTATTTTTGCCTTGAATGAGCATAATCATTACCAGACCGCCATGCTGAGAGTGGCTCTAGCTAGCCTGATTGCTGACACATGAGCTTCAGAGCTCGTCTCACACTGTCCCTGACCCCGTCTGAGTGATCATAACCACGCCCTGCACCTAACCACACACTGCACCTAACCACGCCCTGCTCACACACTGCACCTAACCACGCCCTGCTTATACACTGCACATAACCACGCCCTGCTCACACACTGCACCTAACCACACCCTGCTCACACACTGCACCTACCCACGGCCTGCTTATACACTGCACATAACCACGCCCTGCTTACAAACTGCACCTAACCACGCCCGATTCACACTCTGACCCTAACCACACCCAATTCATACTCTGATCATAACCATGCCCTCCTCACAATCTGTCCCTAACCACGCCCTGCTCGCTGACTGATCATATCAACACTGCACTGATGACTGGCCCTAGCCTCACCTTGCTTACATGCGCAAAAGCCCTTGATGAGTCAGAATGAGTATTTTTTATTCCAGAGAAGTTTTGTACATCACAGTTTTGCCGCAGCAATTAAATTCAAATGATTTGTCACAGAAATTAAAAATGACAAACCAACACTGATTAAAAGTATCAAGTAAATACTAGAAGTAGTATGGCAGTTTATATTGGCTTTCCTGTTTGCAAACAAGCTTCATTTTTAGTCAATACCAATGTGGATAAAAGTGATCATTCCACTTCTTCAAGTTTCTTCTTCATGAAATAAAATTGATTTAGTGTTGTATTTCAGATTTTTTCTTCTTGGAAACATACTCTGTATACTCCTTTGATTCAGATGTTTGGTTTTCTGCTGAAATATACATAGATTAAAGGGCCCTGAAGTCACCTGTGCTGAGGTTTAATTGCATGCCTTTTCTCTATTCTTTTGTGGGTTAAGATTGAAAAGATCTATAGATTAATGCAAAAAAAAACCCAAAACAAAACAAACTATGGTACACATGGTGGCTCATCACACGCTTCCAACAGTCATATCAGTGCAATGTTGACATGGCTGGGGATTGTCACGGACGGGCACATGCTTCGTGCTCTGTTCAGTGGTCCATATAAAGATATTATTGATTTATGTACGAAAGCAGATGCTTTTACCCAGAGGAGCCTCAATGGCCATCTCAGCAAGAGACTGTATATTACTGCCACATTGAAGGAGAGCCAAGACCACAAACACAGAGCAGCCAGTAACACGGTGAATTAGGATATTGCTGAAAAACAGCACTAAAATATGAGCATACCGTAAAAATTGATTTTGGCATATACACAGTGCCTGGCAATTGTCCTGTAGGGCAGTACACCTCCATCATACTAATGCGCACGTGGTGCCTAATGATGATCCATATGAGCAGGGTCGCTGTGCATCTTGCCATAGCTGTGATGGAGTGCGAAGACGGCCCACCCTGAATTACGAGCAGCTTTCCGAGCCTCAGAGAGCCTGACTGCACATTATTGAAATTGGCAATTTCTCAGATTTTAAAAAATGTTTTATTTATTTATTTATTTTTTTGAGCCAGGCTTTATTGCGTTATTATTATGCTTAATAGTCATGAAAAGGATGGATGTTGAGAGTGAGAAATTACCCTTCCGTTGTTGGTAATGAAGAGCAAACCCTGCATGGCTGTGCAGTCGTGCTTCTCAGCAACCAAAAATGGAGCTTGAATCTACGGCATCAGACGCCAGCTGTCAGGCCAGGAAACAAGTGGCTGCTGTCCTTCGCACCCCCCCGGTTTTTTTGTTTTTTTAAGTTTCCTTTGGGTGAGAGCATGGTCCCCCCCCCCTGGTGTGGGCAGGGGAGGGCGCAGTCCCACCTGATAGAGGTTGTGATTGCACCGGTGTGAGAACATGAAAATTGAAATGTGTTTTCACTTACCGGCTGACTCCCAGCAGGAGGTCCTCAGCAGAGTCTAACCTCTCCAGAAGAACTCGGCAAAGAAAAGGAGAACACGAAGAAACTTCTCTTTTTAGTTTTTAATCGTCCATTTAACGATATTTCTGTTTTTTTATTCTGCATGCACAGGTGTGTTTCAGCCCTGGCAGTCCTCAGGCGAGACATGGCTCACTGTTTCAACCCAAGGACCTTAGCTAGTGTGTGAGGTGCGGCGATGGGTATCAGCCACGATATTCACTGTAGCAGCCAGACGCTGGGAAATGTGGAGTCTGAAATAGAATTTGAGACAAAGAGTAAGGCCTTATTCATCAAGGTCAAGGGAATCCACTGTCTTCAGATTATGTAGCCAAAGCCCCTGACTGTTGTGCAGGGTCATTTATCTGTATAAGAAACTATATGAAAAAGGAAGAAATTACAGGCTGGCCACAATGCTCAGTCTACATATATTTTTAATATATATTTTGTTTTATGTTTTGCCTTTACCCTTCATGTTATGATTATTGTTTTCTGTGTTTTAATGTTTTATTATTCATATGAATTCTTATAAATGGCTTGGCTGTAGTTTGAGAGCCACTGGCCCCACCTGCCCACCCCTTATATTTGCTGTATTAGAGATGCTTCTCAAACTGATTGCTAAAAAATGAGTGATAAAAGGAAAGGGGCATTTCTGTTCATTCACATCCGGTGGGAATTGTCCTGAAATGCGAGGAAGGCGTAGCAGAACCATGCCATACTATGATTTCACACTTGATTTCAGGCATATTTGCTTTTGTCATGTTTTGTCTAGTTTAACAAAGGGACAGAAATGGAGGCAATGAGAGCTGACGTTAGACAGGAGTACTGTACCAGTGCCATCTATTGTCGCACGTAGGTTCAAGCAGACCGTTTTTGCTGGTCATTGTCTCCCCCAGTTGGTCACAGAGATGTACTATACATTAATATGTTTTTTATTTTTTTTAAATCATAGGAACACCTGTTAAAGGAGTAGTTAATATCCTGTGCTTATTAGAGTATTATTTCAGTTTTAGTGTATGTTTTTAATTGGTCCAGGCATTTTAAATGAAGGATATTTTAGATTCTTATAGATGTTTCTGGCAGGAAACTAGCTTTACAGTGGTTTGTATGTGAGAATATACTAAAGCAAGAACATACACTTTAATAAGCAACTTGCACAGCAGTGATATGTCTCCTGAGACTGTACAAATGAACAGATTAATATTTAAGCATTAAATCACATGTATGTCAGTTTTGTATAGCATAGAGATACTTCATTCCAGTACCAGAAGAAATTTCCAACTGAAAATAAGATTTAACTTCATTTTTTTAACTTCATGAATAATAAGGTAATATGCACACATAGAACCGCTGGAGGTGTAATGTTGCTGCACAAATCATTTACCAGATTGTAAAGCCAGCAGGTTGTCAGACAATTCTGGAAATATCTAAAATATCCTTCATTCAGTTTTCAATTGGCCAAGACAGTTTTTTTTATACTGGAATAATAGTGAACTCTCCCTCTATAGATTTGGAATTCTCTTGTTATCAGCTATCAGGGTAATATTGTGATGTAGCTCTTACAATATACTATTAAAATCCAATCAAGTCATTTTTTTTCACTTTGAGAGATGGTTAAATAAAACATATAAATGTGTTATTCCATCTATATTTCAAATCATTTTTTCCTTTCACATGGCTTGCTTTGTTTCACATTGATGAAAGACTCCTTGCAAAATCATTCAGAGGGTTTATGGGGTTGAAATGTGAAGTCAGTAAGCCATCATGTTGGACCATTTGCCAAATGACAATTCATTTCTGGGCTAGTAGCGCCCTCTTTTGGTCAGGAAATGGCATTCTTTTCTTCAGCTGTTCTGGAAAGGATGAGTCCACTTATACCTATAGATCTTATGAATTTTGCAACAGATCTAAATGCTATACTATATTTCATGGTATTTGCATGTATATATGTTTCACCAGAAATGCAGTTTTCCTTTTGTTGTCATTGTCATTTGTTGTTTCAGTTGATTGATTAGTACTTGGTGTGAGTGCTATAAGCCTCTTTGTGCTTTTTTTCTCACCTGCACAATCAATATGTAGCTGCTGTTGTGTCTGTCTGTTTGTGTGTTTTTCCTTGTGTGAAAATAAATAAACGCGAGTGACTGATTGACCAGCGGGGGTTGCTAGATAGCCATGAAATGTGGGCACTGAACTGGCTGAACCCTCCCATACCCTATGGAGCTCTATCAGCCATGGTCGGCACTGGCAAGGTCCAGTTTCGACCCGAGACCATGAGCCTCCTCCATGCAACGCAGTGAGGTGCCTTAAGCCACCCAGCAGCCGATGTACAACTGTTTGATATAGACAAGCTGCTTCAGGCAGCTGTGCAGCCAAGGTGTAACAATGATCACCTTGCAGCATCTTCTTGGCTTGAAAAGGAACGTTTCGCATAAAGGCTGGGAGAAAAATGTACTTTGTGATACAGTTGTGAGCTCAGTTCTGTTTTTGCTACTCATCTGTTGTGGAATTTAAGTATGGAGTGAATAAAAACTTTTAACCATACCCACTGTCACCAAGCACTAATCCACTGGTGAGTTAAGATGGACAACTAGATGAGTTGAGGAAAGAGTTAAGTCATGAGTCACATCTTTCCAAAGTTCAACATATAAAATCTGTGAATGAGGAGTACATTTGTTGCCCTGGATATTGATTTTGGATTTTTGGACATTGCACTACTACCTTATCCAGTGACATGCTGGCTTTAGTGAGATGTTTAGATATCTAGCCAGCCAGCCAGCACAATAACAATTTAGCGACACAGCTAGATGGATACAAATGACATATCCAAACAAGGTAACTTTTTGTTAGCTGCTAATTGGCTGTTTAGTTGTAATTTTTTACCTCAGCATGTAATACTGTTTCATTCCGCCCTCCTCACCCAACCTCACCCAACCCCTGTGCTGTCCCCTGTGATGCACAGACCTGCTGGTTATTAGCTGTTTACTGGTGAGTGCTATTCACTGCAGGGTCTGGATGTGCTCATGTTCTCTGTGCCCTGTGTCAGTCTGCAGGAGCAGGAACAGGGTCTCACAATACATGAGATAATGAAAGCTGAGCCCCAAAGACCCTGCAACTGGCGGCCGTGTGTGTGTGTGTGTATGCATGTGTGGATGTCTGTAAGCGTGTGTCTATGCTTGGATGTGTGTGTGCATGTGTGTGTGTGTGTGTGTGTGTGTGTCAACGTGTGTACATATAAGGTGTGTGTCTTTGTGTGTGGATGTGTGTGAGACCAGTCTGTGCATGTGTGTACATTTGTCGTGGTGTGTAAGCATGTGTGTGCAGATTTGTGTGAGTGTGTGTGTATTTGTGTGTGTGTGTGTGCATGCATGTATGTGTGTGGATATGTGTGTGTGTGCATGCGTGTGTGGATATGTGCGTGTGTTTGTGTGTGTGTGTATTTGTGTGTGTGTGTGTGTGCATGCATGTATGTGTGTGGATATGTGTGTGTGTGCATGCGTGTGTGGATATGTGCGCGTGTGTGTGTGTGTGTGTGTGTGTGTGTGCATGGATATGTGTGTGTGTGCATGTTGTGTTCCACAGCCGTCGAGCAGTGGGAGCTGATGGCAGTCCTCATTTCCTGCAGCTCTCACAGAGATAAGGAAACAAATGACAGATTAATCTCTCCCTCCAGCCTTCGCTCCATCACTCAGCTGCAGCCCCCGGTGACAGCAAGAGCGACGGAAAACAAAAGCGCCCAAAACAGGGTAATAAAGAAAATTACAGCGTGGCAGACCTTCACTGCAGTCCGCCAATGAGGTTCTGCCGCGCCACAGAAGACGACGTGCGCCAACTTCACCTAGACAGAGCGTGGGAATTAAAAGCACGTCCTTGCAAGTGGCGCGTCAGCTCTGGGGGAGGCGGGGAGGAGCGGGTGACCCTCTGCAAAATCAAAGGACTGACGTCTCACTTTTAAGCCGCGGTGATCAAGGCCAGCCGTATCTACCACGCCCCCGGCAATGATACACACAGTGCTGGAGTTAGTTCTCCCAGCCCTGATCCTTACTGCAGACATTGAATCACTTCTTGCCAAACCATGGTGGGCATTTCTGGGGGAAACTGCGTGTGATATCAATTTTAGTTTAGTGATCCTAAACCTGTGCAGAGGGATTGTTCAGGGTACCCCAATCATCCGTGGGGACAATTAATAGAACGTAGGTTGTATTTCTTCCCCCACAAAGGATGCTTGATCGTGTTAATCATTACATCTTTACTCCTGAATTGGTCCTCTACAGTTGCAAAATGATGGCCTTATATAGCTAGCTATAAATGCCACAGCTGTTCCTGAAATTGCATGTGCGCGATCACAATGAGGCTTACAGTGAGGATGCTTTATGGCGCTAGATAATTTCACTGAAAAAGCTTTTTCGAATTATACTTTATAGATATTCACATATTAATTACACATTCCAAAGATCATGTTTACATTTGGATATTTACTGAAGCAGTTCAGGTTAAATGCTACACCCAGGGGTACCATAGCAGTGCCTGATTCAGGATATGTACTGCCAACATCCAGGTGTTTGGCTTCCTTCCCTAATTACTGCATTACCCTCCCATCACCACCAAAATGTGAAAGGTCTTGGAAGGTCTTGCATGTTTAAGCTGTTGCATATAGTCTGAGGCAAGATAAAGTTTGTCTTTCTCACTTCAGCTGTTTTTTTTTTTTTTGTGAGGTAATACAATCAGTAACAAATGCCATTCATGTGTCATATTTTACAGCGGAAGTGTCTGGGTGGACGTATGGGGGAGGCATAACGTTTAAAGCCCCAAATCTGTTTCTGGTTGCGCACTCCTCCCACCCTTGAGCTCATGAATGTTGTTTGAGTACCGTGGGTGTGCCTTCATCCAGCAGAAATTCTGTATTAAAAGCTGCAGGATTGGGTCTACACTGTATTTCCAGATATGTCACTTTGATGAAGTTGTTTGTTTCACGTCACACTATTATTTTGCCTACATCATTATCCAATATAGCACTTTAGCACTAAAGTGAAGACTTCCTTCCTCAGATCTATACTTTGACAGGAAGGTACAATGCTTAACTTCTTGAAAACATCTATGCAAATGTGTTTTCTTATTTGCAGGACCAATGCAGATAAAGACGTAAACACGGATCTGACGGCAGCAAAGTAAGATGCAAAATGATCCAAAACTTATAGCATCTTTGATGAATGATTTTATTGTTATACATAGATTTTCCTACAAAAAAATCATTTGTATGTCAGTATATCCCTTCATGACTGATATGGTCAAGAATATGTGAGGAAACAGAGGTTTACTCAGTTTCTCAAAACTGTTTTACAGCGAAGGAAGAGGATCTGAGGGAACTGCTCAAAGTCAGGACTGGCTGTGAGATTATGCCAAGAAAGCTTTACTTGGAGTATGCAGCAGAGGGCCACATCAAGTCTGTGACATGCTTTGAGTAAATAACCATTCCCTTAGCATTTACAGAACACGCTGCACCCCAAGAGGAACGGCTGGGTGCAGTCAAAGTGATCCACTATGGATTTGGCTTGGTTTAAAATCAACCTGGCTCACAATGTTCTGAGGTTCTGTCAGAATTTTAATGTGTTTTACACAACATGCCATCAAAACACATTTTGATACAGCTAGCAAGTAGCTGCAGAAAAAGGATTGTACTTTTATAGGAAGTTTATTTCAGAATGGCTGTGTATATTTTGCAAACAATACTAAATATTATTTGTCATGGAAAATGCAATGAAAACTTACTTAGATTTTACGTAGTTCAAATTGTAGGTTATGCTAAACTTACTGGACAAGGACATTACAGTAAGTCATGACATTGGACTCTTAAAGTCATGAATTTGAAGACTATCAACAGTAGTCTCTATTTCTTTTCTTTTTTGCAGAGAAAAACTAATTCAATAACTTGCTTTCTACAACTGCATACATTTAAACATGTGTTTTGTTTCCCCAAATCAGATGACAAGAGAAAGTTCTGCCCTGGAACAAAAGCCTTTGTGTACTGATCACTGATCACTAATTACTGTCTAAGAATTTCCAGAACCTCTAAGTATATGTCTATCCCTTGGCTAGAAGACTCTCTACAAGGATCAACATAGCACAAGTGCTCTTTTTGTTTTTCTGTTAGCTCCAGGACAACTGCTGTAACTTCTACCTGGTGAGGTTCTGCTGCGGCAGAAGTGGAGGAACTGACTGAGCCATAATTGACTCCATCCTGTAGCACAGTGGCACATTTGATCATTTCACAGTGGTACCTTTATTATGATAAAAATATTGGCAAGGGTAAAATTATTTGTAATGGTGGATTCAACAAAGTCAGGTAAGTGTGAAAATGTAATACTGGAGCCACCTCAGGTGGTGGGTGGAACGGAACAAACACAGCTAATTTGGACTCCTTCCCCACAAAGGGCGAGAGTTCCAAGCACATTCACATTCCTGCAATAAAAATATTTTAGTCTGCTAATAGGAGTTATAAATTCACATTAATGACATTGTCCCCACAAAGAGGCGTGTGACCTTACTGCTTAGGTGACCCAGAGACCTGCAAAATAATGGGATCTTTTTCTGGGAGGGGGGAGGGGGGGTGTGTCTTCCCCTCCTTCCACTAGGCCAAGCCCTTGATCTCCTCTCACGGGAGGGACTGTTGCATTTGGCCCCTCTAGACCTCCACTTGCCCCCCTCTTCGCCCATCTGTTCTCAGCCCCACAAGTGTGCCAAAACTGGGTATGCCTAGGACACCCAGGACATAGCGTGCCACTACCAGTGGGGTCAGATGAGGGAGGGCAGAACAAAAATACTTTCCAAATTATCAGAAAGCTGCAAAAGTAGCAGGATGTTTTGAATCACAGTCTCACACAAATGTGATTTATGGCCAGGTGCAGTGATTAGAGACATATAATTCTTTCAAGTCTCAATTTATGGCCAAGATAAAAACTTTACACGTGCAGATAATCTCTCACTGTGTGCAGGTGTTTGTATATGCATGTTTATGTGTGCGTTTCTTTCTGCGCATATGTGTTGTGCTCCCTCCATGTTAGTCCACATTGAATACCCTCTTAACCACTCAGTATCACATTGAATCATGTCATCTGGTACGGTTTTACAACAGTGTGCAGTACAAACATCTGCATAGACAATGAGCTGCTCTGTGTTCTGTGGCACTGGAGTGCAGTGATGTATATAATAAATATACATACAATAAGGGTATGACCCAATTGCACAGTGCACAGGTGTTGTATTACGTCGTATAAGAAGGAAAAGGCATGGAATGCTTAGCATAGCAATGCACAGATTGAAGCTGCCCTATGGCATCTTTGCCTTGTCTGACACACTAGGAACTAGACACTTCCATTATTACACCATTAAACTTTATGATCTGTGGACCTTATATGACCAAAAGCTATGGAGGCTGCAGGCCTTGCCTATGAAGCAAGCAATTAGCCATTCATTTAGATTGACCGTCATGGCTGAAAAGTGAGTAACAGCAGACTGCCTTGTGTAGAAATATTCTTAAGATTGAGAACAGAGTATGTGCACAATGCTGAAGCTGATATCTGTGTTTTCTTAATAATTTACACATTTACTTAAATTTCCATTGCAATTCTGCAGTTTCATTTAAGGGCCAGGACAAAAGTGAAATTGTTTTCAAGAATTTCAACATTTACATTTCTTTACTCACAAAACATTTCCCCCAAATTCAGTGCCTGCTGAATTCACCAGGAAAAAAGTAAAAACGTCTTAATGTATGCAGCTGTCCTTACATGTTGAATAGTTCCACTGAGACATGATTTATCATTTAGTTATACAAAATTAGATTTTTGAAAAAAAAAAAAAGAAAAGTATCCTGAAGTCCCACTGTGTCATCCATGTGAGTGCATATGCCTCCACAGTGGTAATGTTGCTTCATAGGATTTGTGTCAGTGAACTGCTGAGAGGGAAATGCAACCCAGCAAGCAAGTCAGACCTTCATATAAATGACCTTTAGCTCTAATGTGTGCACAATGCATGAATGGCAAATTCAGTTCAACATATATATTGACTATATAAACTTAGACAAATATTGAAATATAATGCAATCAAATGTATTCACAATGCAGCGAGATATTATTTGTAGACACATATTTTTCCCCATTCCTAATATTAACATTTTTGTGCAGGCTACAAGGTCTACCTGATGTAGCCTGATCAACAAACTTGGAAGGGACTTCTCATAAACTGGTCACAGGAATAGTGTCCTGTAAACGTCCCTATTCTTGGCAGCATTCTCAATCTTCAATGGAGAGCAATATGTTTGGAATGTCTGGTATTTTAAAACGTGCATCAAACGCTGAAAGCCTACACTGTACTGACACGCTGCGAGTTTGAGACGAATCGTCGGAGGCAGCTCGTCTCCGCGCGCCTTCTCCTCCCACACAATCTGGGGCACTATGGTCACGTGACGCGCGGCTCGCGGTGAGAGCGGCACATCTGCCGGGGCGGGAATCGTGCTCACTGCGCGGCACGCCTCGCGTCTCCTTTTGGCCGCAGGTTATTTCTCCCAGGAGCAAGCGGACGGGTGTACACCGGTGCAAAGGAAAAGGCCCCTGTGAACAAGTTGTTGAGCATACAAATTCTGGGCACTCCACATTTGTTTGCACTTTGAAAATATCCAAATATGCAAGCCCTTAACAGGAAGAGGTTTCCTTGTTTAGGGAGATATCAGTCCGTTTGGCTCAGGTACTTCTATAGTAGCCTACTTGCAGTTTTACAAATAATGGCAGCACAAAACTACGGCTTAAGAAGAAATGCCTATCTGTGATCTTCCCGAGATGCCGCAGAAGAGTTATTGTGCTTATTATTCATTCCTCACACTGAAATGACAATTCTGGACAAAATGTGTAAATCACCACAGTTTTATAGCTGAACAGTAGCAAATAGATAACAGTTCAGAACCTCCTGAGGCTAAAAGCTAACCATGAAATGAAAAAATCTATAAAGCATTTACTTCTACTCTGTATAACTGAAGGCCCATGTTCTCAATGCCTTTTTTTTCTCTACCTCCCATATCCTGCACAATGCACATTTTTTCATGTATTGCGCTCAAATGCATCTTTACACATTACTAAACCAATGGCATGTGATTGCCAAAGAAAAATGGAATTTGACATGGATTTTTTCTCTGAAGGACAGAAAACCTGTACAATCTCACCTATTCTGTTTTTGACTAAAATAACCTTCCCCAACATATGAAAAACAAATAGATTGATGACTTAATAGTAGACTGAACACATTAAAAACTGAACTTCGTTTTTATAAGATGACAGGTTTGGAGGCACAGTAATTGTAAGACATGCCTATTTGCACTTTAAGTGCTTATCCCCCACCACTCCCAGGCCGCTTAAGCTCACTAATTAAGCAGGGTTGTCATTTGAATTGGCAGTTTTTGTAGACACAATGTATTAGTCACATTTTTTAGTTTTAGTGTGCCCCTTAATAGCTTTAAATTTCAACAAAATGTCAGAATAGAAAACTTATTATTAATATTTTAAAACATTTATTTTCTAATGCCTGTTTAAAAAACAACTTTTAATTTTCAAGGTCAAAAACAATGACAATGTAAAGCTGCAAAATGTTTTGTAGAGATGAAAACACTTGACTGAGAACTGAAAACAGGCATTGATGCTGTAGTTTCTCTAGTGTAACACAACAGAGAAGTTTTTCTTTTTAATGATTTCTGAGCTTACTATTAGGAATCAATATTTATGCTTTATGTCCCTTTATTCCAATAAACCACATTGTGGGCGTTCCTTGTATGTACTGTGTGGCTGTGTTACTGCATTTGGAACAATGGCTCTGACATGCTGTCCTGCAGCTAGACCTTCCATCCAGGCTTCCTGACATCCCTACATCCTCTGACACTCGCTTGCAGGCCCTGATGCCCTGCTTTTGCTCTGGGACACTGCTGGCTCCTGCCCCTCCCAGCCAGGCCAGCCCTCTTCAGATGACTCACACACACACACACACACAAAACAATAACAAAAAACTGCTTTCCAAAAACCAGCTGTTTCACTGCATCCCCACCCCCACACCCTCAACACCACCCCCCCAAAAGAGAGGGAAAACAATTGTACCCCCACAAATAAGCATGACACTGGAAATGAGTAACCCATGGTTCTGTGTGGGCACAGTATATTGATTCATAGTTATTGCTTCTGGCTCATTACTGTAATTCCAGGCACTGACACTTTGAATTGTCATTCATACAGCATTAAGGCTTTTCTGACAGAATGCACCAAGTGTCCCGAGCCTTGGGGGTTGGGGATTCCCTTTGAATGCCCACTGACAGCGTTTCATAAGACCGTGAAAAAATCTACACTGCAATTGCTAACAAGCACGTATACATTTACTCCCTAAGCACCTCCCATATCGTCACTGTATGTGTGATATTAACAACAGATATTCAGTCCAGTACAATTTAAACTCGCAGCCCTGCAGGTCCAGTGATCAATGACAGCATGCATCGTCATCGCGGTATGCGCGCTCCACCACGCTAGAGGGGTGTCGGTGACGAGCAGTTTCGCCTGGGAATGGCGTGAGCGCGCTTGGCGGGCGCCTGCTGCAGAAACCAGTCCGTACAAACCGAGGGGTTGTAATCCGGGCCATTCTTGTTGACAACGAGCCTAGACTAGAAAATTAAACAGTTACATCGAGGAAACTGGATTGCGCGTGATCAAGCTGTTCAGTATTTAACAATGTCAGTGTAAAAGTAAAGCCGGGGGAAAGATTTAAGCGGAAAAATCACTGACAGGCCAGATGAGGTTTGATGGGATTCATATGCAATACAGATGGAGAAATCGACAGGCTAAATGATCGTATGTGTTGTAAATATTTAAATATCCATCACTAGTAACAGGGAAGATGCATCTCCACCAGGTGCTGACTGGGGCTGTGAATCCAGGAGACAGCTGCTATTCGGTGGGAAGCGTTAGCGACATCCCTTTTACTGTAAGTATTCCATTTAATATTTGCAGCGAGGATGAGGCTGGCTAGATTAAGAAACAAACTGAACATGGATATACGGCGTATTCGGAGTGGCTGGCCCATGACATTCCCCTCGTTATCTTCATTTTCGACATCGTCCATTCCGAGTGACAGTTGTGCGTTTGGTTTATGTTTTGGTTTACAGACCTGTCTTGTTTTGGAAGACCGTTTCCGGAAATATTGACCATACATTGCCTGACTGAACACGAAGTTTCGGTTTGGAGTCATTTAGTGGAAATTTAAGTGCATGTGCAATCGATGATTTTCCGAACTTACCTACCCATCCCACATTTCCTGATTCTGACAGATGTGGCTAGCTTGCTCTCTCGCGAAGTCGCACATCAGTATGGTAATGCCAGAGTTGGCAAACATTTGGCGTCAGTGCGCTCCACAGATAATCGGAATGACTATTAGTGCATAAACGGTGTCCATTACAACATGAACTACACAAAATGATTAGGTAGCCTATTTAAGCTGTTTTCGTTGATAGTCATTCCTAATTCTGAGCACATATTGTATCAAATGTACACACCAGTCATGCGAATACATCATTAATGCGATTTAGACGTGTACAAAATATTGGCAAGGAATTCAGTTAACGTTTTTCGAAAAGTAATAAAATGTTGAAGTCATGTGTGCGTGAATGTTTGCTGGAGGTTGCCACCACGATTCACGTACTGGAATGCTTTTGTTTAGGTCGTATCTACGATTTTTTAAAAATCTGTGTAGCCTGACCCAGACTATTTTGCTGTCTGACACACTGATGTTATAGCCTAGTGTTTGTTTACACAAGTCAACACTTACGTACAAAAAGAGGCTACTGCATGCAATGGTCACATTTTTGCTTTGTTTATTGACCTTACTATTCAAGAGAACGCATATGGGCCTGTTTTACGCTAATTAAGAGTTGATCTCTGCGAAGTAATATAGGGTTATAACGTGACGCTGTATGCTATGCTGAGGAGCGTTGTTTAGATTGTCAATCAGGTGTAAAATGAAAATAAGTAATGTATTTTGATATTACTTATTTTTGTCATGTTGTCGAAGTGTAGAATGGTTTTGTGGTCTAAGCCCAGAAGTGAATGAATGAATATGAGCCACCAAAGAGGCGTGATTTATTATAGATCTTTCATCCTCGGAATAGTTTTATATGACTGCACAAAATCGTACTTTTACGTAGAGCGAGACATAAACTTGTAACGTGAACTATGAACACATTTCTTCTGCATTGCATAATGGAAGCTGTGTAGAAACTGCTTTTTTATTTGTAATTTCTGCATACGGTATGCTCCAAGATTATGCAATACAGGGCGGTATCGTGATATGCGGTAAACGGAGGAACTAAACCAGAAACTAAATGAAACCCATACGTCCTTTAATCTCTGCAACTGCCCCAGTTCTAATGGAGTGCAGTGGTCTAGTGGTCTTAACTAGAGGTTTAAACCCTCGGCAAGGTCATTCAATTGCCCCATACGCCTTGAACTCAGGGCTGTTCGTAATTTATGATAACAGTGATCACGTGCCAGTGGTATACCGTTACTGCGATTACCCGTATCATTTAGGATGCAGTGTGGACATGGCCATAATTCAGTGTACAGGCTGAACGGTTATGTAGTTTTCAGAGAAAGGGTACTTTCGGAGTGCTGCATGGTGTTGTAGTTTACTGATGATCACTTTGTTACGGAGTTATCCTTGCATACAGGTTTTACCCTTACATGTTCTGCGCTGCCAGGAGTGACCTAAGGCATGTATCAGCGTCAGAACCTCCCAGACAGTGAATGTGTTCTTTTGTCTGGGCCAATATGTGCTATCAGCAAAAAGAAGTTTTCTGATGTCACAGTTTAATGCCAATGTTCATCATTTGTGTGGCTGTTTTCTGACACTCTTTCTTCATGCTGTATCAGGGGTGACTGTATTCTGGAATGCTAGAAGGTGAACATTTTCAAATAGTTTGAAAGTCATATTTTGAGCTTTCAGAAAAGACTCTTACGCTGGATTAGGCAAAATGTTTAACAGCATGGTCTGTAACCAGTGTGTGTCTATTTTCAGCATGGCGAGGGAAAGCGCTCCCTTGTATTATGTCATTGAAGGTCTTGACAACACATAACCTTTCAGCTTTTGGCTCAGTTTGTTTGTAAATTGGTTCCTTCTGTTCTGAGTGAATTTCTGTTTTAATTATTTGTTTTCATTTAATTGCATTTTTCCTCAGATATGCACCCCATTTTGCTCAATGACAAGATGTTTTGTTCCTGTGATGAGTGGCTGTGCTACTTGTTGAATTTACTTAAGAACCCTTGGACTGTAGTTGAAAGAATTCCAGTGTGATTGAATTAGCCACAGTAAGGACATATCTATGAGAAGAACCTGCTTTAATGGAGGCTTTCCTATAGGAGCTGACATGACACAGTGACATTTGTTACTGCAATTTTAATGCTTCAGACATGGGCCTCTGTTAACAAAAATAATCTCTCAAAGTAATGCACGTGCTCAGTTCTCAAGTATATCAGTTGTGTGTCTAATTAGTTATTTAGTTAGTTTTCTCATAACAATCAAGTTTTATGTGACAACATGAATGCAGTAGTATGTGTGTACGCCAGTGTAGGCTATGTGGCACATAGTAGCCTATTATATATGAATAGTGAGCTTGCACACCAGGGAGTGAGTCATTCTATTGTTGTTTATCTTACTAATGTTGTGACTGGTTATTGAATCACATCATTGAGCAACTTTTTCCATATGTCTCAATTGTTTTATGAATTTTGGCAGTTAGAACTCAGAAGAGTGAGGGCTAACTGTATCATTGAAAGTGCACTGTGTGTATGCCCACTTCTATATGGCATGCATGGGAATAAATTCACCAAGTGTTACTTCAAGACCTCTGTGTAAGAACGCATAATAAGAAGGCAAGTGAAGAAGGATATTAGCTGACATTATGTAATAGATGCAAATTAGAAGCTGTGATCTGTCAGGTTTATGCAGATCATCAGGCCAAGTGCTTAAACAGGCTCATCTTCGTCAGCTATAAACAAAGTTCAAAAGAGTGTTCTTGCTGTAACCAAGATAATCAGTGATCACTGTGTTCCTCGTGATGTTCAGCAGTTGTAGCCTAATTGGCAATCACTGTCTGTGTGTTTGTGTTGTAGCCTATATGGGCATGCATTTATGTGTGTTTTCCTTCCTGCTCGTAACTGGATGGGAGTCATTCTGGGGTAAGAATGTCCTCTTAGAATGGCCAGACGGGGTGTGATAATTATATTTAATATACTTCACCAGACTGTAGTACATTATTATGCCTTTTTGTGGTTGTTTTTTGCATAAACAGAATTGGCTGAGATTCACTTCATAATTATTCTTACAGGTACTGCAGATGCTCCATGCCTCTTGTGCTCCTTTAAATAAACCATCTCTGGGATGGTAACCATAACAACGCCCTGCAGCCTAGGTGTATTGCCATGTGCAGCACCGAGTGCCAGTGTTCATCAGTGACCCCAGGATGAGCAGCAGCCATGTGTCGCAGGGGTTAGTGCCCCGGGCCTCTAGTCAGGAGGTTGCAGGTTTGATTCCCGGATGGGGCGCTGATTTTTCACTCTCTATCCAGGTGTGAAAACAAAACCTGATGCTCTTGTTTTTGACAACCTCCTCACAGCATCAGTGGTGGTGTTTCTAATGTGGGAAGTGTGATGTAATGGATTCTGCAGTAGGTTGATGCTGTGGTTTCTCGGTGGTCTTGTTATGAGAGTACAATCACACCTGTGGACATCCCACAAGTGGGTGGAGCTGTTGCATGTTATCAACCAGGCACATATTTCAACCAGACATAATGTTTTGCAAGGGGGTGCGAAGTTTTTTGATTGGTTTGTATGGAAGAGTGTTTGACAGTTTATGATAGATCTCCCTCTGGGGTTTGGGGGAGGGGTTGGGGGTTCATGAAGGCTGACTGTTCCATTACTAGGTAGGCTATGTAACTACACCAGTCATGGCCTGCAGTTTGTCTGTTCAGTGACGCTGCCCTCTTTGGCTGTGGATGACCTCACTTCCGGAGGTTAACAGAGATGCAGAATGTCTCAGGAAGTAACAACATTTTTATTTCCCTGTCCTGCAAGATTTTTGCTGGCTGCTTTCACCACAGAAACTACTGGATGCACCTGTGAGGGAGATGCTTGAAACCCTTTGATTTTATTGCCCCCCCCACCACCACCGTCAAAATGGCAGAGATTCCTGCTAAGGTGCACACTCATCCCCCACTAAATTTCTGTCTCTCTTTGTTTTCAGGCATATGGGTCTGGCTGTGATATTGTCATCCTCTCCAGTGATTTCGAGTGTGTGCAGATTGTCCCTGGTGCCCAGCATGGCAACATACAAGTGGGATGTGTGGAGTGCTCGCATCAGCTGGGAAGGGTATGTTTACTTATCAGACAGAAAGCATGTGTGTTAATGGCCTCTTATATACAGTTAGCTCAATAATGTTTTGGACACACATATATTTTCTTGATTTGGCTCTGTACTCCACAATTTTAGATTTGAAATCAAGCAAGTCTTCAATCTTGTGGTTAAAGTGAAGATTCTCAGCTGTTATTTAAGGGTATTTTTAGACATTCTGGTTTCACCATGTAGAAACTACAGCACTGTCTATACATAGCACAGGTGTTTCTGAGTGAGGTGTGTTAAATTGCTCCCTCAGTGCAGATATAATAGAGCTTTCAATATCTAGTCTTGATTCTAGGTCTTTGATTGCCTTTTGAGTCTGTTATTGGCATTTGTCAATTTGAAGCCTTAGAGCTGTGCGACTGAAAGTCAAGAAAGCCATTATGAGGCTGCAAAATAGGAATAAAACAGTAAGAGACATAGGCCAAACTTCAGGCTTTTCAAAATCATTAAGAACATCATTAAGAAGGAAGAGACCACTCATTAGCTCAGCAATCGCGAAGAGCCTGGTAGGTCAAGGAAGACTACAGTTGATGACCAAAGAAATCTTCCCATAATGTTGAAAAACGCCCAAACGCCTATCGCCAACAGATCAGAAACATTCTTCAGAAGGCGTGGTTGGCGTGCAGGCATGGTTGTGTCAGCAACTACTGTCCACAGAAGACTTCACAGTTCTGTCAGCAACAGAACTACAGAGGCTACACTGCAAGATGCTAACTAGTTAGCCACAAAAACAGGACGGCCAGGTAACAGTTTGCTAAGAAGTACCTAAAAGAGCAGGCAGAGTTCTGGAAAGAAGGTCTCATGGACAGATGAGAGCAACATTCACTTTCACAGAATGGTGACAAGAGCAATCTGTGGAGGTCAAAAGGAACTGGCCAAGATCCAAAGCACACGGACCCCCTCACCTGTCAAGCATGATGGTGGGGGTGTTATGGTAAAATACCCTTCAATAAAAGCTGAGAATGTGCACTTTAACCACACGTGAATCTAAAATTGTAGAGTACAGAGCCAAATCAAGAAAAAAGTGTTTTTTTTCCAAGCATTATGGAGCTCACTGTACACTGCTGTACAGACCCCTGTTGTTTTACCCCAGCTTTCGTCTAGAACATATTGTAGTGCGAACCTATTGACATGACAATAGAAAGCGAAACTAGGGAAGAGTGTATTTTATTGTACTATATATATCTTCCAGAGAAGCCTTTATTAACAAGAGCTCTCACAGCTGTCCAAGAGTAACTGTATTGGTTCATACTTAGTTTGTAAACTAAATGCAGTTGGGGTCCAGTTGGGGTCTAAATATTTGAAGTTGCAGTCAGATGCAGTAACACTTATAGCTGCAGTGCTGGATGTGCTGGATGTGCACTTACACTAAGAGCAGCAGTGCTGGATGTGCTGGATGTGCACTTACACTAAGAGCAGCAGTGCTGGATGTGCTGGATGTGCACTTACACTAAGAGCAGCAGTGCTGGATGTGCTGGATGTGCACTTACACTAAGAGCAGCAGTGCTGGATGTGCACTTACACTAAGAGCAGCAGCGCTGGATGTGCTTTGGGACGCTGAAGTGCAGCCACTCATTTATCCTCAGATCGCTGCCTCCTATGGGAACACTGTGTGCATCTTTGAGCCTGTTGCAACCAACCCAAACAAACGACACAATGTGAGTAATTATTTACTTTACACTTCTGACCAGTAGGTTTCTGCTGTTAATTATTTACTCACTTCCATACAATGTACCATATGTTATGAGTCTGTACAGTTATGTATGTGCGGGTTGTATAATGTTGGACAAAATCATGATGTAGATGAAATAGGCCTACATGGTATATTATTACTATGGATGGTAACACCCTTAGTATGTTGCATACCTCCCCCTGTAAATCATACCATCCTGAAACATAGATAAAAATGGTGTCCAAGATCAAACAATAGAAAATTTCACTTGGTATTTTTTTGTAGCACCGTACACATTGATGCGCATTTGTGAAATTGTTCTGCTGCAGGTGGTGAAATAAATAAGCGTGCAGTGCTCTCCTGTGCCTGTGTGAAGCGGTGTTCCCGTATGTCTCTCTTTCACAGCAGCTGAATTACCAGTGGCACAAGACCGGCCAGTTTTTCCTCAGTGATGTGACGTACAATCTGGCATGGGATCCGCAAGGTATCCCCGCACGACCTGTGCATTTTTAACACCTCTGTCCTCTTTGGAGCGTGACTGCAGGCTCTGTGGAGGAAATGCCTCTGTGTGCCTGTGTAATTTGGTGGAATAGTTCATTGCCTATGACAAGAGGTTTTATTACTCAGATTCACTGTGTAATGGTAGTGTGTTTCATCCTTTATTTTAAAACACAAATTTAAGAATTTTGGTTTCTGTTTGGGTGAAATTCAATAGATCCAAAAAATAGACCTATTTTTGCCAGTCAGAGCAAACCGGCAGTCTGTGTACATTATATACACCACCAGCTAACCCTTTGTTCCTAATACATCAGCTGTTTCATTTCCCTTCACATCCTGCCTAAACATCCTTCACATCCTGACCTAAATTCCTTAGTGTAACATGGGTGCTCTAAACGCAACAGAAGGAAAAGCATTTCTGCCAACCATTTGCCCCTCCCCCCCCCCCCCCCCCCACAGGTAACCGGATACTCGCTGCGACAGAGCAGCTGCAGCTGTGGGCTCCGCCCTCCAGTGACACGCTGGTGGAGGAAGAGGAGGGTCAGGCTGCTGAAGATAAACTCCATCCTGCCTTAAATGACTGGAAGTGTGTCTGGCAATGCAAGTGAGTGCCATTTCATAAGGTCCCAATTCAGACACACACTCGCACTAATTACTGCTCACACACACACACACACACACACACAAAGCTATCTAACATGCAGATTCATGCTGTTGGCTTGCTTAGCTGGTACAGCCATTGCTTCCTGTAAATGGATTGTTGATAGAGCAGGCTAGGCCTGGCCTGTGTGGCTGTAGATGTGTTGACACAGACACGGTCAATGCCCGATGCAGACTGAGACCTTTTGTCGGAAGTGCAGCAGTCAAAAAGAGCAGTCATAGAGTCAACACCATCAGCTGACACTAAACTCACATGGGTTCAGTGAGGAACTGTGACTCAGATTGATTTTCAGTTCCCTGCAACTTACCCAGAGACATTTCAAAACTGCAAGCCTACTCAACCCTGGTCCTGGAGAGCCACAGTGTGGGCTTTTATTAACTGTCCCCAATTCACTGTGTGTCACATTTATTTCCTTCCCCAGTGTTGAGACAATCACTGGTCTAGAGGGAGTTTAAATACATGCAGAAAAGCCTCCACCCCCCCCTCAACCCCCCAATCGCAACCACAGATTGTACCTGTTGATGGTACCTGTGGTCATTTACTTATTCCTCAGGTCTTTTCCTTGTCCTGCCAATTGTTTTTTATTTATTTTTTACACAGCCATTAAGTCTCAGGACCACAAAACAGTGCGCAGCCTACATCAACGTGTAGCACAAGCCTGGGTGATGCGTGATACACTCACCAGGCATCAGCTACAGTGAAAAAAGGAGAGATTGTTAAGCCAGTACTTTTCAGAGACTCTCTCCCACCAGCTTTGGCGCAGATGGTCGTGTGGGTGTTTGTGTGGTAGGTGATGTCTGTGTGCTTCTCCCAGGACTGCTGTGCCTGTGCATGTGATGAAGTGGTCGCCCGACGGGGAGTACTTTGCCACCGCAGGGAAGGTACTGTATGGCAAAATGTGTTTCCTGTTTTTTTTTTTGTGTATTTCCCCTTTACATCACCAAACTACCAGAGAAATACGTTTCCTCAGGGCATGTTCTTATTACACTAATGCTCCAGCAAAGCAGCAGGTGACGTACAGTTGATCTTGTCCAGATTATACAGAGAGGAAAGTCATGAATGTGGTAAACCCGGTGAACATTGCCATCCGGGCATTCAGGTGAAAAGCCAGTTACATCTAAAAGGTGTCTGGCCAACTAGGACGTAGCCTGGCTGTATCCAGGTAAAATCTGAGCTATATTGGGGTTAACCTAGTCCGTTTATGTCAAAACATCTCTCAACCTAGTTTTTCACCCTTCTCGTCATCTAGACTCTAGTCTTTTGCTCACTAGAAAGGAAGGAAGTTGTTCGATGTCATGTGTTCCATTGTCTGTTTATATGAGGACATATTTGGGTGACAGCATTTTTCACTGATGTGTGGTTTGTTGGAAATAATGAGAGTGCATTTTCCAACTTCCTTCTGTTGAACGAGCCATCATGTGACCATGTGCATTGTGGGAATGCTGTCGGTCTGGTTGCCTTGGATGACGCGGATGTGGTGCTCTCTTTGTGTCTCTGTGCTGGCCCAGGATGACTGCCTGCTGAAGGTATGGTACCCCACCACGGGGTGGAAGTCAGCAGTGGTGATCCCAGAGCTGCCCGAGAAGAAGGGCACACCCGTCCACTTCTCTTTCGTGTACCTGGCACACCCCCGCGCTGTCACTGGCTTCTCCTGGAGGAGGACCAGCAAGTACATGCCCAAGTGAGCTTCAGGCCTTCACCCTTTCAACTGAAATAGAGCTCTCTGTACATGCTATTCAATATGTGGTTAACAGTATATGACCGTGTACATAAAGATATTCGATTTATGAGCAATGTAGATATACTGATTGCATTGCCAAGAGGAAAATGTCTGGGGATTTAGGTTTACTGTATTTTCTTAGCAACCAGATGCAGTGCACACTACGCTGTGCATGTGTTTATATTATATAAAGAACTGCTGCTATGTTTCTTGTTCATGTGTGCTTGTGCGTGTGTGTGCGTGTGTGCTTGTGTGTGTGTGTGTGTGTGTGTGTGTGTGTGCGCACGTGCGTGTGTGTGTGCACAGGGGCTCGGTGTGTAACGTGCTGCTGACCTCCTGCCTGGACGGGATCTGCAGGCTGTGGTCTGAGACCCTGCTGCCTGAGGACAGCCTGCTGGGGGGGCAGATCTCAGAGAGCAGCAGCAGCAGCAGCAGCCTGCCCCACCCAGGGGGGCAAAAGGACAAGATCCAACATGCCCTGGAGGTACCAGCATTACCTACTGTTACACGTACAGGTCTAAATATACCACACATGCTGCTTAATATATCAGCCATGGAATTTTATCTATAGTATATATAGGCAACTTTGTAGAATAAATATTTATTTATTTCCTCCTCCTGACCTGCTCTGTGACTCCTCCCACTTACCTGCTCCTCTATAACTCCTCCCACTAACCTCCTCTGTAACTCCTCCCTCTATCCTGCTCTTTATCTCCTCTCTCTATCCTGCTCTGTAACTCCTCCCACTAACCCGCTCTGTAACTCCTCTCTCTAACCTGCTCTGTAACTCCTCCCACTAACGCACTGCTCTGTAACTCCTCCCACTAACGCGCTGCTCTGTAACTCCTCCCACTAACGCGCTGCTCTGTAACTCCCTGCAGTCCATTCACCACCTGAAGCACCTGCGTCGCGGCCGGAGGCGCTCCTCTGCCCTGGCGGCCCACACCGAGCTGCTGCCCAGCCAGCTGGGCTCACACGAGGTCCACCGACACATCTCTCACCATGCCAACGCCCTCTGCCACTTCCACATCTCAGCCAGCATCAACCCCAGCACAGGTACATCTCAGCCCGTCCCCAGCACAGGCACATCTCACTCCCAGCACAGGTCTATGTCAGGACAGGTTTATCTCAATCTGCGCACTGGTATAGCTCTAATCTCAGCACAAGAATATCACTTATCCCTGTAGCGGTACATCTCAGTCTCAGCACAGGCATATTTCTGCTCCACTTCTTGGCTCGTCTGCTCTCTCCCGACGTCCCACCCTCTGCTGTCTGTGCCTCCCAGATATCCCCCAGGTCCTGTCGGCGACGGCGTTCCTGGGGGACGAGGCCAGCGGCGGTTTTGTGGTGCACTGGCTGAACAACAAGGACCTGAGCTTCACCATCTCCATGGACCTGTTCATGCAGCAGCTGCGCAGGCTGTCCGAGACGCACCTGGAGTCCACTGCTGACGACCCGGACCCCGAGGGGCCGCAGGCCAAGTTTGACCTGGGTACGTTCAGCATTAGCGTTTACTGCGTGTTCAACATCTATGACAAATTTACTCACTATTTAAATTTTACTTTTATGTTATATAATATTGGCACTCATCTAACATTTATCTTTCAAATGGAATTGGAACTTTAATACTTGGGGAGTTGTTTTTTTTTTCAACTGCCATTAAACAGGCGCCACATCAAAATGACCCTTCCTTGGGTGGTGTTATATTTTTTCATGTAACCACCCTCTGTCTCTTGTGCTTTCTGGAGAAAAGTTAAACCCAGTGTATGAAATACTGGTTTACCGTTTCAACAGGGAGTGGAAAGCCTCTGTTTTCCGTTTTAAAATATGCTTAACCTGTATTGTTCTCTAACTTCAGTAAGGTAACATTGGTTGATGTGGACCTCTCTCTGCGTGTTCCAGATCTGGATGAGATGTCGGACAGAGGCTCCTCTGAGCAGGAGGACGGCGATCCGGAGGGCAGCACCAAGGCCTCCTCCCCCGGCTCCAGCGGCAGCTCCCCTTTACCCACAATGCTGCTGGACAGGAAGTTGGAGGCCCTCACCCTGGAGTGGAACAGGAGCCCAGACATGCTCTTCACCATCCACCCAATGGACGGCTCCTTCCTGGTGTGGCACGTGAAGTACCTGGATGAGTACATCCCGGGAATATTCAGACAAGTCCAGGTACACCTGCTAGCTCCACAGTTGGCCTGTAAATACACACAACAGTATATACTTACTGTGTTTTATCAGAGGTGGAAAATCCAGGTTCTGAAAGTAAAAATCCTCCCCAGTATTTTGTGCCAACCACCTGGATTTGCTAATCAGTACAATAGCTGTAAATACAGGTAATATATTTATTAGTTATGGATGGAAGTATGTATGTTTTGTATGGGAGGCATTAACAGGAAGTGACAGCGTGTTGTTGTTTGAGTGGTGACAGTATGTTTAATGACTCATTGTGTTCTCCCTGCTTTCAGGTGTCCTTCTCCTCCCAGATCCCTGTGGCGTTCCCCGCGGGCGATGCGAACTCCCTCAGCAAGAACATCATGATGTACGCCTGCACCTTCACCGAGCGGGAGTCCAGCACCGCGCTGCAGCGGCGGCGGAAGGCCCAGCGCATGCCGCACAGCGCTTCGGGCTCCGCCCCGCTGGGCCCGGCGGCGGGCCACTCGCTGGCCGCCCTCATCGGCCCCGCCGTCATGATGGTGTCCAAGCACGTGGACGGCTCGCTCAACCAGTGGGCCGTCACCTTCGCCGAGAAGTCGGCCTTCTCCTCGGTGCTGACCGTCTCGCACAAGTTCCGCTACTGCGGCCACCGCTTCCACCTGAACGACCTGGCCTGCCACACCGTGCTGCCGCTGCTGCTCACCTCCTCGCACCACAACGCCCTGCTGACCCCGTCCGGCCGGGAGGAGGGCGGGGCGGAGGAGGGGGCGGAGGCGGGGCAGCAGTGGGGGCGGGGCACGCCGCAGAGGGGCGCGGCACTCACTGAGCTGAAGAATGCCGCCACGCGCACCTTCCACGACCCCAACGCCATCTACAGCGAGATGATCCTGTGGCGGGTGGACCACATCGGGCCGCTGTCCTGCACCGGGGGCGTGTCCGAACTCGCCCGCATCAACTCCCTCCACACCTCCGCCTTCTCCAACGTGGCCTGGATCACTACCCACTCTGTACTGGAGATG
The DNA here is from genome assembly GCF_018555375.3 of Anguilla rostrata. Taxonomy (NCBI): domain Eukaryota; kingdom Metazoa; phylum Chordata; class Actinopteri; order Anguilliformes; family Anguillidae; genus Anguilla; species Anguilla rostrata. The sequence continues at coordinate 24,088,696 of NC_057948.1, forward strand.
CTTACACAGCTCTCATACTGTAGCCGATAGGCTACTTAACAGGACTCATTCATTACTGTAGCACTGATACTGACAGTACTGTAATCAGGACTCATTCATTACTGTAACACTGATACTGACAGTACTGTAATCAGGACTCATTCATTACTGTAACACTGATACTGACAGTACTGTAATCAGGACTCATTCATTACTGTAACACTGATACTGACAGTACTGTAATCAGGACTCATTCATTACTGTAACACTGATACTGACATATGTCACACTGTAACTCACCAGACTCATTCATTACTGTAACACTGATACTGACAGTACTGTAATCAGGACTGATTCATTACTGTAACACTGATACTGACTGCACTGTAATCAGGATTCATTCATTACTGTAACACTGATACTGACAGTACTGTAATCAGGACTCATTCATTACTGTACACTGATACTGACGTACTGTAATCAGGACTATTCATTACTGTAACACTGATACTGACTCCTGTAATCAGGACTCATTCATTACTGTAACACTGATACTGACATACTGTAATCAGGACTGATTCATTACTGTAACACTGATACTGACAGTACTGTAATCAGGACTCATTCATTACTATAGCACTGATACTGACAGTACTGTAATCAGGACTCATTCATTACTGTAACACTGATACTGACAGTACTGTAATCAGGACTGATTCATTACTGTAACACTGATACTGACAGTACTGTAATCAGGACTGATTCATTACTATAGCACTGATGCTGACAGTACTGTAATCAGGACTGATTCATTACTATACTGTACATGTATGTATATATGTATGTATGTATGTACGTATTTGTTAGATCATAATTGTGTAATAAAAGCACAATATAAATGCAGGTATTTTAATTAATATTTTTGGTGTTTATGAAATCCTAATAGCAGGTCTTTTAATTGTCATTTATAGTGATACGGTAGTAGTGTTGTTTTAATATAGAAGAGGAAAGTGTTCATAATATGTTCTGCGGATCTTCTGCTGTTCAGGTTCTTACTGCAATTCGGCGAGTGCCTGCTTCGTGGCGTCTGATGGGAAGCACCTGCGGTTGTATCAGGCAGTGGTTGATGCCCGGAAACTTCTGGATGAACTGTCCGACCCTGAGACCTCGGTAAGCAGCCAGGTCTGTCCGACAGGCCTCCCTTTCTGAGTTTGATGAGCCGGTACTGGAGAGAATGGAGAGCAATTTAGCACCTGTTTCTTTGGGCAGAAACTGGTGGGGAAGGTTTTCAACATCGTGAGCCAGCAGTCCACCGCCAGGCCAGGCTGCATTATTGAGCTGGACATCATTACTGAGCAGGTGAGGGTGGATCTCACACACATTCAACATGAAACACAGTGTGCACTGTGTGCAAGACTTGGGTCAGATGTGCATTTATCTCTGTAGGTGCCAGTAAGACTTGAAGACACTACCACAGATATTAACAAATCATGCTCCAAAAGCAAACACTTTCAGTCATATGAAAAATACATTTGTGCTTATTCATAATTTTATTTACTGGTGTTTAAAGGGATCAGAGGTTTCAAATTATTCTCAATTCTCAGGGAGGACACTGCTGTTGTACCCTTGAGCATGGTTCTTAACCTGAATTACTTGAGTCTTTATCCAGCTGTATAAATAAATGCAATGTGAAAAGTTGTGTAAGTCGCTCTGGATAAGAGCATCTGCTAAATGACAGTAATGTAATGTAATATAATGTAATGATCTGAGTGCTGTAGATAAGCGCTGAGTCTCGGCTTGTCCTGTATCTCCCTTTCCCTTTCTCCAGTGCGGGTCCAACACACAGCTGCTCCACGTGTTCCAGGAGGACTTCATTTTGGGGTACAGACCCCCAGAGGCCCCTCCTGACTCCGCCCAGGGTACGCCCCGAATGAGTGTGCAAGCTTCCACAGTGATTTATGTATCCTCTGGGCACGGGTTATTCATGAATTCGTTTTCCCTCACACCTACATCTTTCAGTGGGCAGTTTGGTGTAGAGTGCGTTTGCTGTGTCGTGCCTACATGGGTGGGGAAGAGCTTTTTAATACCGAAATGCTCATTCTGACCAATGATCAGTAACATCAGACATGTCTGACATCATCCAGCTCTCACGTGTATAGCAGAAGTGCTATTTGATGTTTTCAAAGATTAAAAGTACATAGGGAACGTTTGAAAGGTTACTGAATGTATGAATTAGCATTAGAACATGTAGCTAATCATTTTGAAATTGTATTACACCTGGACCTGAATGATGATATTCAATTGACTTACAGTATATGTCCCTTGTGTATATGTGTGATCAGCACAGCTATAACCTGCCATTTTTTATCGTTTTATGTGTGTTTTCATACCGAGGTCCACCAAATTTGTTAACTAAGGGCAGACATTCAAGTTGTTTCACTTGAAATAAAACCAAAACTGGTAAAGTGTTGGTTTTTGGTGTGTTTTCTAGATGCCTGAGTTTATAATAATAGTAAAAAAATGTTCCACAGGGTACTACCCTCCACCTTTCTCAGAAAAGTTCTTTCTGGTGGTGATGGAGAAGGATGGAGACCGTAGCACCACCCTGCAGATGTGGCACCTGCAATTACAGTCTATCCAGGCCTGCGTGGGTCAGTACCACACCCTCTCCACCCCCTCCGCCATCTTACCCCAAATGCCTACTGCACCTGCTGTTACAGTTTGGATGGCAGTAACCCCCCATCTTACTGTCACATTGCATTCATTTAATATGCAGGGTAAAATGAAACAAATGAACTACAGGTGGCAATGTACAGTAGGCAGCAGGAGATATGGTGCTGGCAAGTTTTCAGTGTGACTAAATGAACAGTGAAAGGTTTTTCTTTTCACTTAGGGAAACTTTTTAAGGGCCCTGACTCATAGATGTTGGCAATTTACTTTACAGTCCTGCAGTGGTCTGTATTACTACTGTAAGTGTATACATGTTTAAAAGGTGTGGTAGGGAATTGGTTTCTTAAAAACATAAGTGTTTGGTAAGCCATACCAATCATTTGTCACACCATTTTATTTTTAAGGGTTATCTACTCGGTGTGCGGTGTGAGGTTAAATGCATGAGTGTTTATCAGAGAATGATACCAGCTGTTCCTTTTGTAGATGGGAGTTTCCCGGAGCAGATGTTTCAGAACCAGCTGGTGGTGCCGGTGCAGCAGGACGACGGCGACTCCTCGCCGGACGCCTCCCCCGGGCACAGCCCCCTCCCCCACTCCTCCTCCTCTGCTCACCTGCAGTCCGCCAGCAAGCTCATCCTCAGCTCCCAGCTGGTCTACAGCCAGCGCCTGGAGCTCCCCGCCGGGGTGGAGGTCATCCGCGCCACACCCTCCGCAGGTACGCCACACGCCGCTGCACCCTGCATTCTCCTGCAGGTACGCCACACGCCGCTGCACCCTGCATTCTCCTGCAGGTACGGCAGACTCCACACCCCTCTGCAGGTGGTTCACAGGCTGTGTTTGCCTGCAGGTAGGGCATAAGCCACACCCTTTTGCTGGTCGGTTTTTTACATACATCATTGCAGTCACTTAGCAGATGCAATTACCCACCTGTTGTATGCAGATCTAGTGGGGAACTGTAAAAGTGTTGCATGGGTTTTAGTCATGGCTGAGAATGCAGACTGAGATCAGTGTTTTTTCTGCAGGGCACTTGAGCTCCTCGTCGATCTACCCGGTGTCCTTGGCGCCGTACCTGATCGTGACCACCTGCTCGGACAGCCAGGTGCGGTTCTGGCGCTGCGGGGTGGAGGCGGGCGGGGCCGGGGAGCGGGCGTACCGCTGGGAGCCCTGGGCCCTGATGAACGACGAGCGGGACAGCGACAGCGCAGTGAGCGTCCCCGGCCGCCCGGTGGCCGTCAGCTGCTCCTACACCGGCCGGCTGGCCGTGTCCTTCAAGCAGCCGTCGCCGGGCGACGGCGGGCACACGCTGGCGAAAGCGCGCAGGGAGTTCTCCATGCACGTCTCCATCTACGAGTGCGAGTCCACGGGCGGGTCCGAGTGGGTGCTGGAGCAGACCATCCACCTGGACGATTTAGTCGGGGTCTCGGCCGGGGCCGCCCTGGACCCCCGCGTCAGCGTGGACAGCAACCTGGTGGTCTACAGCAAGTCGGACCTGCTGTACGGCGGGAGGGGGGCGCAGGGCAGCCCGAACCGGAAGCACTTTGTCCACCTGGACTGGCTGTCCAAGGAGGACGGCTCGCACATCCTGACCGTGGGCGTGGGCTCCAGCGTGCTGATGTACGGGCGGGTCTCGGGGGTGGTGGGGGAGCAGACGGGCGGGGGGGAGGGCGCGGCCGTGGTCACCCTGCCGCTGGGGGGCAGCGTGAAGCAGGGCATCCGGTCCCGCTGGGTTCTGCTGCGGGCCGTGGACCTGGTGTCCTCGGTGGACGGGACGCCCTCGCTGCCCGTGTCCCTGTCCTGGGTGCGGGACGGGATCCTGGTGGTGGGGATGGACTGCGAGATGCAGGTGTACGCCCAGTGGGGGCGGGACAGCAGGCCCGGGGAGGCCGAGAGCGACAGCCTGTCCTCGTCCGAAAACGTGACGACGCAGGACTCGGACTCCGAGCCCTGCCCCAGGGCCAAGAGCATTTTGGAGGGGGCGGACGAGGCCCTCAGGCTGCCGGCCGTCAGTCAGGACGGGAGCTTGTTTGAGGCAGCACACTCGCTGTCCCCCACCCTGCCCCAGTACCACCCCACCCAGCTGCTGGAGCTCATGGACCTGGGCAAGGTGCGGCGGGCCAAGGCCATCCTGTCCCACCTGGTCAAGTGCATCGCCGGGGAGGTGGCGGTGGTGCGCGACGCGGAGGCGGGAGAGGGCGGGGCCAGACGTCACATGTCCCGCACCATCAGCGTCAGCGGCAGCACGGCGAAGGACACCATCCTGGCGGGCCGCGACGGCGGCCGCGACTACACCGAGATCAACTCCATCCCGCCGCTGCCGCTGTACGCCCTGCTCTCCGCCGACGACGACTCCTCCTACAAGGCTGCCGACGAGGCCGGGAAGGGCGCGGGCAAAGGGGTCCCGGGCGCCCAGGCCCAGGCCGCGCCTGGCGACCAGTACGGCGACCTGTTCCAGGTGCCCACCGTCAGCACCGACGACTTCGTCAGCTTCGCCGAGGAGAAGAAGGAGCGGAAGTCGCGGGTGATCGACCTGTCGCAGTACGGCCCCACCTACTTCGGCCCCGAGCACGCCCGGGTGCTGTCCAGCCACCTGATGCACTCCAGCCTGCCCGGCCTCACGCGCCTCGAGCAGATGTTCCTGGTGGCGCTCGCCGATACCGTGGCAACCCCCAGCTCGGAGGTCAGCAGCTCCACGGACAAACAGTACACTGGTGAGTGTGCGCGAGTGCCCGTGAGTTTGTGTGTATCTGAGTGTGGGAATGTGTGTGGATTCTCTTTGCCTGCCAAACCATTTGCCTCACTGTGTGCTGAGACGAGGTGCACTTACGTGCTCTACCCAGCAGGTCTACCACTGCTCTCCTGGCGTTAATCGTAATCATTGACCTAATAGTGGAAAGTGGTATCTTGCTTTTTTATTTATTTGTTTGTAACCACGTCCTGACTTCTGAAGGTCAACAGCCTTTGTCTTGTTTAGTCTGACAGTTCTTTGCTCTTCCTCAGGGTAGTGGATGACGTAGATTTTACATGGGTATTTTAACCTCATTTTATACCCCAGTGAATCAGGAGGCTGTGAGAGGCTACATTACAGTTCTCTGATTGAGATTAACTTAAAAATCAGCTTTTTTAAAAGCAGGAAATTTATTTTTGTGTAAATAATTCTGGCATATATTTATTGAGGAAAAATAATATGTTAAAATGATTTTCCCCCAATATAAATGTATGTACAAACTTTTTCTCTGAGCAACTCTATTAGCTTTGAAAAATTGTCTAATTTTTCAGCATGCATCTGACTCTTACTTTGCTGTATTGATTATTTTATATAGCCTACCCTTATTCCTAAGTTTATTGAGCTTGTGAATAATTTTGGAGGGTACTCTAGTTTAGTTTACAACAACACTTAAATTGCTTTATAATTGGATCCAGAAATTAATTCTTTCTTTGCAGTAAACAGACAAAGCTCCACCAGGGAATAGTACTCAGGAGGTTAGTGGCCCTTATGAAATGGATTTATGCTGGTATTCCCAGCACAAGACCTTCCCATTTACTCTCTCATAGAGGAACCTGAGGATGGTTTTTAAAGGACATATTTTAATTAGAATGCGCTGCGACACCACATGCTCTTCATTGGGGAAGAGGCTTGCCGGAGAGTAACTTTCCCTGTCAGAGCACTGAACTGCAGTGACCGAGTTGGGTAATCAGCATGGCTGTGTTTGTCCTGTGCGGTTTACGTGCCTGCTACCCACCCAACTAAACAAAGCCCGGATTATCTTTTGTCTTCTTACCTACGGTGTAAATCAGTTATTTAGTCTTTTGGTAGGAAGTGCGGAGCAGACTTTTAACAGTGCGTTCCAGGCCTTTAAGTAAGCATTGATGCGACTGGGCAAGGTTCAGGGACGGACGGCCCCATTGGTCTGAGTTTAATGGGCAACTGTAGCCCTGCTTCGCTCGAAGCATTTGGAAGTGAGCAGAGGAAATATTTTAATGGCGTGGGGTGTTTGAGGTTGCACCCACGGCAATCGCATTGTTCCAAGGCACGAGGCATGATAGTTAGCACACTGCCAGTTTGACGTCTTTAGTGTGAAACTGTGTAGGCTGAGTTTATACTTTTAAAGACATGGCTCCTTTACTTTATGCTACGGGTCTAAGAACAAGCTTTACTCTGAAGTCTGGTCCAATCAGGGCGAAGCCTCAGGCCTGTGTGAAAAAGGGCCAATGGCAGTCTAATCAGTGGTACTGTCTTGGGGGTGAGTGGACCCTCCATTTGGGGTTTTTGGGATGGACTATTCTGCTACAAATTAAATGATTGTTCACCTTGTACCTTGTGTGTGTGTGTGTTTGTGTATGTGTGTGTGTCTGCATGTGTGGTTGTACGTGTGTATATATGTGCGGGTGTGTGTGTGTACGTGCATATGCGTGTGTGTGCAGGTGGAGAGGCACTGGATGAGTGCGGACTCAGGTACTTGCTGGCGATGCGTTTGCACACCTGCCTGCTGACCTCACTGCCTCCCCTCTACAGGATGCAGCTGCTGCACCAAGGTACGCCCCACCCCCCTGCCCCCCTGTTTCCCTCGCCTCCGCACCCCCACGCGTGACTCAGCCAGGGCTGTGATTAACAGCTCACTCCCTGCTGCTGGGAAGTCCTGCCAGTCTTAATGCTGGGATTGGTCACGCTGTGCGCTTCATGCTCACTGAGAAAGAAATCCGACACATTTTAGACAGCAGTGTTTCACTGGCATTTTTAACTGTTACAGAGCTGATATTGTGATTTAGTGGCAGGATTGATGTCTTGGTCAGCCTGTCAACCCAGATGATTATGGGTTTAAAACATCTGAATGCTGTGTGTACGTGTGTGTGTGTGTTTGTACCTGTGTGTGTCTGTGTGTGTTGTACCCGTGTGTCTGTGTGTGTTGTACCTGTGTGTGTTTGAGAGAGCAGGTCTCTCCACGTGTCACTTTGCCTGGGCGTTCCACTCTGAGGCAGAGGAGGAGCTGCTGTCCATGATCCCTGCGGTCCAGAGGGGAGATCCGCAGTGGGCGGAGCTCAGGGCCGTGGGGGTGGGCTGGTGGGTCCGAAACATTAACACCCTGCGCCGCATTATGGAGAAGGTGGGCCTCACCCTGCAGCCCTCAAACCTACACTCATCCAGCACAGCTCAAAACAGCACAGCACAGCACTGCCAAATTCATCTCAGAAGAGCTCAGCACAGTTTAGCACAGTATAACATGGCCAAGTTCACCTCAAAAGAGCTCAGCACAATTTAGCACAACACTGCAAAATTAGTCTCAGCACAGCCCAGTTCAGCACTGTTACAGTTTATTACAGCCAGCCAGAAAAATGTCTTTTAGCTTTGTTTAGATTAGTTTATTCGCTTTCTGTCTGAACATCAAGTGCATTTTCCCCCATCTGGTTGTGGGTGGTGTAACAAGCACAGTGGGCACAGTGTGGGACAGTTACAGTAATAAGTTCTTCTTCTTGTTCTTCTTCTTGTTCTTATTCTTGTTCTTCTTCTTGTTCTTCTTCTTCTTCTTCTTCTTCTTCTTCTTCTTCTTCTTCTTCTTCTTCTTCTTCATTATCCTGATGCACCTTTATCTCTCTGGCTTTTCCAGGTAGCTAAAGCTGCGTTTCAGAGGAATAGTGAACCCTTAGATGCTGCCCTCTTCTACCTGGCCATGAAGAAGAAGGCTGTATTGTGGGGGCTGTTCAGGTGAGCCAATCACACCATTCCTTTCAGATGTCAGCAACCTTTCATGTTTGTAATTTAGACTGCAATTTTAGCTCATTTCCCTTCTAGCCTTTCTCCCTAACATGCAGATGTTAGGTTGTAGCCCCCAGGTCTCCCCACTTTCAGCATGCAGGACTCCTGGTTCTTCCAGTCCTTTTTTTCAGCTTGGGCTGTTCGGTAAACATGCAAAGCTGAACAAAAGCATAGCACTCTGGGTTCATACCTGAGTCTCCTCTTGAGGACAATGAAGCTCTAATCTAATCTAATGTAATCTGTCAGTCAAAGAGTCAATCATTCAAGACAGCCAATTAAGTGTGTGACTGCTTTACCAGCTATGGGTATGAGAATAGCTCACTGGATGCTAGAGAGAGTGGTACGTAAGAGTCCCCAGGGCCAAGTTTGGGAAGCCCTGATGTAATGTTTTCACCTTTTTTCAGTGTTAATTTAGGAGCCACACCTAATTTACATAGCCTTTTCATATGAATTTTATGTGAATGTGATTCTTATATTATTGTCCTGTGTTATTTATGTTTTTAACTGCGGAGCATTTTTATTACCTGTCTGCAGAACAAATTTACCTTTGGGTACAATAATATATACTTTGACCTTAAACTTGATACCTACTGCAAATACAATTCTGAAACCTGGTTTCCTTTTATTTCGTTTTGTTTGTTTTTTCATTTTCGCTTTTTTTTCTGCAGATCCCAGCACGACGAGAAGATGACCCAGTTCTTCAGCCGCAACTTTGCCGAGGACAGGTGGCGGAAGTCGGCCCTGAAGAACGCCTTCTCTCTGCTGGGGAAGCAGAGGTTTGAGCAGGCGGCGGGGTTCTTCCTGCTGGCCGGGGCGCTCAAAGACGCCGTCGAGGTGCCCGCTGCTTCTCATTTCCACAGTCACGATGAGCGCAGCGCCAGGGGGAGATGCTCTGCAAATCCCCCAAAAAGAGGCGGCGCTCCCTCGCGGGCCGTTTCCTCCGCCGTGCGACCTTAAGGAACGTCTTTTAGATAAATCCCCCGCTCGTATCTAATCGGCTGTGGTAATTTAATGGATCCGGAGGCTAAACATTTTTCTAATGGAAAACTGGCAGAAGTTTTATTTAGAAAAACTTCTGACCATGAGAGAGGCCTATAGCTTTACCGTGCTGTGATTTTCTTTCTTTTTTTATTTTGCCATCGTCCTGGGATTTCAGGATTCTGAGGAGGCGTAGCCTAAACCTCGAAGATAAGCCCAATGCGCGTGCTACGTAAATGCCTCTTTTAGTTTTCCAGGGGTAGAGTGAACCGCACTGTGCACAGTCTAAACAGGGGAGATAAGATCAGGACACATATGAGCTACTGCAGTCATGCCTTTGGGCTGTTTCACTGCCTCTGGCTGCTGTTGGCACCGTTTCTTGAATCATTTGTTGCGTGACTTAGTCTTGGTCCAGAAAACTGAAAATGAAAGGGCTATTCAGGAACTTTATCAGAAGCGTGTGAGCAGCTAGTCTACATTCCCCAGAATGCTTTGCACCTGAAGGCTGGCAAGCTACAAATAAAGGTGGCTGAGAAGCATTTATTTAACCTGGAAATGGTCCTGGATTAGCTGTTCATTATTAACAAGGTTGCCAGGTTCAATAAGGATTCCCTAGCTGAACATGCTGTTCATTATTAACAGGGTTGCCAGGCTTAATTAGGATCAACTAGCAGTCGCAGAACCCTTCTTACTACATTCTGTCCAGTGTGGTTGTGTTACCGTTGTTTCTTTTGTGGAAATTGAATAATTCCATAATACATACATTACATGGCCAAAAGTATGTGGACACCTGACATCCATCCATCTCATTAAAAATGATGGGCATTCATATGGAGTTGGTCCACCCTTTGCTGCTGTAACCACCTCCACTCTTGTGGGAAGGCTTTATACTAGATGTTAGAGCATTGCTGCAGGGATTTGTTTCCATTCAGCCTGAAGAGCATTAGTGAGGTCGGGCACTGATTAGGCAATTAGGTCTGGCTCACAGTTGGCATTCCAATTGATCCCAAAGATGTTGGATGTCATGATGAAACAAGAAAGGGCTTTCCCCAAACTGTTGGGGAAGCATTGTATCATCTGGAATGTGATTGTATACTGTAGCATTAAGATTTGTCTTCAGTGGAACTAAGGGACCTAGCCCAAACCATGAAATAAAGCCCCAGACCAAGGGGTTTCAGATGCTTTTGGTCATATAGTGTAAGTGTGACAGTGACAGTGACAGTGACATAAGTTACCATATTTTCCTCAACATTTTAAATATGGGACATTTGAATTGCAAGCCTGTTAATCTTCTAGTACAGGGGTCCTTAATCTTATCACAAAAGGGCCAGCGTGGGTACAGGCTGTTGTTTCAGCCAAGCGGTAACACTTCTTCTACCAATTCTTCTACTAATCAACCACTAGAGTTAAGGACCTTGATTAGTTGAATCTGGTGTGTTACTGCATCGTTGAAACAAAAGCCTGCACCCACACCAGCCCTGTCTGGATAAGATTGAGGACTCCTGGCCTAGTATAATTAAAGTGTGTTAAAATAATGATTTTTAAATAATATAATAATTTCCCCCTATTTGACAAGCTATCCTGTATTGCAGGTTTGCCTTGAGAAGCTGGAGGACATACAGTTAGCTATGGTAGTGGCTCGTCTCTATGAGTCAGATTATGAGAGCTCATCCACCTGTGAGGGCATTCTGTATGAGAGAGTGCTGGGCTGCAACAGGGATGGCTCTGGCTTCAGCTGCACCAGGCTGCACTCTGACCCCTTCCTGCGCAGCATTGCATTCTGGGTAATGAAGGACTACTCAAGGGCTCTGGACACGCTTCTGGAGCAGACGCCGAAGGATGATGATGAGAATCCTGGTGAGCTGTTCAGATAACCTGGTTTATTTGATGCTAGCTAAATATTGCATGTTGTTTGTAAATGCTACACAAAATAGATAAGTAAATACATAAATGGATGTGCACACACACACACACACACAAATGCACATACACATTCACACACAGCTTGCATACTATAAGCTGTTTATGCATAGTATGCTGTGAAGCAGGTTTTAGGGAATTCTTTAAACCTGCTGTATGACAAAAATATCACATTTACATTTCAACCATTTGGCGGAGGCTCTTATCCCAAGTGACGAACAGTAGTTCATGTAAAAAGTGTCTCATACACTCTCTGTTTCTCTCAGAGGTGATGGTAAAGTCGTGCAACCCCATGGTCTTCAGCTTCTATAACTACCTGCGCACGCACCCCCTCCTGATGAGGCGCCACTTTGCCTCCCCTGAGAGTGCCCCGGTTGCCCTGGGCCTGACCTCGGAGCGAAGCGGCGCAGACGAGATCAACCTGATCGAGCGCAAGCTCTTCTTCACCACCGCCAATGCCCACTTCAAAGTGGGCTGCCCCGTGCTTGCCCTGGAGGTGCTGTCCAAGATCCCCCGCATCACAAAGAAGGCGGGGTCCTCCCTGAACAAGGACCCCTCACTGCTCCACGTAGGCCCCACCCAGCCCATAGAGAATGGCAGGAAGGCTGGCGTAGAACAGTCGGCGCCCCCTGGTGGTTTGGACTCGTCGGCAATGCTGGACTGGAGCCAGCCGATTGGCAAAGTGGATGAGGGCCTGAAGCTTGACTGGGGGGACAATGAGGAGGACGAGGAAGAGGAAGATGACGGGCTGACCATGAAGCAAGGTCCGGCAGAGGAAGCGGAGGGGCAGACGGACCCCCAGGGGCGGGGCGGGGTGCAGAAGGAGGACTCAGTAGGAGAGGCAGAGGTGGACGTGATCGCGGAGCAGCTGAAGTTCCGGGCGTGTCTGAAGATCCTGATGACGGAGCTGCGCACGCTGGCCACGGGCTATGAGGTGGATGGAGGCAAGCTACGCTTCCAGCTCTACAGCTGGCTGGAGAAGGAGATCGGCGCCATGCACCGCGTCTGCAACCACAAGGCCGAGGGGCGGGCCGAGGGCTGGGGCGGGGCCGAGCGGGGAGGTGAGGAGGGGGAGAGCGAGAGGGAGGGCCAGGTGGAGCTGGGTCCACCGGCATCCCTGGACCGGACTGAGGGCGGAGCATATGAGCGCCACCAGCTGGAGCGCCGCCGCCTGCAGGCCAAGCAGCAGCACGCCGAGAGACGCAAGGCCTGGCTGAGGAAGAACCAGGCCCTGCTCAGAGTCTTCCTCAGCTACTGCAGCCTGCATGGGGCCAAGGGCGGAGGCGTCACCTCCGTCAGGATGGAGCTGATATTCCTGCTGCAGGAGTCCCAGCAGGTCAGCCCCCCCCACAGAGGCGTCCCCTCTTTCTTTGTTCATCTCCCCAGTTTAGAAATGACAATGGTGCCGCCATGTGCCCGTTGACCAGGAGCACTCTCCTCTGAGTCAGTGACTGCAGTGGTGCGTTTATCACTCATTTAAACAAACAGCATGTGGACACCTAGCATGTTTTTGGGAGGGTCTTGACTCCAAGGATCTGTTCCATAATTATGGGTGCAGAGTTGGTGGTTATGTCCAATCAAAGTCTTTGCCTGGACAAAGCATGCATTCACAAAGCAGTTATGTGGGCCACCAGCAGGGTGACCTGTTGTAAAAATCATTTCTGGATTTTTGAATATTTGACAAACTGCATATTTGTGACAGACACTGTGCCATGCTACACTGTGGTGCTCTGTATGGATTCAGCATGACTGTCCGTTCGTTCACTCTGCTTCATTTTTCTCTCTTTCTCCAATTTCTGCCAATCAGGAGACGACGATGAAGCAGCTACAGTCTCCTCTCCCCTTGCCCACCACGCTGCCCCTCCTTTCTGCCAGCATCGCACCCACGAAGACCGTCATTGCCAACCCCGTGCTCCACCTCAGCAACCATATCCACGACATCCTGTACACTGTTGTGCGCATGGACACGCCCCCTCACCCTGACATCATTGATGACCGTGTAAGGTTCTGCTACTGACATCACAGCGCTCTGAAGCCTTTGGGGGTTTTTCCAGCATAAATACAATGTATACTAGCCAGACGACCAGCTCCACATTCTTAGTATTGAAAGGTGTGTCTCAGTACTGTTGACGCTGGGAACAATCAAGTTTTACTAATCTTATGAATATTGATCATGGGTTGTGACCAAATGTAGAACCTGTGGCAATGGCTGTTCAGTCCTTGGGAACTTCCCTTCATAAACATTCATCAACTGCAGTATAGCAGTCCTGCAAAACTTCTGGGAAGACAATGGGAAGAAAACAGGAGCTGACTAGCTGGTTACTAAGCATTCTGGGAATGGATATATTTGTTTATTAACTGTTGCATGAATTGTTGAAGCCTTGAAACGCTTAATAGCCAATCATTTGCTAATTTGTCAATTTTTCTATCATTTGTAATTGATAGCCTAGAGGGCTTGGAGAAATGATTCCCATGGAAAATATGTTTTTTTAAGTGACCCACCCACCCCCTTCTGTCTCTGTTTCTCCAGGTGAACACCTTGCACACACTGGCAGCATCTTTGTCAGCCTGCATATACCAGGCCCTCTGTGACAGTCACAGCTACAGGTAAGATATGCTAGACATGCCTGGCTCTAGCCTTTGTGCCACCCTAGACAAGGGCGGGGCAGGAGTTAGGGCAAGGGTCGGGGCCGGGGCGGGGCCAGGACTGGTCCGGGGTCAATATCATGGAGACAATGTTTTTTATGTTTTTATTTGCCCCCTTCATTTGGTGCCCCTGCAGATGGATAGGGGCTGCCCCGGGTCAATACTTTATCTTTGTTTTCTGTCTATGATGATTTGATTAGCTAGTATCATGACAAGAATAAGCATCATCCTATGGAATGGGTAATTCAGTTTTTTGTTTGTTTTACATGCTTGCATATGACATTTTAGTGCTTGCTCTATAAATTTAAAAAATAATAATATGCAATTAATTCTTTTGGATCAATGGGATATCATCTTTATTGAACAACCACAGTGAAATAAATGAGCAACAATGTGTTTGAAGACTTTTCTGGAGAAAAAAAACAGGGCTAGGGTTAGGGTAACAGTTATATTTAGGGTTAGGGTTACATCTAGGGTTAGTCTTACAGTTACGGTTACAGCTAGGGTTAGGGTTATAGCTAGGGTTATGGTTAGGGTTAGGTTTACAGCTAGGGTTAGGGTTAGGGGTAACGCTAGGTTTAGGGTAAGATTTATAGCTACTGTTAGGGTTAGGGTTAGGGTGAAGGCTAGGGTTAGGGTTGGTGTTAACGTTACGATTACAGCTAGGGTTAGGGTTAGGTATCCAGCTAGGGTTAGGGTTAGGGTTACAGCTAGGGTTAGGGTTAGTGTTACAGTTAGGGTTACAGTTAGGGTTAGGGTTAGAGTTACAGCTAGGTTTAGGGTTAGGTTTCCAGCTAGGGTTAGGGTTAGGGTTACAACTAGCGTTAGGGTTAGGCTTAAAGCTAGGGTTAGGGTTAGGGTAACAGTTAGATTTAAAGTTAGGGTTACATCTAGGGTTAGGGTTAGTGTTACAGTTGCGGTTACTGCTAGGGTTAGGGTTAGGGTTACAGCTAGGGTTAGGGTTAGGTTTCCAGCTAGGGTAAGGGTTAGGGTTACAGCTGGGGTTAGGGTTAGGTATCCAGCTAGGGTTAGGGTTAGGGTTACAGCTAGGGTTAGGGTTAGTGTTACGGTTCGGGTTACAGTTAGGGTTAGGGTTTGGGTTACAGCTAAGGTTAGGGTTAGTGTTATGGTTAGGGTTAGGTTTCCAGCTAGGGTTAGGGTTAGGTATCCAGCTAGGGTTAGGGTTAGGGTTACAACTAGGGTTAGGGTTGGGATTATAGCAAGGGTTAGGGTTACAGCTAGGGTTAGGGTTAGGTATCCAGCTAGGGTTAGGGTTAGGGTTACAGCTGGGGTTAGGGTTAGTGTTATGGTTAGAGTTACAGTTGGGGTTAGGGTTAGGGTTACAGCTAGGGTTAGGGTTAGGTATCCAACTAGGGTTAGGGTTAGGGTTACAACTAGGGTTAGGGTTAGGATTACAGCAAGGGTTAGGATTAGGGTTACAGCTAGGGTTAGGGTTAGGGTTACAGCTAGATTTAGGGTTAGTGTTATGGTTAGGGTTACAGTTGGGGTTAGGGTTAGGGTTACAGCTAGGGTTAGGGTTAGGTATCCAGCTAGGTTAGGGTTAGGGTTACAGCTAGCGTTAGGGTTAGGCTTACAGCTAGGGTTAGGGTAATGTTGAGTTAGGGTTTCAGTTAGGGTAGTTAGGTGTGGGTTAGGGTTACAGCTAGGGTTTAGGGTTAGGTATCCAGCTAGGGTTAGGGTTAGGGTATCAACTAGGGTTAGGGTTAGGATTACAGCAGAGGGTTATGGGGTTAGCAATAGGGTTAGGTGGTTAGGGAGTTCAGCTAGGGTTAGCATTAGGTTTCCAATTAGGGTTAGGGTTACAACTAGGGTTAGGGTTAGGGTTACAGCTAGAGTTAGGGTTAGGGTTACAGCTAGGGTTAGGGTTACGTATCCAGCTAGGGTTAGGGTTAGGGTTACAGCTAGGGTTAGGCTTAGGGTTACATCTAGGGTTAGGGTTAGGGTTAGGTATCCAGCTAGGGTTAGGGTTAGGGTTACAACTAGGGTTAGGATTACAGCAAGGGTTAGGATTAGGGTTACAGCTCGGGTTAGGGTTAGGGTTACAGCTAGATTTAGGGTTAGTGTTATGGTTAGGGTTACAGTTGGGGTTAGGGTTAGGGTTACAGCTAGGGTTAGGGTTAGGTATCCAGCTAGTGTTAGGGTTAGGGTTACAGCTAGCGTTAGGGTTAGGCTTACAGCTAGGGTTAGGGTTAATGTTACGGTTAGGGTTTCAGTTAGGGTTAGGGTTAGGGTTACAGCTAGGTTTAGGGTTAGGTATCCAGCTAGGGTTAGGGTTAGGTATCCAACTAGGGTTAGGGTTAGGATTACAGCAAGGGTTAGGGTTACAACTAGGGTTAGGGTTAGGATTACAGCTAGGGTTAGCATTAGGTTTCCAATTAGGGTTAGGGTTACAACTAGGGTTAGGGTTACAGCTAGAGTTAGGGTTAGGGTTACAGCTAGGGTTAGGGTTATGTATCCAGCTAGGGTTAGGGTTAGGGTTACAGCTAGGGTTAGGCTTAGGGTTACATCTAGGGTTAGGGTTATTGTTACATTTACGGTTACTGCTATGGTTAGGTTTAGGGTTACAGCTAGGGTTAGCATTAGGTTTCCAATTAGGGTTAGGGTTACAACTAGGGTTAGGGTTAGGGTTACAGCTAGAGTTAGGGTTAGGGTTACAGCTAGGGTTAGGGTTACGTATCCAGCTAGGGATAGGGTTAGGGTTACAGCTAGGGCTCTGGTTTGGGTTAGCATTAATATGTGTTTCCACACTTCAATTATGAACACTGGGTGTCTGTGGAAAATCGCTAAAATATATGCGACTGTAGTCGTATATCCAAAATGTGAAAATAATGCTAAATTTTAAAAAATGCAATTCATTAATTCCAACGCATGGGAAATCACCTTTATTGAACAACCACAGTGAAATAAATGAGCAACAATGTGTTTGAAGACTTTTCTGGAGAAAAATCAGTGTCAGTGGAAAATCAGAAAAATACATAAGGCTATAGGCTTATGTCCAAAATGTGAAAATAATGCAAAAATTGTAAAAATGCTATTAATTCATTTGGATCAATGGGAAATCATCTTTATTGAATAACCCCGATGAAATAAATGAGCAACAATGTGTTTGAAGTCTTTTTTGGAAGAAATATATGTCAGTGGAAAATCAGAAAAATATAGGCTTATGTCCAAAATGTGAAAATAATGCAAAAATTTAAAAATGCATATTATTGATCCAGGAAATCATCTTTATTGAACAACCCGGTGAAATAAATGAGCAACAATGTGTTTGAAGACTTTTTGGAGAAAAATATGTCGTGGAAAATCAGAAAAATACATAAGGCTATAGGCTTATGTCCAAATGTGAAAATAATGCAAAAATTTAAAAATGCAATCATTAATTCTCAAGTGGAAATCACTTTATTGAACAACCCGTGAAATAAATGAGCAACAATGTGTTTGAAGACTTTTGGAAGAAAATATGTCAGTGAAAATCGAAAAATACTAAGGCTATAGGCTATGTCCAAATGTGAAAATAATGCAAAAATTTAAAAATGCAATCATTATTTAATCATGGAAATCATCTTTATTGAACAACCCGGTGAAATAAATGAGCAACAATGTGTTTGAAGACTTTTTGGAAGAAATAATGTCAGTGGAAAATCAGAAAAATACATAAGGCTATAGGCTTATGTCCAAATGTGAAAATAATGCATAAATTGTAAAAATGCAATTCATTTTCCAATGTGGAAATCACTTTATTGAACAACCCCGTGAAATAAATGAGCAACAATGTGTTTGAAGACTTTTTTGGAGAAAATATGTCAGTGGAAAATCAGAAAATACATAAGGCTATAGGCTTATGTCCAAAATGTGAAAATAATGCAAAAATGTAAAAATGCATTAATTATTTGGATCAATGGAAATCATCTTTATTGAACAACCCCGGAAATAAATGAGCAACAATGTGTTTGAAGACTTTTTTGGAAGAAATATATGTCATGGAAAATCAGAAAAATACATAAGGCTATAGGCTTATGTCCAAAATGTGAAAATAATGCAAAAATTAAAAATGCAATTAATTCATTGGATCCATGGGAAATCATCTTTATTGAACAACCCCGGGAAATAAATGAGCAACAATGTGTTTGAAGACTTTTTTGGAAGAAATATGTCAGTGGAAAATCAGAAAAATACATAAGGCTATAGGCTTATGTCCAAATGTGAAAATAATGCTAAAATTTAAAAATGCATCATTAATTCCATTGACATGGGAAATCATCTTATTGAACAACCCGGTGAAATAAATGAGCAACAATGTGTTTGAAGACTTTTTGGAAGAAAATAGTGTCAGTGGAAAATCAGAAAAATACATAAGGCTATAGCTTATGTCCAAAATGTGAAAATAATGCAAAAATTTAAAAATGCAATTATTATTGGATCAATGGAAATCATCTTTATTGAACAACCCCGGTGAAAAATGAGAACAATGGTTTGAGACTTTTGGAAGAATATATGTCAGTGGAAATCAGAAAAATACATAAGCTATAGGCTTATGTCCAAAATGTGAAAATATGCAAAATTTAAAATG
Organism: Anguilla rostrata; assembly: GCF_018555375.3. Classification (NCBI taxonomy): domain Eukaryota; kingdom Metazoa; phylum Chordata; class Actinopteri; order Anguilliformes; family Anguillidae; genus Anguilla; species Anguilla rostrata. The sequence continues at coordinate 24,107,231 of NC_057948.1, forward strand.
CAATTCTATTAACATGGAATCATCTTTATGAACAACCCCATGAATAAATGAGCACATGTGTTTGAAGACTTTTTGGAAAAATAGTGTCAGTGGAAATCAGAAAATACATAAGGCTATAGGCTTATGTCCAAAATGTGAAAATAATGCAAATTTTAAAAATGCAATTCATTTGACATGGGAAATCACTTTATGAACACCCCGGTGAAATAAATGAGCAACAATGTGTTTGAAGACTTTTTGGAAGAAATATATGTCAGTGGAAATCAGAAAATACATAAGGCTATAGGCTTATGTCCAAAATGTGAAAATATGCAAAATTTAAAAATGCATTATTCATTGATCCATGGGAAATCACTTTATTGAACAACCCCGGTGAAATAAATGAGCAACAATGTGTTTGAAGACTTTTTGGAAAAATATTGTCAGTGGAAAATCAGAAAATACATAAGGCTATAGGCTTATGTCCAAATGTGAAAATAATGCAAAATTGTAAAAATGCATTATTCATTTGATCAATGGGAAATCACTTTATTGAAAACCCCGTGAATAAATGAGCAACAATGTGTTTGAAGACTTTTGGAGAAAATATTGTCAGTGAAAATCAGAAAAATACATAAGGCTAGGCTTATGTCCAAAATGTGAAATAATGCAAAAATTTAAAATGCATTATTCATTTGATCATGGAAATCATCTTTATTGAACAACCCGGTGAAATAAATGAGAACAATGTGTTTGAAGACTTTTGGAAAAATATATGTCAGTGGAAATCAGAAAATACATAAGGCTATAGGCTTATGTCCAAAATGTGAAAATAATGCAAAAATTGTAAAAATGCTATAATTCATTGGATCAATGGGAAATCACTTTATTGAACAACCCCGTGAAATAATGAGCAACAATGTGTTTGAAGACTTTTTTGGAAAAATATGTCAGTGGAAATCAGAAAAATACATAAGGCTATAGGCTTATGTCCAAAATGTGAAATAATGCAAATTGTAAAAATGCATTAATTCATTTGGATCAATGGGAAATCATCTTTATTGAACAACCCCGTGAAATAAATGAAATTTGAGACTTTTTGAAGAATTTGAGTGAATCAGAAAATAATAAGCTAAGGCTATGCAAAGTGAATAATGCAAATTAAAAATGCATATTATAACAATGGGAAATCACTTTATGAACACCGGAAATAATAGCAACAAGTGTTTGAGAATTTTGAGAAAATTGTGTGAAAATCAGAAAAAATAGTTGGCTTAGTCCAAAAGTGAAAATATGCTAAATTTTAAAAATGCAATTAATTAATTCCAACATGGGAAATACTTATGAACACGTGAAATAATGAGAACAATGTGTTTGAGACTTTTGAAAAATATGAGTGGAAAATCAGAAAATAATAAGCTATAGGAGAAAATGTGAAATAATCAAAAATGTAAAATGCTATATCTTGGATCAATGGAATCATCTTATTGAACAACCGTGAAATAATGACAACAATGTGTTGAAGACTTTTTGGAAGAAATATGTCAGTGAAATAGAAAATACATAAGTAATAGGCTTATGTCCAAAATGTGAAAATAATGCAAATTGAAAAATGCATTAATCATTTGATCAATGGAATCATCTTATTGAACAACCCCGGTGAAATAAAGAGCAACAATTGTTTGAAGACTTTTTGGAAGAAAATATGTCAGTGGAAAATCAGAAAATACATAAGGCTATAGGTTAGTCAAAATGTAAAATAATGCAAAATTTAAAATGCATTATTCATTGATCAAGGGAAACACTTTATGAACAACCCGTGAAATAAATGAGAACAATGTGTTTGAAGACTTTTGGAGAAAATAGTGTAGTGAAATCAGAAAAATACATAAGGCTATAGCTTATGTCCAAAATGTGAAAATAATGCAAATTTTAAAAAAATTATTAATCATGATCAATGGAAATCACTTTATTGAAAACCCGGTGAAATAATGAGCAACAATTGTTGAAACTTTTTGGAAGAAATATATGTCAGTGGAAAATCAGAAAAATACATAAGGCTATAGGCTTATGTCCAAAATGTGAAAATAATGCTAAATTTTTAAAAATGCAATTCATTCATTCCAACGCATGGGAAATCACCTTTATTGAACAACCACAGTGAAATAAATGAGCAACAATGTGTTTGAAGACTTATTTGGAAGAAATATATGTCAGTGGAAAATCAGAAAAATACATAAGGCTATAGGCTTATGTCCAAAATGTGAAAATAATGCAAAAATTGTAAAAATGCTATTAATTCATTTGGATCAATGGGAAATCATCTTTATTGAATAACCCCGATGAAATAAATGAGCAACAATGTGTTTGAAGTCTTTTTTGGAAGAAATATATGTCAGTGGAAAATCAGAAAAATACATAAGACTATAGGCTTATGTCCAAAATGTGAAAATAATGCTAAATTTTTAAAAATGCAATTCATTAATTCCAACGCATGGGAAATCACCTTTAATGAACAGCCACAGTGAAATAAATGAGCAACAATGTGTTTGGAGACTTTTTTGGAAGAAATATATGTCAGTGGAAAATCAGAAAAATACATAAGGCTATAGGCTTATGTCCAAAATGTGAAAATAATGCAAAAATTGTAAAAATGCTATTAATTCATTTGGATCAATGGGAAATCATCTTTATTGAACAACCCCGGTGAAATAAATGAGCAACAATGTGTTTGAAGACTTTTTTGGAAGAAATATATGTCAGTGGAAAATCAGAAAAATACATAAGGCTATAGGCTTATGTCCAAAATGTGAAAATAATGCAAAAATTGTAAAAATGCTATTAATTCATTTGGATCAATGGGAAATCATCTTTATTGAACAACCCCGGTGAAATAAATGAGCAACAATGTGTTTGAAGACTTTTCTGGAGAAAAATCAGTGTCAGTGGAAAAATTGGACTTTTTGTCCAATAATACAAATAATAAAAAATCAATTAATTACATGGGTGATCATGTTTATATTACAGCCACTGTGTAATGACTGACACATAATCCTTGTAATTATGTAAATCACCTATTTAAGAAAAATTAACAGTTTGTTAAAATTCTGGGACTGCAATTGTGGTTGGAACAAAAACCAGTACACACAGGACTGAGTTTTGGAACCACTGGGCTGTACCATGTGAATACCAGGTCCACAATTTACACTGTCTTGGCTTAGGCACTTTTTCCTCCGCTAGCTATTGTCATGGGAGGAAACCCTGTAATCATACAGAACTGAATATGAACAGGCTCAGGACAATTAGCAGGTTAAAGGCATGGTTTCAGCTGACGAAGGTGTGGGATTTATTTAATTTTTCTACTCTGACTGCACAGGTCCGAGGCCAATCAGTTCACGGGGATGGTGTACCAGGGTCTGCTGCTAAGTGAGAGGCGGAGGCTCCGCACAGAGAGCATCGAGGAACAGGCCACACCCACCTCCTCCCCTGCACATTGGCCAGGTATGCCACACCCCATCTCCCCTCCCACTCTGTGGCCACACCTCCAGCACCTCTCACACAGGCCCCCAGCTCCTCCCCCACACCGTGGGCAAATATACTGCCGCATTTAGCGTCCTATTCTATAAGTCAAACAATGGGAAAATATCAAGCATCATTAGCTTTCCCCCAGGGCTCATTTTCTCTATTTACAAGAAAACAAATTCATGCAGTCAAACTAGCGATGCTTTATTCATCCTTAGAGCAGCTTTAGCTGTCCTGTAATGGCCGCCTCTGCACATGCTGAATCAATGCACGCAGATCAGTGGTGTGTTTAGTCTTGAGTGCGTGCAGTTAGAGGGGGGCAGACGGCTCATTGCAATTAGTCGCACGGCTTGCCCACACTCAGATGTTAAATCAACTAAGATAAGAAACACACATAGGACCAAGCACCCGTGTTTGTGCGTGTGTGTATGTGTGTGTGTATGTGTATGCATATGTCTGTGTGCATACGTGTATGTGTGCGTGTAAAATGTCTGCTCATGCGTTTTCCCATACAGGTGTCTCCTCCCTCATTAACCTGGTGGCGTCGGCGCAGGGGGAGGATCGGCCCAAGCTGAACGTGATGCTGTGCGAGGCGGTGGTGGCTGTCTACCTCAGCCTGCTCATCCACGGCCTGGGCATGCACTCCAGCAACGAGCTCTTCCGCCTGGCTGCCCACCCCCTCAACAACCGCATGTGGGCCGCCGTGTTTGGGGGAGGGGCCAAGCTCCTCGTCAAACCCAGGAGACCCCCGGAGCCCAAGTCAGGTACTGCAGCACCGCTTCGCACCCACGTCTGCGGGCTGGTTGTAATCAGCATTGCTCTGATCCGGGGAGATGATTACTCCTGCTCTGATCCACGAGAACAAGGAAACAGGAAACAGAAGACACGTATTTTAAGGCCTGATGAGATGCACATCAGTTCTTACCACGTCATTGTGTCTGCTACTGTGGGCAACTGTGACAACTGCGAGGGCCGCATCTCGGAGTTCAGTCATTTGTCACAGAAAAGTGTTGCGCTGCAGTATGGCCCCTATTGCAGTATTTATAATTTATCTTTATCCTAAACATATCATCAGTGTTCATGGAAAAAATTCAGAATTTTCTGGAACACACATCCTTAAGGGAAATTCAATATACTGCAGTACAATGAAGTAAATTAAATTAATAATAAAAATGTACAATTAGGACCTGGATGGATATAGTAGCATATGCCAGTATATGGACCAATTTATTTTAATATTTTATACTTATATACAATATATAAAAAAAACTACACTGCCTTGAAATATATTTCATGTTAAAAAAGTTCACATATTTGCATTATATTGCAGTGTGTTCCATTTCTGTTTTCCAATCACTTCCTATTTGAAAAGATAGGAAGTGTGTTTGGTTTTTTTTTTTTACCAAGCGTGACCCATTTTGTTATGCTCCTGCCATGTTTTGCATGTGAAATTTTCCTTTTTTTTAATGGTTTTTGTTTTGTTTGCGGAAAACACAGCCCGTAAAGTTAGTGTGGAATCGGAGAGCAAGCGAGACGAGCAGGCCGCACCTAAAGCAGGTACTCCTCCCTCTGTCCTCCCTCTGTCTACCCTCTCTCCTTCCCTCCTTTCTTTTGACATAACTGATTAACAACTCCATTCCTCCACTGTGCTACTATTTAAATTGGGTAGACGTCCCGTTATTTCACTGGACTGAGTCTGGGGATGCCGATTGCCCACTTTTTCCTAAAATGTTACGTTATCACTCTGGTGACCACCTGTAGCCGCAGCACATCTGCTTTTCCCTTGTTCATTTCCCCTTTTATCGGCACGTCCGCTCAGTCTAGGAATCCGCCCGAGATTCTCGATTCCGCAGCTGCACCGCAGGCCGTACGGTACAGGCCGTACAGTGCAGCAGGTTCACACTGAATATTTTAGTGCTTGCAATATTTAGTGTGTGACAACGATGAGGCACTTTTATCTTTGCTTAGTCAAGGACAGTGTGGATTGTGGCTAATATCGTCCTAAGACCCGGTAATTCATTTTTGTCCCCTGTAGGGGACAGGAGTCTCTGGTCTTAATATCAAGAACCATATATTCTACTAGGCTGAAACCTACACTACAAGGGACATTCAATAAATGTAAAATAAATAATATTTTAAAAAATATTTCTCACTACAGCATGACCACGACCAAGACACTTATAATTATGACGCTTAGTATTATGACAAAAAATGACGAAATACTTATTCTTCCGCGTGGGTCTGAGGATATAAAACACTGGGTTTCATTGGTGCCGGCTGATAGTGTTTTCTGAAAGAGTCTCTTTACGTCATATTGGAGATATGAGGATGGGCTGCAAAAGCCACAGCCCTTCAGCTATGTAACAGACCGTGCCTCCCTGCAGAACAAATTCAGAGATAAAATGGTAGCGCACAAAACCCTTAAACAGCCAATCGACCCTGACCTCCTGGTATCACACTCCTTTTTTTATGCTTGCTGTGGCTGATTACTCATGCACAGTACTGTTGCTAGATAGAGTACAGCATGACTAGCATTAATGTAAATTTTTTTTACTGCGGTACACAATGGTTTAGGCAATGGGCTTGTATGTAACTTAAGATTGTCGGTTTGACTCTCAAAAGGCGGCACAAGGTACATATCCTGAATTGCATCAGTAAAATGTCTGCCAGTATAAATATATTTTTAAGTAAAAATGTAATTGTGTGAATTGCTCTTATGAGAAATGTGAATGTGATACTCTCTGAGTCATAGAAGTCATAGAAGGGGAACCTAGAAGGGGAACCATCATGCTTACAGTCATGATACAAATCAATTGCACTCTCGAGCAAAACAGTTTTTTTAGTTGAAAGAAACCAAAAATATTTGATAATATTTAAGAACTGTCTTTGTGAACCAACTGTGCAAACCAGCAGTACATCTTAGCTTCATAGCATTGTTCATATAGCGTTGTTTATTATGTATCTATCTTTATCTGTAGGGCAGTGTGTATGCAGTATTCATTCATGGTTTGTTAATAGCTTGTTCATTGTATTTGATTGTTCATATTCAAAAATTCAAAATGTTTATTAGTATTTTTCATTGTTATCATGTTTTTTTTAACCCACAGTGCAGTGTGTGTATTTGTTTACCCATAGTACATTGTGTAAATGTGCTCTAATCATTAGTTGTTTTCACTTGATTTGCTGTGTTTGTATTCTCATGCTCTCATTACTGTTTTGTTGTCGGATTTTGAATATTGAACACAGAGTCTTCTGAGACAGAGACGCAGGGTAGCTGTGAAGGTTTGTGAACATGCCACTATGTGCGTGTGTGTGTGTGTGTGTGTGTGTGTGTGTGTGTGATGCCCCATTGCACACAGTTGACAATTAGCTCAGGAAAAGGGAAGAGGCACATTAGCAGGAAAAGGGAAGAGGCACATTCTTCCTCTCCTCACTAGAGTTCACCGTTAGATGCCTTCTCACCCAACAGCGAGGAGTACTGTAGTTTCTCAGAGAAGCTCATTCCTACAGTAACTAGCTTTCAGGTTGTAACCCCTGGCTGGAATTTTGTTTTACTGACATTATAACCATGAAGAAAGCCCAGTTACAATGTCAATATTTGATTAAACTGTTTCTGAGTGGGAATAGTTTCATCAAATATCCTGTCACATTCAGCACACAGAGAACGTGGAAGTGACGTAAGCCATTTTGCGCCGCTGAGGGTGATGACAGGCGCAATCCAAAAACATAATTATAGTAACAACAGTGTGAAGCATGAACCTATCCATTTATCACAAAGGGCCCCATGGTGTCTAACCTGCCCGCTGTGCCGTTACTGCGTAATTCAATTAAAAACAGTGTTGTGGGGGGAAACTCGTTTTAACGCCCCATTAGAATGAATGGGATGGTGAAAGGAAGCGGAGCTGGATGGCTCCCTCCTCCCCGCCGTCCTGCTGATGGCGCGGTGTGATGCATTCCGTAATGAACCCCCCCACCCCCACACTCATGGTGCAGATGAAAGCCAAGCTAGACTGATCTCATTAGACGCCCGTAGCTGTATACTATTACATTTTTTCCCCCAGCATGTGTGTGTGTGTGTGTGTGTGTGTGAACGCAGAAATTAATGTTTTGAGACTGCTGTTTTCTATGTATCTGTCTTTAACATTCTTTTTTTCTTTGCACTTCTCTTCCTTGTTGTACTTCTTGTACTTCTGTTTCTCTGTCCTTTGTAAACAGTGTTTCTTCCTTGCACACTCATACTTCATCATGCTGCTCAGTAAAAATACTAACAGAAATGTGTTTCATATCTCTCCTTATCTCTCTCTCTCCCTGATCCTTGATAATAATTTCATCAATAACCGATTTTCTCTCTTTCTGGAATAGATGTCACTATAATGCTTACACTGGCCTTTTCCTGCTCTGACACCTCCCTCCTCAAAACCATGACTGACTGTCTTGTACAGGATAATGTTCCTAATATTCCATTCACATGATTGGCTCTCCCTATAGTGGCTCCACCCCCTGTGGAGGAGATTGACAAGCACCGTCGGCGCTTCAACATGCGCATGCTGGTCCCGGGACGGCCGGTGAAGGAGGCGCCAGCCACGCCCCCTCCAGTGCCCATGGAGAGGCCTTCCTACCGGGAGAAGTTCATCCCGCCGGAACTCAGCATGTGGGACTATTTTGTGGCCAAAGTACGGAGCTAGCAAGGCTTCATGAGCTTCCATAAAGGGATGGGGCTACAGTGTGCTGTCAATCAATGCCATAGTGTGAAGCAGTTTTTAGGCTTTGGTCTCCTGACAGCTAAATCGGTTTAAATCAGTGTGTCACTGATAAGATATCAACCTAATCTGTGATTCATGAAGTTTCAGTTTCCCAGCTCTGCACTGAGAACAGTATCTGAACCAATGATAACGTTATCCTTTTTAACATTCTCTATATGTCCGTTACCGCACTAAATGCCCGAATCTTGTCGTTAATTCAATGTACACAAAATAATGTAAAATTCATGTAGTAGTACTGCCAGTAGTACTGCTGGTTTTCTTTTCAACCCGATAGTTAATTGAGTGATTAATGCCACTGATTGGCCCGAGATTTAACTCATCTACTGTCCCAGGTTTAAAGCAGTCCTGATTAGAGGGGACAAATGGAAACCAGCAGTACTACTGGCCTCTAGAGCTAGATTTGTGCATCCATGTGCTTGAGAAAGAAAGTATAAAGTATGGGATTAACACAGGTTCTGCCCTAGAGACTCTGTGAAGCATTGAAGTAAATGACAATCTGGTTAATGTGAACAATCTAACATGGAACCCAAGAGTTCACCATCTGGTTAATGTAGTGAATCTGAAGCATTGCACGAGCTAACAATCCTGTTAATGTGAACAACCTAATAGGGAGCACAATAGTTTGCCATCTGGTTACTGTAGGGAATCTGTGCTGCTGCTCTGCCCCCTGCAGCCCTTCCTGCCCCTCTCGGACAGCGGCGCTCTGTACGACTCGGATGAGAGCGGCGCCAGTGAGGACGAGGAAGACGAGGACGCCTTCCTCTCGGACACCCAGATCACAGAACACAGTGACCCCAATTCATACAGGTACTCCCGTCTTCCATGTGCTTCTAATACATTTAAATTAGAACTGTCTGCCAGGTCTTATGGTAGTCTTATAGCCATCATCAGGACAGTACTGGGCATTAGAATAGCAATGGCTGAATGTATGGCAATGTATGGCAATCAAAGCACTGTACCATGGCTAAGTCAACACAGCAAACACCAGTGTTCACTACCCAGCTGGGTGATGCACTGGGATATTCAGGCCTAATACAAGTCAATACTATACTAATTCATGCCACAAAAATGAACGCAATTATTCAAACAGTAGAGAAGAAAGAAGAATGAACCCCAAAAACTCACGCCTCCTGACATGATCCTTATGTCAGTTCTTTTTGTCCTGGCCCTAGTTAAAAAAAAACAAAAAACAAGTAAAAAAACACTTTCAAACATTTCCACACTTGTTCTCAAACCACAGCCATTTTGGTTTCCTCAGATCACCTAACCCCTACTTCTTTAAAGTGACAGGCACAAAAGCTGACCAACAGACACATTCTAACATGGTGGATAATAAACTCCGATATGGATTTCCCAAAGAAATACGATCCATATTTTTTTTTCTGAAACTGCATACTAACGACCATCTTAAATCAGGTGTGTCCTGTCTTATCCAAAAGGGGCCAGTTTGGTTGCAGGTTTTTGTTTTAGCCCAGCAGTAAAACACATGCATTGCATACTCATTCTGGATTGTGAATTTTGTCAGGACACCGTAGTAGTATTTATGCTCACTCATATCTGCGGCATTCAGTTGGGTCCTTCTCCTCCACAGCTGGACTCTCATACGGTTAGCCATGGTCAAACTGGCCCTGCACAACATCAACAACTTCCTGCCTATTACAGGTTTGGAATTCTCAGGTACGCCCCCTGTAGTCCACCTGCCTTCTCCCACTACTTCCCACAGGCTATCTTCTGAGTTATCTGTTATCTTCTCATCTCATAAGTTACGCTCTTTCTCTCTGTACCGTGTCTGTTCCCTGCAAGCATACTGTATTTTACCGAATACAGATGTAAAGACAAGTTTGTCATTTTAGGGAGAAAGTTATGAAGTATTTTCAAATGAGCCCTTTAGAAAATGTTTAGTTTTGAGACATGTCAATCACATACCTATCCATTATGGTGAAACAGACTCCTACCCCGGGAGATGGACATTTAAAGCCAGATGTGGTCATGTGATTTCCAGAGCTGCCAGTGACTTCTCCGCTAGTGAACGCCTCACTGAAGATGCTGGAGAACTGGGAGCACCTGCTGCTGGAGAGGATGAACAAATTTGACGGGCCTCCACCCAACTACATCCACACCTACCCCACGGACCTGAGTGCGGGCGGGGGCCCTGCCATCCTGAGGCACAAGGCGATGCTGGAGCCGGAGAACACGCCCTTCAAGTACACAGTCACCCAGTTAACCAATTAACTAATTAAATACTTAGTAGGCATGCTGGCCTTCACGTGCTGTTCTGTTTTTTTAAGTCACTGAAATAACAAATGGGTGTATTTTTCCACAGTCTTAGGAATGTGGGGGTAGGTAAGGTGCCCAGTTTTGGCTACAGTGTGGGAGTGTGACACATTACTTCAGTAGCCTATGTTTTCTTTTGTGCAATGTCCATTCATGCAGATAAATATTGTACTGAAGTGATGCAGGCTCAGTAAAGTTTCAGGATTTGAACCAGTAACCACCACCTGCTAAGGAGTGGGTTCAGTGGTACACCAAGCAGTTCTATGCACAGTTAAGAATATGACGTTGTTTCCCTTGTGTTTGTCTGTGTCTTGTCCAGAGCCAAAAACCACCAGTCTTTCCCCGAAAGGCGTCTATGGCACTTCCTTGTTAAACAGGAAGTTCTCCAGGAGACAATGATTCGCTACATTTTCACCAGGAAAAGGAAGCAAAGTGAGGTAAGAGGGAGCGGAACCAAGCTTATTTCATCTGGCTTATCCCACCTGCATTGTTCGTTGAGAGTTCTTTTCTGGTCTCAGCATGTTGGCATTATAAGTGTTTCTGTTACAAGCCATGTTAAGGACACATTATGCATCTTTTTAATTGTAATGCTTTTCCCCAATGCTTTATTTCATATCATATTCATCGTCACTGCTCATTGCTGCACCCTCTGCTATTGACTCGGGAGAGCCTGAGCGAGCATGTGCCACGTCAAGTGATGTCAGCCACTGCTCCTTATCACAGTGCAGTCTAAAAGTGGGGCTTGAGCAGATATGAGTCAGAGGAAGACACTACATGCGCAGCTTGGCAGGCAGGCTGAGGGCTCCCTGTGAACCAGCGGGAGAGGCTCATGCGCCATGGGAAGCTGTCATCCCAGCTGATCCCACTGCGACCAGGGCGGTGCTAGAGCCGACTGTGTGTCGGACAGCAGGCCACTGGTCTCAGTCAGTCCCTGCATGGTCTGGTTTTGAAACTACACTGTGGAGCCCATCTATACCCTTATGGGATTCTATGGACAGTTAACTTTAGAAACCAGTGCCTCAGCACTACTTGATAGTTATGGAGCCCTGCTCCTGAATGCTGATAAGCTGAGGCTCCCAAGCACATGGCCGCCAGCACTAATTCAGCCTCCTAAGTGATCCAATTTAATAATTAAGAGCTCAAAACATCTTTAGCCCTTCAACCCAAAGGCTGCTCTCCTTCACAGAAACTGACACAGTTAAAGCAAGGGCAGAGCAGCCACTTTTGTGGCTATACCGTCACCCAGCTGTATTAGAACTGAAACGGTACCCTAAATAAAACCTAAACAGATTTCTTTTTGAAACCATGTTTCCCCATCAGTGTTCACGTATCAGCTTGGAAAATGAGTGCGGTGGTTACTGTTGTTATTTTTCAGACGCCTTTATATAAGGCTGGTCCTGAGTTGTCCTGAGTGTCCATCAAACAGTAAACTAAGTGGCTTAGCATTGCATCGCTGGGAGCGCTGTCATTACCATCCCTACAGCCGAAGTGTCAGAGAGAGAATTCTCAGCCTCAGGTTTCAGATTCCTCTTCTCTTTCCTCCCGGGTGGTATACAGTGCATTTATATAACATTCAGCAGAACGAGGCGGTCTACCACCATCTAGCAGAAACCCAAGAGATAAATAATAGGTTGAGGGCAGTGGGAAAAGTGTAATGGACTGATTATTATAGTTTGTCCACCCAGACAGTGCTGTGTAAACTCACAGGAAAGCCCAGACTGCCATACAGTAGTCCCAGCCATAGAGCAAACTCTACAGGAGGGCACCTGTCTTTTCTTATTGTATGACAAAAAAAACCCTTATATATATTTTTTTCTCCATTTCATGTTCTTTTTGTTTGTGCATGTGTTTTGCATGTTGTGTTGTGACTGTGGGGTGTGTGTGTGTGTTTGTTGTATTGTGTTGTGTGTAGTCTTCAGACGACCTTGTGGACCAACTCAAACAAAACTGCATAGCGGGAAATGGCAAATCCCAAAAGGTAGTGTCCCTCTTCGCTGTCTGCTGCAAATCCCTGGAGTGCCTGGGGCCTGGGGCCTCTCTGCTCTCTGTTCCCTAACGCTCCACTTCCCTAACAAAACTACCAGCTTCCAGCAGCAGCCTGTGACCTCACCATTAACCACACGGAAAACTAAGAGCACTGTGCTTGCATCTCATTCCAGAGCTGTTCTGTCCGCGGTCTGCACAGCAGAACTGATGTTTCTCCTTTCAAATGCAGAAGTACCTCTGGCTTAAATACAGGGACATGTGGTTAGCCTTGGCATGGATGGGTTACATGGTGTGGACTAAATGCATGGTGCTGGGAGAGCTCTTTGCGCACATGTAGCGGCGAATGAGGTCATGCTGAGGTGGTTTACCAGTGGATTCCTGTGACAGGCTCTTTGCTTTGCAGGTGGAGGCTGAGCTAGGCTACCCAGGAGGCAAGGCCAAAGTAATTCACAAGGAAGCCGATATTATAATGGCGTTTGCCATTAACAAGGTGTGTGTGTGCGCCTGTCTTTTAACCATAGTGCCAAGCAGTGACGTAGTACTGGAATCTCTCTGTCACAGCTCAAGTAAATCTCAGTGACATAGTAGGTAACAGCACATGTATTGCTACACATCAATGGTTGACTTGGTATTCTTAACGTAAAAAGTACTGATGTTTTCCCTTCTATTAAGGCCAAAAGATTCTAAATTTTAGGTCCTGTCATAAGCAAATACAGCAGCAAAAACTTCTGTCATGAAGCACAACCTCATGTAATTAAAAAACATAAACATGGAAGGCACATGAGCTGTTAGTGAATAATATCTTTGGTATTAAGAGTCTCTTGGTCAGACAGTCATAGCTACTGAGCAGTCTGAACACCTTACTTGCCCTGTGATTGGCTGTGTGTGGTTGTGCTTGTCCACAGGCTAACACCAATGAGATTGTCCTGGCGTCCACTCACGATGTGCAGGAAGTGGACGTGTCTGCTCTGCTGGCCACCCAGCCCTACACCTGGATCGGAGAGGAGTTCGACAAGGAGTCCCGCAGGTCTACACCACCTCTGTCTGCAGGGAGGGGGGGTTGGGTTAACTGCCTATAGGGGGAGGTTTTGGGTGTAGCATGTGAATTAACCTGTGAGTGGGTAAATGTGTGTGGTAGATCTCACTCACGTGGTTGGTTCTGTTGGTCCTCAGCTCTGACGATGTGGACTACCGATCCTCTCACACCAACATCGCCCAGGCCAGCGCTCCCCCGCTCATACCCGCCTCAGCGTCTATGCCCTGGCTGGGCAGCGGGCAGACAAGCACGGGCGCTAACGTGGTACGCTGCGACACTAAAAAAAATAAAACAATCAACAAACAGCGTCCTTACTGTGAGGTCAAATCAGGGTGCAGTTCTACAATGTGGCCAGTAGATGGACATAGAGAACCTCTCGGTTCAATCCCAGGATTCAGTTCAGGGCACACGATATTCTTGGTGGCATCACACTGAATTTTCCTTCTTCTATCTCATTATTTGAACTGATGCTGATTTTGCTGATGGTTTGATTTTTAAGGGAAATGTGTATGATTTACTCCGTACAATTCTCTTTGTGCACCTTACATGAGGATGAAGTTTAGCCTTGTTTCTGATATTGGAGCACGAGAACCCAGCGTTCTCTCCAGAGTGGAGCAAATCTTCATATTCACTTTTCTCGTCTATCGCAAGAACACAAACAAAGTTTTCTCGACAAAACACACCGTTGATGAGTCTATTTTCATTGTGATCACCAAGGTCTCCCTTTTTTACTTTAAAGATAAGATATTAAAAAGAAAAAGAATACATAGAGCTGTTCAAACAAGACTTCCCAAGGTGCATTAATACGTCATCATGAGAGCCTAGGTCCCATGGTATGTCATTTGGAAGAGAAATGATTTATATGAATGATATGTGCTGAAAATGTCCACTTCTTTAGCCTCAATGTGCATATATTAGGTGCAGCATCTGTCCAGATTACTGTAGTTTTGGCTTATTTAACCTAAAAAAAACATGTATGAAATATTTTTGCAGCTCATCAAAAGGAACTTGAATAATGTCAAGAGAATGACCTCTCATCCTATTTACCAGTATTGTAAGTATTTGAAGCAATTCTGATTGATTTAACAATGCTGCTTATTGTGTTAACTTTTGAATGTCTTTATGACATCACCCCTCGCAGACTTATATAGTGTGTGCAGTGTCTTTTGACTGGTACCTATGTGCTGTGACCATAATTGGCGGTTTCATTCTCTGTGCAGTGATTGTAACTGATTCTGTGTGCAGCCTTCTCTTTCCTATGACTGTGATTGGCTGCTTGGTTCCGTGTGTAATCCTTTTGTGGCTATGACTAGCAATTTGATTCTCTTTCACGATCGGATTTTTGGTTTTGTGTAGTGGCTGGTGGGTGTTCGGGTCTGTATGTGCTATCTGCGATTGGTTGTTTGGTTCTCTCTCTGGTGGCTGATGGCTGGTTCTGTGTGTGGATCAGACATGACCGGGGCTCAGGACGGCAGTGTGCGGATGTTCGAGTGGAACAGGCCCCAGCAGCTCATCTGTTTCCGGCAGGCCGGCAATGCCAGGGTCACCAGGCTCTACTTCAACACTCAAGGAAACAAGGTCAGCAACTCACACACGCTAGCATCTATGGCTGAAACATAATGGCATCCTGCAGCTAAGGTACACAAATGTCCTATTGTTAACACATGACAAGTTCCTACAGCTCACGCTGATTAGCATCTGCAGCTTTTCCTAGCATCCTGCAAGATATAATCTTTTATATTTCCACTGTAAAGTGAGGGTTTATGGAGAAATTCAGGTGCACTTACTCTAGATTACTTTAATGTAGTTTGTTCAGGAAAGAAAAAGGTGTGTTGGGTTCTCATGCCCTGTTCATTGAGAATGACGTTATATGCAGTTTATCAGAGTATTTTACAAGGCTGCTGTTCCCACAGCCCACTCTATTTCCTGTGGTCACACATTGTCCTTCTTCACACCTAATTTCATTAGAGAGCAGCAGTAAGGCTATCCACTTCTGTCATGGACAAGAGCAGTAATTATTTGAAACCTTGTTAGCCGGACCAAAATGGTCTGACCTGTAGTTTTTGTGTAAATGAATTGCGGGAACTCACCCATTCACTAACAGTTGGAGATTAATCAGATTCAGCACACAGCGTCTTCAGTTACAGATTGTTCGCTTGTGGGATTGTGGTCCTGCTCCATCTGCATGTCCCTCCATTGTGGTGCAGTAAAGTACCTTCCCCTTTTGTTGTCTTTGCAGTGTGGGGTTGCTGATGGTGAGGGCTTCCTGAGCCTCTGGCAGGTCAACCAAACATCCTCCAGCCCCAAACCTTATTTGGTAAGCTGTGGGAGGCAAAAACACAAAGCAGAAAGTTATTGGGATTTGTTGTTCAGGCCACGGGAACTGAGGCGTGAATGACTGAATCCATGAACAGAATAACCTGGGTCAACCTGTATCCGGAGCAATCGCCTCACAGATTGATGTTCTCCTCAGCGTCTCGCTTGTTCTTGTAATTTTCGAGGCTTAATGAAACCCCCATCCCCTTTTTCTCGCCCCTCTGAACACAGAGCTGGCAGTGTCACACCAAAACCTGCGGTGACTTCGCCTTCATCACCTCCTCCAGTCTGATTGCCAGTGCCGGCCTCTCCACCGACAGCAGGTCATCATCAATCGCACACGCTTCGCCGACTTCAGTTACACTCGCCACCCTTTGAAGTAAAACAAAAAACTCCCTCCATTTGTATTTCTGCTGATGTGTTTATTAATGTTTCAGAAACGTCTGCCTTTGGGACACCCTGATTTCTCCCAGTAATACTCTGGTACACGGTAAGCTGACTTTCCTTAATCACATGACTATCACTATCAGCCTACTTATGTAGCCTATATGATATGTATACCTCTCATTTGAGGCTTCATGACTTCATTTATAAACCTTTTAATATTAAACCTGTAGGTGATCCAAAAAAGCCCAGCTGATATTCAGCTGTATAAATTGATGTAAAACTGTAAAAAGTTGTATAATTCGCTCTGGACAAGAGAGTCTACTGGCAGCAATGTGAAAATATGCGACATATTTGGTGGTCTTGAGCGTGCTCGGTGTGTCCCCCAGCGTTCCCGTGCCACGAGAACGGCGCCACCGTGCTGCAGTACGCCTCCAAGCAGCAGCTGATCCTCTCCGGGGGCAGGAAGGGCTTCGTCTGCATCTTCGACATCCGGCAGCGGCAGCTCCTGCACACCTTCCAGGCCCATGACTCCGCCATCAAGGCCCTGGCCCTGGACTCCACCGAGGACTTCTTCATCACCGGCTCTGCCGAGGGAAACATGAAGGTGCAGCCTGCCTCGCTACTATAACCACAGCTAAAATCATTAAAACGATTCCAGTTCAATTCAAGGCTACGACATGACTATAACTGTAAAAAGAAACTAAAACAGCAGAGATAGCCATCATGCGGAGCGCTCTTTTAGACCACATGTCCAGCAATACCACAGGGTTAACCAGACACTGCTGTACGTTGTACATTTTAGCTAATGGTTAGAGTGAATGTTCCTGGTGGAAACAAGCCTTTAATGTGTTATCAGAGAGGGATGGCCAGGCATAGAAAGCTCGACAGTGTGCCCAGATTTAGGCCACTGGGCTGTGTTTTTAAAAACTGGACCTCTGTGCGTCTCTCCGCCTGCACTCACCTGGGTGTGCCGTGTGTGCCTCTGCTGTTCCGGCAGGTGTGGAAGCTGACGGGTCACGGGCTGCTGCACTCCTTCAGCTCCGAGCACGCCAAGCAGTCCATCTTCCGCAACATCGGCGCCGGCGTCATGCAGGTGGAGACCTGCCCCGGCAACCGCATCTTCACCTGCGGCGCCGACGGAACCCTGAAGATGAGGGTTCTGCCGGACCGCTACAACATCCCCGCCAGCATCTTCGACATCCTGTGAAACTTAACGGCGGAAAACCAAGAGGGCGGGGGGCAGCCACGCCCGGTCCTCTTTCAGGGGTCACTGCCTCCGTTTCCCTGACTGTGGACCCCTCCCTCCCCGAGCTGGATACATTACACCTGATTTATTTTTAAACTGAATTTGTTTCAGAATCTCTGATATGGTGTTCTTATAGGAAAGCTATGCATGTACTGTAACTGTAAATCAGTGTGAAGTCGGGCCACTGATGGAGCTCTCTAAAAGCACTCAAAGTGTGTACTGTACTGTATCTGTTGTCATTATTTGCACCTCTCAGCACTGTGGTTCAGTATCCTGTCAGCGTGTCTGTGGTCTCTGGTGTGAGTGCAGTTGTTCTTTTTTATCTGCATTATATTTATTGATTGATCCTCAGTACGCATGGCAGGGTAAATTCACCCTCGTTGCCCGTAAGTCGTTGGCTTGTGGTGAGAAGACTGCACTGATCTTGGCCAAGCAAGGTCACATCTGTCCTTACCCTGGGACAGGAGCCTGTAATGCCCAAAGTGTAGTTTTGCGTTTTTGTCCTTTTGGTGTTACTCATTAACCACTGCTAGAACATTCCACTTGACCAGAGACACAAGGATGTTTTTGTTTCTTTTTTTTTGCACAAAATTGTTTTTACATTTTTTAAAATTGTTATTTTGCAGACTGTTGTATTTATGTTTAACTTATTGCCTTTACTGTAGGAATGTAAAGAGGATTACAGTGCGCAACTCCTTTGGCTACTGTAGTTTTAAGTGGTTTATCCATAATGAATTGAACCTTTGCACACAAGCCAGGGGACAGAATTAAACCTGATTTATGATACAGACACTATACGGGGCAGTGAGAGCATACACTAAGTGCATACAGGTAGAAAGACAGGCCAATATTACCTGCTCAGGGAGAACTGGATCTCCTCAAGGTGTACTTTGGCCACTTCAGCTACAATTACAAGGTCCAAAACTGGCAGATTCTGTTTTCTGTAACATCCGTTATACTTGTTATACTTAATTGGAGAACGGAACCTGCTGGACCCCTATATTGCTGTATGAAACTTTAAAAACCAATAACCAGTTGCCTGAAATCTATACGCACTTGCTCTTTGATAAATCTGGCCATTCTAGACATATTTACAGTGAATGTCTGGCTTTGTTTGGCCAAGTAGTGAGTGGATTGGTGGTCTTAATTTAGAACATATCACTTCAGCACGGGCAAAACAGGAGAACGTAATCTTGAGTTTGTATCATACCAGCTGAACTAGCCGTACTTTGGTTAAATGTGTGGTGTTCCTGGAACAGATTTGTGTTTATGGTGAGAACCATGTCTGCTGTATGTATTTATGACTGTCTGACCAGTTGTCTTTTGCTTAGGTATCCGTGTTAGTGTGTGTGTTCATCGGAAATGCGGGAAACGCAAACACAGATTCTCCATGTGAGGTCCCAGAGAGAGAATGGCCACCTGCCATTGTTAGTTTTACCTTTGTAAGTTTAATAAATTCTTTTTATTTCACGAAAGTACTCTTGCACCTTTTTTGTGGGGAGGAAGACATGCAGACAGCCTAAATTCATATTCGAGGCGTGGGGGTAGGGATGGGTATTGTCAATGAGGTCATCCCCTGGGAAAATGACCTTCAGCTTGGAAGACAGTGGTTTTGTCTGTGTTACGAAGTCAGTTCTACTGCAATCCTAGTATCAGATTCTACATACTATTTTATAGTCTCAGGGATGTTTTTTTCTACTCCAATTACAATAAATGACAGTAATTACTCCATACAACTGCTGCATATGGATGTTACTGATCATCCACTTATATTTAGACATTAAAGTACACTCACACCGTCCACTACACCCATAAGACAATTTAGCATAAATACTTACAATAATTTTTGAAAATCTCAATAAAAGTCTGACTATAAAAAGATTGCCCATGCATATGTAAGTCCTGGGGAAAAGTTCAGTCATCAGCGAGGAAATGAACGTCGTACACTTTGACGTAGCTGCTGTCCCAGACGTACAGGTGTTTGTTTTTTGGGCTGTAGGACAGCATGGCCAGGACACCCCCGGGCGACCGCAGGTCAAAGGTCACGCTGACAGGCTTCTGTTTCAGCAGGTCGAAGGCGTACGTCACCTTGGTGTCCTTAGTGTCGGTGATGTAGAGGACCCCACACGCGATGAAAGCGTTCCCAGCCTTGGTGCGGGGATAGCTGGTGTTGATGTAGGAGGTAATAGAGAACGTCTTCTCGTCCAGCTGAGCCACCCTGATGGTCTCATCCAGGCTTGAAGCGAACACCAACCACAAGCCATTTTCGTCCACCGCCAATTTGAAGTAGGTCTTGGAGTTGTTCAGGAGATAGGTGAGGTTGTGGTACAGGGAGTTCTCAATGGCCAGGGTGTGCAATCTCTTACTGTGCAGGTTGAATCTGTAAAGCAACATGCAATGATGGCAATAAAAATGCAGATGACATGTTCTGTCATGCTAGTAATGCAAATTGAATGAAAATAATGAGTAGCAGTCAAACCAGGCAAAACGGTGTACATTTTGACACAGCTCGCCTCAGCTTACCTGGCGATCTCCATTGTCCCGGCGATGTGGTAGTAGATGGAGCCGTTGTGCACGATGTGGCCGCAGCCGAAGAAGAACTTCCGCACATCGATGGTTTGGCTGGTGCTGTTCTGAAACGAGGCTATGCTCCAGTATTCCTTCACATCCCGGCCTTAAGGACAACAGACAGGCCATAAAATAGTGACAAGTGATAAACAACTGCTATGAGCAGTGTACTAATTTATTTATGCTGTATTTATTCAGGAGAGAACTTCATTGAGATTATCGTCTCAAGGGGAACATGGCCAAGAAGGCAGCAAACACCAATACAAATGCACAAACATGCACAAGACTACATTAAAATGGCAAACAGTTCAAACAAATCCTTAAGCCTTGCTCTTAAAACAGATATAGTCAGTTTAACTGTATACTTCTTGTACAAAAGAAAAGCGCTTGACTGAAACTGGGAAAGAGTGCCCACTCCAATTTCACAGGCTGGGCCTTACAAAATACAGATTGCTAGCTAAAAAGTTGCAAAATACAAGAAATGTACATGTACCACAGCTGTATCCTTTATACAGCAATTTTATAAGGTACCTGAGAAGTGGTCAGCCACCCAGATTCTCTCATCATCCTTCAGAGCTGTGTCTTGCATCCACGCCCCGAATGTGGTCTCCATTTTGGAAATATTTCTGGGATTTGTAATGGATTTGACTATGCATTCTATCAGACAGAAAAAAACATCTCAGACCAAACAAAAGGTACAGAAAATAAGCTTCATAACTGAGTGAAACCTGAGCAACACCAAACAAGAGTATAATCAGAACTTGTACCTGCTTTCTTTGACAGGATTTCCTGTGCCTTCCCAGCAGCTTTTTCAGACGAGGTGGCATCATTTGGCACAGCGTACGACAGGCCTGAGGGAGAAGCTTCAGAATTAAGCATCTCATTTACTGTTTGAAATGTTCCAAAATCTCCACATCAAGACCTGTGCTCAGGACAGAAAACCCCCAAACGGACTCCTCTACATGCCGTGTACACAGTGTAAATATGTAGCTTTTCTGCCTCTGCTTAATTCAAATGATATATAATTACCAGAAATATTAGGAAAAACTGATGTTTTGACAAAATAATATGTATGGCTCAGACCTTCATTCAACTTGTTCAAAGGTCAGGTCAGTAACATTCTCACAATGCCAAAAAAACAAGACAAATTGGCCTCGTCCAATATCCTAAGTTTTCAATGCCTAACCGTCCCTGTTGGAATGGTCTCTGTGTGTGAGGTTATAGTGAGAGGACGCGGAGGAATTGCTGGCCTGGACTCACCCACAGCTGTCTGGACCCTCTGCAGATGGGCTCTGTGCGTTCTGTTCCTGGGGGGTCCGCGGGGGCCAGGCGGCCCTGGGGGACCGGGGGGCCCAACAGGACCGGGAGGGCCAGGGGGACCCACTGGACCTGGAGGGCCTTCCAAAAATACGCCACAAAAAACAGGTAAATGCTAGGGCAGTGTTGAAAAGTGTTGCCCTTGGCAACCAAAGTCTGCTGGTCCAGGAGAACTGCTGCTAGTGATCCCTGGAGAAGGGTTCAATCTGCTTCACTACAATGTACAGCTGTTTGACTGCCTATGTGATGAAGCTGCAATGTTAGTTCAGCATGTCACACAACTGAGCGCTACCTTTCCAAATTTTGGTATGATTCTTATCTTGTATTTTACAGTCTTTTTTCTGTTCTTTTCCAAAATGACACCTGTTTTCACTTCCTGTAATGATGCCACTTCTGTTGTAACCTTCTACAATTCCATTATCTCTGACCTCACCTATTAACATGACATCACTGGAGTTCCCTCTGACTGCACATTCTAATAATGCATCATCTCTGATCTCACCTTCTGATATCACATCGTTGGAGGTCTCTCCTTTTTCCCCTGGGGGCCCAGGCTCCCCAATGGCTCCTGGATCTCCCTTTTCCCCTGGTGGGCCAGGGGTACCTGAGAAACAATATGTTTCTGAACATCAGTGGAAAAGACTCTGTGGAATAATGGCCAGCCATCCACAGTGTCATTACCTGGACAGAGGGCTGTTCTGTACCAGTACCACTCACATATATTCATCACAAACTGCCCACTAATTCATGCTACCAGACAAATTGCATTCCAAACCCCCAAACACTGTCTTGGTTGCTACAGCAATAAATTCCTATTATTCTGAATCCATCATACTTCAGTATTGTATTGCTCTTCAGTACTGTATTACATCTCAAAGTGTGCAGTTAATGCTGCAAAATTTGGCTTAGCAAAGCTGACACTGGTGATCCTATGGATTTTCGCTAACATTTGGAATGTTATATGGTCTCTAATTTAACCTGATGAATAATTACAGGAAGGACAGTTTCAAAAAAAGTAAATGAATTATTTTCATCCAAACGTCTAAAGGACACTGGGTAATTTGCTCTGCACTGATGAACAGGCAGTTAAGCCACAAAACACTGGCCTTCCCCAAAGGTCCATTCATTCCCCATCTAACAGGCAAATTTGTCCCCTGCTGTAATAATCCCATGAAAGCTCTATTATATTTGGACAAACATTTACTCAATATTCTATAACCAAAAATCCAAAAACTTCCACAAAAAAAGAGAAAAGCTTCATTGTGCGTCACTTTTTCCTTTTCAGCTCTGAGCTGATGAAGTGATAAAGCATCAGGGGAAGACGAACAGTGGGCGCATGGAAAATTCTGTCATTTTCCATTCATTCAATAAACCCTCTGAAATCCCTGAATAATCAGAGAGGAGGGTGAGTCACACACTTTTCATTTCCTATCATATGACACATTGTCTGGAAGACACCACCCATAATTGATTTTACAAAATGGAACGTCTTGGAAACAAATATGTTACTCCTTATTAATTATGATATTAAAAGTAATTGAAGGTAGCTAATAAGTGACAAGATTTCTAGTCTGGTTGGTTTAAGAATTGTGATCAAAAGCGACAAAATTTTATTGTACTGCACATGACTAATGCTATGTTCACTATGCAATAACAGGCAGGTAAACGTGTGTTCTTTATGCTGTAACAGGAAGGTAAAGGTGTGTTCTTTAAGCAGTAACAGACAGGTAAATGTGAGTTCTTTATGCAGTAACAGCAGTAAGGTGTGTTCTTTGCAGTAACGGCAGTAAAGTGTGTTCTTTAAGCAGTAACAGGCAGGTAAAGGTGTGTTCTTTAATCAGTAACAGGCAGGTAAAGGTGTGTTCTTTATGCTGTAACAGGCAGGTAAAGGTGTGTTCTTTAAGCAGTAACAGGCAGGTAAAGGTGTGTTCTTTATGCAGTAACAGGCAGGTAAAGGTGTGTTCTTTATGCAGTAACAGGCAGGTAAAGGTGTGTTCTTTAAGCAGTAACAGGCAGGTAAAGGTGTGTTCTTTAAGCAGTAACAGGCAGGTAAAGGTGTGTTCACTATGCAGTAACAGGCAGGTAATGGTGTGGTTCAGGTGATGGGCAGGTGAGTAAGCGCAGGTAAATTCACCTCTCCTCCCACGTTTTCCCTGTTCTCCAGGCTCTCCCTTAGGCCCAGGCATCCCATCAGTTCCATTAAATCCCGGTATTCCCTCAAGCCCAGGCAAACCTGCAGCAGATGTACAAAACGGTCATATACACAGTAATGCTTACATTATAATAATGCTTATAGATGTTCACTACAGGGCACTATACTCAAACTTAGCATACTGCATTTCAAGAAATGATGGCTCAAATTCAGGCAACCTTCAGCAACCTTTGCCCTAGTCTCGCATAGCCAGACCTATCTCCAAACTTCGTTTTAGTGCTGTGCCAGTGCTGGAGAAAAGCTCTGGCTCGACCCACTATCATTCCGGTATAGGGGGAAAAAATGCTCTGGCTTGTTTGTATTCCTTTAAACCAATCACAATCATCTTGGGCGGCGCTAAGCCCAGGATGCAGAGACGGCGCCCTTGCAAAAACGGTAACACGCAGATAGCGGAAGGGGAGGAGAATTCCGACTGAAATAGTCGGCCAATGGCAGGCTTATACCCACAGTCTACATCCTGTGAGTCAGACTACCTTTGACCTAAACTTTTATTTAAGGATTTGAGTGATTTTTCTTTGATCAAATTTTTTATTTATTTATTTTTTAATCTAAACACAATACTACTGGCCTAAGCCATAGTAAATAAGTATAGATTTCCTGATCAGTAGCAGTGAAGTGGCTTTTCTCACCAGGTGGTCCTGGAGGCCCTGCAAAATAAATAAATAAATAAACAAATAAACAAATAAAATAAAACACAAGGAGGTCAACAAGATGTTAAAAAAAATATGCAGTTAAAATTTCTAACGCTGCATCACCATGTAAATGTTCATAGTGCTGTGAAAAAAAAATTATTTGTGTATTTGTCACACTGAATGGTTTCAGATCAGGACTTTGACTAGGTCACTCCAAAACTTTCATTTTGTTTCTTTTCAGACATTCAGATGTGGACTTGCTTTTGTGTTTTAAATCATTGTCTTGCTGCATAATCCAATTATGCTTTAGCTTCATCTCACAAAGAGATTACCAGAAAATTTCCTCAAGAATCTGGAGCAGAATTCATGGTTCCTTCAAAAATTGCAAGTCGTCCAGGTCCTGAGGCAGCAAAGCATCCACACACAATCACAATACCACGACTATGCTTGGCTGTTATGTTCTTACTATGAAATTCTGTATTTGCATTACGCCAGACATAATGGAACCAATGTTCCACTTTGGACTAACTGTCCATGGAACATTATCCCAAAAGGCTTGGGGATCATCCAAGTCCTTTTCTGCATGTGAAATGAACATTGATGTTTCTCTCATTTAGCAGTGGTTTCCACCTTGCCACTCTCCCATGAATCCCATTTTGGCCCAGTCACTTTCTTATTGTGGAGTCATGAACACTGACCTTAGCTGAGGCTAGAGAGGCCTGCAGTTCTTTGGGTGTTCTTCTGGGATCTTTTGTGACTTCCTGGATAAGCTGTTGCTGTGCCCTTAGAGAAATTTTGGCAGACCTACCACTCCTGGCAAGATTCCCCACTGTTATAATTATTACAATTGGAGATAGTGGCCTCCCTGTGGTTTGGCGGAGTCCCGGAGCCTTAGAAATGGCTTTGTAACCCTTTCCAGACTGATATATTTCAACAATTTCTTTTCCTCATCCTCATCTCTTCTGGTATTTCCTTCAACCATGGCATAGTGCGCTTGTAGTGGTGCTTGTTTGTGGTGACTTCTTCACTCTGATGGTAAGTTTCAATATGAGTGAGGTTTAGATTCAACAGTGCTGGCTGCAATCGTGCCTGTCTGTGTTCAATCAGCTGGATCTAATTATCAATTCAATTTGGTTAATTGGTCGATTGAGTAACTAAGTGGGCAATAACTTTTTTCACATGGGTCAAATAAGTGATTGATAACTTATTTATTTTTTCATTAAATAAATGAAAAACTAGTTTAATTAAAAATTTGTTATGTGTTTACTCTGTTTCCTTTTGTATAATATTGCTTTTTTTATTTTTTGAACCCATTTAGTGTGACAAATATGCAGAATAGAGGAAATCAGGGAAGGCAAATACTTTTCATAGCACTGTGGGGGGAAAAGCTAGAAACATGGAAATTCACTTATACAGTAGACAAATTAACATAATGTCAAATAAAAGAGTCATGTTTTGTATTTGGTTGCATATCCAGATATGCAACACTATCCAGATGATGTTGATAAGTTACAGACCTCAGGAAGTTCTAGCATGCAAATGATATGCAACCAAATACAAAACATGACTCTTTTATTTGACATTATGTTAATTTGTCTACTGTATAAGTGAATTTCCCTGTTTCTAGCTTTTCCCCAAACAGTTCACTGCAGCAAAAGTAAATGAGCAAATGGTGGCACAGGAGGTCTCAGGAGTGCATTTGTTTAATTCTTGCTCATTTTCTGACCAATGATTTGTTGTTAAGACCATTAAAAGCTTAATATTTTGCCATTTTTTTGCCCAGGAGTGTGTGTGTGTATATGTATATATATATATATATATATATATATAAAATATGCATGTTGTATACTGCCAAATCATGATGTTTGCATTCAGAAATATAGAAATATACAGTGCATGTGAATACCAGAATAATACATCATGTTTATGTTTATAAATACATAGTAAGGTGCATGTACAAAATACATCCAGATCATGTTACTCATGCTGATGAATAGTTATTAATTGTGATTGTATGTACATGCTTCTTCAGAAGGTATCTTGTTTTATGAAGTGAACAAAACCGTAGAAATGAATGAATACAGATATTCTGGCAGATACCTGTCAAGCAGATTCCATTGGTGCTGTTACAGAGATCCACTAAGACCCGGACCTACAAACAAACAAATAAATTTTACTCACTTACAATAAATATTGATGAATGACACTGAAAGATGGTAGTGTGATATCATAGGAACATGTGATTTCAGGAATACATTTTGGAAGTAGAAGTTTCAGCCTTCGTACAGCACCATACAGACGTGAGCAATGAAAAATTCACCAATGATTAGTTGAAAGGATTTTTTAAACAAATCAATTCTTAGAAAGATGTGCCAATGTCAAAACAAACTCCGAATCAACCTAACAAGAAAAGAGGCCATGTGTACCATTTTATTTCTCCTTCGAAAAAAAACAACCAAAAAAAAAAAAAAATAAGATAAGATAAAATCTTGAATAAGATTTTCCATCATGGATTCTCACTCACTTGTCCACAGACAGAATGCACTGGAATTCTGCAGGAGGCCCTATTACAGCCAACCCAGCCTGAAGGCCCAGAGATGGAGGCGTTTGTGATGGAGTTCACTGGCCACTGACTGCTAAACCACAGGCTCGACTCTGATGCGTTTAGCAGACAATTTACTTTGGATTATCCCTCGCCAGGTTTAATTTAACATCCCAGAAAGGCTTTCTGTACACAAAACTGCCTGTTTTTCATAAATAAAAACTTTTTAAAAATGCTGGGGTAGACATAAGACTGCAAAAAGAAACACATACTGTATATAGACAAAAATCTGCTTTAAAATAATACTTTTTTTTTTTCCAAGTCAGTACAATAGAGTACAAGCTCTGGCTTTTTCACAAATAAAGACTAAACCGTTCGCTAGAGCATATCGAATAAGAGGTTGAATGACATGATCACACATCTATATTTAGAATGTATAATGCATATGAACAGTTATACATTTACACTTATACAATTATATATCATTCTCATTCTCACAAACACACAGCATATACACACAATTACACAAACAGACATACATAAACATACAAATATACATGTACAATACGTACACTTACAGACATACATTCAGGGTCAAGCATGTCCACACGTATACATACCTATACCCACACATCGACTCATACACACACGCAATTGCAGAAATGCACCCCCACAGGCTCACATACATATTCATACACACACAAGCACGCATGCACGCACGCATACATGCACACACGCACACACACATGTACACACGTATGCACGCACGCGCACACACACACACACACACACACACCCACGTACACACGTATGCACGCACGCGCACACACACACACACACACGTACAGTGTCTGTTCCTTACTGGGACCATGGAGTAAGTCATCATCATCATCATGTCCTCTTGCTGTTCCCCATGCGGGGGGCCCTGTGGCCCCCACGGGCGCTGGCTCCTCTTGCTCCGGGGATTGTGGTGGTGATGACGTTTGGCCCTCTGCCGCTCGGCGAGGGGAGTCACCTCGGACAGGAACTCCACCACGGCCCTCTCAGAGATCTCCCGCACCTGCGCATCCAACTGCAGCAGCTGCGCAGTCAGCTGCGTCTGCCGCAGGAGCAGGACGACCAGCCCGGCCGAGCTCAGCACAGTCAGAGTGCACAGCCCCAAAAGGAGGACCCTCATTCTCCAGGACGGTCCCTCCCCACCCTCCCTCATCCCTCTATCTGTCTCACTCTTTCCCCCTTCTTTCAACATTCAGCCAATCAGATCCAGCACCCAAAAAATCACCACGGCTATCAGGGCAAACCAGATCCCAAATATTCACCACAGCTATCGGGGAAAACAAGAACCTCAATATCCTACGCACACCTAAAACCAGTTCCCAAAATATTCACCACAAATCAGAAACCAGCAACCAAACAAGCACACCCAACCAGAAACAAGCACTCTAATAATCACCACAGCGATCTGAGCACACCAGCATCAAAGCATTTACCACAGCTATCCAGGTACACCAACACCACACGAACCAGATGCAAGAACCCAAAATATTCACCACAAGCCAGAAACCAGAACCCAATATATTTACCACACATCGGACACTAACATCTTCACCACATGTCAGAAACCCGTAGGCTAAGTGTTCACCACAGCAGCTTGACAGAGAACACTACAGGTCCGGCGATTTTTATCCGATGTGCACGTTCCCCTGGCTGGACAGGCGGGCTAATAACAAACACAGTCCTTGTTCTCCCATAAAAGTCAAACGGACTCTGCGTTGCGCAACTCGTGTCCCTCTGCGCGAGAGAGCTCCAAGCCTGTGTAGCCGCTCCATTTATATTCAGAAGGGTCCTGTTTTTTTTTGTGTGCGCCCTAATCTTATGCACGGCAACTGTAGCCGTGGGCCGCATCTGACATGATTCACATTCGCGGGGCAGGCGATGGAGTGGAAGGGCCCAGAAAGGGACTCGGGGGGGGGGGAAAGTGTTACGCCGCTTTTCCACACGATGACCATTTCCACACAAACTCAACCTCGCACGCGCTGCAAAACAGTGCTTCAAAAGAGGAGGAATGACAGCGCGTTACAGTGGATGCAGCCGGCATGCTGTGGCAAAAAGGGATGACTTTGGCAGCCAGTGAAATCTATCTCCTTTTGAGCCTTACTCACAGCACTGCATTCATCTGGGAAGGTGATCACGACAATTGCATTGCTTCAGATGATTCACTGTCACAATTTAATTTATCATGATACCTTACTCTACAACATTGAATATCACTTCCACGTTTGTGTAGACCCGTTTCATAAATATAGTATCTCTGAATCTCAGAAACGGTTTCAGAAAGCCAAAGTTCCACTCCATAAGGAACTGGGAGAGTGAAATCTGGATTCATTAATGTGTTTACTTTTATAATGTATGAAAAATAGTCAGCATCCATAGGAAAGGGATCCAAAGGAAAAAACTATGATGACAAAAACTTCAGTATATCATAAATATGGTAACAAAAAAGCACCATGATTTTAAAATGTACATGCAAAGTTTATGCATTCTACCAAACATGATTTTCAAGAGACCATTGCCACATTACCAATCATCCCCAGATTTTTAAACAAGTGAAAGCACTTTCCCTTGAATGTCAGGGTGAATCAGCATGTCCCTGGAGAAAGAGAGGGAAACAGCTAAAACTGCTTAGACACCTCTCAGAGCCCCAGGCAGGCAGAGGGGAGAACACCCTAACCTCCCGTCAACAAGGCCCGGAAAGCACCCCCATCTCTTAAAGATGACCCAATTCTCTAGCCCCCTTCAGTGGTATTCAGGAGAGATCTGCCTGACATGCTGAACTCCTGCACAGGAGCGCATGGGTGCGATTCTCTCTAGGGGGAGGTCACAGCTCCTAGAAAGAAGGGATTTGTCCATTGACTGCATGTTTTGGGGTTTTCTGCTTGATGTGGAAATTAGACAGAAATTTCTCAGCTGAAAATGTTTGTGAAACAAGTGAAAGCTCCCACAGCACTGCGTGGGCACCGTGAGCACTGTGAAGTGTGTGTGTGTGCCTGGCGCATATTTCTACCACAGAATATACCACCCAATTAACCTTTTAATTGCATATTTATGCTGGTCACCCATTCATAAATATTCTTAAGTGTTGTACATATCTAAATGAGGGCAGTGTCCTGTAATACTAAACTGCTGGTGTGCTAATGCTGACAGAGTCAAGTCATAGTCACAGCAAAATAAAAGTACAGTGCAAGTTCACATTTGCCAGTTAAAAATGAAAGGTAAATATAAATATTTGTTCATATAGAAAGTAGTAAATGCATGGCACATTCTACCAAGACTCACAGTGAAGTTAGAGACAGTGCTTAAAATGAGGCTTGGCACAGTGCTGGGTGACTGTGGGGGAAGCCTAGATGGCCTGAGTGGTCTATTCTCGTGGTTACAGTTTGCTACATTCATACCCTTTATGACCACAAAACATTTCATTAGTGGAGAAAGAATTTCAAAGAGTGTGCGAAGCGATATTTTCTGTAATCTGAAGTGGGCTTCTAGAAGCATGCAAGTGGAAATCTGTGTGAGAAAGCTCACTCTCGGTAACATTTCCTTTATTATTAAGACGTGCTTGCCTTGAGGCTGTAGGTCACTGGCAGAAAAAGGATTTGAATCTTTTTTTTTATTATTCTTGTGAAAAGTGAGTTTGGTAAATGGAGCAGGGATCAAATTGGAATTACATGCTGGCTTTTCTCCCCATTCAGTACAGCAGCTCTGAGATACAGGAAACAGCCCCATCAGACAGACCTGTAAGCCTTCTTACCCAAAACCGTGTAACAACATGAGACTTTCATGTTCCACATTGACAGAAGTTCAAGACACGCTATAACTGGGGTTCAAACATCCTGCAATTCTCCTTTCGCATATTTATACCCACCTATGTTGCCTTTTTGCCTTAAATGGGGTCCCCAACCCTGGATTTTGGGACATCTTTTCTCAACAACCAGTTCAGGGTTCTTGTTATTTCAAGCTCTCTAAGCCACCTCTAGGAGGTGAAAAAAAACCACCTGTAAAACTATTAGAAATGGTTCCTGCATTTATTGGTACAATTTGGTAGTTAATTATACTGCATTTCAAGTTTACATGCAACCTTTGACACTCTAAGAATACTTAGACACACGACATTAGAATTCCCTTAATTGTATAAAAGAATTGCAAATACTCAAATTATGCGATAATCCCTCATGCAATTAAGGGGATTGTACTCTATTATCATTATCCTACATGGTTTTTGCCTATCTGTGCCGACAGAACTGAGAAATAAAATTTTGAAAAGCCATTAATACCACTATTCCTGTAGAATGACCCCCTTACAATGTGTAAAACCTTCAGTATAGGCTATATCTGCCCCCAATTCTGCCATTTACAATTTGTAACCCTTCAAATATAAGGAGACATCACGCTGAGTCAACAGTGGCAGTAAAAGCCGGACTGACCAAAGTCACACAAAGTCTCCACCTGAGCCCTGTTTTGAGCCAGGAGAAACCCTGCAGTTAAGACCCAAGAAACCAACTGAGGTGGATAAACTGTGTAATCAACTGCTGTAATAAATACATTGGGTTGTGGGTGAGCTAGCAGTCTCTGGCTCTCTAGGACTAGGGTTGGACACGAAATGCCTTCATACTGAAAGCAGTAGACAAGTAATTCCAGCTTTTTAGTTCATTCAAATAAAACTTTTTTGAATGATGTTCCTATGATGTAATAATGGGTGACTTATCCTGTCCCCACGGTAAGGACAAATAGAGACACAGAGCACAGCATTTGCTTCATTTTGAAACAAGGGCATTTTTGAGGATAAAGTGCAGTTGTCAATTTAACAATTATCCCCTCCGTTAACATTTAATGCATTCTATTGTTCGTGAGAACTGTTCAAAAGTAAATTGCCCAGCAATTGAAAACTGAAAAACTATGGTATTAGTGGCACGAATGAGCTGTATGGGCAATAGAGGGCCCAAAATGATTCTGAAAATAACTTCCATTATCAGAGCGTTTTAAGGATGTTTTGATGCCCGACATGTAAATTCAGTTCACGGAAAACTCATTTTGCCAGAGGGAGGATGTTTGAGTGTGACATAACCATGAATAGCCTTATTATTTAGCTACCCTCAGCTAGATTGCTTATCATTCTGAAATCGAGGCATATTAGGTTTTTGACCCAAGAATTTTGTCTGCGGTTTCTTCATCCTTTTCGATTAACATGTAACACTGTGGACAATTTGTGCATAAATATGTGCATTTTCTTGTTTTAGGATGAGTAAGTTTTAGAGCAGTGTTAACTCTGAATGAAATGCATTACATTATGTTTTTAACTAGATTTTTTAAACAAATTAGGAGATAAGGGCCTGGGATTCGGTCCACAAGGCTTTTGTTATTGCTGCCTCATGATTAAATGCAAGCGTTTTTACAGTTTAACAAGTTCAATCGTCACCCTAATGAACTTGCAACTGTGTCACTGAATCAAAGTTAGGAGTCATGAGTCAATGCTATGGAGAAAACATAAATTCTATCCAGGCCAAAGTCTGTGTGACAACTGTTACCCAGACACAGAAGCAGAGAACGACGTGTATTTGTAACATTGAGACTGTTGAGACTTCTATTTTTAAATGGGGTTATATGGAAGATAGCTGTACTCTAACTTCATCTTGGCAGTCACATTAACTGTGCGAAAGGCCCTTCACAGCCACCTACACAGGCGAAGGCAGATGTCTGTCCAGCTGGTAGCCTATTCATTTTGACAGCTGCTCAACAACAGTAACAATATTTTTCAGCGGCTGCGACAGCTGGGTGTTGAGGTGGTGGTGGGTGGAGAGAACAATAGTGGGCACAGCATTAGCATGCGTCAACGTTTCACCCCGACTGTGGAGGTGCACGCTGTGGGCGACGCGTCCATTCCAGCCGCGGCTGAGCGACGTTGGAGTCATGGCGGCGGGTGGACTGTGGGCCAGCTGACTTGCGACGTCGAGCTTACTCATCCAGGACCTCTCACACGCCCATGGTTCTGTACGCAATCTGCAGAATGCGTTCAGCGATACTCATCAATCGGTGGTCTGGTCTGTTGTGCGTAGGCCTACAGATTCTTTCTTCAATGGACGGTATGTCTACTTCAAATTTTTAACAGATGTGTCTAATTGGAGGTTTTTAACAGATGCGATCAACGACTGAATGATGCAGTTAGTTCTGATTAAAAACAACTTTTCTGAAGCACCGTTAGGACTGAAAACAAATGACAGATTTCACTCTATATATAGCACAAACCTTCAGTTTCACTAGATATAACCCATTTGCATTCTTCTCATCTCTCCACGGACTACGTTTTTAATTTTTAATTTTTTTTCATAAACTTCGGAATGTCAAATCACATTTGTATGCCTGTCCAGTCATTGAAACATGCTCTGGTAATTCAGGACAGCACACGCTGTCCTGGCTTGCAGTCAGCCATCGCATTTTCTGCTGTCCGTACGTTACTGTGACAGAGTGATGCCGGCACCTTGCAGTATCTCATTCGAACAGAGGGGGCACTGTTTAGTATCAGGAGCAGGGGGCATTAGAATTAAGAATGAAACCCCTTCCCTTTACCATACTAAAGTCATTTACAGACATCTGGTTGGATACACACCTACATTGATAAAGAAATCCTAAGTCAATTAAAGTTGCAGCTTTATACCTCATTTTTACTGCTCGTTTCCAACATCCTCAGCTTTTTCTGTCCTCATGATGGTAAAAAAAAATCTAAGAATTCAAATTTTCATCTGTTATATAATGGCAATGAGCTGAGGGCTGATATTATGAAAGTTAATAACATGTTCAAAAGTACACAGTGCTGCCATTGGGGGGGGGGGGGGGGGTATAGGTCTGTCGTTTGGACAGAGCAGGGGGTCGTCATGGTAATAACAGACTGAATTCTGGATTTGTTCTGAGGATCTTTTGGAGAGCCACTCTCCTTAGCAACAGCAGCGAATGGCAGAATTCCTCATCCCTGCGTCCTTTGATCTGCACTGGCTCTGAGCCCACCCTCTATGAAAAGTGCCCTCGCACACGTGCACACGCGCAAGCGCGCACGCACACAGACACACACACAAATGCTTATGCACACACATACACGCATACACATGCATACACGCACAGATACAAAGACATATACTGAATTATGTGAACTTTAAACTTTAACAAATCCCTCATCATACCCTGTCCTCAAAATCACTGTCAGTAAGACAATTCGCTGCCAAATCTATAAAAAATAATTTTGAATATCAAAAGAATTAGGTTGAATCCTGCCTCTGGGAAACTCCCTATTTTATCTGCAAAACATGAGGTCAACAGCAAGTCCAGTATGAAATGTATTCAAGTTCAGAGATTTGGTATTGTACACAGAACATGCAGTGCATGTGGACAAAGCATGCTTTGAATACATCTGACATACCGTCCAGGAGAAATTACATTAACATGTATTAGAGCATTAAGCACAGGAAATGGGTTTCACTAGCCTCACACTGAGAGTGATTAATACAGACACAGAGGAAATATAGCCATTGCTCATGCACGCATTCATACATACTAGGACTCTGAAACAGCCTCTCTTGTCAGACAGGATTCTCTGCTCCAAGACCCATAGAGCCAGCATTGTACAAGATGCCATTCTCCACAAAGACCTCCAACTGAACACTGGAAATTCCTTCCTGGAGAGTGTAGGCGTTAAGTGAATTCACAAAGTTCTTTTTATTCTGATAAGCGGACACAAAGACTCTGACCACACAGAAAGCCTTATTGTAACGGTATAATGGCTGAACAATGAAGAGAATGGCGGCCAATTACTAGAAAGGTACATCCAGTGGGACGAGAGACAAAATGAGATTATGTCTGGGCTGTGGGAAAACAACAAAGAAGCTGGAAGATAATACATCGGATATGATTCATGTGAAGATCAATGCAAAAATAGCGTAGCTGCAGATATTCAGAAATGACTGTGCTCATCACATCTGTGACTGTTCTGGGCTGCTAGGTCGCACATCCTGATAAGGCATGAAAATGGCCAACAGCCTGCCAGGGCACGCCAGGGCACATTGGTTGTACAATCACCCAGAGAGAGAGGGATTCAGTTAGCAGGGTTGTCTCTGATCTCATCGAGTAAGTGCAGCTCCTCTTTCGATGCAGTGACTGCACAGCTAAGCAGATGGACTAGAGAACCCAATAACTTGTGCTCTCTCCCAAACTGACAGGCTTACAGGGTTGGTAGATTCCGGAATGTCTGGTTCTCAAATGACTTGTAGAGGTCCGCTTTGTGGTTCCGACTGCACAATATAGCAACCACAAAACCCCCAACTCCCCCACCACCCCCCCTCCCCCCCCAGCCCACCACTGGTCTGACAGCTCTTCAGTTCTGGCTACTCTTCAGTTCATGATTAAGCTTCCAGCTGTGCATTATGTTCAGTTTTAACAAATTTTAATTCTGGCAATCCTACTTACATCTACAACTGGGCATTTCAGCTTAGCAGAAAAGACAGGCCTGGATGAAATAAATATGTGCCTGTTCTGATTCCTGCATTAACTTTGTATTATAATAGTCCCATTACCCTTTCACAGGCAGACTACTTTGCGTAGATCACTACGTAGAGAATGCAGAACTCCCAACTGCTAGAAAGAAACCCTTGCTCAGCTCTGCCACCTTGTGGAGCTGAGCATTATTTCAATGACTAACAAACTTGTATCCACTCCTCCAGAACACCTGCTTTATGTGAGGTATTTTTAACCACTTGCTCCATATTTCTCCACTGAATGAACTCCATTAGTGCCCCAATCTGCTTCATTTATTTAGTCTCCCAGGGACGGGGATACAAACACGGCTTATCTGCATATCAGTCAGACAGAGGCAGATGTGTCCCAGTGAAATACGGAGGAGCTCACTGCGGAGAACCCACAGGCAGGGGGTTTGGAGGGAAACCCTTTAAAAGTTAGCCATGCAAAATAACAAAGCTCCTAGTTATCTGGCCTACAACACAGTTTAAATGAAAGGCTATTACAGCAAAGCTGTGAAAGAATTGTTTGGAATGATAGGACTATCATACGGTGACCCACAACGGTGTGAGGAACGGCCTGAGCTCACTCTGGAGGGCTGGCAGCACTGGAGGCCCATTTCCCTGACAACACGGAGAGACCAGCTGAAACGAATCACCGTAGCATTTCATTTCCCAGCGATCGGTTTTGTGTTTTTTTTTCTTTTCCATTTGTGCAAAAAGCTCAGGGCATGTTTAGACCGTGACCTGCATCAGCACCTCGCCAGCCTGCCAGCGCTGTGATGTTCACTCGCTAGCACCGCGGAGCCTGCCAGCCACCTGGAGCCGTCATCCACAGGCTGCAGGAAGACCTGCAGCACAAGCTCTCCAGCAAAGAGTCACCTGACATTTAACCTAAATGAAGTGCCTACAAATGAACTAAACTGTCTACATTAACCTCAATATCCAGCAGTCAACCATAAACGAATATCACCATGCATCCCTGTGTACATGTATCCACAGCTGTGGGGAGTTAAAAATTTTTTAAACAATAATAAAATTTAAAAGCACAATAGTACTTGCCTTATCAGCAGGTACATGCAAACATACTTACTATGATGCCAAAATCACTTCACATATTGTTTGGACAAATATATACATAATTGAAAATATTTCAGCAAAGTGGATCAGGTGGATCAGGATAATTGCAATAAACAGGACTGGGAAGCGTGCAGGCCCAATACACAGTAGCATTTCTTCACGCAAGCGTAACTCTGTGGGTCTCACCATTTATGTCTTGTAGTCACTGTTACTCTGCCACTGTTGCAGACGTACTGAACCCCTCTTTTCGGGACCCAACAGGGTCAGGCTGACCCGAACACTTAGAGAGCAGCTGAAAGACCTCTTCAGCTGATGGATTAGCCAGTTCCTTTTTTTATTTTTTTGCTGCTTTGTGAGGTAACCTCTCATCTGGAAAAAAAAAATGCTACATTCACGCTTTAGAGTTTCCTGGTCTGACTGGTATTGCATTATTATGGGGGTGGGGGGTGGTCTGCTATTTTTTTTTTTGCTCCCTCATCAAATTGGTCTTGCTTCATTGCCTACTTGTTCTGCTTCAGGGGTGCTGGGGGGGCTTCTTAATGCAAAATCAGATGGCACTTGAAACCACATTTGAAGGTGTATCCAAGCAACCAGCAAATTACAAGCTTACCAGAGTCTCACAAAGGCTCAAAAGGACAGGGTTTTTAGAAGAGAGAAAGAATGCTGACAGTCTTGTAAAGAAGAACAGCAGGGTTTTAAATACTGGACGGGACAGGATATCCAGGGACCTCTCTCAATCAGCTGAAGGGAAAAGTTGGGTGAGTAGCATCAATCTGATGGTTACATTTAATTTTTCAGAAAATCAATGGCAATTGATAATAACAAATTACAAAGAACTAAAGTTGTTTGCCTTATTTTTTCTTGTTGGAAATCTGCTGCTGTTTTGACTGTTCTGTACCAATTTTGGTGCTGTTCTTGCTGCTCCTTTGATATATACTGAAAGATTTATATCATGCCAAAATTTAATAATAATAATTATTATTATTATTATTATAATTATAATAATAATAATAATAATAGGATTTTTCTAATGCAGAGGCCAGGGAATAGATTTTTTTTTTAAACACAGGTGCACTGAGAAACTGGCACACAAGCAAAGAAGACTAAAGCAAACCAGCATAAAAGGACTGCTCCCAGCTGGGAAGAAGGAGGACAATATCTGAGCGAAATGATAAAAAAGCAATAACAGCGATTCATTGCACACAGATAACTACTATTAAAAAAATACAGGGCGCAGGTGTTCAGCTTGTTCTAGCTTTCTACACATTTCACAAAAAACACAGAATACAGTTTAAATCTGGTTCCTGGAAGCTGAAATTAATAAGGACCGGTTCGGTGACACCAGCTGCAGAAATGGCGGGTCAGGGTTCATGTGGAAAAAACTTTAATATTGGACGTGTTTTGGTTACACGTTTCACATGGTGTGCCAACATTTTCTTGCTGTAAGATAGGCTACTCAAGGACGAAAAGAGTTGGAAAGGGCTGGAAAAAAGCAAGGTTAGTCCAGTTTGTTTAAAACTTTCTCTTTTGTTTTGACTTTTGAATCTCCCTGACCCGTCTAATAACCAGGCGTGACGGTATATATACCGAGAGGCCAATGTGGTCGCCTCCTGTGCTCAGTCCAGCTGACAGTCGATCGTACGGTTATCCCAGCATCCCTCTGCGGCGTCCCGTTTGTCACACAGCACTCACACCATGAAGCAGATGCACCTGGAGGAGATCGTGATGGAAGCGCTCATACCGGCTTCGCGCAACGCCACGGAGACCGCGGGGAGGGTCGTCTCCGGAGCAACCGCTGCGTTGCTGTCCGGAGCAACCGCCGCGTTGCTCCTCCTGCTCTGTGCGCTCCTCGTGGCCTGGAGCCGATCAGACAAGTCCTCTGTGCCAGGTGGGTAACTCGCTCAGTCTGTGTCCGCTGCCAGAGCTGCTGAGAGGTGCTATGACAGGGTAGGGTGCTAAGGCCAGCTGCAGCAATGTGCTTGGATGTGTTCACCAGCTATACATGTCTGCTGCATTTACATGTACAACGTTTTGAATCATTTTTCATGCAAAATTAAGAAAGATCAGTGCCTAAAATACTGATTCAGATTTAAAATGTTTTGAACCATGCATTTTGTGTGAAAAATTAAGAAAGATTTGTGCCTAAAATGCCGATTTAGATGTAAAATGTTTTGAACCATGCATTTTTTTGTGCAAAATTAAGAATGATTTGTGCCTAAAATGTCGATTCACACGTAAAATGTTTTGAACCATGCATTTTCTTGCAAAATTGAGAAAGATCAGAGCCAAAAATGCTTGTTCAGATGGAGGCTAACTGTTGCTCGCTGAATTGATAGTTGACTGTGGTGATCAGTTACAGTTATAGTGCAAGATTTCTCTTATCACGGCATCTTCAGGGATAAGAAGAACAAAAAGAAAATGTTGGATACACTGAATATTATTTCATGTAGTCCACCACTGCCTGAATTGATGAACTGGGTTCGTAAGGGTGTGTGTATAGGGTCTGTAAGGGTGTGTTGGTGGCACCTAAAATAGACAGTTTTTTCTAGTTGGACACATTTTTAAGTTCATTTTTCTGTGCTACACCAAAGTAACTACTGGTCCCATCCTGGCCACCCTACTCTGCCACTGCAGTTGAACAGGTATAGGCTAGAATAACATGCATGATAAAGACTGATCATCAAACGGGTGCCTCTATTTCTGTATTATATATATATATATATATATATATATATATTTAATATATATTATATATTATTATATATTATATATTTATTTCTTAAGCTGCTGACTCTCACGGCATTGTGTTATTTTAGTTGTGATGTGAATCACTACAACTGCGTTAAATAGAAGTAGGCTAGAGTATTAATTAAAGTAAATATACAATTGTCTTACAGCTTTACCTTAGGCTACTTCATTGTTCCATGCTCGTGAGCCATGCACACGTGTGCAGTGTGCAGATGTACCCTACTTAATGGACTTTAATGATCGCCTTATCGGAATGTTGCCGTCCCATATCCGAATCTGACCCGTGGTCTCCTATTTTCTCTGTCACTGTTGTCCTGCACCAGGACCCCCATTCTACATGGGCATCGGCCCGCTTCTCTCCTACTTCCGATTCATTTGGACCGGGATTGGCACCGCGAGCAATTACTACAACGAAAGATATGGGGACATAGTCAGAGTGTGGATAAATGGAGAGGAGACGATCATCCTTAGCAGGCAAGTACTACTATCGCTTATCAACGGACCGTGGCACATACCATTCAGCAATTGTCACAATTAAAGAAATTCAAATGCATGACAAATCCTTATCTTCATGTCGCTGACAGTAAAGAATGGCCAGCGTATTGCAAGCGTGCAATAGTAATAAAAATCAACTTTAAAAGTGAATACATTGTATGATAAACGTGTTATTTTTATACAGGCCTATTCGTTTCAAATGGCTTCATTCTAAGAGGTATATAATAAGTAAAGAGCACTATTTAAGTATACAGGGAAGATTGCTATATGACCGTGTGCAATAACCCTCCAGGTCATCTGCAGTGTACCAGGTGCTGAGGAAGCCCCAGTACACCAGCAGGTTCGGCAGTAAACAAGGCCTGCGCTGCATTGGCATGCATGAGAGAGGAATCATTTTCAACAACAACATAGAGCTCTGGAAGAAAGTCCGCACCTACTTTGCTAAAGGTACTCTTTCTCTTTCTCTTGGGTGGGAATTAAAACACAATGAAAAGAAAAAAGGATATTTCAACACGGTTGTGAAATAATTAATGGGCATAATATTAATAATAATGGGCATATTATTAATGCTCTAAAAAATACAAAAATGTTAGCGTGCTTAAGATTATTTGCAGATATTAACTAACAGTACTTCGTAGTAAAAGGAATAGCACTGTAAATACCCAAAGTAGACGGGTGGCATCAATCAATGTCATTCAGCCAATCAATGTTACTGATCAGTGGTAATCAGGAATCAGCATTTTTAGTGAGCAGTCAATGTTGTCATTCAGAAGCCCATGTTATCTCCCAGTGCTACTAATCTGCAGTCACTGTTATCAACCATTGGTGTGCTGTTCCTGTCAGCTCTAACAGGTCCTGCGCTGCAGCGCACGGTGGCCATTTGCGTCGCCTCCACAGACTCGCACCTGGACCAGCTGGAGGAGCTGACCGACCTCTCGGGCCAGGTGGACATCCTCAACCTGCTGCGCTGCACCATAGTGGACATCTCCAACCAGATGTTCCTCAGGGTGCCCCTCAACGGTCAGTCATCTTACCGCACTGCCGCGCATGACGTCGTTTCTACACTCAGAAAACTGCATTAGTCAGGCTCAGTTACACAGATACAGCCCTGTTTCTGTAGTTACGTAACCTGTGTTACAGGGTTGCAGTCATCTACCTGTATCATATATAGCCTGTGTTACATAGTCTGTGTTATATTGCTACTACCCTATTTCTATAACTCTGTTTCTATAACAACCCCGTTTCTGTATCTCAGTCTCTGTTACAATCGGTGTAATACTGCTACAACCCTGTTTCTGAAACTCAGTCACAATGCCAGTCTGTGTTATACTGCTACAACCCTGTTTCTAAAACTGCTACATGAAACTGAAGTCCAGCTGCAAAAACTGTGCATCTACTATATACTGCTCATGCAGTGCAGCATTAAGCAAGAGTCACTGTACATCTAGACAGTTTAAATATAAGCACAATGGCATCCGCATGCCTAGAAATGCCAGTAGCTTCTGCCACAGCAAATTTTAAGAGGTGAGTCAGGGAAGCCTTCACTGACAGAGTGCTTAATCTCCCCTAGCATAAGAGCCATCAACTGCACTTCAGGTCCGGATGGACAAATCTCAGGCGGGCCACAGTGTTTAGAGGTTCTTGTGTCTTCCTTTCAATCAGAGATCCACTAAAGACTGTTATCTGGACTCTAGCCAATCAGTGACTAATATTTAAGTGCCTAAGCGCAGAATACGCCAAAAAAACTGAGAGTCACTGCAGCCCTCCAGGACTGGAGCCTAACACCCTGCTTTCAGTTCACTGCCAGCACCACCAGGAATAACTGCTACTGTTGTTCTGTGTTTTGTCTCTTTCAGAAAAGGAGCTTCTGGTTAAAATTCAGAAGTATTTTGAAGCCTGGCAGACAGTTCTGATCAGGCCAGACTTTTTGTTCAAATTTGAGTGGATGTACAAAGAACACAAGGAAGCAGCGTGAGTGCACATACGTTATAGCTATGCAATATACACGCACACACACATGCACTTACTGTATATATAAGGCGCACACACATACATACACACATACGTCGGGGGCGACATAGCTCAGGAGGTAAGAGCGGTTGTCTGGTAGTCGGAGGGTTTCCGGTTCGAGCCCCACCCTGGGCGTGTCGAAGTGTCTCTGAGCAAGACACCTAACCCCTAAATGCTCTGGTGAATGAGAGGTATCAATTGTAAAGCGCTTTGGATAAAAGCGCTATATAAATGCAGTCCATTTACCATTTACCATAAACACACACACACACACCATATACACACAGATACACACAAATACACACACACATATGTAACATACACATACAGTATACCCCATATAACACACACCCTATATATAACACACAGACACACGCACGTACACACACACACACACACACACACACTATATTTTTATATACACACAAGCTATCGCTTTTTTAATCCTAAATGTTTCCTTATTTTTTTAGCCATGAGCTGCACAAAGCAATGGAAATACTCGTGGAGAAAAAACGCAAGGCTCTCGAGGAGGCAGAGAAGCTGGATGATGCTGACTTTGCCACTGATTTAATATTCGCTCAGGTGAGACACAATCAGGAAGATCTGTTAGGAACGAGAGGCTTCCGGAGCCTCAATGCACAGTGCCCAAACGAGCTATCAAACAGTCAGTCCACTTTCAAAATCAGTGACTGACAGCACACAGGCACGCCACCAGTTCTGCGGTTCACAAAGCCTCACTCCCCTGCCACTCTTGTGCAGAGTTTGCCATTTAGCCTCTTAAAGCCTGGCTGATTTTTACCGAGGGGTGGGTGTGTCTTTCACAGAACCACGGGGAGCTGTCGGCAGAAAACGTGCGACAGTGCATACTGGAGATGATCATAGCCGCACCAGACACCATGTCCATCAGCCTGTTCTTCATGCTCATGCTGCTCAAACAAAATCCAGAGGTAGAGCAGGAAATACTGAAGGAGCTGGACACTGTGATCGGTGAGCGCCACCCGATGGACATCTGCTGAAAGTGACACCAAGTACCGCAGGAAATATGTGACATCACTGGGCACGACATCAACAAACCTATCACAATAATGACTGCCAATCACATGACCTCACTCATGGTA
This sequence comes from Anguilla rostrata, assembly GCF_018555375.3. Classification (NCBI taxonomy): domain Eukaryota; kingdom Metazoa; phylum Chordata; class Actinopteri; order Anguilliformes; family Anguillidae; genus Anguilla; species Anguilla rostrata. The sequence continues at coordinate 24,150,014 of NC_057948.1, forward strand.
GTGATGCAGCCACAGGCTGTCCATTGGCTCCAAAGTAAAAGGAATCATCTCTACTAGCATTCATTTAAAGTATTTTCAGGAATGCTAACACTGAACTTCTCACCCCATTAATTATCGGCTGATTTAAACCAATGAAATGGACTCAAGACTAGATATAGTAACACATTGCCTTATCCTTTAAAATACACCGTTGATAAAGTAATTGTCTCCTGTGGTGCTTGGTGTGCTAATCCACACACAGTATATCTGTTACAGATGCTATGTATGAAAATTTTCAATCAATCAATGCTAATATTTTGGTATATACTCTAGCCTTTGCCAACACTTTATATAACAAACTGTGACTTCTTATATGGATACATAACTCATAATTAATTATCAATTAATTAATATTTCCATCAAAACAGGTTTGCTTCCATCAAAATAAGTGACAGAATCCTCTGAAAAAGAAATCTTACCATTTCAAAAATGTGTTAACAGGTGACCAGAAAGCAGAAAACAGCAACTTACAACATCTAATCATCATGGAGAGTTTCATTAATGAGTCCCTACGCTATCATCCAGTGGTGGACTTCACCATGAGGAAATCCTTGGAGGATGATGTCATCGAAGGCTACAAGGTTTTCAAGGGAACGAACATCATCCTTAATGTTGGGCGTATGCATAAATGCGAATTCTTCTCCAAACCCAATGAATTCAGCCTAGAGAACTTTGAAAAAACTGTAAGTGGCTTTATTTTATTTTATTGAATGTTCAAACAATTATTTATTCATGTTTCCTCCAATAAATTAAATCCTTAGATTAAAAAATGCAAATGAAAAGCTGAAGCGTTATTTTGCTGTAAATTTGAAAAGCTTCTCTTTAAATGAAATAATTTCCATAATAATTTATAGGTGCAGAACACATTTCTAAAATCAAATGTTATCGTGTCATGAAAAATTGTTTAAAAAAAGTATAAAATAAGGAATTGCCAAATGAACACGGTGTAAAGCCACCATAGAGTGAGTGTATTGTAAAACCTAGCTGGCAGATCACCTTAAGCCCAAGGCAATCAAAACTCAGATGCAGATGTCAGGTAGTTTTTACTGAACGGGCCGTATCATAAGTGCGCCCTGTATTTTGCCCCCCGATAGGTGCCCAACCGTTTCTTCCAGCCCTTCGGTTCCGGGCCACGTTCCTGCGTTGGGAAACACATCTCCATGGTGATGATGAAAGCCATCTTGGCGACGCTGCTGTCGCGGTACACCATGTGCCCTCGAGATGGCCGCACCCTCAACAACATCCGCAAGACCAACAACCTGTCGCAACAGCTGGCTGAGAAAGACAGCGAGCTGACCATGATGTTCACCCCCAGGCGCAGACAGTAACGTGGCAGCTTCCATCTCATCGCTTTTGTGCATCCACTTCGTAGCAAAGAATGGTTCGTTATTATTAGACATTTTTATATTGTACAGGTTCTTTTTTTATTTTTAAGTGTAGAAATGCTACCTTATAGATATTGTTGTTTATATTTTGTGGTTGACTATTTGTGTAACGTTTTGGCTTCAAAGGAATTCAAATGCTTAACCGGTTTAAACATTTTTGAGTATCACAGACAGGCTGTTATAACAATATATTGTTCTGCATTTCAATGTAACCAAACCCAAAAGTAAAAAATATATATATTGGCAGTAAAATGACTCCTTTTCTTAACTTGGTATTTCAGTAAAAAACTTAAAAAAACTTAAACTTAAGTTTATGAACTATGACTTCCTGTTAGTGATGCACTTAAATTCATATTTATTCTTTTATTCAGTCAGTTGAAATGAAAATCAATGTAAAAAAAGATACAACTACTCACTTTATATAAAAAAATGTTTCATATTTTGGTATTATATTATTGTCTCGCACAAGCATGGATGGATAAAAGCACAGCCACAAAGATACGCACGAGGCAGTCCTAATATTGCCTGTTGAGACCACGGATTAGACAGCAGAGGGCACCATATCACACAGTAGGACATTAGTCTGACTAGCACCCTGAGAGGAGGTTTAAAAAAAGCCAGAGCAGGCTGCCACATAGCTGCAATGGATATGCATTGCTGGTGGTGGCAGTGTTGGCCACTGCGGATAGATGTGTACGTGTATGTGTGTATAGGTGTGTGTGTTTGTATTTGTATGCATGTGTGTATGTATGCATGCACATGTTCTTGTGAGTGCGTGTGTGTGTGTGTGTGTGTATTTCATATCTGATGCAAATCTGTGACCACAACAGGCCGTCAGCACCCACACAAGCCATCATGCAAAATCACCATGGCACCATCACCATCAGCATTATTGTCCATACGATATTTGTCTCTCAAATTCAAATCCAAATGCAAAGAGTGGCTTGCTGATGTGACTTCACAATGTTCCACACAGCCAAACCACGGGGTACAAATGAGAGCTGTATCTTGCCTACACACACTCTACCACTATAATAGCCATGAAATGTTTGGCTTCCCCTTACATTCACTTGTGTTGTTTGTATGAGAAGGAGTTGAATATCGCACATGGTGAGCAGTTGAAAATTAAGATAAATATTGTATTTGCTTTGAAAGAGAAGGGTTTAACCAGCACCATGCTTTCCTCCTGAGCTTCTCTCTGCTTTCAGACTGATGTAGGGGGGAAAATAGGAGCGTGAATTGACTGGGAAATGCTGCGAACCCAGATGAGTATCTTCTGCATTTGCCATCTTAGTTTTATGCCCCAGCCCTCTGCTAGATTAAATAATACTTGTTTTGTCAAGGAAAAGAGAAGTACCCTTTAACAAGCGTAGCTTGCCACAAAAGGCTAATCAAATGGAATGGAAATCTCCCCTGAACTGTTCTGGATAATTCTGGATAAAAGACATAAAACCATGTGTAATAATATAATCTCTGAGACAGTACTTTTCTAACTGAAAATAAGCCCTTTCAGAGTCACACTGTAATGGAAAAGTACTGGCCACCAAACCCACAGAACCGCTTGTATTCCCAATACACTTCCTGTGAAGTAAGTGGTTCCATGACGGCTCTGCTGTGCGAATTTCCCATGAAAAGTCAGGATTTGAACCTGAAGCAGGCCTGCCGGGGTGGCGTAGTGTTCATATCGCATCTCCTGGCTAGCGTGTGATCCCCGGTCCCGCTGCAGCATCGCTAGCGAAGTCATGCCCCCGGCCATCGCTGATGCCCCAGAAAAGGGCTGAAGACTGACTGGTTGCCAAGATACCATCAGATATGGTGTGCATAGTTTGCATCTCCCTGCAGGAAACACGCTGTATTCTGGGATGCTGAGCACAATAAAAAAGAAATTGGGTTGGGGAACGGGGGTTGGTTTGGTCACTAAAGGGGGATTTTGTTCTAAAATCCAACTGACAATCCAAGGGAATCAAATCCCAGATGCAAATGTCAGGATGCCTTTACCAGACAAACTGATTATAACTAGGCTCTATTTGTCTATTCTGTCATCTGATAGGTGCCGAATGGGGAAGCTCATCACTATGGTGATGATGAAAGCCATCCTGGCAAAGCTGTTGTCATGGTACACAGTGAAAGATCACTGAATGGTCACCCAACACACTACGTTTGGCATGCTATTCACAGTTTTACTAGTATGCATGCTTATCAGGTTTTTAAAAATGCACAGACATCTGTTTTTTAAAAATACACACAGACCAATTCTCCCAGATGCTCTAAATATGTGATTGTTCATGAGAAATGCCCTAACCAGTTAGGAAATGACAGGCAAATGCATTTGAGGTCACAGATGACTAATACCAAAGTGTATGCTGTGTGCACTCATAGGTTATACATAAAGAATCCTTGAATCCTTGAATGAGGATACTTTCACTGCCTTAAAAAATGGTAAACCTGAGACCACATTATCTCTAATACTCCTGGTCAGAAACAAGTCTTTCTGAGCGAGTTTCCCATTGTACTACTACGACTGCCCAGGTCAAAACCCAGCCGCTTGACTGCTGTGGTCCGTAGGCTTGTATTCACTGATTCCTTGACACCCGCCAAAAGCAACCCAAGCCTTTACCCACACGGGCCAAGGCTGGCTCCTGTTTCCAGGAAATGAAGGCACTGGGCATGCCCAGTGTGGAAAGAATTCAAGCCTTCCTTTCTGTAGACCTTCCAGTGCATTGAGGCCAAGGTCAGACAGCATTGTGCTCAAAGAATTCCAACTTGTGAGTAATGAGCAGCTCCCTCCCAGTCATGTGTGATTTACTGAGGAGATTACATGATTATCACGGCACGCAAGTGGATCAGGAAAAGCATGGCAGAGCAAATACCTAGAAAGGTTTTAATGTGCGTGTCCTTATATCCTACACAGCCATCCATGTTGGTCAACCCAACCCAACCTAATCACTCTTCCATGGCAGGAATAGTTATGAAAGTCACGCTAATTCACAGACTAAAGGGCTGTCTGTAAACTGAACTTCTTTGGTAGCAATACAGGGAAGTTATGGAAGAAATATAAGCATATGTGGCATGTTCTCCTATCTCAGTGGTAACCAATTCTGGTCCTGGAGAACTACTGTCCTGTAGGTTTTCACTCTAACTCTAACAAAGCAAACATCCCCCAACAGCTAGAGATCTCCAACAGCTGCTAATTAGTAGAGTCAGGTGTGCCAAATTGGGGTTGAAATGAAAAACTACATGATGGTAGATCTCCAGGAACAGGCTTGGTTACCACTGTCCTATCTGAATTGTGGTTTACCTTGTGGTCAACATGGATCACAAATATCTGCAAGGACACTGGTGAAAGTTCACAATTCTGATTTTGCGCAAAATTCATAACTATGGAAAACACACACATGGGCTGGCAGTCATGAAACGCAAGGTACAATAATAAAATTCATTCATCCATTAATTCAATTATTTTTGCAATTATGGGCTCAAACTGTTTCCCTGGTGCAAACTCATTTGCCTCCCTGTTATTCACCTCCGAGTTAGTTATGGTTATTTATCTTGGTGTGCTGGGACACTGTGACCCTCAATAACTTTACACAAAAGAGGGCGAAGGGGGTGAACATATTGCTTACATATATTGCAGGATCAAGTCTTGATCCTCTCTGTATTAAACATGATGGCATGGCGCTAACAGGCTCTGATTACACATAGCCTGGCATGTGCTAGGTGACTGGGGGGAGGGGGGGTGGTCCTGCAGCCGGCGGAAAACGGCAGATCGCTGGGGGACAAGCCCCGGAGGGATTAACGTTCGTGGAAAGCTCGCACTTCTGCACCCTTGTCTGTCAGCTGCAGGGATTTCCCAAGATGCTCCACTGCTGCTGCATCAATGTTTCTTTGGAGCTAATTTGCTGACTGCCGACAGCATTATCATATATTGCTACCTGTTCCCTCTTGAGCACACTTGTGCCATTCTCCAAAACCCATTTAGGTCACCGAATGCTTCAGCAGGTTGATAACTCTCTCCAGAAATATGGAAGCTATGGAACTTCTGTTTGAGTATATTAAGGTTGTACATAAAATCTGCAGATTTCCTTTTTTATTGGCTTAGTTTTTTTTACAGTTCCTGTTTTATACAGTTCCTGTTTTGTTTTATAATTTCACATAAGTTCTTCACATCTTTGTTTCTATTGTTCTGTCTTTCATTCTTTTAAATGCATAATTGTATTATGTTTTATTGTGTTGTTGTAAATCATGTTTAATCTGTGGTCTGAAATGTGCATTTGTTGACCCCAGGAACAGATATTTGTGGAGAAGCTGCAAAAATACCTGTGAGAACAGACAAGATAAACTGATCTCAATGCTCAGTGCTGAGAAGATCAGTCTGATGACAACGATGATGATGACGAGGATGATGATGACAATGGTGGTGATATGATCATGTCTCGTTTGCACCTCAACAAACAACCTCAGCAGCACAGCATTGTGCAATGAAGCTTTCAATTTCATTCGATCATTGCTGTTGAGGCAAGCAGGGCCTTCTTCTTTGTCTCTGGTAATTTTCCACAATTATTTTACAATGACTGTATCTGCAGCATCATGGTCTTTGCATTTGTATAGTTTGAAGTTCATATGCCATTCCCATGTGAACCTAAATTAGGGTGGAATTTTCCACCGTTCTGAAGATGAAAGAACGAGGAGCTTTGACAGATGATGCTGGCCTCTGATATTATATTTATAACCTAACAGTGTCGTAAACACCATAGTACCACATCATTTGTTTAGACTTGGCTGGAGTCTGTGGCTTTCTCTCTGGGGACAATCTGCCTGTTGTCATTATCACAAAATTAGTGTAAACAGTTATGGAAAACTACAAAGAATCTTAAAAAAAACCTATACAGCAGAATTATCTGGAACCTTCTTTTGCAGAAGCAGATCCAAGTGAAAACAAAACACTACATTTCCATACCACTTTACGCTCATCAGAGAGCACAAAGCTTTCCACGGAACCAAAAGGCTGTGAATACCGATGAGTTCACAGGAAACCTTAATCTCTTACAGCGTGTTCTAACAGACTCTCATTTCTCTGCTGTCTGCGTCAGAATCCCACGGTGCGATGCTTGCATATAACCCACAGTCTGGCGTTGTAACAGTAACCTCTGCAGTGGTTTTGTTAATCCTGACAAAAACACTGGCATGTCTATATTTTAGGGCAGAGCAGCAGCAGCTGAATCACAGCATAAGCAAAGCTGCACTCACACTCACCCTGGTTAATTAATCAGAACACCCTCCCTACCTGCACGTCATTTGAAAATCTTGTGTTTGTAATTATCGCCTATATGCTCTGCGTATTTATACACGCAGCACCACCTTGGTCCTTGGTGAATTAATTCTCTCCTTCCTGAGTTCACGTGCGAAAAGCATCTGAGCTTCTGGAACAGGAAGTGTAGCAGGAAGCATCCTCTTTGAAATAAAAACGAGAAGGTCACGCTGGCCCAGATACTTCAACCTGGATAACAATGCAGCCAGGATATTGAATAATTAGCATGGCAGCTAATTGAAATACGGCAAGTATTTATCTTTACCAAAACATGCTAAATTATGTCTGCTGCAAAGCAAACAAAAGCAAACAAAAACAAATTGCCTGTATTCATGATAGTTTTAAAATTAGAACAAAGAGATGAAAGCAATTAGTTTTTTTCTACTAACACAAAAGAAACAGAAAATACGTTATTAACCAGGCCCAACAGTGAAATAAGCCGTGTCATGTGGCTATTAGATCAGGTACGTTGATGATGAAATCAAAGGCATTTGCTGAACAGACCTATCACATATCACTTATATGATAAGACAAAGACACAGGTCTACACAAGACTCAAGGCACCCGGTAGAAGAGCTGGGGAACTTCTCTGCAGCTTAATCTGCAAGCACGGGGTGGATGTGGAAATGAAAACAAAATACGGAGCACAATGTACAGCACCCTCCAAATAAATTATCACACCCTTAATCAGTAGTTCTCTAAGTGTGGGGCACACAGAGACAACAAAGTTGTTTTCCATCCAAAGTTGTTGATGAGCAAAGAATGCTGTATAAAAATATTAGGTAAGTACTGAGTCAAGCTGTAAACTCAGAAATTAAAAAAATATATATTTTATACTACTGCAACTACTCATTTGTGTAGAATTCCCTAAAAATTGGCACAAAACATTCACTTTCATCATTTGCAGATGACAGATTTCAGATGTCCTTTTTCACAGAACAACTGAATTTGTTGCACTTTTTCAAAATAAAATAAAAGAAAGGCTTCATGTTTTAAGTCCTTACACAGAACCTCCAAAAGCACACGACTGCCAGCCTCAGTGTATATGAGGCCAAACCATGGTGAGCCACCACAGCTGTGCTCAAAATGAAAAAAGACTGTCTTGACTGTCTCTCTGTGTAGATAGATAGTTTAGGCACAGATATAACTGCCATTGAATCCACAGTGCTGCCGGCATTCTCAGACTGGCATTCACAGAGATGATGTGGACAGTAATTAGCATGGCATTAAAGTGTGCTCTGAGCTTTTATCCTATAAATATAAACGGGGAGGCTATGTACAAAAAGGGTTGTAATTCCATCATGGATCACCTGATATGGATGCAAATACCCTCAAATTAAAGCTGATTCTAATATTAGCACGCTACTCTTAAGGGATATACAATATGTAAAAAGTAGCATGCAAATATTAGAAACAGATGGATATTTTGGCTACTTCCAGTGAACATAAAAAGCCACACACTGGGATGGCTATGTGTATTCAGACTGCTATTAAAGCCATTTCCAGGCACTGACTCAGTCTGTACACTTCTGAGACTCCTTTGGTCTTCTTCTTGGCAAATACCCTCAGCACTTACATCCTGCACTGGAAAGGCATCAAGTCATGAGTCATTGAACATCAAAGGACTGCTTCCAACCATCATCCTCAGGAGGAGACAAGGCCATCAGTAAGCATTAAGTCCCACTGTCAATGGGGGAAAACCTGGATGCTATGCTAGCTTTTATGGAACAATTTTCCAATGGTTTTGCTTTGTGGGGTATGGGAATTGACTGGCAAAATGTATTAGTAGTACAGAGACTGACTTTGACAAGAGAAGTGAGCAAACACTGTTAGATGTGACGAAGAGCACTCAGCTCATCACCATGATAGTAACAACATCGTGTTAGGGAAGGAACGGAAATGATGACCCGCAGACTGAGGAACGGAATGGCAGAAAACGAAGCACAAACTGCCACCATACGCTTGAGCAAAGGCACCCACTCTGCGACGCCTTAACAAATACCCAGCCGTATTAATGGTTAACCCGTAAGTGAGCCGGGAGGTAAGGAAATAAATATGAGAAAAAAGGAGCATTTTTTCATGACACGGACCGTTTCGCCTGACAAACACGGCGTAGACCAGCAGTCTGCCGCTGTCGGCACCCGCAGCACAGACGTGTTTGCACTGTCAATACAGGCGAGCGACCGGCGGCACCGTCAAAATCAAGCAGCGTGATTACACCAAACATCTGCCAAAGACCAAGCTCCTCCAGCAGCCTGACTGCACGGTACACACTGCAGGGGGCCGGGTTGTCCTGGGGGAAAGCAGGACACGCAACACCTAAGAAAATCAATAAAAGCCCCCCTGCTGAAGGCCCTATCCTGTCTGGTGCCGCCTGATACATTAGCACTCACAGACGCGCAGATTTTAAATTAGCACAGCAGCTAGCAGAATGAACCCTATAAACGAATGTGTGTGTGTGTGTGTGAATCCATTTACTGAGCATAGCAGCTTTCTCTAATATCTGGGGCTACAAAAATTAAACTTTTTTCTGTTTTGATACTAAGACCTATATATAAAACACTGTGAATTTACTACGCAATGCCTTTCAGGAAAAAAAAAAAAACTAAATAGCTGAGCAGTGACAAAGCGCAAAGGTGACTGCATGCAGACGTTCAAAGTGCAGACCCATGAGGGAAGTGTGATGGCCCAGAGGCGTGCACATGAGTCCCAGCCAGAGACTGCGTTACACCCACACATCACAGGCTATCGCCCCCACTGTGGGTCTCCACTGGAGCCGTGACTGAGCGAGGGAACAGGACACACTGAGCTGTCAGAGGAGAGAGAGAGAGAAAGGGAGAGGGAGAGGGAGAGAGAGAGAGAGAGAAAGAGACAGTGAGAGAGAGAGGGAGAGACAGTGAGGGTAAGACAGCGGAGAGAGTGAGGGTGAGAGAGAGAGGCACACAGGCAAAGAGGGAGAGAGAGAGTGTGAGGGGGAGGGAAGGAGAGAGAGGGAGGAAGCCTAAGCAGGTAGTGGGAGAGACAGAGTTGTGGAAGAGAAAGAGAGGGAGTACATCAGAACAGTGAAAGAGTGCAAGAATACATGTGTGGGGTAAACTGACCAGACAAAGAGAGAAAAAGTGAAATAGAGAGAGTAGAAGGGAGAAAGACATAGAGGGAGAAAAAGTCATAGCACAGAATCAGCAAGCAGGAATTTGTCTGAACAGAGAAAGCAAGAGAGTGAGAGTGGGAGAGTAAGAGAAGAAAGAGGGAGAGAGTAAGAGAGAAAGAGGGAGAGTGTAATAGACAAGAGGGACAGAGAGTAACAGAAAGAGAGTAAGAGAGAAGAGGGAGAGAGCCAGAGAGAAAGTGGGAGCCCAGGAAATCGCAGGCAGCCTCTTTACGCAGCTGCAGCTCCAAGCCAAAAAGGAGGAAAAAAAGGAAAAGGAAGCACAAGAGTTCCAGTGTCCCGACTGAAAAGCGTGTCTCCAGGAAGCGGGGTCCTGCTGGGGGGAAGATGGACTCGGACTCCGGGGAGCTCAGTGAAGGAGAGCTTTCACCAGGTAAACTTTCCGTTCCGCTCTCTCCGACACACCGGCTCCTGAGCCACCAGCAGCCGGCTGCCAGAGGACCTGGCAAGCTCAGGCGAAACGCTCTCCAGCGCTTTATCAACACGCTCGCTTCCAGGGGACTTCAGCCCTCTTCATTTCTACATGTGTGCCGCGTCCGAGTGATGAATGGTGTGTGAAAACGGGCGCGGGCGGCAGTGGCTAATGCTTTTCTGGTTGGTTGCGAGGAAAGGGATACTCCATTGCAGGAGATTTCATTACTCCCTTTTGATGTCGGCAGGGTAAAGGGCTGTAGAAAGCGATAAAGATTTATGGCCTGGGCGAATGACACGGATCATATTCCAAAGGTCAGCAGGTTACTGCCTTAGATTGGCATTGTAGCAAAATGTTGAGAGATGTTCTTATTGTGTTCCATTCGTTCTTTTTGGGGAGGCAGGGATTTGATTGATGTTACCGAGAGGTATCACATGTGAAAGAAGTGCAACATGTCAAGTCCAGTTATTAAAGACTACCGTCAGACACACAGCGTATTAGAGGTACAGTGCTATGGGTGATTACATCATGGTCAGCAGCCAATGGCAGTAATGCAGATACAAAAAATGAGCTATGTGCTATGAGGACAGCCTCTTTAAGACGGCGTCTAAACAGGCCAGGCCACTATTTTGCAGTGCATTTTGGCCTAAGGTGAGAGACACTTGCTTTTTCTAAAAGGCCAATCAGCAGCCCAAAATAGGGGCCACTGGCACCTCCCCTTATTGATAGCCTACAGCCATCAGTACTTTTATGTGGCCTGTTTGATTTTCAGAGGAAAAACAAACACGCTTAGCCTTTTCTTCCAAAAATGAGCTGAGAATGGAAGTCATGTATTTTTAAAAATGTTCTATTGCTTTTGTTCTGCTCAGTTGCACAAGCTTTCCAAAGCCTCATTAACTCAGCCATTTGGCGTTTCTGTGCCCTATATTGGTCAAATGTAAGCTAGTTCTAAGCAGTTTTTCCACCATGAGGTCCATCCATTTTTTTGACTACTTCCTATTACTGGTGATGTAAAATAAGGGAAGTATGATGATCAGGCTAGGGACCGCAGAACTGGGAGCAGGACCTGTAGATTCATAATTTGGAGTTGAACAGCAGATAGACAGATGACATGTCTGTGGACAGGCATCAGAAAAGCACAGTGCAAGGCTGTCTCGAGCATGAAGCAGATCTTTAATTGGTTTCTGCTTTAAGTATGTGTGAACCTGCAGAGTTACAAAGAACGATGTATATATTCCTCATAGATGATACTGCATCCTATATTGTGTCCAATGCAGGACTGAGAAAATGACTTAGGCAGTTGAGTGACTCATGGCTGAGGCTTTTTTCATCCAGCTGTCCAGCTGCGTAATGCGACTCTGCAATGTAACCGAGTAGTGTTGCTTTCGCAAGTATAAATAAATAGTAAACTGTCTAAAAAGCACCAAGCAATTCTACTGCAGTACCAACTCAAACAGCAGCATCTTATGTGTGAAGCTTGGGGCTCTATGGTACGTCCTGTGACCCTGCCTATCAGTATGTTTGTGAGTCCCGATAGGTCCAGTCCTGCTGGTTTTGTTTACTCACCCTGAGCTCAGTGTTTTAACACAACACAAAGCATGCAATACCTGCTAGTTGTCTTTCATGGTGTTTTTGTTTTTTCTGAACAGTAGCCTTCCAGAAGCAGTTAGGGTGGGTCACTAAAGTTCAAACCCTCTCTTTGCGTATACGTGAAAGCATGCATGAGCGTATGAGTGAGTGCAGTGTTCCTGCAGGACAGGCGGAGCTACAATGTGCTGTTCCATCATTGACCAATCAGTCAAGAGCTTTTGCCCCGCACAGCAAAAACATTATGATCCATTACCATCACTGCCACTGATTCTTAAAGCCTCACCCTCCCATCATTACAAACAGCAGCACCACATGACCACGTCACAGCCAGAGCCACGATGGATGTGTGAACACACAGGCGGGCTGAAAACCCGCCCTCATCTCCGACTTTCACACAAGGATACTTTAGCTGAGCCAGGAAAGTGGCTCAGCCAGCACAGGCATAGAGTGCACAAGCTGGGCCCTTTGATCACGGGTTCGAGCCAGGGCTCCTCGGGTTTACACTACTCTAGTTCCCCCCAACAACACACGCATGCTCACACACACACACACAGGTGCCTAGAGCTTACCAGTCATCAGCAGGGAGAAATATGCTTCTCCATTGACTGGTGTAGACGGAGTGTAGCACAGTGGGTAAGGAACTGGGCTTGTAACCGAAAGGTCGCAGGTTCGATTCCCGGGTAGGACACTTCCGTTGTACCCTTGAGCAAGGTACTTAACCGAAATTGCTTCAGTCTATATCCAGCTGTATAAATGGATACAATGTAAAATGCTGTGTAAAAGTTGTGTAAGTCGCTCTGGATAAGAGCGTCTGCTAAATGCCTGTAATGTAATGTAATGGTGCTAGCTAGCTCTCTAGTGTAGCGCTGTTTGGACTGTAGGTTGTAACACAGGCAAATACCTTAGAAGGGCACACACTTTAGCAGCCCAGCTCCTGGTATACACACACGTACACACATAATCAAAAGCAAATGATACACCTGTCTCTTGTTTCTGCATTATTACAGAAGGGGAAAGAATGCAGCTGAATTCTAACACAACTATCTTTTCTGCACTGCACAAGAGGGTACTGCACTGTATGCTGCGTGCTCTCAGTGTTGTACAGTATACTGTGCTATAATGTTATAACGCTATTGTGTACTGTGTTACTCTGTGCTATGCTGTGCTGGATTGCGTAGGGCCACACTGATAAACAGTTTTATACTGTGTTGTACTGCATTAACGGTAGACTGTGCTATGCTACAATGTACTGTCCAGTGCAGCATTGTGCTATGCTGTGTTGTGCTATAATGCACAGTTACAGTAACTGGTACATTATACTACATTGTAGGTGCAGTAACATACTGGTCTGTGTCCTCCCAGCACCTTCCCCCATATGAGTGTTGTGGTTATCAGACAGAGGTCTGAGGAAGCCGTGTTTTCCTTAAGAAAGAGGCGCTGTATATTCTGGAAGGGAGCTGGACAGGGGAATGTGGGTGGTGGTGAGCCCTTGCTTGTGGGAATACTTTGGGAGCATGTATTGTGCTGTTCCTCCATCCTTTCAACTGCATGCGCTACAACCTCAAACTTTTCAAAAGCCGACCTTGACAACTGAAACTGCCCTGAAATCCAATCATTCTTTTTATCTGCTCTGTAGGTCTTTCCTTCTTCAGTGAAAAGGGGTGAATCCAATCCTCCCTCTTCAACACTAAAAACTTTAGGCTGTAGAGTGGGGGGCATGCCATCAGATGAGACAAAACAACCCAGCACTCCTCCCACCCCAAAAAAATACTGAAGCCAGTATGTGTAAGCCATGTGACTTGGACAGGCCAACTTGTCTTCCAGCTCTTTGATTTCCCAGCATGCACCTGTGCTGAGGCTAAACGTTCAGATGAGTGAGTAATGGTGACGCAGGATGCCCGAGCCCAGCGCTCCGCTCTGTGGAATGTGTGGAGGAGGAGAGGCAGGTGGGCGGGGTCAGGGCCGTCGGTGAGGCGCTCTGTAATCTGGCCCACAGATGCGGCGGCTCTGTCTCTCACGCACCCCGGAGATCGCGAACGTGCGCTAGCAGGAGCAGGAACATCTGCCACACTACCAGTGAGGGCTGAGAGGGCAGTGAGGGCTGAGAGGCCCAGATTGCACTTCTCTCCGCTGATGAAGTTCAGCTGTGCGTGTTCACCGCAGCCCACCGCTGGTCACTAGTGGCCCGCTGCTCTCCGGGACCTCCAGCTAACTGAACCGTAAAGGGCACGGCCTTTCCCAGCTTCACAGATGGGATCATTTATAGTGCAGAAATATCTTAACTGACGCTTTTGCTAAGTCATTTTGATTAGCCTGCAGGCTGAAAATGCTCCCCTCTCCCCCCATCTCCCTTTCTCTCTCCCCTCCCTCCGTCTCTCTTTCCCTCTCCCCTCCCTCCCTCCATACCACAGGCCGTTAGTAAGCGCTGGTTTTCACTGAGGCCCGTTTCTGTCCAGACATTTGGAAATTCGACCGCAGTCATTTCCGCCTGGCGCGGGCCAGGCGTGCTGGAGAAGGGGGTGGAGCTAGCAGAGCGCGTGGCGGTCACAGAACACCAGAGCGCTCTAAAAGCATTCCGCTCAAATGCAGACTTTGAGACTTACGGCCTCACAACAAATAAGTTATCAAATATATCGAATCAAGCAAATAACTGGACTAATGAAAAAAACATGAGAACCGGTTTGATTGAAATCCAGAAATAGATCAGCCCACATTGTGGCCCCCCACCTTCATTGCGTGGATACTTACAGAACAAATCTAGGGTCCAGAAGCTATGCTCAAGCTGGGACTCGATTACAAGCGTGGTTCTCTACCCATGATGCTGTACTGCCTGGTCTGGAAACTGTCTGGGTGTCCTGTGGGTACAGCGCAGGAAAGCAGATAAATCTGCATTAACCTGTAGGCTCTCATCTATTAGGGAGGCAGAGGCCGTATCCCAGAAACCCCTGAATCCATGACGTATGATAGGAAACTGCTAATAGGATCAGAGACATCTGGTGTGCATGTCCTGTAAACAGGGGTGACAGGGTGGTGATGTACGCAATCCCTGAGGAAGGACGCGGCAAACATCGCCATCTCCACTCGACACGTACGAACCTGGTTTAAACTAGGCAAGCAGTTACACAGCGTTTCCACAACGACTTTCAAACGACTTCTTTATTACAGGACAACTACTCTAATATACCCCCCTCCCCCACAGCCACCCCCACCATCACCCCCTGCTGCTTTGTTCTGAGGAGAGCTGACATTCAGTTGCACTCTACATGCAATTACTGCTTTGCAGCTCATTCAAATGGGGGAACATTTCCAGCTGCAGGTCTTAATATTTATCCCCTTACACAATTCTGGCTGCATGTGATGCTGCATGTATTAATATTTATCACCTTAACCATAGTCTTCAGACTTTTGTCTCGGAGGTCAGTTAGATCATATGTAGTGCGGTAATAACTTAACTGATGCTGTTGCTAAGTCAAGGACATCCAAAGAGAGAGGAGGCCATTTCAGAATCCCACAAAAAGCTGTGGTGGAAGAGTGAGGCTTCATGAACCACTGAATGTGTCATCAGATCTCAACCAGTCAAAGAGTACAGTCTTATATTTAGTTTGTACAAAGATGTTGCATGCATTATGTTCACCCTCTATGAACGTCTTAGTGAAGGCGCACTATTAAATCACTCTTCATCAGTTTCTCAAATGTGGTTCTGGCTTTCTCATCTTCTTAGGCCCCAGTTAGCTTGAAGCTATGCAGCTGGGGCACTGGTTTTGAATGCATGTATTTTTTCAGGTTATTTATATAACCTACAAACTCCTGCAACAGTCTTACATAGATATGTGTAATTACGTGTTCAGTGGGGCCTTTAACAAGTTGTAACTTAACTACTAATTTAGCTGAACAGCTGCAATTAATTGTGCAAGGGGCAGATATGAACAAATAATCAAAATGTTGAAAAAAATTTGCACAACCATAAATGCACATTCTCTTATGCACCCCAGATGAAATGCTGAAAAGTCCAAAAGAAAAAATAAGCATTCAAGTTAACAGCTCATTAAAAGCAAATTCATCTAGAGCTGGATAGAGCACAGCATGCATGGTGTGATCTCCAGGGCCTGGTTCTGAGAACCTGCTTGTCAGTTTTATGTCAGATTGAGCGCTGTGAACACAGCGATCAGCTGCAATCTGCCGCTGTACCTGTCAGCTCACACCTCCTCTGTGAGATCACAAACGGCAGACGTCAGCAGCCTTGAAAAACGCGCGTACGGGAGACGCATGGCAGACAGTGTCTGTGAACCTCACACTAGACAGCCAATCACAGTCACTACAAACAGAAATGTTGACCGCGGCAAAAAATGCAGCAGCACAGACATTCGTGAGAAGACAGACAGACAGCACAGACAGACAGCAGTACAGACAAGACCAGAGCACACAGACACGCCAGTCATGCCGCACGCAGCGTCGCGTGTTGGGGTCGGGCTCTCCTCCAGAGTGCTGCAGAGGCCCCTGTCTCCCCCAGACTGACGTCTCTCACCACCGCTAGGGTAAGAGTAAACAGCCCCGCCAGGGTCGGAAAAAGTTACCTGTCATCTGATCCAGGCCGGCCAGATGCAGGAAACTCTCTCAGCAACACAACCCCCAGCCTTTATGAAGAGGGATCGCTCTGTCTGTCATCACCAGGATCACATTCACCAACAGAGAGCCACAGGCTGCCGATCACCACCGCCGCTGCCATTATCTTCATATATCTACACCACTCACTCATTTTGCGGTTCTTGCCAGTGCTGCAGGAGCACAGGGTTTGAGCCGGAGCGCATATAATCATGGTCCGTGGGGGGAGTGGAAGAGTTAAAGGGACAGACATTGTAAATGTAAATACAGCTTAGCTAGTGAGCTCAGCTCATTCCTGCAGTAGAGACCAGGCACAGGAGAGGGCAGCTTTAACTCTGAGGTCTGATGACAGGGGAAAGGCAACATGCTCCGGGCCAGAACAGTCCGGAATGCTCTTATTTCCCATCAAACTCCCAAAGGAGACCGCTGGTGTTCCCACACTTGGCCCGCAGTGATTCCCCCAGCTCAGGGTCAAAGGGCAGCAATACTGCAGCGTACTGTCACGACAATCCTCATCTCACTGGACCCTCAAAAGCCATGAGTCTGTACCAGAAACGGTCACTGCAAGAGACACAGTCAATGCGTGAGCCAGACACAGTCAAAGATTTGTAAGACACAGTCAATGCGTGTGCCAGACACAGTCAAAGATTTGTAAGGCACAGTCGATGCGTGTGCCAGACACAGGGACAGATTTGCAAAAGACACAGTCAATGTGGCTTACAAACACAAAAAGTCTGTACCACACAGAGTCAAAATGATGAAGACTAACTATTCTATTTATAAAAAGCTCAGTATTATCTCTGCCAGTACCACACCAGCTTCTCAGCAGACGTGCATAACCAGAGGGAGACCCAGTATACAGGAAAGAGCACCAAAGTGATCAAAAGCAGGAATAAAACATTTAGACACATCAAATTACATTTGAAATTCAAGTAATCTTCAAGGGATTCAACCATTTAAATACTACACATGGTGCCTAACACTGCCAACATAATAAAGTAGTCTACAGATCATTCGCACCCACACTTTCTTTTTTTTTGGCTCAAATCTGTTCAGACAGAGGGGTGGAAGTCAGACCCTTTGATCTCTTAGAGGAATGACAAATCAATATTTTGAATATCATCTGCCATGGCACATAGGAGATAGTATCACCTGAGCAAGAGTCAAAGATAGGCTTACAGACATTACATAGGTTATCTAAAGAACTAATGTGACACTCCCCACTCTCTGTCGGAAGTGTCCCAATTACAGCTTGTGATATTGGTTAATCTGTAACCTCTTTGCCATGTCGGGGCTACTTTTCTTAACTAAGCATTGGACATTGAACATCTAGGCTCTGCTGAGGTGCGACTCAACAAAGGAACCGAAGTCCAACAATCGGCTCAGGGGATTGAGGGGGAAAAAGGTGCTAAGCAATTGGTTTGACATTTTTAATCGACCGCAGATGTTTGAATTGAATATTTCTCACATGATCATATACTACAGCAACGCTGCACGGTACTTTACTTCACACACATGCATGCATAAACAGACACACACACCACATATACATGTATACACACACACACACATACACACACACACACACGAACGCACACATAGCTGAGGCAGTGGAAACTCTAACAGGGTTCTTGATGCCTGGAGAACTTCAGTTTTTGGAGAGGCTTCTACCCCAGGCTGAAGAAAGAGTGGGTGTGGTTAAGGATCTGAGGGGCACTGACAATGACTCCCTTCATGCAGGGCCTGGGTGGATGCTCCTTCATCTGCCAGGGTTTGAAAGCAATACGGAACAACTTTGAACCACAACACAGAGCCCAGAGTCTAAGAGCTAGGCTATGTGGGCCGTCGTGTCGTTTTGAGAGTAAATACGCCATCACTGCGGGGTAAAATGCAAAACCCAGAGTGAAATATCCAATTACGGTGGGCCGTAGTGCAGTGTTGACAGTAAAAGTACCAATCACTGTGGGGACTAATGCAGAGCCCAGAGTGAGAGCCAACCGCTGTGCACTAACTTAGTACCTAAAGTATGTTTTCACATACCCACTGCTGTCAGCAACTTCCTTTATTCAAACACATAACAGCTTTGAAATTCACATTTGATATTAATGGATGTTTTGTCCAACGACATTTCACACCCAGTAATATCACACATATGAATTTTGAAGCTGTTATGTTATTTAATAAATCAAGTTGCTAACAAGTTGCTATACTGAAACTACAACAAACGGTCGCATTCTGTCAACGTCACGTCACCACCACTCAAGGTTCACACCAGTAAATGCCATTTGTAAAGCGAATGGATTCATCCTCAGATCTGATTCTGAAAAAATGTATATCTTCAAATATCTAAGTAGAATCAACACCCTTTTGATCCAGATCTTTTGAAATATTCTCCTTAGCTGAACATACTAACCAGTCTCCAATCTGACATGTGAAGCATAGTATTTGAGTGAAGAGTGATCATCAACTTGATGCTCTCAATACTTTTATATGCTGGTGACTAGCAAGAACACTGGTGATTTAGACGTTATGGAACAAGCTGCATTGTTTTTCTGTTTGTGATAATCTAATTTTGTTCCGTTCTGAAGGCCTGAATCCACCATTGTTCCCTATGAACTAGGAGTGAAGTTCTGCAACCACCGTGTCTCAAATGACTTCCCTCTAGTACTTTTTGTGGTTGGGCTTTGGCAGTTCAGATATAAGCAACAGAGAATCACTTTTTCTACCCTCACTTCAGCAACAGGAAGCAACACTCTCTTATAACTCAAAACAGCTCATCACATTTAGCCTGGAGGCACAAAACAAATAGACCGAGGAAATGAAGGAAGTAAACATTTTTATGCCCGGTGGTGAAATAACAGTTATCCCGAAAGTACTTCTCATCGAACACCTCATCAAAAAAAGGTTTTGTGTGTTACCATGTGAAATGCACTTCAGTAGAGTGCTTTGGCTAAAAGCTGAGTAAATGATGAGTACACTGTAAATTGTTACGGTACAGGACGGTGGCATTTCTGATGGCCTTCTGTGTATAGTAATAATGTTTTGAGGAGTGAAAAATGACACACAGGCAGCAGAGCGTACAAGCGTAAATAAGGGGTTGGGGCTGAGCGGTTAGATGCCTTTCAGAGGGTGGTGCACGATAGGCTCTGCCCTCCTCAGTTTATATCATGAGAGAGAGATAAAGAAACAGAGAGAGGGAGAGAAAGGGAGAGAGAAAGATAGGGCAAAGAGGGAGAGAGTGAGTGTGAGGGGGAGAGAAGGAGAGAGGAAAAGCCAAGCAGTTTAGGAGAGAACAGAGAACTGCAAGAAAAGAAAAGGGAACAACAGATGAGAGAAAGAGGAGAATAAGCACGGAGAGAAAGAGATCTGCAGAGCTTTCCTATTCCGGAAGTGATGATTTTTTATCCTGCATGCATCCACACAGCTTCAAAAAGCACAGCTTTAAAAAGCCGGAAGTGAATTCAATGCTTACTACCCTTCTGACTTATCTTTTGTTCACACCAACAAAGGGGTGAATGAGAAATGGACTCAATTTTAATATTCCCCAAAACAGCTCTTTGGTTGTCATTGGCAACCCCAAGCAGTGGCGCAAGAAAACCACTGATAAGAGTTTATGAAGCGTGGCACTGTGCCCGGACCTTTCTGGCCACAATGATGGCTGTGGAATCAGAGTAGTCCACAAATGTTAAGGGCAGAGGTCAGGGGTCAGGGGTCAACCATAATCCCATGATGAGAAATGAGGAAGCCCATATGGGACAAAACAGAGTGAGGTGTTCACTTTGCTACCTGTTCTAACAGAAATACCAGTCACGCACTGAGATACACAGCCCCCTGGGGTCCAATTAATTACAGCGTAATTAATTACATGTACATAACACAGTGTCATATTAGTTGCCCGTATGACAAGCGAGTGAGTAACACTGCCATTTGCTGTACTTTCTTTTCTGCATTGTACTGTATGCATTTTTCTGGTTAATGCAAAAAACAAAAGCGCTCACCAGGTATTCCATACAGAGAAATCCTTGGGTTTGTTAAAGATAAGTTGGTGTGGCTCTCATGGATAAACCCCTCGGTTACCTTTGAGTCTGTGCAAAGTCAGCATAATATATAATTACAGAGACTTACTCATGCATTCCTGGCCCTGAAGACTTGTGTTAGAAGTCTATAAAACTCTGGATTCAAATTACCATGTTGCAAGAGGGAACCACTGGATTTAATCCAGAACGTTCTCACTGCTGGAAAGAGGTCAATTATATGTTCAACCGTTTCAGCAGGGCACTGTATGAATTCTGGAGGAAATGACTAATTCACATCTCTAACTGAAATGAG
Source organism: Anguilla rostrata (assembly GCF_018555375.3). NCBI lineage: Eukaryota > Metazoa > Chordata > Actinopteri > Anguilliformes > Anguillidae > Anguilla > Anguilla rostrata. Next base: position 24,170,848 of record NC_057948.1, read on the forward strand.
TAAGGAAACTGGCCATTCTAGGAAGTGTAAATCAAGACTTATTACATATTTTCCATAAAAAAAGAAAGCTTTATTTAAGTTTAGAATTTGGGAGACATAAAACAATTTGTGGTTTCAAGATTTACTGCAAAATTCAGAGCATACACTTGCATTTGAAAATCTTTCAAACGTTTCTCTACACCTGCCACTCAAGGTGTGACAGTACTAATGTTAGCACGCTACATAACCTGCTTCATCATTAACGGTACTCATGGAGAACAGCTTCTAAACGGCTCCCTAAAAAAAGGCACAACAGGCAACACAAGGCTTTTTTTAAGGGTGCCATTCACAGAAGTCCGTCAGCACTCGCCTGCAGAGTGTGATGGATTCAGAGGGAGCTGGGCAAATGCCCTATATATACAGACTGCCAGTCCTGTGTCCCTGAGCATGTGTGTTACCTGTATCGCTGAGTATGTTTGTAACCTGTGTCCCTGAGTATGTGGGTTACCTCTGTCCCTAAGTATTTGTGTTCACTGTGTATATAGTTTACCGTGACCTGCAATGTGTGTTTACAGAAGTCCATTTTGTGTACTGCGTCATGAATTGTTGTATGTGTCCATTGACTTTTGCGTCAAAGCAGGTAGAGCAAGCTGCATCCTGTCCCTACAGACAGGTGTGGCGTAGCCCAATAGAAGGGCTATGCAACGACATCAGCCATGACTCTTCTGTTTCCATTTCTCAGTTTTTTGATATACTGACAGGCGGACAATCTGCTCAGGTCACTTCTTAAAAACCCAGTGATTTGCATTGCTCGCTACAGACTGATGCGTTTCTCACAGAATAATGAGTTAGCCAGGGTCAATCACCAAGCCGACTCAGCTGTAATCGAACCGCATCAGCACAAGGCCGGCCCTCCATCGGCCCCTGCGGGGGCCCACAGATCAGCCAGCACCTCCATCTCACGGCACAGCTCCACTCACCTCATCTCCTGTCACTGCAATCACCCTGACCTATTTATGAGAACTTTCCGGAAATAAAAACAAACCTCCAGCCCTCCTGTGAGGTTTTAGGTAAGCCCAGGGGAAATTGCTTATTAACTCTGGGGATTTGCGATTCATAAGAGAATGGCTCTGTTCTCCAGGAGTAAGGGGCTATTGAGTGTGTCCTGGAGAATTGGGGGGGGGGGCTGAGGTAATTGTTTCTCCTCTGCCATCCCCAGACAGGTGGACACTGCAGAGGTGACACTCCCTGTGTCTAGGTTGTGATTAGCTTATAAGAGCACAGAGGGGGACAGCAAGTTGCTCCACCCACACTGTGAACACCTAGCAAACCAGACAGCATTTCCCAGCATCCTCCTGGCCTGACACTTGCACACAAAACAAAGAAATCCCTTCACATCCGACACAAGATATAGATTAAATAGGAGTGTCAGAGACACAAACTGGGGATCAGTTAGTGGCTGGGAAGGGGGGATATAGGTGCCAGTTGGACTCTTTGCAGCGAGTAAATATCAACATTACTGCTGGCTGCCAGACCTAAATGATAGGATTTATCAGATACCCTGCTCAGCTAATCAGATCTGGCTGGGAAGAAGGGAACACCATTGCAGGCTCATGGCATGGTCTCTCTAGAAACTCCCCTGGCCTGCCTGCCATGTGTTAGCATGACAACGTCTCTCTGATCTCAGGTAACATTCCCACAAACGCCAACAGGTGCTGATGTCCCGTCCACCCAGCCAGTGTGCAGTAGCCATTTCTCAGGGTAACGAGCTCCACGTGTCTCCACGCGTTCTGTGGAAACTCACCTCAGTTAAGGACAAAATCATCACCAGATGTATGCATGGCTTGCTGAATAAAGTTGGTCTGCCTCCTGACAGGCAAAGCCAGGCCGTCCTGAAATGACCTCACGGCCCGTTTGTAAAGCGTAATGCATTCTGTCTTCCAGCAGTTACTCAAAAACAGCTGCAAAATATCAGACAAAACGAGTAAGCGTGCAACATATACACACAGCCTCTACTCTACATGTTCTCCTCTCCCCAGTGTAAAGTCTTACAAGGCATTATAAGGTGTCACAAAGGTATCATACGGGAGGACATAATGCCACTGTCTAAAGTGCCTGTAGACACAGCCAATCAGGACACAGTAATATATCTTTCCTGTGACTGAAGCATGCTGAAAGCTATATCCATCACTGTCTCATTCATGTGCTAAAAGCTCAAAGGACAGCATAAACAATAATAATAATAATAACAATAATAATAATAATAATAATAATAATAACAACACCTAAAGTACATTTCGTTATTGTCCTTGTGCCTTTTCTTGGAAGAAAACATCTGAAGAAACAGTGTCCCTCCCTCAACCATATTACCTCAGTTGCATTAAAAAGAAGTTACTAAAAAAATTGCCATAGTGGACATGAACAGTGAATGCTTGAGTCTTTTTTATAAGGACTCTTAAACTGTTGTCTGGCACTGATCACAAAAGTTAACCAAGCATCCTACTGTCTCAACGGAAGCAGTTTGGGATGTGGTTATGAATAAATGTTGCTTGGCAGAAATACACAAATGATTCCGCCTGTTGTCATACAATTGCTTTGTGCCTAGGAGACACACATGCAGCACACGCACACTGCCTCTCTCCCTCTCCCTCTCAGTCTCACTCCCTCTGTCTCTATGTTTCACCCACTCTCTCTATCTATCTAAATTTCTCAAGCCGAGCCATATAGCATATCACTTGATTGGTTTTTCTTCCATGATTCATTTGGGAGGGTGACTGCAGGAAATATTGGTTTGGGGCAGAGAATGGAAATTAACAGTCAATCCCCCAATCCTCTTGAGTTCTTTGGCAGGAGGCCACAGACTCAGTAACCTTGCTCACCACGCTCGCTGCCAAACCCGGGGTCACTATGAAAGTTCCAGTGTGCTTGAAAAACAGCATTCTGATATTCATCAATTTCCTAACCTCATCAATGTTACTTTATCACTTCCTGTGCTTTGTGACTACAGGTTTCTGCCGCTTGGCAAAATTGCTCTCCAGGATACAAATATGATTGGATTAAACACAGCCTGTGTCCAAATAAGGGCAAGAACATGTCACCAATTAAAGCCTGCCACTCCAGTCTTAATGTTCAGAATTTGACCTTGAACAATGTAGTGGAATATAGTAATGAGCTGATAGCTGTTAATGTTTCACACAGTCCTTTTTAACTCTAGTTTAAAATTAAGCGCTTAACGGTTCATGCCTGGTGCTGCATCTAAAGGAGTTAAGTGGGAAGCAGGGGAATATTTTTTTTTGCCGGTAGTAAAAAAAAACTGACATTCTTCTGCAGCTTTGATCATAACTGGTGTAAACAGTCCAGCAAACAGCAGCATGATAGGACCAAAATAAAAGCTGATTGGCTGTTCCCACGGCCTGGAGGTGGACATGGTCACAAGTGTGTACAGTCACCTCACAGAGGCTGGCTTCCCTTCATGTTCTCCTGTCACTAAGCCTGCAACACTAGGAAAATAACGCACAGCAGGGCTCTTGGGCAAAAAAGCCTCATTTTACCACCCTGTTAACTGAAAAGCCATAAGACAGTAACAACAGTGTGGCGTTTACATTGCGCTGTGGAGAGTGTGGGATAATCTGTGATGATACAGTACAGCCATGAATTAAATGGAAAACATAAACTACGATAAGATGGCGGATGTTTGCAAAATCTCTGATCTCAGTATTGTGCAGGTACATGTAAGACAGACAGAAAAACACGCTCATACATACACACAGCCACAGGTAACACAGACGTTCATTCAGTGTTTTTATGAACACTTCCCAAAGGGAAAATCTCTGGTTGTTAAGGAGAGCAACATTTATCAAAGTGATCTGAGAGCGTAAATGAAAAGGCTTTAAATGGTGGGAAATTTGTGGGGACAGAGTGCTACAGAGAGCAGCGAGGCTCTGGAACATCACTAATGGCAATAAAACGCCTGCACTTAGCTCAGCGGATAAGCACCGACTCACAAGACACACTAAAATATTCAGCGATAAATCAGTTCTGATACAGCACATATTAACTTATATTCAAATGTGCTGTTGGAGTGAAATGAACACTGAACATTTTATTGCCAGAGAGGCAATTACATTACATTTTTATATCTAAACTATATATTCGCTATTATATACGCACTCCTTTACCAAACGTATTGGGATGGCAGGTATGCCATCCAGCTGAGTTATGCCTTAAACATTGCTAGCTACAAGATCATTCATGTCAGCATACTTTTACGTAATGTCTACCCGCGTTTCTAATGGACACTAAAGAACAATTAAACCCCAATTAAACAAGCATAATTAACCGTTAATTCTCTGTTGAAACACAGGCCAGGAGAGCTTCAACTCCAAGAGCCTGGCCTTGCAGCTACAGAAGAAGATCCTGAGCAAGATGGCGACCGTGGCGGTGGCCAACCTGCTGACGGACGACACCAGCAGCGAGATCCTGGACGAGCTGTACAAGACCAGCCGCGAGTACACCAAGAGCAAGAAGGAGGCGCACAAGATCGTCAAGAACGTCATCAAGATCGCGCTCAAGATAGCCGTCCTCTACCGCAACAACTGCTTCAGCCCCGAGGAGCTGGAGACCGTGGAGCGCTTCCGGAAGAAGATGAACCAGGCCGCCATGACGGCGGTCAGCTTCCACGAGGTGGAGTACACCTTCGACCCCAACATCCTCTCCGAGCTGCTGCTGGAGTGCAGAGACCAGCTGCACGAGCTGGTGGAGGCGCACCTGACCACCCGCTCACACGGTCGCATTGACCACGTCTTCAACCACTTCGCCAGCGTGGAGTTCCTGGCCATTCTCTACGGCTCCTCAGAGGAGTACGAACTCAGCCTGCAGAAAATCTGCAGCGGGATAAACAAACTGCTGGATGAGGGCATACTCTAACCCCCCCCACCCCAATTCCATTCGCCCACCTCCCGTGGCCAAGAAAGTCACATTTCTCGAGCGCAGATTTTTCCAAATTTCAGAAATGTATTTTTTAAAAATATGTAAAAAATGTAATCAATTATCCCAACCTTCTTTCACAGATGTAGTTTAATATATGTCTTGCTGAATATATCATATGATTATATATTTTGTAAGAAAAAAAGGTACAAAATTGCATGTGTAAGAGGTGGCAATGAACATGTTTTTATTGAATCATAATATTTCCCCTCATTGCTGTACAATTTTTATATGCTGTATTTTCTTATTTTCATATAGTCAGAATGTTTTTTTTGTTTTTTTTTACAGCTGCCATAGCTGCCTGTCCCTGAATGTTATTTTGTACACTGTGTGACTTCCTGTCGATTGCTCTGTGCCAATCACCAGCTGATGCACATTTTACAGAACATGTGCATTTGCTAAATATGCATTGACATTTTCCTGTGATTTGCAGTGTACAGCGAATTATTCTAAATGTTAGATTTGGCTGCCCTGAGGTGTGGCATCAGCCTGGCTGATTATGGCTGGAAGGATTCATTCACTCCATTTACCAATGAGCCGAGTGAATATATGGAACCGTGCATAAATCTGAATTGCCTGTCTTGTACTTTGAGGTTAATAGTGAATGCCATAAAAAAGCCACAAGGTAAGGAGCATCGATATGACTCCTCCTTAAAGGACGATGGTCCATTCTTACAGGGTCTTATACAACTCCAGATTCTCGCCTCCTACAGGAAGCCAATGAGTCAGGAGAGAGGAGTGAAGCAGGAATACCGAAGAACATTCTGAGTGATTAACTGTGACTGTTTCAGGAAATTTGCTCTTTAATACGTTTCCTTACACACTTGACTGGTATGTGATTAAGCCTCCGGAATTTTAAGAGGAAACAGTGAGTAAAACGGATCGTCAAATAATTCCAGCAATATAGGAAAGAGGTACTCAGTGCCTGGATAGCAAGAGATCAAAAATGTACACCTGCCAGCTTATATGCGACTCACAAAAAGGCTATGTGTGGTGACTGCATGGCTGAGATGAGTGAACATGTGACCCTCTAACAGTATACTATTTGTCATATTTAAAATCAAAGAATAAAAACAAATCCTCACATAATGAAACATGCGCACACGCACACAAGCATACCTGCCTAGTTTTCAAAGACAACTGATTAGTTCAACCAGACATTTATTAAATTGTTCCTGGGGAATTCAAACATCGAGCTCCTGCCGTAGCTAAGATATCACGAGCTTTGAAGCTTTAAAACACCCAGGGCGCACATTAATCCCTTCTGATGGGGGAGGCGAGGGGGGGCATGTGTTGACATGTGCCAGGACAGCTAGCCCACCCACAGGCACAAAGCAAACACTCAGGGAACATCGGCACCCACAGAGGGGGGCCTTCCTGTCTCCCACCCCCCTCCCGCGCCCCCCCATACTAGGCACTTTCTGACCCAGTAGCACATGTAACCATTAATATGTGAATGGCCAGCTGCTATCATCACTGAAAAGGGACCCCAGTGAGGATTAAGAGAGCTTTATAAAACCTTTCACGTCAAATGACTGCTGGCACATTATTGGCTACTGGCATTTCTTGCTTCTTACAAGAACAACTGTGCATTATGGCTATAGCTTCTTAGGACAGGTCAGAGTAATTGTCATAATCTCAACAAAAAAAAAAAAATAATAATAATCAGTTCTTCGCAATACTGTAAATCACTGCCTAGAGCTCATGCACTCAGTACACTGTCACAGACGGCTTCAGCAAAAGCAAGTTTCTTCCCACAATTCCCTGGCAAGATGGGCTCCCTACATATGTGCAGCAGCAAGACGGCTCTCCGTAATCCGACACCTTTTGCTTCAAACCGTGGATATGGCGGCTATGCGGCTCAGCAGTTGGCATGTGTTGGTTTAACTAAACATACAGAGAAAACAGGGCTTCTGAAAGGTACATTATTACATATTACTGCATCTTCACTAAGCCCACAGTAACACAGCTCCCCAGCCGTCACCCTCTACGTTCAGCACAGAACAGGGCCTTAGCCACGTTACGTGCAGCTCACACATCTGGACACAGCGCTCTGCATGTCCAGCGCATCCCCGAAACAAGGCATGGGACCAGGGGACGCACAGTGAGTCAGCAAATCTACACTTCATGAGAAAGGTTTTTTTTAGGAGCCATTTGCAAATTCCACTCAATATGATAAATGAGGACACGGTACAAACAGTACTAACTGTGCAAAAGCAAAATAGAAAACTGTTGTTGCTGTCCTGAATTTTTGTCAGAATTTTTTGTCAGAGACCATTAGTAAAATGAGTCAAAGTCATATATATATATATATATATATATACACACACACACACACATATATAGCAACATACTGCATGTACTTTACTATGTTCCATCCCTAAACACTACCGAAATGCCTCGTCCTAATGAGAGAGCTAGAATAGGGCGCATGGCTGGAAGAGCCACATTGCCCACAAACACCTTATCTATTCATCTTCTCAGCGGCTGCAAAACAAACAGTCTGTTGTTTTAACAGATTAGCAAACAAGATATTGATTTAGACCAGCATAATTATAGAGCATTTCACACAACAGAGCTCCAGGACTGTGGGGAATGACAAAAGGAATAAAACACATAAACGCATAAAAAATACAACACTGAAAAGGTGATTTTGTGACTGCAGGATTACATCCCGGCATTATGCACAGTGGTTTTAATTAGACTCCCTTCCCTCCTTTCTCAATTTCCCTAATGATGTGGAAGCCAGCTGAAGCTGTGTGAAAGGGGGTGTGTGCGCTTGGCACTGCCAGCCTGGCAGCGTGCGGCAGCGCCAGGCCCTGGGCAGTCGGCGGGTAACATCCTGCTCCCAAGGCTCAGCCGGTCCTCACGGGGCACAGCCGGCTCAGTCAGGTGGCCGGTGTGTAAAAATAACTGCCCGCCTGAGAGTTCTCATGAATTAATCATCACCTTCCAAAATCCCGCTGTTCCACCTCATCATCTTCAGGAGAGCATTATTCCGATATTATTGAAAAAAAATATGTTATGACTTGGCATACATTACGCCTGATATGGGCAGTAGTATTGCGGTTAGGCAACCGGGCTTGTAATCAACAGGTAGGAAGTTCCAGGTATGGCACTGCCATTAGGTCCTTAACCTGAATTTCTTCTGCATATATTCAGCTCCATAAATGGCTACTGTGTAAAAATTTAAAACAGCATAAGTCGGTGTGCATGAGTGTGTCTGGGTAAATGGCAGAGATATAATGTAATGACTCCAAATTCAGAGAAGACACTGGCATCATCTAGTGGTGGGAAACCATCAAGACTACATTTCAAATACAGCACCAAAACAAAATACACTTAACTCAACCAGTACTAACATCCAATCTGCTACTGTACAAACTCTGTTGCCTAACCAGGGTGCTTTACCCTTAAGTTTAAACAATTAAATTAATAAAATCATATTTTTCTTTGTGTTATTCAGTATTTTCAATTTGGGGACACCAAACTATTGAAATCAGATTTTTAAATATGTACTGTGTTTGGGAACCCTAGTTTAAGTCTACATTTGAAAACCAGAACAAAGCGCTTGATGGTTTGTTTAAATAAAGGCTGTAATCTCATAACTATGAAACTGTATATAACCACCTAATTAAATTAGATTTAAAAATTCATATTTACATTTTAGCAGTAAAATTAAATCAAAAATACTTTAGTTCTTCTGCCGAGATATGTTAGTTTATTGAAGATTGTGCAGATAAACAGTAACTCAGAGATAAATTCAGTGTAACTAAAATAATCCATTTTTATTTATTAAAATGAATTCTTAGTGGCAGATTCAGACAGCAAAGAGGAATAAAGACAGTGTAACATTTCCATTTTGTTCAGTGCAGTATGTTTATTAAAAAATAAATACAACATGACAGAACCTTTCTCCGTTTACCAGGTGCATATTAGCATGCCAAGAGAGAAACAGCGTAAAGGCCTTTTGGTTCCTTTATTAGTGTCAGAACACTGCTTATCTTCTGTTATGTACTATATCAGTTCCAAACACTGCAGGAAAATGACTAACATACAGTGCAGTGCGGAGAGTGACACAATGTTTGTTGCTTTGGCTCTGTACTCCAGCACACTGGATTTGAAATTTAACAGTGAATATGAAGCCAACTTTAATTTGAGAGTATTTTCACCCATATCAGATGAACCTTGCAAGATGAAATTCACTGGCAAGCCTCAAGAACAGAGTAGCCACGTTAGAAGTACATTAGAAAAACCATAGAGTTCTGGAACAAAGTCTCACAGACAGATGCGACAAGTATTAAACTGTACCAAAGTGCTGGAAAAGTGCGGAGAAAGAAAGGAACTGTTCAGGATCCAAAGCACCCCCCTCATCCGTTAAACACGGACGTTAAACTGAGGTCCTGACTCACTGTATTATTACTCACTGGTCATTAAAGATTCCATGACGGAAAGAGTAGGGGATTGTGTCTAGGCTAAACTCCCAACCTGGGGGGTATGTCACAAAGCAGTGTTACTGAGTTAGCTGGATAACCCTAGGAGACCATGTTAAAAAAAGGGTAGCGATTCCCACACGGTTCACCCAGTATGGATGTAAATACCTGCTAATTAAAGCTGACAGTCTGTACCTCATATTCACTGATTTATTTAAAACCCAATGTACTACAGTACAGAGCCAAAACAACAAAAAATTGTAACTCTGTCACTTACAGACTGCACTGTAACAGTGCCATTGCACGTGCTACACCCAGGACGGCAGGAGTTGGTTCTGCACACTTAGTTATGCCCTGTGGACATGCAAACACTGAGGACACAAGGCTGTGGTACTGTGACAGTTTAAGAGGCTCTGCATTGCAAAGCACCAGAACTGAGGTGCCTTATACAACAGTAGTCACCAGCACACATTAAGACCTTTCCCACTATGGTGAGTAACAATGAATATATATATATACAATATGTCCTATAAATACGTACATATACACACACCTCACACACACGCACACGCACACACACACACACACACACACACACACACACACACACTTGGCCATTCTGTGGACTTGACCGCATTTAGCACTGCTATAAATCCCAGTTGGATCCATGCACCGAATGAACACTACAGAGTTGAGAGCGACACAAGAAAAAGGAAAACCAGCCAGCGACCAGGGACGTGAACTCTCGGCACGCTCCGGCAAATTAAAACACTGGAAGGCAGACAAAATATATTGCTTTATGACGAACACAATATGGGAGGCTTGCAGCTAGCAATCTGCTCATTGCGCAGACATCCTGGCCCAGTCCACCTCCTGTCAATAACTGCCAGGACGGTGCAGTAAACGTCTCATGAAAGGCAAACCTTTGGAGCGCTTGACACAGCCTTTTGGAAGCGGGTATAATACAGAACCGAGCGAGCAGCTGCTCGTGGCAAAAAGGGCTTTACAGGGTTCAGCAGCACGGAGCCGGAGCCAAACGCACTGGGAGTTTCCGCGTTTCAAGCACTGAAATATGGAAACTGAGGGAAGATCTGAAGCTCTACAGACACGCTGCCAAACGCCAGTTAAAGAGAGAAAATACTCTTATTTCATATTTATAACTGGGCACATGATACGAGGCTTTCATCTCATATGAACATGTTCTAGTAAATTAGTGTGTTTGACCCATACAGTTCAAAGCAAAATGTAAGTCAGTTTGCGAGTTCTCATATGGCACTTGAAGGGTCCCTCAGGTTAAATACAGGGTCTTTGCAGAAGGGATATACATTGTGACTGACTCACACACAATGCACACCACGACACACTCTGGAACGAACGGTTCCTTCTTGTGTCTTTTTACCTGAGTTAAGATGCACTTTGCCAATTCAGTTTTGAAACAAACGGAAATAACTCAACATTAAAACGAAAAATAAAAAAAAAAACATTTTCCACATAAAAATAATAAATCATTATTTTGTAATGAAGGCTGAGTGCAGAGGTGAGCCTGCAGTAGAGCTGCAGTGAAGAGGCTGGGCTTGCAGGTTTGAATCCCAGAGGCACCACTGCTGTGCTCTTAAGTAATGCAAAGCACGTAGCCTCAAGTGTTTCAGTAAACATCCAGCCTAATGAATGTATAAAATGCAAGACAGCGTAGGGCACCGAGTTGGTAAATAAATAACGTAATGAAGATGGAAACAAAGGGACAGGGTGCAGTCCACACAAGGATAAGCACTGTGGTGTTTCTTTTTCTGTTGTGTGTGCGACCAGACGTGTACCGCCAAGTCCTTCCTGGTTTTAGCTCACATGTTCCCCGTGACTCCACCTCCCGGGTGCCATTGATGGGCGGGGTTTGATCGTCATGGAGATGCCCCTCCCCCGTGGTTACCGTGACGTCGCTGGCAGGCCCTCACCTCTCCTGCAGCACCCTCTGGCAGTGGTACAGCAGGCAGTCGGGCAGGTCCGGGACGGATGAACGCAGCCACACCGTCAGGGTGCCCGTGTGGGCGTGGCAGTGCAGCAGGCAGGGGTGCCCTGGGAGGAGCTGGCATGCCATGATGCCCTCAGTGCCTGAGGGCACACGCAGTGAAGGGGTTAATGCATACTGGATGATTGAATGAATTAATACAAATGAGTCCATTTTTTTTATAGCAAGCAAATTAACCATATTAGCACCTTGCGAATTATTCATAATTATTATTCATTTAACTACTAGAGTGAATCAGAACTTTAGGTCAGTCTCTAATGAGAGAGGCAGTGGCCTGGATTCAATCAACAGGATCTTTTAAAATTAATTATGATTGCTGAAGCCACCAAATTGTGTTAGTGTAGAAAAAAAACACCATTTTGCATTTAATTTTGAGTGAATATTAAGAACATGATTACTGAATCCAGACCAGAGTGCCCTTAGAACAGAGGGATGTCTCAGTTTTCTACTTAGTCCAGACAAAACCAGCATCGGCCCTTAGACTAAAGAAGGCTACAGGGTGGGAGAGCCACTAGCAGAGCTGGATGAAATCACACAGGACACCAATCACAGAGGATAGTGCCAACAGCAGTGCTTACCTATGATTTCCACAAGGTGGAGCCGTAGTTCTTCCTTCAGGACGTTCAGTGTGGCTGAGAACGGGTCCTCTTTGTCCGGCAGAAGCTGGAGGTTCTGTTTCACATCGTGGCTGAAGGACAGCCACAGCTTCCCATAATCCTCTGTGCTC